>NW_028327181.1:60943004-61568004 GCF_987537825.1 Furipterus horrens | reverse complement strand
TGACTTTATTCCTCTTCTGGGAGTAGATGGGGAAGGTAAGACCTCAAAACAAAGGCCAGCTCATGATACAATGGGAGAAGTGAAGAAAGGGGCAAAGGTCTAGAAAGGAAGTGGTTCCTGGAAACTACGTGTCAACTGAACATAATATTGAATCGGGTCTGGATCCAGATTCTTGCTGTGGACATGTGTGGCACATTCTTTGTACAGAAACGAGAAAAATCAATTCTTGAAATTCTTGTTGTGAACTCTCCGGCAAATGCCAAAACTACTCAAGTTTAAGAAAACTTCTGTAAAAGCTGGAGGCGCAGTTCACTTGTACTGCAACTCTATGTACAGGAAACATGATTTGGAAAAAAGCCAGTGGATGCCATCATTTCCGTGTTCACAAACTGGGGCTTCCAGGAAAGCCTTAGGGTACTGCCTCCCAAGGTCAAAGGTCAGGGGTAGTTTCCTGTAGCTGAGGTACAGTGTCTATGAGGATCCATGGCAAGAAACAAGGCGGTGGTAGGGGAGGGGCAGATCACAGTGTCACAGGCATCAGGCCAAGGAGCTGTGTGTGTGCGTGTGTGATGGGAGCCACATGGGGATTTAAACTGGAGAGCAACAAAACTACATTTGCATTTTAGAAATACTACTTTACACAAGGAAGAAGATACTGGCGTCAGGGAGACTGAGTAGAAGCCTCTTGCAGTGACCTAGGCAAGACATGCTGGCTGAGGGGTAACTTTTAGAGAATTTCCTGTGTGAGTGGACATGTTCTATAGCTGCACTGTGCAATAATGGCTACTGAGTACTCAAAATGCGGCTGGTATGACTGAGAAAATGAATTTTAATTTAATTACTTTAAATTCAAGTGGCCACATGTGGCTAGTGGCTACCATATCAGTGTAGCTCTACAGTCTGGGTCTAGGTAGGTGGTGAAGCCATCAACCAAAACAGAGAACCTCAAACTGGAGAGTTCTGGATGTGTGGAGGCAAAGAAACAAAGTCCCCAGGAGTGCAGAGAGCCTGTCAGGTTCGAGAACTGGCTTCTGAGGCTGCTCACTAAATAGCCAAATCAGTTTCCTTGGGCTGCTGCTGCGCATAGTGAGCAAGTAGCTGGGCAAAGATCATTCCACATGTGAGCAGGGGTGGGAAGAGTCTTAGGTCTCTGTTTCTCTGTGGTGAAAATAACTGTTCACAGGGCTGCTTTTCAATGGAAGCTGTTGCAGTGGGGTGCAGGAGCTTAAAGACAAGCAGTCAGTCTGAAACCTAAACTGTCTCAGGATTCAGTGAAACTGGAAGAGGGTCAAAAACCAGTTTGTTCCACTTCTGGCCTGGTAGGGGCTGGAACATGGATGCCTCCAGCCAGCTCCAGGGCACTTTTCAATATGCTGGGGGAGGAGGTGGTCGTGGTGACCCCTACTGGGCTAGAGGGAGGCCTGGGGTGGAAGTTGGGGGGATGTCCACCCTTTACCTTTAACTTAGGCTTTGACCTTGGGAGCAGGCTGCCACAGCTCAAGCTGAGCTTTGGCTAAGGACAACATGGCTAGGTTCCCAGGGGTAGCAACAACAGGAAGCTGGGGTTGCCAGACTGCCCTGCCCCCAGCAGCCTCTTCTGGAAGGCATCTTCCTCCCATTTCTGGTCACACAGAGCCTGAGCACCATTCCCAAAAGAGGACACTTCGGTGCCCCTTCCTTGCCTGCCCTAGCGCCCACTGTTATGAGACCTGAAACTTTTTCCTAATTTTATCTTTTTCTAAGCCACCTTGTTCTCGTCCGTCCTCAACCAAGCTAAAGAACCACAAAACACCCCTAGATAACCTCTGCCCCTCTCCAGACATACTTCGCTCTCTCAGGAAAACTCCCTTTCCCTTCTTGCCCTTCCCTTTTCCACTTCCTTTTTCCTATTATTAGTGCATATTCTACCAGGGGGATTTGGCCATTTTTTGAGCCACAAACGCCCTTAGAAGTTTCAGCAATGCTGGAGTGTTCATAAATGCATAAAACAAAATACATAAGAAACAAATAAATTATATTTATCAAAATATTAAAACCAAATATGTGGCATAGTGTGATATGTAATACACAGTAATATGTGTGTTAGTGCAATACATTAAATAATAAGGTCTCTAGTAGATTTAATAATTGGCTTAATTTCAAAGTAGTGATGAACATAAATGATTTTTAAGATGTTACAACAAATGGAGTATGGTAGGAAAATATCTGCTAATACCACCATGAACTGTCACTGATACTCATAATCATAGGACATGCTAAATATAAATGAACTTTTCTTCCCATCTAAACGCACAAACTTCTAAATTCTATCCACAACCCCCAGGTTAAGAACCTCTGACCTGCCCTGGCCATGGGTCAGTTGGTTGAGGCATCATACTATAAACTGAAAGTTCTCGAGTTTGATTCCTGGTCAGGGCACAGGGCTAGTTGTGGGTTTGGTTCCCAGTCAGGGCATACGAGAGGTAAGCAATTGATGTTTCTCTCTCATATTGATGTTTCTCTCCTTCTCTCTCCCTCCCTCCCTTACCCTCTCTCTAAAAAGAAATAAAATCTTTAAAAAAATAACAAAAAAGATGACCATGAGATATATCAGCATCCTTCTTCTGAAATTGGGCTTACTGAGATGCCCCTGGATTTAGATACAGGCCCAAGTAATCAGATAGGGCTGGGCTGGAAGCAGTTGCTCTGTTCACTGGGAGTCCACATGCAAGAGGGAGCTGTATCTCACTTTGGACATCTCAAATCCCAAGGTACTATTATGCTAGGCAACATCCCTCCCTCTTCTCTTGCACCCTTCCTTGACTCCAGAGGCCTCAATTCTCAGCATGGCCTCCTCTCCCCACCCCTAAAACAACTTCCAAATTAGTACTTCACTGGTCTCTAGCAAGAGGACCAGGTTTCTGGCAACTGCAAGGTACAGAGCAGCCCATCTCTGGGATTCCTCTCACCCCTCTCCAAAGAGGATTGGAGCTTTTGTCTCCTTGGCTCAAAGTCCAGGCTTCCAGAAAAAAAACTCCACAAGGAAAACAAAGTGTGCCCTAGCTGAGTAGAGTAGCTCAGTTGGTTAGTGCTCTCCTGAGAAGCCAGCGTGCGGGTTTGATCCCGTCAAGGCATGTACAAGAATCAACCAATAAATACATAAACTTGTGTAACAACAAATCAATGTTTCTCTCTCTCTCTCAAAAGTCAATTAAAAAGAAAAAAAAAAAAGTCTCCAACCAGTGTGGCTCAGTTGGTTGGGTGTCATTCCACAAACAGGGCACATGCCTGGGTTGCAGGTTCATATGCAAGGCAACTGATCACTGTTTCTCATTCACATCAATATTTCTCTCCCTCTCTTTCTCCCACACTCCCCCTCTCTTTAAAATAAAAAAATTAAATTAAAAAAAGAAAGAAAGAAAAACCAAGTGCAGATTTGGGTTCCAAAAGACTTTTTTAGGAGTGGGGGCTTGGAGACTGGTCCAGGTCTTACAAAGGTAGGTGCAAGTTTGGCCTCTGTTCTCTGGGGATCTCCCTCCTGATCCCAAGTCTATTCGTCTTTAGGAAAGTGAAGTAATCTTATCTCCTCCATAGGAGTAAGATCCTGATCGGGGAGAGTGGGTATTTCCTATCCCAGTGGAGACACTGAGTTTGAGTTCCAGACTAAGCAAGAGGCTATGGGCAGGGGTAAAAGTTTATAATGGATTTATCAATCCTCCCCAAGGGTGGGCAGCTATGATACATGGCTTAGCCTAGCCACTTCTACGCACTTCTGTAGCCAGCCCTAAAACCGCACACAGGTTGAAAATAGGCACTGAGAGTGGAAAGTAAGACACCAGGCCCCCAAGCTGTCAGAAACCAGGGAGCCTCCCCAGCACCTGTGAGCCAGGGCTGCTGCACAAACTGGTGCTTTGAAAGGCTTCAGCCACCTTCCAAAAAACCCAAAAATACAATTTAAAAACAGCCTTCCCTCCCCAATACGGCAACCCCCAAGCCCCACCTAAGCTTACAGAAACTATGGAGCCTGCAGCATTTTGCAACGGGAATGGCACAACCCACAACCCGATTTCTCAACCTCTTAGAGGCCACACCCGCATCTCCCGGAGCACAATGCCAGGAAAGCCCAGCAAGTCCCAGCCTGCTGGGGATTTACGGGTCTGATGGAGAGCTCGGAGAAATGGTCTATGTCCCAGGGCCCCTCCCACGAGAGGCACCTGCCCTCCAGAGCCGCACAATCCACTCTCAGCCTCAGGAATTCAGCCAACCCGTGTTCCTCTCCCTCCCACAACACTGGCGGCTTCAGTTCGGGACCCCACAAGGCCGTGGAGGAGGGGGGGGAACACTGCCTAGAAGGGAGACGGAGAAAAGGGGATAAACATGGGAAAACATGCAGTGAGGGAGGAGCCCGCTGGTGGTTGCCAGAGAGCTCAGAGCACCGAAAATGTGAGCATGGGGGACTCTCCCGAAGGGTCTCAGGGGCCGCCCAGAGCACCGGAGACTCAGGCCCGACACTCGGCGCCTCTGCCGCGGTACTGCCCTCCACCCTTAGGGCACCTCCCTGTCCGCTCCCCAGCTCGAACCCCCTCCTCAACCACCTTCCGGGGCACAACCCCTTACCCCCGCAATACCCTCCGGACTGGACAGCCCAGACCCACCTCCCCCGCTGCCCCTCACCTGAAACCACTAGGGCCTCGTTGGGCCCCACCGTGTGGCAATTGCCCATGGCGCGGGCGGGACGGAGGGCCCTCAGAAACCTGGACAGCAGCAGGCAACCCGCACCTCCTGCCGCGCCCAGCCTATCCCACCACCACCCGCGGTCCAGTCCCACCGGAAGTGTAGCCGCGGAGGGCGGGGCCGGCACGGGGATAGGGGCAGCAGCGGGCGCGAGCCTCCGCAGTCTACGCGCTTTATTGCACGCGCGTCGGGACCGTGGGCCCAGCCCTAGAGCACCGCGGGAGGTGTCCCTCTGCTCCCACGGGGTGCCTCGGTAACAACCGCCCTACCCTGCCTCACCTCCCAGTACCCATCTTCCAGCAGCCGACTCTGGAGCCAGACTGCCTGGGTCTACATCTTAGCTGCGAGACCTTGGACGAGCCCGTTACTGCTGCCTAACCCTGTTTCTGTAAAACGGGGATAATTTAACGACCTAGCTACATGGTTGCAAAGGACCCAGTTTAGTAATCGGGGTTAGCAGTATATCAAATTACCAACTCCCAGGCCCTCATCCAGAGTTGATCCGCATCACTGAGGGTGAGGCCTGGAAATATGAACAGTGACATATTACACACACACCCTCTCAAACTTGGCTGTCATTCTCAGGAATAAATAATCACCCATTATTTCTTATAACTAGGAAAAGAGCTGTCCAGGTTATACCTTGAAGCCTCAGAAAGTAACCACAGAGGTAAAAATTGCCCACTTCAATGGCCATGGACTGACACACAGCTAGTTTTCAAAGGCCACCAAGTGCCATAGAAAACATCCCATCCTGGGGGTTAGGAAGCTTGGGGATCATGTTCAGCTTTAAACCAAATTCAGTTTGTGGCCTTAGACAAGTCTGGTGAGCTCTGAGGGCTGGGGTAGGGTTCAGAAACTCTGGGTTCCTCAGGGTAGGGGCTGCTCAGAGAAGATGGTGTCCCTGGGTCCTCAGGCTGGGGGTCTTCATCGGATTCAGCATCCTCCCCCCGCCCAAGGCCTGCCAGCCTTTTGCTGGCCTCCCACAGCCGGTGGGCTGCCTGGTCGTCTCTGGCGGCTGGAGGCACCTCTTCCACATGGCAGTTGGCAAAGTATCTCCCACTGAGGGGCTCAATGCCCTCCTGCAGAGCACAGTACAGGGGGGTCTGGGCACCCCCTCCTGGTGCCCGGAGCACCAGCCAAGCCAGTGGGCGCAAAAATGGGCACAGCCATCTGGGAACGTGGCGCAGGAACAGCTCCGAGTTCACAGGCCCTGTGGACAGAAAGGAAGGAGTAGGGAGGACAGTAGGTGAGGGCCTGGGGTGAGAGCCGTGAAAAAAGGGCTAGAAGGGAGTGGGGAACAGAGTCTAGTTTCAGGTAGTATTTAATGGGCATTCAGGGCCCCAAGAAGGTGATCTCACTCATTACCAATAGAAAGCCTCTTTTTCTCCACCCAAACTCCTTGTACATCCCCATCTCCCAGATTTTGCTCATGCTGTGTTGCCTGTGTGGTACAATGCTATCTTCATCTTCTAGCCAAGTCCTTTTCCTCTGTTTAACCAACATTCATTGACACATGATAGACCAGCCTATCTTTTGGACATTAGAGATATGGAGTGTAATAAAGGCTTGATAAAGATTAGTTGTCATTATTATAAATATGAATGAGCCATAGGCAATAACTATCTAAAATGTAGTGTGGTTCACATGGGCAGGACATATTTTGTTATCCTGTAGCCTGTTCCCTAAAGGCAGGGATGAGTCTTATGACCCAGCCCATTTTTATACTGCATCTCTTGCCACTCTCCCGCTCTCACTCTGTCCTAGCCACACCAGACTCCCTCATCTTTCCCAAGCACACTAGACACTTCTGCCTCAGGGCCTTTGTACTTGCTGTTTGCTCTGTTCTTTACACTCTTCTCTCCAGAAAGCCACCTGGCTCATTCTCTCATCTCCTTTAGGCCTCTCTTAAAATGTCACCTTTTCAGATATGTTTTCCTTGACTGCCATCGATAAAATAGCACCTCATCATTTCCTATTCCCCTTAACCTGTTTTATTTTTTCTCCATAGTCCTTTATCACCAACTGCCATTGTATATTTTTATTAGCAGGCTCTTTCTCTCCTAAACTGGAATATAAATGCTACAAGATAGTGTCTTTGTTTTGTTCACTGATATGTTCCCAGCACTAGGATTAATATACGGTAAATAGTAGGTACTCAGTAAATGCTTCTTGAATGAATAATCATTAGCTATCATCATTATCATCATAATCAGTTCAGTTATACGAATGATTCCTTGGGGTAAGAACCTAAGGCTTATTCATAGCCACACACTACACTGTAGTCAGCATCCAAGCTTGTGGTGTGAGAACAAGAACCCAGACAAAGAAAGCCTGATTCCAAGATCATGCTTGGACCATGCTTCCTTCCTGCTCTGAGATTCTGTAACTCAATGAGAGGCTTGGGGAACACAGGATGGAGTGAGGATAGGGGAGAGAGAATCAAAGAAGGGCAGAGCAGCCAAAGAGCCAGGCCTTACCTGGGTGGGCTGCATAGCAGGTGACACCAGTGCCCTCAAGTTGAGTGGCGAGCTCCCGGGCAAACAATACATTCGCCAGCTTACTATCAGCATATGCTCGCAGCTCCTGCCGCCAGCCTACCACCGGGTGGTCCAGGTGTGTGAAGTTCAGGCGCCCTCGCCGGTGGGCAGCTGAGGATACCACCACCACACGGCTAGGGGCACATGTCTTCAACCGGGGCAGCAACAGATGTGTCAGCAGGAAGGGACCGATGTGGTTCACTCGTAGCAGCAGGTTAAAGGGCTCACGGGTCCGGCCACAGGAACTGATCCCTGGGCAGGGACAAGGTATGAGCAATTACTCTGGAGAGATCCCTGTAGGCCTTGGTGGCCCTATCTGTGAGATGGTGGTAGGGGGCATCCTTCCCACATGTCCACTGGCTCGCAGCAACCCCTGGCTGGAGAGACAGCTGCAGCCAGCCACCCACCGCTCCCATGCAGGGCCTGCTGCCCCTCACCGGCATTGTGGATGAGGATGTCCAGCTGTGGCTCAGAGTTCAGGAAAGCAGTAGCAAAGGCCCGCACAGAGGCCAGACTGGCCAAGTCCAAGGCCATGAAGATGACCTCATTGTTCCCACTCTCCTGTGGAGCAGCAAGGGTTGAGCTTGTTACCAGACAATTCTCCCCTCTCCCCTCTCCCAGGCACTAAATTCTGAGGGTCTACTTCCTACTGTTACTAAGATCTGTCCCTATGCATTAGAACGATGTGGATAAGAGCATAGACTCTGGATTTTTAAAAAGATTTTATTTACTTATTTTTAGAGAGAGTGGAAGGAAGGGAGACAAACATTGATGTGTGAGAGAAACATCAATTGGTTGCCTTCCGCATTCCCTTAACCAGGGACCTGGCCCGCAACCCAGACATGTGCCCTGACTGGGAGTCCAACCGGCAACCTTTGCTTCATTGGCTGGAGCTCAATCCACTGAGCCACACCATCCAGGGCTGGATTTAATCTTGACTATGCGTCTTACTAGAGTGTGACCTTGAGCAAGATACTTAATCTCTCTGGGCCTCAATTCTGTCACTGTGAAATGGGAAGCATAAAAATAGTGCCTATCTCATAGAGTTGTTGTGAGGATTAAATAAGTTAATATATGTAAAATACTTAGAACATTTCCTGGCACACAGCACTATGTAGGTACTTGCTATTATTATTACTACTCCCTCTGCCTTATCCTAAAATTTACAACAGACTTCTCACTAGTCTCCTTTCACCCACTCCTGTCCTCTCTAGTCTAGGCACCACACAGCCATCAAAGGTTGGTTCCAAAAGGCTATTCTGACAGTCCAGAGCCTGCTCAGGGCCCTTCATTGGATCTCCACTGCCCATCCTATAAAACCCGAGCTCCTCAAGAAGGTCTATAAGGGCCTCCTGAACCTGGCCCTGACCCCTTCAATTTTCTTCTTTCCCCCATAATCTGTGCTCCAGCCTCATTAAACTACGCCCCCACCCCCCAGTTTCTTAAATCAAACTAGCTTTTCCTGCCTCAGGGCCTTTGCATATGCTGCCCCCCCCCCCCCCCCGCTGTTCCCTTCCCTACTGTCTTTCAATAATGTAATGTCTACCGATCCTTAAACGTCTTTACAACAGCAATTAACTTCCTTCAGGAAGTCCATTCCCCAGCTTGGATTTGATGCCCCTCCCCTGCGGGGCTAGAACACCTGTGCATGCCTTCTTCCGTACGTACTTTACGAACCGAGTCGCACTCTCCTCTCAAGGACTGGGTGCCCCCGGAGCCACTCTGCTCACCTCTATGTGTCCTGGTGTGTCTGTCCTCTGTCCAGTTTCCCATCCACCCTTGCCATCCCTCACCTGGCGGAGGTCAAAGGCGGCCGCCTCACCGCGCTCCCGGCTTCTGCAGGCCAGCACCACACGCGCTCCTCGGCGCGCCAGTTCCAGCGCCGTCATCTTCCCGATGCCGCTGTTAGCGCCTGCGGAAGGCGGGCGGAAGCTCAGCTGAGACAGGCGGGCCACCGCCCCCACCGCCCCGGCCTCCCTGCCACCCGCACTTACCCGTGACCACGGCTGTGCGGCCCCGCAAACTCAAGATGCCGCCGCACCGCGGGGCCTTCACTAGGTTGTAGTAGATAAGCACGTAGGCGCCCAGCAGCAACCCCGCGCCCAGCAGCAGTGTCTCCATGCCTGCCGCGCCTCCCGGCTCCCGCCCAGGCACCAAGCCGCCCTGGATCCCAGCCGGCAGCTGCAGATCCGCCCCTCAGGCGTCTGGAAGGGCGTCTGGCGCGCCTGGATCTCCGGAAGGTGGAGGTGGAGGCGGAGGCTGGAGGGAGGCAGAGCGAAGGTGTGTGTGCGTGAGTGCGAGCGCCCCCTACGCATGCGTCTGCGTCCTCTGGCTGTGTGCTTGTGTGAACACCTACCTTCTAGGTGCGTGTGTACATTTGGGCCCTGGGAGCACCCTCTAGGTGTATGCCCGCGTGAACTCGTTCTAGATGAGTGTATATGTGCACCAGCACTCTGGGCGTGCCCTCTAGGTCACGTGCATCCACGTACTATTTGTGTGAATGATTTTTTTGGTATATAATGTGTCCATGGGCCCTGGGATCAGCCTTCGTGCCTCTGGATCCTCTGTGTATGAATCTCTTATGTGTTTGTGTCCATGTTGCTGAGAGCCCCTCCATGTGTGCATGCATTCGTAGTCTCTGCGTCTATGTTCTTGAATGAACATTGAATGTACCTGCCCTTTGTGTGGTGCCCTTTGCTGAGGACTTGCAGGAGTAGCTAACAGAGGGTATGTGAGCCCTCTGGGTGTCAGTATGTAGCAGAATTCTTCCCTTCTGGAGAGGTATGTGTACTTGAATGTTCTTGCGTCTGAAAATGAGTTGTCCTGGATACTTTGCCCTCCATAAATAAGTCCTTCCATGCCTATACTCACATTCTGCCTCCAGCTTTTAGGATTCTTTCCTGTTCTTCCCATGGAGTCCAAGGAAGTGATATAGTGTGTTCAGCATGACACCATCAGTTAAGGGCCGCCAGGATTCACTTTCCTTAACTGTCTGTATCTCCCTGCCTCTGTTCCTCATCCCCTCCATTTCTGAAGAGAAGCAGAAAGAGAGAGTGTAACATTTATCTGACTTCCAGGAGGAAATTCTGTGGAATGGTACTCAGGTGGTAGAAATGCGTAAAGCTCCACCTATTCAATGGAAGAAGTGACTATGAAGGCAAAGTGGGTGGGGACAGCTAGTGAGACAAGGGTAAGGGTATTCCTGACCAGGTGACTTGCCAGAAGAAAAGGACCTCACCTGAGAAATCCAGTACAATTTAGTATCCATTGTTTGGTGCTTACAGTGTGCCCAGCAGTGTGGTTAGCCTTCGAAATATGGAGCCGAACAACATATATATTTCTGCACTTAGGGAGTTCAAGAGGCCCTTTAAGGCGAAGGGAAAGCTAGGCAGGTAGGTAGAAGCCTGAGACAGACCTCAGATTCCTGGGGAAGTTCCCTGTTTAGCTGCACTGTGGATTTAGGGCTCAATTGTAGATGCTGTGGGATAAGGCTGGGGATGGATTAAGGAAAAGAGTGCACCCTCCACACCCAAGACAAAATCCTGACAGGCCAACAGGTACCACCTACTTAAACAGTGCTGGGATAGACAGGTGCTCTCTAGCTAATGAGTTAGAGGCTGTCTTCAGGAAAAAACTTCCCAGATAGCTTCTCATATAAGGTCTTTGAGGAAGAAAGGATGGAATTTTGTTTACTAAGAGAATGCACTCAGGGACTTAGAATTAAGGTAATGCACTAGACTTGTCTTCTGAGGAACTGTTGTAGAGAAGTGGTGATTAGTCATATAACCTGTGGCACATCTGGGTCTAAAGACTGGATTTCTCCTTTTCCTTCATGTTCCCGAGACATCTGAATCTGCATCGAGAAATTGTTCCACACTAGATTCTAAGCTCCAAGAGGCAGGGGCCATATCTGCCTAGTTGACTGCTCATGACATGTCAACAAGATCCAAATCCTAGTAAGGGCAAGACACAGAGGAGGGTCAAGTGGTACTTGAATAAATGAATTGCTCCATGCCCAGCTAAGGCTGACAGGGAAAGGACCAAACCAGGTGGTATGACTTTTCCCAGAATAGGTGAACTGGAACGAAAGGCAGCCCCAACTCAGGTTAAAGCTTGTAGGCCAGATTGCAGAGGCCTTGCACCAGCTTGTTTTAATGTCTTGGTTTTGGAGCCAATAGGAGCAGGGACCTGCATGCTCTTGGAACCTTGCAGACTCTGATCATGTCACATGATCATACCCTCTGAACTGCCTCGAGTCACCCACAATGCCATACAACAGTTCCCCTTGGCGGATGCACCTCTACCCTCTCATTTCCCCCACTCACCTTAGGCTCACTTTTCCCCAACACCTCCCCTCCCCTGACTTCCCTTGGGGAATGTGACTTATTCAGTGAGACTGGGACCAAGATCTTGGGGAAGGTCCTTTCAAGGGTGATGACAGGTAGGACAGACAGGCAGAAAACATAATTTGAAGTATTTTTGTTTTTTTATATACAGAATACAGGAAAGTTTCTGTAAAGTCTAAAACATTACAATTACTATGTACATTGGTACTAGTTGTGGGGTGGGAGAAGAGGAGGGAGCCAGGGGGAGGAAGAGGAGAGAAGTGGCAAGAGAACAAAAAAAGGAGACACAACAGGTTTACGACAAAAACGTTTTTGCTACAATAGACAATTTGAAGAAAACGCTCTAGCACATGTAGTACTGTACAGTTTTTAAAAACATTGAAAAAATGTCATCACTAGATGTATTTACACAAAATCCAAATACACTTTTCCTTATTTGAAATAAAATAGATGGACAGCCAGAAAAAGGATTCATTTCTCATTTGTCCATAATACACAGTAGCTACCTGTAGTGCAACCGCTGCAGAAAGGGAAAATAACTTGGAGGGTGGGAACCATGGAAGAAGGGTGGGTAGCGATCTTTATATTAAATAAAACAATGATATTGTATAGATTTTGCTGTATGAAAACTGTATTTTTTTCTTTTAATATAAAACTATTGTCACTGCCACAAAATAGAACAAGTTTCTGATTATTTTACAACGGCGGGCGAGGGGGAGGGAGCAGGTGGGTGGGGAATGGTTTTGTGTTGGAGGAAGTGTCCAGACCACTGGCCTTCCCCTCCCTGCCCACGCTGTTCCTCAGCTCGGGTCTGCCGCTTTCCCATGAAATGTTGAGTACAAATATATGTGCAAATGCCCCCTAGAACTTGAGAAAAGAAAAAGGATTTTTAAAAAAGTCAAAAGGTTTTCTTCATGTCATGCAAAGATTGTAGTTGAAGGGTTTCTGGTGGAGTATAGAAAAAACCCGGGCTTGGTTTTTGTACATTTTTGCATTGCAGGAGTCTTGGGTTGGGCGGACAGGTGGGTGATGGGGTGGCCGCCAGTCCTAGGGAACGGAGTTGGAGCGCAGCACAGGGCCCTGGTGGGGCTTGAGAGAGAGCTTCTCAGCCAAGACCCCATCTTGCAGCAGGCTGGCATCACCTTTGGGCTGTTTGGTCGCAAACTCAGTGATACTAAAGACAAACTGCAGACACCCCAGCTTGATGTAGCTGCCGTGGTGCAGTAAGGCTGTGCCTTCCCAGCCAGCCCCACTGCCCCCAATCAAGCTTGAGCTGCTGGCTTTGCAGTTGCAGGGTCTTCGCTGCGGTCCCTGGGCCTGGGAACTCATCATGGCTGCCTCCTCAGTTGGCTCTTCATTCTGTTTCTGGTGCCGGCGGCGCCCTGGGAAAAAAAGATGGTTACTGGACAGGAACTGTGTTTGCCAGACGGGCCTCTGCCCCTCCCCACTTTAAGTGCTGCATAACTGGGTTGAGGGGTGCTCAGAAAGACTTGTGGAGTCTTAAGTCTCCAAATAGGTGTGCACACTTAAGTGGGTACATAGCACTTGATTCTCCATGGCCTTCCCTGGACCCAGGAGTAAGAACCTGGCCAAGGGGACCAGGAAAGCAAGAGACAGTACATCACCGGCAGTAAGCCAGAGCCACCCTGATCATGGCCTTAGAAGATGTGTCCAAAAACAGCAAAATCTGTGGCCAGAGGCCTCTGCTCCAACTTACTGATGACACTCTGCACTTTGGCAACAATACTGCTTGGGGGAGTTGGCGGGGTCTTCTCAGAGAAGTCACATGAATACAGCACATTGTCCACCGTTGTCCCGTGCTCACTGTAGTTTAACAGCTCATAATGTTTGGTATTCTGAGGAGGAGGAGGGAAGATAAGATGTGTGGTCTGCTGCGTGGGGCCTGAGGCTAAGGGGAGAGAGGACATATGGAGAAGGCTGTGCTGCTCTACCTGGGGAGCTTTCTTTCTTCCCCAACTGTGTCCCCCTTCTCTTCACCTTTTGAATGGGGCTCAGGACTAACCTCCTCAGGGAAGCCTTCCTTCTTAGACCACCCCCCCGGCCCCTAGCTCCTTTATTCTGTCTCCTCAGCACTGGCACACGAGATGATCAAACTCAGAGTTGCACTAGGAGGGCCTGGCTTCCTTCTACACTGGTCCCCTTCCCTGCTTTAGCCCTGCCCCCACCCATATCCGTCTCAGGAGATATGGTAGCCCCGGTCCTGGGGAGCAGGTAGCCATGGTAGAATGCCCTTTTCACACCAACTCTCTTCTCCTCCCTGGAGGACAGGGAGGGAAAAGTAGAATATCCTCAACCCTCTTCCCCTCACCCAGGGCACCGAACAAAAACCCAGGGCCTGCGACATGCCTCAAGTTGGGAGAGCTCCCTCCCACCCCATCAACAACCCTCACCTCATCGTAGAATATGCAGGCGTGTTTCCCGGACACGTAGTTACAGTGACCATAGTTTGTAAGGCACACGTCCATGTCAGCTCCTGCAGGTGGCAGGAGTAGAGGAAAAGGAGGGCAGAGAACAGATTGTAAGGTGTATGTGTAGGAGAGGTGAGGAGGGCAAGGAGTTAGCTCCTGGGCAGGCACTAAGAGACCTTGAGGGACAGGTAGTTCAGAGTCCCTTCCTTGTATTTTTGAACAAATATGGATGTCTTTTCCACCTTCCTGCTAAAGAACAGTTGTCACTGCCAGCTGATCTGCTTTTAGCACATGTGGCTGCTGCTCAGAGGGGAATAGTGAGCTACCGAAGAGGATGGAGTATCATCTAAAAGTAAGGAAAATGTCGAGGCTAAGGGCCAATCTGTCCCTCTGTACAAGATAAAGTTAACTGAAGCCAGGTATATGTGAGCCCTGTAACTTTTTAAAAGACCCCCAGGGATAAAGCATTTGTTCTCTCCTTGGGCAGTTCCTTGTAGTGTTTTAAATGCCTCACTGAGCAGCAGTCAGAGCTTTCACCTCTCCTGATCCCACATTAGGCACAAAGCAAAAGGGCCCGAGACTGGGAAGACAAGCAGTTTAGTCTCCTTTCTGAGCCCCTATGGTTGGGACATCCACTAGGTTAAACCAGTCAGCGCTGGAGAGGGCCTCCCTTGTCTCTTTCTAGCCTCTGAGGGTTAGAGTGTTAGTCTTTAGGGCTGAACAGACTCAGTACCTCTCCCAGCTGGCTCACCTGTCCCGATGTAGAGGGTTCGATAGCACATGTTCACCGCTCCTCCCAACCCTAAGAGAGGGTAGAACACAGCTCGGGCCTGTACCTCCTTTCTTTGTACTACAAGATAAACACAGGGATAGGATCATTCAGAAACTCAGAACCTGGCATTCAAACACAAACCAACAGAACCTGTGGCTCAGACATTAAACAGAGCCTGGACCTCTGACTCATGACCTGAAGAATGTAATCCTACTGTATGAGGAATCTTTCCAAACTCACATCTGACACTGGGCTGCTTCAGGGGGAGGCTCTCTTCCCCCACCCCACAACATTTCCCACATGGGATAAGAGGGACCAGAACTTAGACGATGGTCAGAGAACTTAAGGATGATAGTACTTTAAGCTCTTGGTGCTGGTTGGTTTGTCAGGAATATATTAGCTGGTACTATAGGGAGGCTGTGCTAAAAAACAAAACACAGACCAGTGTATTTCAACTTGGATTGCCTAGAGATCTTGTTAAAATGCAGAATATGACTTTGTAGGTCTGTGATGGGGCCTGAGCCCTGCATTTCTAACAACTTTGTTGCTGCTGAAGCTGCTGGTCTGGAGACCACACTTGTAACAGCTAATGCTCAATGGGCTACCCTAAGCAGAGCTAACCTCTTGGGAAGAATTTCCAGGAGGGTAGCCCAACTGTTATTCTGTTTCTCAACTTTTGGGGAACCTTCTAACTTGAATATTTGAAAGCTACTGAGCAGAAAGCACTACATATACACAAGGGCTCTCGTAGCTGCTGTCTGTGCCTCAAAGCTGACATGTATGAAGAAAGTTATAGCGGACTTCCTGGAGTCTGAGCTGCAAGCTGTGGGTACCATTTTACTCCTGTTTAATGAAGAAAGAAACCTTGCTGCTTCATTAGGCCATTAAAGGCACAGAGGGAGGACTGAAATATTGAAAGCGGAGATCTCCAAGGAGGGAAGATGGACATTCACACAGAGAGATCTGATGGCACGATGTGGTGGCAGATGTGCATGCGCACCTTCTGTGTGGTGCCCTCCAGAAGCCAGTGGATGTGCCCCGACACTGCCCGGTGAAGTTTGGACCCGGGAGGGGAAAAGCTGATGTATTCTCTGCAAGGCCAGAAACTTGATCAGCTTCTCGTCCAGCATATTTATCTCGATTTCTATTAATCAAAGAAAAAGAGTAAAAAAGCAGCTGAGGAGGAAATGGAATGCAGAAGTAGGCTAGGGTCACAGAGCAAATAGTTTAGCATTTCTAAAGTCCAGCCACGTGCTTTTTTTTTTTTCTTCAAATAGCACGAACTACGAAGTGGTACAAGAATCTGGGCTGGGTATCTCACTAACCACTTGCAGTTAAACAGGCCCCAATGCAGTCTATGCAGATGCCTCCTGCAGTTGGGAACCTGGATTTTAGGTGAAGTGCCCTAGAAAGGTAGAGCAAGATAAGCCACTTGCATGTGTGTTGGGGAGGGCCTGGATGTCTGATATTGGGGCTTGATTTCTACACACCCTCTGTTTATGGAGATGGAGATCTGCCCTGGTTCTTGATTTTGGTTTTATTCTTCAAGTCCTGGTAATCTACCTATGGTTATTTTCTTCTCTTCTTACTGGTCAGCTTGGCTTTGTTCTCCCTTCTTCTTTGATTATGTGTATGCACATTAAGGCAAAGACAGGAAAGGGGCTTTCTTTCCTATACCACTCCCTTCCCCAGCCCTCTGAGATAAAGCATCCCTTCTGTCCCTTTTGAAATGAGCTGAATGCAGGGAGGGGACAGCACCTTCAACACAGCAGCTGGTGGTAAAGCAGTAGGTCACTCACTCACCTCCATTGACGTCCATAAATGCTCGAAGTGAGTTGGTGAGGTCCACCATGGCAGTAGAGTTGGCTGGGAAAGAGGGTACGGTTAAAGCGCTTCCTATGGATAACGTGCCGGGGCTGACCTTGCCATCTAGGGACGGAGCAGGAAGACTGTTACTTACGTCGCCTGAGGGAAACTCACCGGTCCAATCCCTCACTGCCAAGACAGGTCTGGATTTCGGACCCAAGGTGATGTTCCCTTCTTGACTGTCACCCCATAGGCTCTGGAACTCCTAGAGCTAAAAACGTGTGGTGAGGAAGGGTAGATGGAACAACAATGCACCCGGGCATGCAGGAGTCTCCAGGGCACTGAAACCCAGTGAAATCCACTGCTCTGGGAAACGTGATGGGGTAGCTTCATTCTCTGGACCATGACTACCTCCCTGCTGCCTCTACTCATTCAAATAAGTGGTGCCTACCCCTACAACAACTGCCTACTGAAGTTTGACTTACCCGAGTGCAAAATATCCAGGTTGGTATTAAGAGATAAACAGATAGGAAAAAAGCCTAACAGAGGTCATCCTGGGACCAGGGACCCCCATGCAAAGAAGTCAGTCACCTTGTTACCATGGCAGGAGAGACCACAGGGGGCTTCAGCAGCATCTGAAACCTGGTTCAGATGCTGGGGCCAGCAACCCTGAGGTCCTGAGTGCTGACTGAGAGAGCAGGTCCACACTAGGCCACGTGTGGATATAAGGGACTGCCTTTTGGCACGTGGCCTAAGGGCAAGCCTTTGGGCCAAAACCACCTCTGTGGGCATCCCACTCTGTAGCTATTCTAAAGGCAGTGTTGCTTTCTAGCCCTGCTTTCCCTGACATAGAGGTTCCTTCAAATAACCTGGCTCTGAGAATCTGGATCAGGTGTGGATCTAATCTTTGGAGTGGATCATGAAACACTGAGGCCGTCACCCAGAGCCTCAGGCTGACCACAGTGGTTCCGGAGCATATCCTGCTTTCCTCTAGGGTGATGGAACAAAACAAGCAAAAGACTAGGCTCGTAAGGTGTGGGAAAGAGGCAGGAGACCCAGGCTATAGTTCCAATTCTGCCACTGACTTGGTAGATCATCTTTCACTTAAGCTTTCAGAGCCTAAGCATTCCCATTGATAAAATGAAGACAAGTTAACATGCTTTTTCTTCTATCACAGAAATGGGGGGAGGATAAATACAGAGATCAAAGTCCTCTGAAATATACACAGAGATTAAGTATGTCTTTTTGAAACTTAAGTCTTATTTGCCAGGAAGAACATAAAATTATTCCAAATCACTCTAAGGCTGAGCAGCACTCACCTGATGACGGCGCTGGTGAGCAGAATCGCTGGTTGGCTCCTGTGGCCAAGATACCGTCTCCTGCTGCTTGGGGGGGGGTGAGCACCCGGGTGGCATTTGGGGGTGAGCCAAGTGGCCTTGAATCTGTCAATGGAGGTCCTATCTGTGATTGCACAGTCTTTCTTTGCAAAGTGCTGGTGTTCTCGATGCTGGCACAAGAGCTGGGAATGGAAGGGGGCAGGCTTGGGACAGGAACCAAACTCCTCTGGGGGCAAGAGCTGGGGCCAGTGGCATTCTCTGTCTTCACAATGATGCCGACGGTGTGGTTCTGAAGCCCCCCAGCTGCTGGTGGCGTGAGGGGCCGGGGCCAGCCTTGCCGGTGTGAGAGGCCTGGTAGGGGGGTGTTGGCGCCTGGAAGTCGCCGGGGGTCCGTGGAATCAGTGGGGCTGCTGTAGAGGTGTGGGCCATTGGCTTTCACCTCTGTGTTCACTGGCCCGTTGGCAGTCCCACAGGGGGCTTTCTTGGATTTTTCCGCACAAGAACTGCAGCTGATGTCCTCTAGGACTGGGGGTTGGTGGGGTGGAGAGCAGCTCAGGGAATTCTGGGTGCTAATCCCTGAGGGGCATGACAAGGGATAGTGGGAAGGTGTAGGTGCCTTGTCAGCTGTTTGCAGGGAGGTGGTGATTGAGCTGTCAGTCACAATAACAGGCTTAATATCAGCCTTCTCTGTCTGTTCAGAGTCCCAATGCGAAGGCATCTGCTTAGCAGATAAATGTTTCAATATGCTGCACTGGAGCGCAACAACACTACAGAGCCACTGTAATGGAAGGAGAGGAGAGGAGAGGAGGGTAAGAGGCCTGGGAGGCGCTGGTCCTTCCTGCCACAGTGGCCAGGGCTACCGCAGAGCTGATAAATACTGTTTCCAAGGTCCCATCGCGAATGCCCAGAAAGGGTGTGCTTGACTCCTGATAGGATTCCATTTCCATTCCCAAGCAAGACTTGTTGGTATACTCAGCAGACAACACCCTGGTCAGCAGATTCCCGTTCTGGCTCTGCCCCTAAGGCTCACCTTGTGACCAAAATTTAGCAAGTACCCTATGCATCGGCTGTGTGTCCAGCACTATCACCTAGCCTCTCTATGGGTCTACTGAGCTCTTTCTATAAGACAGTTTTGCCCATCTCACAGCGCACTGGCAGACCGATGGAGAGAAGCAGACCGGTTGACTTTGTTGTTCTCTTACTTGCCTCAAGATCTGAGCCAGAGGTTCTCCCTGAAATATTCAACTCTTGGGGGGTGAGGATGGGGATGGGTGGGGTTGTAGAAGATGGGGCTGGGAATGACACTGAGGCTACTTCCAATAACAGATGTAGTGAGATGGAAGATTAGATTTGGAATCCCAGCCCTGCCTTCACTCACCTCTTGCTGCTCTGCCTGGGTGGCTAAGTGCTCAGAGTTCAAAAGGTGCATCTGTGATTCCTCAGGGATCCCATTGCAGATCAGCTCTCCATCCCGAATGGCCGCGGGTGCAATGAGTGTGGGTGGAAACTGGTACTGAGATTTTATAGCATCAGGAACCTGTTTAGGACAGAGAAGGAGGAAGGAGAGGGAGATAATGCCAATGTGGCCAGTTGATTCTGCTCTGACAATTATCTTCTGTCCTTGATGCTGAGGTCCAAGGGACGATCATCCACTCTGGGTTTCACTGAGGACAAGGTAGTTCAGTGGGCTGCAACTGCTCTGTGCCACCATCTCTTTGCCATACACATACAGACATTAGCCTGAGAAGGCACAGAACTGGAAACACCAGGTACGCCCCCCCCCCCTTTCTTCATTAAGGTCTAAGGCCTGAAGAAACCAGAAATTACTGCACACTGCCTCTGCTTTGGTCTAAAAAGTGGAAGACTGACACCAAAGAGGGCTGCAGAGCGGTATTCTAGGCTCTCATTGCTTAGAATCAAGTTTGGGAAGTGAGTAAATAGTATCTGAAAGATAAAAAGTTAAATGACATCACATTCATGGTAGAAATGCTCAGCATGAGGCCTGGCTCCAGATAAGCAGTCAATCAAAGTCAGTTTTCTTCAACCATTCATTCACGACTCATCAAACAACTGAAGATCTCTTTGTTGCACAAACAGAAGACACTCTGAATCACACCATGTAAGAATGAAAGAGCCACACAAGTAAAGAATCATTCATACATTCAACTAGCATTTATTGAGCACTCCTGAGTCTGGGCATTTTGCCAGGTCCTAGAGATCCAGAGATGAGCAAAACTTAAGCCTTGCCCTCAAGAAGCTCACAGTCTAGTAGGGAAGATAAACATAGGAAGATTACAATAAATGTAATGGCTCCTAGGCTAAAGGCATATAAAAACATGGAGAAGAGTGTTTATCTCTATCTGTGGACAAGAGCTTTGGATTAGAGGAGATTTTACAGGAAGGCAGTTTTTGAGCTGAGACTTGGAAGCTAAGAAAAAATTCCAGGCAGACCAAGGGGAAATAGGGTAAGGACATAGCACATAAGGCAGAAATGTAAATTTGGAAAACATTTGGAGAACCAAGAGCTATGGTGACCAGGGCCTTAGGGAGGATAAGGGAAGAAGAGCTGAAAATGGTTCTGTCCTTATTTCACTCTCAAGCTGCCCAAGTACAAAATGCTTTGCAGGCAATTTGTGCCCTTGGATTTTCAAGAATAGGGAAACATTTTAAAAGGAAGTATCATAAAATGACAGGATTTTATCAAGGCCCCCTGGCCCGTTCATTTTAGCAGCCAGGTTCTCTTGCATATCTACATGGTGAGTTACAGTCTAGATTTATTTAACTAAGGTATGAGGCATGCCATCTATAATATACCCTACCCCCAATGGAAAGCACCTTAATTTAATTTTGGGAAACTGATGTTTCCACTGATGTACAAATATTTACACAGTTAAAAGAGTCTGCTACCCAATTTTCAACAGTTAATACCTTGCTGGCAGATACACCCACCAAAAGTGATGGGAGTGGTGTAATTTTAAAGTATAGCTGCCACCAAGTGGCCATATTTGAGAATTGCTGGTTTCTGTTGGCACTGAGGACAGTCCATGGGATTATTTCAAGAGAAAAATCCAGTTTCTAGTGTGGGGCTCTCTAGGTGAAATAAATGAGGTGGCTAAATGGTTTATAAGAAAATTTTTCTGTCGATCTCTCTGGACACATTCTAGCAATTGTCAAGTACATAAAATGTATTGCTAATACAGTATTCCCTCACTTACCGTGGGTATTACATTCTAGACCCCGCCGCGAAATAGGAACCTTATATTTATTCTACACTCTTAAACCTACGTAACTTCAACAACATTCATATACAGTACTGCAAAATCTCGCGATATAGCGAAAAATCTATGATAAATAATTAAATATAATATTTTTAAAAATCCTGCGGTAAGTGAACCGCGATATAGAGGGACTACTGTATGTTAGCAGCCTGGAAAAACAGACTTAACTTTCCTTTAGACATTTTCCTCATAAATTCCTCAGTTGGAATAGCTCTTCACTTTCCACACGGCCTTCTGCTTAATCACCCCACCTTCATCTCACCAGATAGCTCTGAGAAAGGGGCCCTCTAACAGGAAAGATGGCGTGAGTGCTAGGCAAGGGGCAGTAACAGCAGAGCATATCTAAGTTTGGTGGGAGGGGCTAAACGACATTTATCCTCAGGAGAGCTAGAGACTTGCAGTTCGAAGGCCTACTCTGGGGTTTGACACTCATAATCCTGACCACCCTCCTCAAGTATCAAAATGTACAGTCATGCCCTGACCAGCTTGGCTTAGTGGGTTGGGTATTGTCCTGCAAAGCAAAATATCGCTGGTTTAATTTCTAGTCAGGGCACATGCCTGGGCTGTAGGCCAGGTCCCCAGATGGGGCATGTGAGGGGCAACCGACTGATGTTTCTCTCCCTCTTTCTCCCTTCCTTTCCCTCTCTCTGAATATAAAATCTTTAAAAAAGGTGGGGGGGCAGTCATATTCATTACTTGCTGAGATAACACAGACAAGTCTCAGGGACTTCAGCCTCCCTGTCTGTAAAAGTGGGACCATGACCCTCTGTCTATCCCATGAAGGCAATCAGAAACCACTACCCTGCCTGAACCAGGCTGTTACTCACCTTCAAGCTTCTTCTTTTGACCGACTGGAGCACACGCCGGTTAGGAGGGTGCTTCTTGTGAATTCGGTTCAGGAAGTCCACTTTGACGACATGCTGTGAAATGGTGTCCTGGAAACGGTCAAACACCTGGCACCGATTACTCAGTGTCATATTCTTCTGGTTCAGCTAGGGACAAAGCAGAAACACCCCTGAGGTGAACCTCAAAAGGCATCCCATTTTCTAGGATGGGCCAAATGGGGTCATCTGTCAATGCTCCTGTCAGAGGGCTGGGAACACGCATGACACTTTCTCCCTCAGCCCTACCGAGTCCAACAAGGGAAAACAGGTATGTTCCCATTCCCCGGAGAGGCTCAAGGTGGGAAAAATAGGGAATTAGCCAAAGTACCATTCCAAATTCAGCCTCTGACAGTCTTCTGTCCAGCCCAGACCACCCTTTGTCAGTGTACCCTAACAGAGTATAGGTTTCCAAGGAGATGCAAGCCTTGGCCCTAACGAGACCCAGACTCCATTCCTAACAAGAGACTCTTTCCCACAGGAAGCAGGACTGTTGCCTATATAGGAGTTTGGCTGACAGCTGGGATAGCACCAAACTCCCGCGTGCCCTGCCCTATTCCATTCCCATGGTACCAGGGAGCATTAGCAAACCCATCTGGATATCACAGCCTTGTTCTATAGGAGGCAAAAAAAACCCTGGACTACTTTACAAGGCCAATAATAATAAATTACCCTATTAACAATTTCTCATCTACCAGAGAGGTGCTCCTTAAGATTCATATTTGGGTAAACTACTCATGGTTGCTTTCTTTCTGGTTCAGTAGGAGGCAAAAGAAGATACCTACAAATGAGCCTCAGAGAGAAGCTTCCTCTTAGATAAACCTTTCTGAGCGGCATTAGTTAAATGAAGAGGCAAAGCAACTATTTTCTTCTATGTGTGCAAGTCTATAACTGAGGTTCCTTTCAGTGTTAAGTGGGGAGCACACTGTCATGCTGAGGGCCAAAAGTCATTCCATGGTTATCACCATTTGATAGATGATGTCTTATACAATAACACTTTTTTTTTTTTTTTTTTAATTTGGAAAGGCTGTTCTTATAAGGGAGCTGCTCCTCCTAAAGCCTTCTTCTATTCAATCTTGTGACTATTCTAACTGCTTAATGTCTTAAACCTCCTTTGGAGATGAACTACAGTTCTGCTCTAGACTTAGAAGTGGTCTGGGATATGTACCCAAGACTCCTAGGAAGTAACCAGTCACTCATCAACTTACTTATTCAATACCTGTAAGCATTATGACAAGGTGATTGTAAAGAATTAAAGTGAGAAAGGAAAGAGCCTCATCTGGTGCTTAGGACAAATGAGGTATTCAGTAAATGGATTGACTGTCTGGAATACCATTATACCCACGTAAATTTTTCCAAAGTTACTGGGCAATTAATTAGCTAATTCCTGAGATATAATAATAAATATTTTAGAATTTTCTTAGTCTGTTCCCTCTAAAAACAAAGGGCAGGAAAATACGGAAGCAACTACCATGAGAGCATTTATTTTCTCTAAGGTTGAATCTAATATACCCCATTTTAGGGCTGTAACATCAACTGCTTAATGCACTGTGGAAGAAATTATTCACAAACAACCAGGTGCTAGTGGGTTAAGTCTGCCTGTGCAGCTCAAACAAGGCGTTATAAGAAGGGGCAAAACCCACAGGTGAGGCATGTAAAAATAATCGAAATCGAGTAGGATGGTCTGCAGAAACCAGCGTCTGAGAGATTATAGTGAATTCTGGTACAAAGCTGACCTTACTATGGTTTCTACTGAATGAATCCATGCTCCAGCTGTGCCCGTAGAGGACCGAAGGGACACTGCTGTTCTTACCACCACATGTTCGATGTGATTCGGACACATCCATCTGCCCAGGGGCATGGCAGTGAGTGGTGGCTCGAGGCAGTCCATGTGGAACAGGAGGGGGCAATAGTCACACTGGATGAGAGGGGCCACGCGACAACTCCTGCAAAAAAGAGATGTAGGCCATTTCTGTGGCAAGATGGGAGAATTCAAACCAACTCTGCACTGTGGAACAACCTCCCCTCCTTAATGCTAACAATGTTCTCCCATATCCTCCTCCCCCAGTGATTCAGTTACATTAACGATTAGGAAGATGGATGAAGTTGGGGGCTACCACCAGGTTCACCACTATTCTTTCTTCTAAGAGGACTGTGTCTTGTCAGGAAGTGAATGTTTACTTGGAGTACAGCTAAAGTGGCTGTCAGAGTATGAATGATTGATGCTCAGTACCCACTGGGGGAAGACAGCCAACTCTACTCTGATTATTTCTAGTCCTTAAAAGAAAGCAACTACTTCTTTAAAAAAAAAACAACAACAAAACCCAGCAACCTTTCTAAAACCATCTACTACAGCAAGAAAATTTTTTTTCCTGCATGAAACACCCAGAAAAACTGACAGCCAGAGCGAGAGATGTGCTGGGAAAATGATTTTATAATGTATTCATGTAAGTGTAATTAAAGGGAGGGGTTTAAGCAAATGCCAATTATAATTTCTAACTATGAGATTCCTTGGATCCTCAAGATGCATTGGAGCCACAGTTTGAGCCTGGCTCAGAGTTCTGTTGATCTAGTCCCCTATAGCTTTTGCTGTGGAACATTTCTTTTTCAGATTTTTTTCTCCTGTTATCCTGCCCTTCTAACACATTTAAACAAGTCCATCTTCAGTAATTGAAGCAGCTGGTGTCTGTCACTGAGATCATCTTATCTGAAGGAAACCAGTGTCCCAAGGAAGCTACAACCAGGGCAACCTAGAGGATTCTGAAAATCATCCAGTCTGATGCATACTAGCTACCATAGATACCTATACTACTTTTTTTCTCTTTAAAAAAAAATTTTTTTTTTTAATTTATTTTCAGAGACAGGGTAAGAGAGGGAGAAAAGAGAGACATCAATGTGGTTGCCTCTTACATGTCCCCAACTGGGGACCTGGCCCACAACCCAGGTATGTGTCCTGACTGGGAATTGAACCAGCAACCTTTCGGTTTGCAGGCCAACGCTCAATCCACTAAGCCACACTAGCCAGGGCAATACCTGTATTACTTTTAAACTCATCTTTAGTACTTTAAAAATTATTTGCTGTTTCCACTGAATTCTTTCTGATAGCTAACCTAAATATTTCCTATTTCCATTTAAGTAAAACTCCTCTTATTCTAGCCCCTATAAAAACAGTTTACAGTACTTTGGCACTGTGGTTCTTTAGAAAATTTATTAAGACATTCAAGGCTCTGATCAGTTATTCACTCAGTCTCTTTGCTCTCAAACCATTAAAGTATGGGTTATCTACATTTAACATACATGGTTTAAAAGACAGGATGGAAGAGAGAAAAAATGTCATTTGCTGAATATGAGGAAGAGCCCCTTAGTATGGAAGAAAAATACCTGTTACACGTGAAGCAGACTTTGACCGGTAAGGGAACGAGACCATTGTGATCTAACTCATGCTGTGTCTTCTTAACGTTTTTCCCTGTGGTTTCCTCCTTTCTTCTTCTTTTGCTAGAACCTAGAAGAGAAATTGGTGGTGGTGAACTTTCTCTAGGTGCTGAGTTCCTGGCCTGAGATATGGAAACAACAATAAATGAAAGAAGGAGGTCTCAGTAAAAGCAGGCACTATGGCCTAGAAATGGTTCTCTTTCTGAGGCCCCCTGGGCTGGTTTCAAGTGAGTAAAAGAATTAGAAGGGAGACTGAGACATAAGTCAGAACCTTGATCAGAAGTCACCTGTTCTGTGGCAGAAACACATCTAAATGTTTTGCAAACGTAAAGTGGCCACACGCCTAGGTTAGATACTGGCCACCTAAGAAATAGAAGTAGGTCAAAAAGCCTATTCTATGGAGGTGGCTGAGGAAAAGGCTACAATATCACTGAATTTTAACCGAAATCAGAAAAGTTTTAATCCCATATGGATCCTAATGGCTAGTAGGTTTCTTAAACCTACAATTTCACTTTCTCTGGAAGAATAAAATAAAGCCTAGAAGCTTCATGGTATCAAGTAGAAGTCATTTCTTGATTTATAAAAAAAGGGGGAGATTTGAAAATACCTATCAAAACTATGTATTTATATAGAAAGTCTAATATTAAGAATTTATCCTATTGACACACACTCACATGTCTATAATGATGTATTTACAGAATTATTTGCTGGAGCACTGACTATAGAAACAATTAGGAAAAACCAGAAATGAAATAAATTATGGTACATCTATATAATGGATGCAACTATATATGCAAGTATTAAGAGAAACTGAGGAATGTCTATCTTAATATGAAAAAATCTCTATCTACAAGACATTGTGAAGTAAAAAAAGCGAAGTGTAGAAAAGTACATCAAGCATGCTATTTAAGAGGGAAATAATGAGCATATATCTATATTTGCTTATATATGTACAAAGAAATTCTAGGAGATACAAAACCAAACAGTGGTTATCTGTGAGGGGTAGGAAGGTGCAGACTTGGCAAATGACACAGGAATGGGAGGGAAATTTTTCATTGTAAGCCTTTTTATATTTCTTGATTTTTGAACCATGTGAATGTATTACTTTTTTTTTTTTTTAAGTGATACTGGAGGGATGGAAAATAGAAAACTGAACAAATACTATAAAAGCTAAAACTTTCAAAGATCTCTCTAGGATGAACCAAGGAAAGCACGAGACAGCAGCTACACGGACAGTGACCCCGTAGGCAGCACTGCCCTTTGACTGGACAATAATCCTTTGGGAAAGCTGGGGTGGGGGAGGAGATATAATGGTTCAGCTAACCTGGTAGTGCAGTGGTGCAAGTCAGTTCATTGGGCAACTGGAATTGGGTGGGGTTCCGCTCCATGGCGGCAGCAATCAGCAGCTCAAAGGGCCGCCTTAGCTGAGGCTGCACATAGTCCGGCTCTGCTGCCACTGGCTCCTCATCCACATCAATGATGTCCTCGTCAACGTCGTTCTGCTCAGAGGTGGGGGTCTCTGTGCTGGCATTGGATGTAGGTGTGCCAGGCCGGCTGGCTCTCCTCTCCAGGATCCGGGCATGAGCAATGGCCTTGAGTTCAGTTTTGCTAGCTGATCTGTCCAACAAGTCAGTGTCACTGCTGGGGGATGTAGTCCGTTTGCTGGATTTGTCCACCAGTCCATTAACATGCCCCAGCTCCTTTTTCTGCTCTCGCTTCTGTGCAAATGAATAGGTGGGCCCATCACATAAAGTACCACAACTAGAAAGAGATGGATGCTACAAAGTCCTACTAGACTAGTAACCAAAATTATGAAAGTCACAGACTCATTCAGCCAGGGACTTGGAACGCAGGTCTGTTAAAGTTCACAAAACCATAGCTGAATTTAACTAAAGCTGGCAAAACAATTGCTGCAGGGAATGACCAAACAGCATGGAAAGTTACAACAGTTATACAAATCACACATCATTTACTCTAAGTCATCATATGATATACAATATCTCTATGCAAAGTAGAGGGGTAAAGGAATAAAAAATTAACACAGTGAGAATAAGTTCAGTGATACTAACATAGTGGGAACCAATGAGATCACAGTAGTTGCCTTGGAGCAGCATCCTGACCTTCTGAATGGTTTTAAGAACTTTATTCAAAATACAGAAAGTATGCAAAAGCAAAGATAAGAGGTAAAATAGGCAAGCAGAGTTCCCTGTCCAGGGAAACTGGGTGCTAGCCTGGAAGGTAACAGCACTACAAGGTGGAAGGGTGGTGTGTGGAGGGTAGAGACTCAGCAGTCATCATGGTGGCTTTCGATGTTTCAAATTTAACTAGAAGTCTGAAAGTGACACTTCTTTGAATGGAAAGGTGGAGAAATGGAAAAAAACTAAGTGTACGCAGTAGGACTAGATGCCTGGCAATACATTTTCCTCCAGTACTCCAAATAATAGTGGTTAAATCAAAGTTTACCGCTGGTTTCCAGTCAGGAGACCTCGGATCTTGTTCTAGTTCTGCCACTAACTTCTTATGATCTTGGGTGACTCAGGCTGTTGGGCAGGAATTTCTCTATCTGTAAAGTGAGTCTAAAACAACCTTTCTCCTCCCCTTCTTAGGGACATGGTGACGATAAAGAGAGTCATATAAATGAAAGGGATGGCTCTGAGTTGGGAGAACCTAACCTCCATTAAGAATAGGACCTGAACATCAGAGGTTGATGAGGCTCAGAAGATGTATCATTTCATCCACTTCAGTGTTAACTACAGGAGGCCAAAGTGGGGAAGAGGTGGTGGTGGTGGAAAGGACAGATTTGGCTCTGGTAAGCAAAGAGGACCATTTGAGAACAGTTCAGAGTAGCATTTCAGAAAAAGCATACTGTCCCTGGCCAGGTAGCTCAATTGGTTAGAGTGTCATCCCGATCAGCCAAGATTACGGGTCAGGGCACATGGAAGAAGCAATCAGTGAATACATAAATAAGTGAAACAACAAATTGATGTTCCTTTCTCCTCCTCCTTCCCTCTCTCTTTCTGAAATCAATAAAAACAATGATAAAAGAAAAAGGTATACTACAATCCTCAGCAGGTAGCCCTTTCCAGAAAATTGATAGAGGTAATAAGAGCTTTGGACTAAGGCAGAATTTGGTTCAAATCTTGGTTCTGTCGATTCATTTTAAAAGTTATTCTACATTTGTGAGCACCAGTTTCTTCCTTTCTAAAATGGAGATACTACCGCCAGCACCCATAGATGGCTATGTGGATTAAATGAGATAACATGTAAAATATCCAGCAGATCACAGGCACTAAAATAATGTTAGTTCCTCTTCTCCACCCTCTTTTCCTGGCTTCGCTTCTTCTCCCTCATGTCCAGTTTTTCTGAATGGCAAGTTTCTGAAAGGATTTCTGGCTGGCATCTCTAACTAGCCCTGCTATAATCTAACTGAGGATGTACAGGAAGAGATCCTGGGAGATGAACAGGCTGGAGGACAGCCTGTTTTGTGGACTTTAGGAGAAATCAAACTACAGCTGTGGTTAGGTGGCTGAGTGGCCTTGGCTCACTTTTAAATAGGATCCATTGTGAACACACTGAAAAATGATGTCTGCCTAATTGTTTACCTTCTTCTTAAAGGCTGAAAACTGTTACACACATAAACCACAATCTCTGAATCATCTCATCCTGTTTCTGCAACCAAGGAAGTCATCATTCATTGTGACATCATGTTCAGGGGCCAGGAAAACAGAAGTGATGTCACAACAAAGGAAAGTCACTTGGTATATAATTAGTGAGGGGGGAGGGTAGGGGGAGGTTTACAATTTTCAAACAAACTAATCCACAGCCTATAATCTGAAGATTGGTTCTCTCATAATCTGGGTGGAAACACACCTACTTCCTTTTCTGATAAGGAGAATTTAGCTTTTGCATCCCACAGAAGCTCTCTCAGCAGAAATAACATTCTCAAAGGAAGTGCCAAATTACTGAAGCTGAGGAAAGGGGAACTAAAGAGAGATTAAGCAACTTGGGGTACAAGTGGGTTCAAAACACCACCACCACCACCCTGCCCCAAATACACCTGGCTAAGCCTTTGAATACCAGTGACTTATTTGACTTGGGGTGAGAGAAATCTTTTTTTCATCAAGCTGGAGAAGCAGCCTGCTTTATCTTCAGCCACTTTCAGCCATGGATATAGTTGCCACATTCAGGCCACTTACAGGAGGTCTACAAGGAGATTAGACTTCTCCTGTCACTATTGAATGAACATGGCTTAGTAAATTAACACACCTCTTCTGCCCATTTCAGCAGCCCATGTATGGATTTTAGGCCCTATTGGATTCCAAAGAGTCACCATGAAGAGAATATGGGTGATTCCAGGGCTGGAAGAGATAAGAAGAAGGGACAGAAATGCCTTCAGGGCCAGGCCATCTTAGCTCTAGAATATCAGTGCTCTAGATCCAGCATTCTGAGTAAAGCCTTCAGAAAGCAGCATTATTACCTTTCGACGAACAGTGCACCGGTGACACATCCACTCTCCAGGAGGCAACATCTCTTCACTCAGTGGAGGGTTACTGCAGGGAAAAGACAAGGGCAAGACTAAGTAACTAACTAACCCTTTGAAGCAGCAGGAAAAAGTCTTTTAGCTAGGCCTGGCACAAAGCTGCATGTCTCTCCATGCCTATTTTGGCTAGTGCTGCAGCACTGCTATGGCTCTCATGCTTCAAAATGCTTACTTGGCATCATTTACAATAACCTAAAGAGGGAGCATCCCTTCCCCACATCTTAGAAAGATTAAGTCAAATTCAGAGCTATTAACACTGGGTTTACAGAGAAGGATATAGAGAACCAGTTTGGAACCTTGAGAGTCATTTGCAAACTATGACCATGCTAATAAAACCACTGATAGGTCCTCCGCACTCTTTTCAGTCTGTTAGTTAAGTCCAAGCTCTTCAGCCTGCTGTTCAAAGACTTCTAAACATGGTCCTATTTCATTTTCCAAGCCCTTGTTGGGTACCCGGCCCCCTAGTCAGATCGAAGACTTGCAATTTCTTCCTCTAGAACACTCTGCCCCTAGAAAGCCATACCTGTCAAAACCCTATTCATGCCCTAGCTGGTGTAGCTCAGTGGATTGAGTACCGGCCTGCAAACTAAAGTGTTGCTGGTTTGATTTCCAGTCAGGGCACAGGCCTGGGTTGCGGGCCAGGTTCCCCACTAGGGGTGTGTGAGAGGCTATCACACATTCATGTTTCTCTCCCTCTCTTTCTCTCTCCCTTCCCCTCTTTCTAAAAATAAATAAATAAAGTATTTACTAAAACAACAACAACAACAAAAAACCCTGTTCATCCTGTAAGGCCTGCCTCAATCAGCCTATGGTAGATTAAAGAGACTGCAAATTCTTTGATACTCCTTCCACCCAGAGGTAGTCAATATCCTTCTTCTTGAATGGGGCTTGTCTTGTGTCTTGTTTTGACGAATAGAATGCAGCAGAAGTGATAATATAATTTCCAAGGCTGGGTTCTTAAAGAGACATACAGATTCCGTTTTTTACATGCTTGGAATGTCCCACCTCAGAGCCCTGCTGTTATGCTGTGAGAGGCCACACAGAAGAGACTTAAGGCATTCCAATTCACAGCTTCTGCTGAACTCCAAGCCAACAGCCAGCACCGCTACTGCTCTGTGACTGAGTCATCTTGGACCACGCCAGCTCAGTTGAGCTCCCACATGACTACAGCACCAGACAAACACACTGAACAGAAAAACCACTCAGCTGAGCCCAGTCAATACACAGACTTGTGAGTGGTAATAACTAGTATCTGTTTTAAGCCAAGGAGTTTGAGGTAATCTGTCATGTAACAACAAATAACTGAGGACAGCTCCTCGGTGTGTTCTTCCGGGATTACTCAGACATCCTAGACCCCTGGGCTGCATGGTTCCAGTTCACTTCTGGCACTTCTCATGCTTTCCCTTATGTGATAGTTCTCTTATTTCTTTTATTAGAGTAAGCAAGACAAGGACTGAATCTCTTCCCTCTTTGTATCTTTACAAGAGGCTGTGTATACAGTAGTCACTCAGTAAGTCAATACTGAATCAAAATTAAAGCTGTGTAGGGCTGGCCTTACTGATTCTACAGATCACTGATTTCCATTAAGGTCACACCAAGAGCCATATGAGACTTTATTAAGTCCTTGGAAGGGCCACATTTATTCCTATGCAGTAGCTGTCCTCAAAGTGTGGTCTCTGCAACAGCATTATCATCTGGGAACTTATTAGAAATGCAAATTCTGAGACTTCACTCCAGGCCCACTGACTCATAAATCCTGGAGGTAGGGCTCAGCAATTTATGTTTAACAAATCCTCCAGAAGATTATGCTCAACACCGAAGTTCGAAAACCACTGCTATACAGAATAAGGCCACATTCATTTATACTTAAGAAATTCCTACATTTGGTCACTGGAGTTGTCTACTTGGAATGGTAAGGATGAAATTTTTCTTCAAAGACTATGAGAAAATACTAAAAAAGCACTTCAAGGTTGAATATATAAGGACTCTCCTGTAAGTCCTAGGGCTTACTGCTATCGTGCTTTACCATTACTACCGAAAGGAGCAGTGGGCTGGCAAGTTTTCCTAGCTCCATGCTTCCCTAGAGCCCTGAGCATGCATGTCAGGATGCCCAGCAAGTCTTCACAACTCACTGCTCCCTTTCTTCCCTGTTTCCTTGGTGAAATCAGAGGAGGATCCTAATTAGGAAGGAAAAAATTGGAGGCACACTGGCCTGTGGGGATAGGTCTTCAAGCTCTGGAGGACCATAGGCAAATGTCATCTGTAAAGTCTACCTTTGTTCTCTCCAATGTATTTCTGCATAGGCCACACCCACACTAATGAAATGCACGCATGTAATCTGCAAAGGCCTACAGACTCTGCTATGCTTCAGCAGCTGTCATATTAACTCTGAAAGGGCTGTCACTTTTGATACTGTTTTTCATCATTTCTTTTCATCTGTCCACTGGCTTTGTACCAAGACACCCTACACCACATGTAAAGCAGAGAAGGGTGAGGCAAGGTGGTACCAGGCTTAGATCTTTTACCAAAAGGTGAACGACCTCCTGGCCACCCTTCATGCTTCTTCCCCCAAACTACGCCCAACACTGCTCGCAGAATGATTTATTTGACACACAGTTCTAATCATATCACTCTCCAAATTAATATCACAACACCCATTACAAGATAAAGTTCAAGCACATCAGTACTGCAGGTAGGACCTCTGTGGCCAGAACCCTGCCTCTTTCTCCAGCTCCATTAAGCCCAGTGGCTCCCTACATAGCCCATACTGTTTCTCAACTATCTCTGTACATTTCAGAGCCACTACCCACAATCACAAAAGCTGATCTTCCCCCACTCCTTCACCTGGTGGACTCCTTATCTTTTGGGGGTTAAGTCAGATGTCTTCTCTGACAGACCCTGATTCCCTACGGCATCTGTGACACACTGTATTGAAACTATATTATGTATCCAAATCCCTCCCCTATGCCTCATTTACCTTTCTACTTCCACATTCTGCACAATGTCTGGCACACAGTAGGTACTTAATAAACCCTTCAAGAACTGGGGAACACTAAAAGAATGGGAAGTGAGGGTAGTCCCTCCAAAGTCATGAGGCAAGGCAATACAATTGGGCAAGTGCTTGTTTAGGAAATTCAATCATGCATAAAATTACTTATGTTTCCTAAGTCACAAAACAATAAGACATGAAAGTTGATACTTGCACATCTGAACTTCATACTAAACCAACCCAACCTACTAATTTAAATCTTTTATTATTTATTTATAAATCTTCTCCCAAGGACATGTTTTCATTGATTATTTTCTTAAGAAAAAGAGGAAGGACTGGGGGAAACATCGATTGGTTTGCCTGATATATGCACCCCAACCGGTGATTTGAACCCACAACCTAGTACGTGTTCTGACCAGGAATTGAACCAGCATCCCTTTGGTGCATGGTACAATGCTCAAACCAATTGAGCCACATGGTCAGAACTAAATCTCCTTTAAACAACTTGATTTCTTGTTTCTCTTTCTTAATACAGGATTAAAATGCTTAATGTTTTTATTAAGAGGCTCTCAGGACCTCTGGCCAAGATGAAGGCGTAGGTAGACGCGCTGCATCTCCCTCCACAACTAAAAAGGAATACAACTACCTCAAAACTAGAGACAACCTAGAGTTCCATGGAAGTCTGACAAAGATATAAAGAATAATCATCAAGACAGGTGAGAGGGACAGAGCTAGGGCAGAGAGGACACGGTGTGGCGGTGGCGGTGACAGTGGTTGTGGCCGGCTGGCAGAAAGCACAGTAAACATTAAAAAAAAGTAGGGAGGGACACCTGGGGAGCACTTCTAGCACCAGACCACACTGAGCAGTTCATGGTTCCAGTGCTGGGGAAAACAAAGCCTCATTGCTTCTGACTGCAAAACTAGGAGTTGGGGCGGAGGAAGAAACTGCTGGTCTCTCAGCAGAGTTTGTTTGTTTATAGAGGGCCCCCACAGTCATAGAATGTCTGCAAATCCACCCACTCTGGGAACCACAACCATGGCAACAGCTAGAGAGGTGTCAGTCCCATAGGGAAAGTGGGAGAAGTGCCTGGAAAAGGGGCGAGTGCTGAGCAAGCAGCAATGTTCCCTCTCAGAGCTCTCCCCCACATACATTGTGCAAAGTGGTGAAATGGGTTGCCCAGTACAGACTAATACCTAAGGCTCTGCTCCTTACAAAGTTAAGAGGTATGACAGCTGTACTTAAGACACAGAGGCAAACAAAAGAGCCTGTCAAGTTGAGGAGACAGAGAAGTATGGCCCAAGAGAAAACAGATCAAAGGCTCCAGTGGGAGAAATAAGCAACGAGACAGCCAATCTAACAGACACTGAGTTCAAAACACTGGTGATAAAGATGCTCACAGGCTTGACAGATATGCTTGAGTACGGCAAATGCAGAAGGAAAAAGTGAAGGCTATGCTAAGTGAAACAAAGAAAAACCCACATAAAACCAATGGTGAAGGAAGGAAACAAGGGTTCAAATCAATGATTTGGAACTTAAGGAAGAAATAAATAGTCAACCAGCATAGAATGAAGAAACAAGAATTGAAAAAAATGAGGAGAGGCTTAGGAACCTTTAGGACAACTTTAAACGTGCCAACATTCAAATCACAGGGGTGCCAGAAGGAGAAGAGGAAGAGCAAGAAATTGAAAACTTATATAAAAAAAATGAAGGAAAACTCCCCAAATTTGGTGAAGGAAATACACATACAAGTCCAGGAAGCACAGAGTCCCAAACAAGCTAGACCCAAAGAGGACCACACCAAGACACATCATAATTAAAATGCCAAAGGTTCAAGATAAAGAGACTATTAAAAGCAGGAAGAGGAAAGAAGATAGTTACTTACAAAAGGGTTCCTATAAGATTATCAGCTAATTTCTCAAAAGAAACTTTGCAGGCAAGAAGGGACTGGCAAGAGGTATTCAATGTAATGAAAAGCAAGGACTTACAACCAAGATTACTTTATCCAGCAAAGCTATCATTTAGAATGGAAGGGCAGATAAAGTGCTTCCCAGACAAGGTAAAGCTGAAGGACTTCATCATCACCAAGCTATTATTATATGAAATATTACAGGGACTTATTTAAGAAAAAGAGGATCAAAACTATGAACATTAAAATGACAACAAACTCAGAACTATTAACAACAGAACCTAAAAAAACAAAAACAAAAACAAAAACAAACTAACTAAACAACAAGATTAGGAACAAAATCATAGGTTTGGAGATCATTTGGAGGGTTATCAGCTGGGAGGCGGAAGAGGGAGAAATGGGGAAATGGTGCAGGGATTAAGAAGCATAATTGGTTGGTACAAAATAGACAGGGGGGTGTTAAGAATAATACAGGAAAGGGTGAAACCAAAGACCTTATATGCAAGACCCATCGACATGAGCTAAGGGGGGTGGTGTTGCCGGTGGGAAGAAGAGTACTGGGTGGATGAGAGCAAAGGGAAAAGAAATTGGGACAACTGTAACAGCATAATCAATAAATTATACTTAAAAAAAAAAAAGAGGCTCTGAAAAGTAGCTCCTGGTTGGTTTCTAAAAGATCACTTCTAGGGATAAGTTTAAGAAGACACATTTTTAAGAATTGTTGGTTATGGCCACAGGCTCCTCTTGTCTGTCCTAAAGTGTAGGATGAAGGCTATGAGTTTAGGGTTATCTCCAGGATGAACACTTAACAGAGTAAGGCCTTGCTGGGATTTTGCTGCTTTCTTAGAGCCAGAAATAAATTTGAAAATGTGGTTATCTTGAGGTAAGGTAGTAATATCTAAGATGAGATTGAAAAGGAAGCAAGGTCTATGTTTCTAGAAAACGATCATCATAGGCATAGCAGGTACACAGGAATTGCCCATCATAAAGCTTTCACATACAGTAATGATATTTCCTCTTTGCTCCTAGCAATTCCTTTCAAGCAATTTAGAAGGCAGTTTTTCAACTCACAGGGAAACCGATTCATAAAATATCTCCAGGAAAGACAGACTGTCATTGAGGTAAGCTCAGGAACTAGTTCCCAAAAAAGGCTGTTTTGCAAACAGACTAGTTTTGTTCCATATCAAATACTGCCAGCAAGGAAAGGATTCCAGGGAGAAAAGAGATTCTATATCCTCAGGGGACTCAAGTATAAATCCTGAGGACTTCACCTCAGCAGTTCATCTTAAAGCTCCTTCCCCTAAAAGGATGTACCCATAAATTTAGTGTGCAACTTTGAAATGACTACAGGCATACCTTGGAGATATTGCAGGTCCAATTCTAGACCACTGCAATAAAATGAAGTATCACAATAGAGTGACACAATTTTTTTGGTTCCCCAGTGCATATAAAAGTTATGTTTACATTAAACTGTAGTCTATTAAGTGTGCAATAGCACTATCTAAAAAAAAACGACAACATATATATCTTAATTAGAAAATACTTTGTTAAAAAAATTCTAACCATCATTTTAGCCTTCAGCGAGTTGTAATATTTTTGCTGTGAGAGGGTCTTTAATTTGTAAGAAACAAAGTATCTGTGAAGTGCAATAAAACAAAGTATGCTTGTACATGCATGCCAGAGTTTTCAAAATCATGATATTCCTGTCAAAAAAAAAAAAAAAGACAAAAACAAAAACAACAACAAAAACCAAGGCTCTGTCTCAGTTCCCTCTCATCCTCAGATATCAATGAAGATGGAGTGCTGAGGGCCATTCTCTACTAAAGGAAATCATTAAAAGCTAAAAGTCAGGTAGTGCTGAAATCATCCTCAGTTTCCGCTGCTCAGCAGTGAAAACCATGAAAACACTATAATGAGCCAGTGCTGCTTGTAAGAACAATGCTTCTCAATCACTGAAGCTTAGAAACAGCACAGTGATAATCTCATTTTACATCTAGATAGTGTATTACAGTTCACAAAGTGTTTTCACAGATGCTCTTATTTGATTTTCACCACCATATTGTGAGAATTAATTCTTATTCCCATCACAAAGGTGAGGAAACTAACTTATCTAAAGCCATGGAGCCTGGAAGTAGCAGAGTTAGAACCCAAATCCGTTCCCTGGTTCTTTCATATCTTGAGTCCAAGCTGTTTTTAGAGAACCTTTAAGTAATTATTTCTGGGGAACACATTGGAATATCCATCAGGGTATCTTCATTAACCTCAAGGTTGAGCATTTTCTTCTATACCAGTCAATATTTACTGAGTTCCCATTGCTTACTAACCAATGCCACACAGGTGTCACACTGAAGGAAGGACATAAAGCAAACAAAGTTATGATCTACCCCATCAAGAAACATAGCCTTTTGGGGAGAGAAGATCAAAGTCATTTGTACACTCAAGCACTTATTAGACATTTATTTTATGCTAGGCAATATATTAGGTGGTGAGATTTCTGACATGGTCCTTGCTCTCCAGGATCACAGGCTAGATTCATGAGAAGGATAGTTGTCAATAAGACCACAAACAATCAACTACAAACTAATTCTTGCCATACAAAACTCAATAGCTCATGGATGCCAAACTCAGCAAAGAGCTAAAAAATTTGATCATTAGGTACCTGAAAGTGACAGTGGCCTTCTCCCTACTTTTTCCACAATCAAGAGCTATTCAGCAAATTATCATTCAGCCAGTAATCCTTTAAAAATGAAGTTAGGATCTCAAGGAACTCAGAAAGAAACTAGTTTTAATAGAAGCAGGTATAATTTCTGCATTTTGAAAAACTGCTTGATGAAAGGAAGGTTCTGGGAGTAGGAAACTTTTCCTGGGCATAGATGTTTAAGTCCATATATACACAATAGTATTTGAACCTTTAGATTACTTCTAAGGACTGTCCAAGTCCTGAGAATTAAGGTGAGCCCTGGAACAGTTGTCTTTGGCATGTGAGCAGGCTTGTCTTGGGAAACTGGTGGCTCTTTAGCCAACAGGCCAAGGACTTCTATTTTCTGGCTTCAGAAGAATATGGCTTGTAGTGCTTTGAGACAGGCACTCTTCTTCATGGCAGAGAAGAGAGTGCCCCCTGAAGATAGAGCTCCTTCCCATTGTCACTGCTTGCAGATGTTTCCTTCCAGATCACATGCTAAAAAGTGCTGGACTGCAATTCCTGGCTATGAAACGGCTGTTCACTGCTTTCCAATTCATTATTTATTTATTTTTTATTTAATAAAAGGGAAGGGAGGAGAAAAAGAGGGAGAGAAACACCAATTGGTTGCTTCTCACATCCGCCCCTACCAGGGACCCGCCACAATCCAGGCATGTGCCCTGACCAGGAACCAAACTGCCGACCTTTTGGTTTTCCAACCAACTGAGCCACGCCAGCCAGGGCTCGCTGTTAATTTTAACCACTACCTGATATTAAAGACATCCTGTTAGCTATAAAATAGTTCGTAACAACAGAGCTCTAAATCTTCAGACTGTACAATTAAAGGATATGTGTCTCAGAGTTTGATGTAACTCTCTGTGAGGCCTAAGAGGGCCTATAAACTGTTAACAGTAATATCTGTACACAAACCAATTAGAAAGCTGGTCAAGGGCATTAATTTTTCAAAACTAAAGCTCCTAGGCCAACCTCTGCAGTAGAACTCCAGCATCTAGACAAACCCAAATGACCCATCTTCATTGCTGATGAGGATGTCCACGTAGGTCTATTTCGGGAGTTATCAAAAAGAAAACCACAAATACACATGCCTCAGCTAAATGTAAAGCCTGCACTGACAAACCTCTCTGTGTCAAATATTCAAAGCCAGGAGCCAGATGATCCCTACTATAGTCAAAGGACAGACCCAATTTTAAGTTAAAATGCCTCTTTCAGAATTCACTAATGAGGCTGCAGCTCACCACTGCAGGTGGAAGATATTGGTAGTTGTCATGGTTCTTGGCTCTAATTAAGAGGATCTATCTCGAGTCATACACTAGCATGGCTGATCAGAGTCTAACCTCACTCATGTCCCTTGCCTATTAATGCATGTGAACCTGCACAACATTAACATTTACTTCAGATTTAGTCCCTGCCAGTGGGACCTGTTGCTCTGCATTAATTATCCATCCAGTGCAGGCCGTTTTTCAATATGGAACTGGAAGGGAGAAGGGGGAGGGGAACAGAAGAACAAAGGGAGGAGGGAAGAGCTGAAAGAGAGGGAGATAGGGAAGCGGAAAGACTCCCTTTTATTTCAAAGACCTGTTTTTTACATTATAACATGCAGATAAAAATGGTGTTTGTGTTCTGGACTTGTTTTTTAAAATATGCTAGGTTACTGATGTATAGTCTGCAACTATCCACGCAGTTAAGTGACATTGACATTTTAAAACTTGAGCCAAAGACAGCCAGAGAAACATGCAAATATTTTTAAATCAAATTAAAAGCTTTGGTATATGTGTTAGGACAAAAAGAAGCAAGTGGATAAAAAATAGTTAAGAAAGAATATTCTCCATTTTCTCTTCCTAGACTGACAAAATATTTTATTTAACACAAACACTTAACAGGAAAACTACATAAACAGCATATCTGTACAACAATATACCAACAGCCTTCCATTTGGGTTCTCTTCCAAAAGAGATCAGTTGCATGAGCTGGTAGTATCCCTCCTGTCATAACACATCATTCTCCAAGCCTCAGAAGCTCTCCAGCTATACATGGAAGTTTCAGATGAAATAAAATATCAGACTAAGAAAGATCACACTGGCCCCTAACATTATCTGTGTATCACCTCCCTTTTTTGGTGGTGGCAGGGTGTTCAGCAAGAAAACAGCACTGAGCAGTTTCGAATTTTAATTTCACAGTTCATAGGTCTCATCCATCTATCTGAGGTCCACTACCAGATAAAAATCCTACAATTATATTTAATGGCATTATGCAATACCAATTACAAAAGACAATACATGTTCAGAACACGACTACTCCCTCAGACTGGCTCTGATGCCCTCGGCTAGCTCAGGAAATGTGCTGGTACTGGCCAAAATGGGAGTAAAAGTGACTGCTAGCAGGAGCAAAATCAGGTCTCAGACTCCTAGCAGCCATCTTGATCTATAAAGGAACCTGTGAGTACAGAAAACATGCCTTTTATACATTTTTATAAAACCCTAACCTGAGGATATGTTTCTACTGATATTTTTTTGGACAAAGAGAAACATCAATATGAGAGAGAAATATCAACTGGTTGCCTCCTGTATGTGCCCTGACTGGGGATCAAACCTGCAATTTTTTGGTGTATGGGATGATGTTCCAACCAATTGACCCACCTGGCCAGGGCCAAGCCTTTTATAAGTTGAAACCAGCTACTGTCCTGGAAAAGCCAAGAGGTCTGGGTAAAGTTTAACTTAAAAATATTTTTTTTAATTGAAATTTAAAGTTATATTAATATAACCAAATTTAATGGTCTATCTATCAAAGGAACAAAATTTAATGAAATTTAAATGTCAGAAGAAATAGTAAGCTTCCTCTGGACACTTGTGTGGTCATCAGTTTTTATCTTCAGTATGATCTGCCTTTCAAAGGCAGGAAAGATGGTCATATTGAGGAATATTGGAGAGATGGAAGCATAAAGTTCATAGGGGTGGGGGTCCCCTGAACTTTAATTCCTTACCATCCTTCATCCCAGTTCCTGACTCAAATACAGCTAATGCCACAAAGTAAAAAGTACAAGGACTGTTGATTTTTTCATGCAAAGCCTCAGTAGCAATGTTAACAAGGAGTCCAATGAAGTGCCAGGCCATTACAAATGCCCCATTGAGAAACTTAGCGAGTTGCGTCATTTCCACAGGCATACAATCCTTTCAAACTAGCTGACTGTGCTCCCAAATTTTATTGCCTACTAAGTAAGCTGGCCTGTGCCACCCTCCCAGTGAAGGACACCTGGAGAAGAGGATAACAAGTTAGTGTAAGGAAAGAAGGAGGGAGAGTAGAGCACCAACAGTTATACCAGGTGCTTGCTCCTAACTTCTCTACAAGCCGAACCTGGGTACTGCACGGCCTGATCTGTTACTGGTTTGGCTATTCTTGCAATCCTGGCTTCTCTAGAATAAAATATGGGCTGGCCACAAACATTTTAAAAATGGGCTCCATTCATTCATCTCATGATTGATAGATGTAGAAGCTCACCTGTTCTAGAAAAGAGTCAACATTCTGGCCTCAATAGTCACTTCTAACACTCCTAGGAAACATTCCATTGGAAAGAGGAAACAATAATTATAATTGTGTATTCCAGAAAAGTTCAGATGTATAGAAAACTAAGTACTGTTCTGTGGCCAAATTTTAGTGGACTATCAAGAACAAGGTAATAGCCAGGCCACACTATTCTCGCAGACACAGCTCAGGGAATCTGGACTAATTTACAACTTATAGATATTGGACCTAAAATTCTACAAAGGCTGGGAAAAATTAAAAAATACCAACAATGTCCTTATTTGAAATCTAACTAAATACAGGGTGGGTCAAAAGTAGGTTTACAGCTGTGAATACATGTATTATTATTTATTAATTATTGTATTATTTTCCATACAAACTGTAAACCTACTTCTGACCCACTCTGTATATAGAGGTTTCTACTTAAGACACAGCTGCTTTCCCTAAGGAGAATTTCTGCTTCATTTACCCTCCTCTGACTGGGTCTTCTATTTAAAAAAAAAAAAAAAGCACGGGGGTGGGGGTGGGGCAAGGAAGGAAAATAATGCTATTATTTGAGCCAGAATAGCACAGGGGTTATTCCTTCCTAATTTTACCCTTACCTTCTCCCCTCCTCCAATTACACTCATAAACCTCAAAGCCCCGCCCCCTGCCCCCACCCCCCACCCCCCACGACTGAAGTAATCTCCTGGGCACACTGTCAAACTGCTGTGGTGGTTTGGTGCCACAGCTAAGTGCTGACTTGAGCTGCTGAAGCCTTCCAGTTGTACCCTCAGTGACCTATTTAGGAGCTGAACCTACTTCTCAAGAGACAGAGCACCATGATTTTTCCCTTTGGCCCAGTTTTTTCTCAGATGGTCCCTAATCAAATAATTATCACCCTAAAGACCTGAGTGCATGCATAAAAATGGTAATTTTGAGGAAAGCTTGTATGCAGTAAGCACACAAACCTCTGACATGAGCTCTTCCCCATAACTTAAACTGCAGACACTTTTCTTACTATTCAGCTTACTTCAACACCTACAAACTACAGCCTGCAGTCAGATGTCTAATATCATGGAACTGGGTGTTAGAATTAAGTTAGAATGGCTAACTGTCATCTATGCTATGCAAAACCACGAGAACCAGAGGGATAAAGCAAAACAAGAAAACAGAAAACAACGTTCATCAAAAGACCAAAATTAGTGACAGAATTCTCCCTAATTTAAGATGTTCTTTCAAAAAAAATGGCAAGCAAAATCAAATAAAGTTTAATGCAGTAAACTTATGTATAAAACTATGAAAACTTACAGGTTTACACACATTTAATGAGATTAGTGGTGTATAATTGTCATAATGTATTCTAACCAAAAATTGATGACTGTCAATGGAGAAAGTTCACTATAAAGTTTCCCTCTAATGGTTTCAGTTTTGTTGAAATCAAGAATCCAGTAGAACTCTACCAACTTAATTTCCATGTTCAGTGAACGTGGGAATTAAAAAGCTACCAGCTCATCACAGGAGCCTATGACTGGTGGAAAGCAGAACAAGAGTAGCTCCATACTGCCAAGGTTTGTAATGCAGAGACTTATCTAAACTTACTTGAAGTTCTGTGCATTTCATTAGCTTCTCTGCTCTGGTCTCTGCAAAGGCAGAGAGAAGAAAAATAGTACTCAACATCCTTCTGAATATCGCCACTGGATAAAAGCCTGTAAATGTGCTTGTGTTGCCACAAACAGAATTCCACCCTGGAACTCAAGCTTGCTAGTAATTTTGAGAGGTTCCTCCATCCCTGCCTGGACTAGAGGTGAAGTGATATCTTTGGGTTAGTTAAATTCAAACCCTGCGGAGAGTCCCCTCTTGCTCACTCAAGCTTATTTCAAAAAGAGCCTCATGCAGAGCCCAAATCAATGGAAAAGACTGATGCTTGGTTCAGGCATGGAGTTTCCCCCTGCCCTGCAGTTACTCTCTGTCTTTTGTCCTTTCAAGATTGGGGAACATTTTCTGAGAGTTATGCTGTACAATTTGTCAGAAAACAGAGGAAGGGCAAAGATTGAATACCAAAGCTATTAACATACAGGAAAGCAAATGTAATTAAGGAGGAAAAGAACAGTCACTGTGTGTGTTAACAAAAGTACCATCCACTTGGAAGAACCCAGACATAATTTCTGTTCCCCAAACAGTGTTTATCTTTGCACATCTCTCATTTGTAATACCACTAGGTATTATGCAGCGGTGAGCAGAGGAAATAGGTCAGCCTCTAGCTTTCAAGTACAGATGCTCCTTGACTGAATGATGGAGTTAAATCCCAATAAACCTATCCTAAGTTGAAGATATTTTAAGTCAAAAAATGAATTTAATACACCTAACCTCCTGAGCATCATAGTTTAGCCTAGCTTATTTCTACTGAACGTGTATTGCTTTTGCACCATCATAAAGTTAAAAAATTGTAAGTTGACCTTGTAAGTCAGGGACTAGAGGTTAGTGAGCATTTAGCATACTGCTGCAAAAGGGAAAGGAGTTCTTTGAATGAGTTCATTACTTAGAAAATTTTATCAATCTACAAGTTGTACTTCAAATTTGCTTATTGTGAATTCACCAACACCTCTATGTAGTAGCTAAGCTCCTTTTTGCTGATGGGTAAAATCAATGATTTCTCATTTGATCAATGTCTATTGTACCCCTCAATGTCTTTTGCCTCCTACACAAATGTGCTTAAACTTCAACATTTTTCTTATTTGCTAAAACCTAGATTTAGAAATAACCTTAGGCTTAAAGGATGAGAATTCTGATATCCATAAATGTAGACAGATGAAGGAGTTACCTTTTTATTCTTCTTAACTGTTCTTGAGTCATGGGAAAAGCAGTCAGCTAGTGAGTGACCTGTGCATGCGTCCTGGGCATAGTGACAAATCTGCAATACCAAAGTGCCTTTCTGAAATTTGGTCTAGGACTTGCACTGAATACAATGTCCTCCTCTTTCAGGAAACTGGCAAGGGGACAGCTGTACTCCTGTCCTGTCTCTTGGGAGGATAGCATTATGCAGAGGTGCTCTTATAAGTGTCACTCATTGAATGGCAATGCAGCTGGCCATGTTGTACTCCCTGGGGACTCTAAGTCAAAGGAAAAGCACGGCAGAGGCAGGAAAACAAACTTTTCTTCCTGTTCTGGGGACTTAAAAAAAAAACTCTGGCACCTTAAAATAAGAATGCACTTCTAGGAGCTTGTGCTACATTTTCATAAGTGCCATCATAACCTCAACCAGAATCGTCCACTAGGGTGGCCTGCTTAACTAATACCCAAGGAATTGTATATGTGCTAGGGGTGGGATAAGAAAGTTCAAGAATAGACTTCAACATTCTTACCCACAGTGAAAAGCAAACAGCATTCAGCTTCATCTATATTCTACAACCCTGTCACTTATAGAAGAAAAGATGTACCCATTTCTGTTAAGAAGCAGGACACCTGCATTTGTAGGTAGCAAAAACCCTCTTGGGAGCATCAAAGTAGACTGTTTCTTTTTACAAGTTATATAAAACCTGCAGGCAAATATTCTCCGCACTCTCTCCCTATTTACTGCTACCTGGTCTTACATAAAGACACATATAGCTCTGGCCAGGTGGCTCAGCTGGTTGAAGCGTTGTCCCCACACAAAAAAAGGTTGCAGGTTTGATTCTGGTCAGGGCAAGTACCTAGGTTGTGGGTTCGATCCCTAGTTGGGGTGTGTACAGGAGACAACCAATCAATATTTCTCTTTCTCTCTTCTTCTAAAAAAAAAAAAAAAAAAAAAAAAAAAAAAGAGAAGAAAAAGAAAAAAGGAAAAATCAATAAACATATCCTCCTTGGGCAAGGATTTAAAAAAAAAAAAAAGACAAACAGGTGTGTTCACTGCAGTATACAAAAAACTTTTTGTCCTCATTAAACAGTTCAAAAGAGTTCATTAATTGATCTGGGGTTATTTCCATCCCATGCTATTACCAATCAAACTTCGGCAATTAAAGTCTTCCTCCTTAAACCAGGGGCCCCGCAACTATGAGAAGTGCCTACACACAGAAATTTTCTGTTGTGGCTGGTGGGTGCAAGGTGGGCATCCTGCTGTAAGGCAGGTGGTGGATTTTTTAATACTTCTTTTAGGGTAACTTCCAGCCTTAGAATTCTTTGCTGAGAAAGGTCACTAGGAAAAGTTGAAATAGCAACATGCCAAAGCACATTGTAAGGTTTTCTCCACTGAGATGCACCATCCTGACTGGAGTTCACAGAAGAAACCCTTTACTCACTATCATTACATAGATCATATAGGAATACATATTCAAGTGTGCTTAAATCACCGCCTTTTTCTAGGTAAAATTCAAAAATTGAAAAATAAAAAGATAGAGGAAGTGAAAAGAAAACCCACAGAATGGGAGAAAATATTTGCTAATTATATATCTGACAAGGGATTTGTATTTAGAATATATAAAGAACTCGTACGACTCAATAATAAAAAACCAAATAACCCAATTAAAATTGGACAAAGGATCTGAATAGACATTTCTCCAAAGAAATATACAAATGGTCAATGAACACATGAAAAGATTTTCAACATCATTAGCCAACAGGAAAATGCAAATCTAAATCTCAATGAGATAGCACTTCATGCCCATTGGTTGGCTTTAATCAAGAAAACATATAATAACAAGTGTTGAAAAAGAGGTGGAGAAACTGGAACCCTCGTATACTGCTGGTGGGAATGTAAAATGGTCCTACCACTTTGGAGAGTAGTCTGACAGTTCTTCAAATGTCAATTTAAATGTAGGAGTTACCTAGCAATTCCACTTCTGACTACACACCTAAGGCAAATGAAAGCAGAGGTTCACACAAAAACTTGCACACCAATGTTATTCACAATAGCAAAAAGTATAAACAACCCAAATGTCTACCAACTGATGAATAAGTAAAATGTATTATATCCATACATTGAATAGTATTCTGCTATAAAAAGGTAAGTACTGATAAATCCTATGAGGATAAACCTTGAAAATCTACTGAGCCCTTTTGTTGTTTTTTTAAAAGATTTTATTTATTTTTAGAGAGTGGGGGAGGGACAAAGAAAGGGAGAGATACATAGATTGGTTGCCTTTCACATGCACCTGGCCAGGACCCACCCAGGACCAGACCCAGGCATGTGCCCTAACTGAGAATCAAACTGATGACCCTTCACTTTGCAGGAGGTAGCCCAACCAACTGAGCCACATGAGTAAGGGCTACTGAGCCCTTCTGAGTATCACTTGTCCTTTCACTCAGAGCTTAATAAAAACCAGTGTTTCATTTAACATGGGAGTGATTATTTGAATCCCTTTTCAGTTAAAATTCAATAACTTATCTTTATGATCTGGTTTTCAAAAAATTATCTTGGAGACCTAGTTGATTAAGTATTTAAAACAAATACAAATCCATCTTCATATTAAAAATAAAGGTTGTACCTAAACATGTCTTTACACATTTATATATGTAAAAACACACAGTCATTTATGGAGGCCAAAGATGGTCCTAATATGTTAGTAAATATGTTAGCACATCTGTAAAATACTTTTAGAGCTGTAAGCAACAGCAGGATATCAAGGAGGCTGCGATTGCATTCTACCTTTCACTGAGTATGGTCATTAATTTTGGGACAGGCCCAGAATGAAAAATTTCGCAGAACAGTACCACTAAGTACCTACCTTAACAGAAACTGTTACTTTTGAGGAGTATTACCCCCCTTTTCACTTTCAATACTTTTCATGCCTCCTTTCTCAATCAAAGTCATTTGGGCCACAAACATATTACGAGTAAACAACTCATACCAATTATTATTCTTATATTTCTAAACAATGATTATCCTTTATCTTTGGATTAAAGCACTCATGTCACAAGAATTAGCCCGTGAGCCCCACTTTAGGTTTACAAAGCATGCATGTGATACTGAGTTAAAGATGAATGGTATTGAACCCTCCTGGTTTGAGCAGATAACTTAGCAATACTACAAACCCAGCTTCCAATGCAACAGAGCAAATGCAAGAGTAAATACATAAAATACACATAAAACAAAATTAGGTTTATTGTTCAATCATTTTCCTACAGAGAGGGCAGGGTGAGGGGAGGGAGTCCTAATGCTGTCATGTCTAGTTCTTCAGTGCCTGGCTTCCACTTATAATGTCAGAAACAAAAGACTCATAAGATAATGTTAACATAAATGTATTTTAATTCGTCACTTGCCTGACACTACTCCACTGAAGAGCTCAACACAACAAAATCAGAAAAACCACCTCCTTAAAAGTTTACACGGCAAAGATTTTCTGCAAGACAGTTTTTCTATTCTATGTGTGAAACCTTTCTTGTTATGACTCACTGAAAATTAAATATGCAAAACTCTAAGCTGAGCTTAGTTTTGCCTGTGCACAGAGACGTTTTTACTCTCATTCTTCGAAAACCTCATTTTGGATCTTGCTGCCAACACCAGTGAGAGGAAAGCTGGCCAACAATTCCAAATATAACATGCGGAGGCAAATGCTACAGAAATCTGTCTGACGGGAAGCAACCATGCTGAGGTCTGCTGAGGTAGACACACTTCTCAATCAGACCGTTTTGGTGCCTCAGTCTGGAGCAAAATGCCATGAGAAAGCAATAAGGGGAAACCATCCAGTTTCCAGTCAGCCTCATTATTAGTGTCCTACAGTACCTATTTTATCAGTAAGAACAATTCTATTAATCTCAAACATAAAGATGGGTGAGTGGCAACTAGAGCTCCACCAGTTTGTTATTATAAAAAAATATTTTTGACCTATTAGCATGTGCTCTGACCAGAATTGCGCTTGCAAGCATTTGGTTGTACACGGTGATGCTCCAACCAACTGAGCCACACCAGCCAGGGCTTTAACTGACTTTTTTAGGGACCAGTCCATGGAGATCAGTACTTTCAGAAGGCTCAACTTATGGCATGACAATTATAAATAAAAGTCAGGTTCACCAGGTAACACTTAAAAACATCTCTTTCCAATTCTCCAGGGGCAGGTTTAGTAACCTCTGCTACCACTGAATTATTGATAACCAGTTAAACTTGGATAAAATGATTACACCATCACTTAAACACTAAAACATCATTAGTTTCTCAAGTTTAATACTTCTGTGAGGTGATGGTACTGAGCACTGGAAAATTCATTTCCTCACCCAGATCATTACAGAAAACTCAGAAATAGGACCCCCCAGTCTAATTGGGAGAAGGGCTCCCAATATATAAAGCACATCATACAAAGCAACGGCCCCCGAAAAAAGACAAGACAAAACAACTTATTCATCCAGTCATTTCCTCTAGTGGTTTATCTTAGAAAAATCATCTGTGGTTGTGGCTATCCCTAAACCCAGGAGGTAAAGTTTGTCTAGAATCACTTCGGGAACATTTTACTAGATCTGGTTCACTGTGAGGCAAGCTGGCAACACGCACTCAAGACTTTGAGTGGAGATCCACGGCAGCACTGCAGTTATGACTTATGATTTGTAAAACTCCATCTTTACTCTTGTACTTCTGTACATGAGGAAAATTATCTGTGCTTATCTAAATGATCCAGTCTTAACTAGCTAAAAAGGGAAGCAAGAGAAAAATATAGCCATACCTTCTAACCTCACTCCCACATAGTACAAGAAAGCAATAATGGGACAAATTAATGCCAGCACACTCAGGAATCAAAGTTTTCTGAGACCATTAACTGCTTGACCTAGCCACTCTGGTTGAGATGGTTAATGAAGTACTTCACTTGTGCTGGAACGAGGGTACAGTAGGAGGCGGGAAAGTAGGATAAGCCACATTTGAAAGCAGGCTTCCACCTTTGTACCAATATCTAGAATGTTTTGTGACTTATATAATAACTTAGATAAGTTAATAGCACATTCAGTACCGGGATCTTCAAAGGGAGTTAGAACTGGAGATGTGAAACAAGCCCTGCCTCATTTACAAGGATTCTCAAATCTCTGATTACCTGTTCCCATTCATGGTCTTATAAAAAGTTTTCAATGAAATGCACAGTCAGGGCAAGCCTGAATCTCACCAAGAGCTTAAAAAAAAAAGTCCCTCCCTCTCTCCTTCAAGCTAAAATGGAAACTGTTAATTGTACGACTTGACAAGACTTAGACTCATCTAATTAAAAGATTCAGAGGTTAGATTTTAGAGTTTAAAAGCCCACTGTCAGGCAAAACAGTGTATTTTTTCCATGCCTGAAGTTTCTAATAAACAATTTCAGCTTTATTAAACAAATGAGGCCAGGAACAATAAAGAGCTTATAAAATTATCACTCAATATGGGATCACTATTCTTGGTTAACACTAACTTTATCCTAGAGGTGAAACATTAACCTATATTTAAAAATCAAGCAATCTACAATTCAGTCCTGGTACATATATCATGTAAACACAATTTAAAAAATGTAAGCAACTGGGAATAACTGGTAAGAAACTCAACATATTCATGTACAAAATACTTCCCTTCTCAAGAACAGCACAGGAAACTTACAGGTCTCTTTTCCCAGGTAAATTACACCTTATAGGAAGCAAAGGATAAAATCCACAGACCCTTCCTGCTGGTATTAGTCACTTCATAATAAAAATTTTAAAGCTAGCAGCAAAGCTTCCTCCAGGATAATAATTTTTGTCCTTGCAACATTACAAGCGAACATGGGGTGCCCTCCTGGGCAAAAGTATCTTGGGAATGGAACCAGAGCTTCCTACATACCTTCTGACCACAGACTTAATTTGCCCAGTATCAGTCATCTGTTTAATAAGTGTTCCAAAACCTGCAATTAGTACAAATATAGAGTAGGCACTATTCCACAAGCTGAGACGGAATTTGAATCAAACTGTGCAGAGTGCTTAAGAAAAAACCTCACTTTTTAATTTTTTAAACAGAGGGCTAAAAAAGACAACATGAAAAAACGGGTGGGAACAAACCAACAACCCCTCTCCTTCCCGCTCTCTCTGCAGCCTGTCTCCTTTCACAAACGCCCCCCTCAGTCAACTGTTGCTAAAAAACAGAACGAGCCTCAATCTGGGTTTCCTGCGCAGATGTGGGATTTTTGTGGAGGGTAGAGGTGGTATCTCCAGGCATAAGCTGGAGTATAAACTCTTCTTGGCTGGATTGTTCAGGGCTGAGCTGCTAAGGAGGATCAAGCATCGGGCCATCAACCCATGTCCCTCCCTCTCTCTTCTGTCTCTCCCCTCCCCTCTCGTTCAGTAAGGTGGGGGGGGGGGGGGTAAAAAAAAAAATGCGCACAGCTTTCCAGTTCTCCGCTCCTTAAAAATGCACTCACGGAGCCACCACACACAATCCAGCCCCAGCAGCAATCCAGATAAGTGAAATCGGCGCCCAAGGGCAATTTTAATTGTCTAACCCGGCCCGATTTCCTAAGAGGCGGCAGCACGGGGTGGGGAAGGAAGAGAGGGAGGCAGCTCCGAGAGGCAACAGGGGGCAAGCGGCAGCAGAGAAAGGGGACCAAAGCGGCAAGATCCCAGTCCCGGCATCCGAGGAGCTTCTGCAGAAGGGACTCTGGGGCTACCCCCACCATTCCCCGGGAGACGTTTGCAAATCATATATGCAGCCAAAATGGCGCTGAGAATAAAAATATAATTTAAAGGCAGGTCGCCATATTGTAAACAGAGGTAGAGTAGAGGCGGACTCGAGAGACACCCTCCATGATTTCTTCTACAGCCACAAGAGCCCGGGCGCCGGGTTCCCGGGGTCTGGACCAGGGCAGCTCGGGAGGCCGAGGGTTCCGTGCACCCACCGCGAGGACAGCCCAGCCCGGCCGGAGCCCAGAGGCGGCCGGCGCGCGGGTAGGCAAGCGGCACAGGGCCCGGAGCTCCTCCCCTTCCTCCCCCGCCGCCGCTGGCTGTGCCCTGACGGTTCAGTCCCGGCTCCCTAGCGACTTCCAGTCCCAGATGGGGCTCTCCTTACTCCTCCCAATCCCCACATCGGGGTCCGGACCCATCGCTGCTCCTCCCCGCCAAATGGCCAGATCCCGGCACACACCTGCGGGCGGGGAGGCGCTCGCCCCAGCGGCTACAGAAAGTCAGCTAGCGGCTGCAAGCGCCCGTTATTTTGGCAGGCAGGGGAAGGCCGGGTGAAGGAATGTGCCAACAAGGGCTCGCCAAGGGGCTCTAGAGGGGCCCGCAGACCTTACCAGCACTGGAGGTGGAAGGCGGCAGGGCAATGGTCACAGCACAGGAGATCACCACCTTCCTTGCAGCTATCGCAGCTGTCGTGGTTGGTGGCCCTGCCGCTTCTCCGGGGTTCCTTCTCTGGCTTCCGACTTCGCTTTTCTGCCTCGTCTGTCTTGGGGGGAGCCAGCAGAGCTTGGATTTGCTGCACACACATACAAACGGCGTGTGTGCACACTCGGAGCTCCTGGGCTGTCCGTCTCCCCCCGGGAGCGCCTTCTCCGTCACCCACCCCTCTCCCCCCTTTTGTCCTTCTTCCTCCCATCCAGGCTGCTCCCAGAACCTCTCAGTCCCCGGAACCAGGGGGAGCCCACCCTAACCGTGTTCCTGCAGCACAACAACGAGAACAGCTTCTTCCAAATGGGGAGAATCAGGGTAGGGGGATGGGGAGAGGGTGCGCGGTTCCCTGCTCGCCACTTCCTTGTATGGACAGTGGGGGACTCCAAAGCCAGGCTCGGGAGGCCTGAAGCCCGGTACCCGGACGTGCTGGGGGAAGCACAAAGGGGCCAACAAGAAGGGGGTGGGGAAGCCCGCCGGTGCAACGAGATGGAGTGGGTAGGTGCCTCGGGAGAGCAAATTGAGGGCGGCGGATAGGTGAAACTGCTGCAAATGCCCTCGGAGGCTGAGCTCGGGCCCCCCAAATTGCAAAAATGGGAGAGTCTGGGTGAGAAAGAATCCCCCCTCCCCCGGCCCTCTTGCGCTGCAAGCTCAGGACCGGCTTTGTGGAGTGGAGGGCGGAGGTTCTCTCCGGCGTTGGGGGAAGGGGATGAGGAGGGCTACTCTTACCTCCATCAGCCCCCCTGACGTGTCCAAGTCGTACACGATCGTCTTGGTCTCCATTTTCTCCCACATTCATCCACCTCCCGGGCTGGGCGCTTTCTGCTCGGGCCCCCCCAACCCCGGGGGGAGGGGGGAAACGGGAGGAGGGGGCGCTCCTGACCCCGGACCCCCTTCTTTTTTCTCAACACAGGTCCCGACTTCCTCGCCCTGGCTCCCCCCCACCCCCCGGCCCCCAGTCCCCGGGACGGCAGCGTCCTCCCTACGGGCCGTGAGGGGTGAGCGGCCCCTCAGCCCCGGCCCGGCGGCTGACTGCACGGTGGGTCCCGGCTCCGGGGGTCAGGCCTCGGCGGGGCCTAGTCCCACAAGCTAGAGCCGGCGCTGGCGACCGCTGGTCCGGCAGGGAAGCCTGGCGGGTGCTGCCATCCCGGGGTTGGGGGGGTCGGAAGGGGGGTGAGAGGTTAGGTGAGGTTGTGGTACGTGAGGTGACTGCGGGGAGGGTGATGGGGGGTGGTCCCCGGGCTCCGCCTCTCGCCGCCGCCGCCGTCTGCGTCCCGGCTGCCGCGCACTTGGCGCAAACTTACCGCGAGCGCCCGCAAAGCCACCCGCGCAGGCGCCCGGGGATCGCCGCTCGCCGCGCGCAACCGCAGTGACAGCCGGTGGCGGGGCTCCCGCGCAGCCGCAGTGAGGGGGTACCCCCCAGCGCGCAGCCGCGCTGGCATTTGTCTGAAGCGCCGAAGCCCCGGCCTTTCTGCCCTGCGCCCGCGTACTGAGATAAAAGGGCGGGACCTGAGGTCGCACGCAGGCGCCTGGGAGAACTCTTAAGGGTCATAGCGCAGCCGCAAGAACATGGAGGTGCTTCATCCATTGGGGTTTGTGTATAGACCAAGAACACTGTTCCTGCGCAGGCGTATTGAAAATGTTCCTCTCCCGCCCTACAACACTGCTGGCTCTCGCGCAGGCGTATTGTCACCTGCATACCCTAAGAAGAATGCTTCTCCTTTCGCCATTTTGGTAATGGGATTTAGGCTACCATGTCCTTGGAGGCCTCAGGTGTGATCAGGAAGGATTGAAGTGTGGTGTTGACTGGTACTGGTAGGCTGTCGATGACAGCAGTACTCCAAGGGATGTTGTGCTGGACTGTTTGGTTCCAGCGTCAGGTGTGGCTGGACCAGGCGCCATATTGGTAAAGAAAAAAGAAAAGCCATCGCGACAGAAAACGATGCTTTTGGTGTCGGGTAGGATAGCTTCTGTTCCTACTTCCCGTTCCCAAGAGTTCATTTTAGCCTCAGCATCTCTGCCTTGCATAATGATGACACTATAGAATAGAGTTTCGCCTGCATGTTACTACCCTCTTGATTACTGTCACTGCTCTTAAAGAGGAAGCCAAAAGCAGAGTTTATGTTGACAACGCCCAGCTACCTGCCTACGGTGGACTTCAACTCCCAGTTTGCAATGCTCAAGGGGTCCAAAGGGCTAACGGTAGCGCATTGCATTCTGGGGGGAAGAATCGCGATGGGTCTGGAGGGTTGTGGGAACCGTAGTTCCGTGTGCGTGAGAAGCACTGTCGGGTAGGATGGACTCGGGGAAGGGATTTGAGAGCTGCTGTGCTATGCGCTGGGATTTGTAGTTTGAGGCCTCACCGCGAGTTCTGGGAGGGGCTTCTTGCTACCTCCGCGGTCCCGCCCCGCCCCTTGGTTTCGCCTTCAGAGATGGCCTCTTATCTCTGCCTGACTGTAGATGAAGCAGTGAAGAAGGGAATGGCATCATTGTGCTTGATACTAGGCACTTAGATGGCATTGTTACCAGGTAGCTGTGTTCTGCTCACTTTTGATGTTAATAAGGGGTACTTAGCATTCTCAGAAGCGTAAAACTGTTAAGCGGCTTAAAGACTGGCTGCTGTATTCCCCTCATTTCCAGAGGCACAGAGGAGAGTAGTGATTTGCTTAGTTCAATTTATGGCAGACCTGGAAATAAAACATTTCTTTTTCTTTAATAAGAGATTTCTGACTTTTCTCTTTTTTTAAAAGAAATCAATTATTTATTTTTAGAGAGATGGGAAGGAACGGAGAAAGAAAGGGAGAGAAACATCCATCGGTTGCCTTTCACACACTTGCCCCCAACTGGGGACCTGGCCAGCAACCCAGGCATGTTCTTGATTCCCAGGCCATAACACTGTCAACTGCCTGTAAGGAGTTGCTGCTGCTCCTTCTTTAAAAAAAAGATTTTACTTATTTATTTTTAGAGAGAGGGGCAAAGAGAGAGAGGGGGGCAAAGAGGGAGCAAGAGGGAGAGAAACATGGGTATACTAGAGAAATATTGATCTCATTGCCTCTTGTAAACCCCCAGCCAGAGACCTGGCCCGCAACCCAGATGTGCCCTGACCGGGAATCAAACCAGCAACCTTTTAGTTTGCAGGATGATGCCCAACCCACTGAACCACACCAGTCAGTACAGCATTAGTAAGGATGAGTTAGATAGGTTGGTATGTCAGATTGTGGTCTTTGGTTTCTGATGATCCTCTTGGTGCCTGGGAAGAATTGTAAGGTCATGGGCCTTATAATTGGGTTGGAAGGGGGCACTCTGCTCTCTACCATCTTCAGCAAACATGAAATTATAGTGGTTATGGTCCAGAGATGTGACCCTCAGAGAGAGGAGGGCTGAACTAGATGTATGGACATGGTCAGACTTCATCTTTTCTGGAGCTGTATTTCATGCCTTCTGAAGTTGGAGCCTCGTATGCCCTCTCTTACTGGCTTCCTTCACACTGCTCAGGGCCCAGCTGTGTTTCTGTGACAGCCTAAAAGCATTATGGGGCAGATAACTAACCATGGGCACAAGCCCAAAGAGCAAAGCTTTACTTTGATCAACACCATCAGTTGCTGTTAAGAATTGGGACAGGCTGTGGGCTAATGAGGGAAATAATACTTGGCTCTGTTGACAAATACCAGGAGAACTAATTGCTCCACATGCCTTCTTTGAATTTGGAGGGTGAGGTCAGCCCAATGGGCCAGGAGTTGGTGCCACCATGGAGAGCTCCAGCCCTGGCTAGTCAAGGAGGCTGAGGGGAGAGCGTAGGTGGGATACAGAGGCCTTCAGAAGTGACCTCTTGTGGCTAACCTAGGCACTGCACTCTGCCTGGACTGGAGCCTCTCCATCCTTCAAGGTAGCCTGTACTACAGCCAGCAGGTGGACAGCCATGAGTTGTTAAGGCCTCCCTGTTGGAAGACTGTAGAAGCAGAAGGTGCTGGTTCCTGTTGTTATTTCCTTAAGGGATTTAGTCTTTTGGCTTCTTAGTTCCCATAATTCCCTGTTGCTTATTTTTTTGCTTTTCTGGAGGACAGCTGTGAAGAGCACATTCTATGCATGGATGTGCATGCTGGGAGTCAAAGCTGGTCAAACACTTTCATCTCAGGAGGTTCTGGAGGTCATAAAGAATGGGCATAGGAGCTGAGAGGGACCGAACTTGGCAAACTTAAGCAGATCCCATCCAGCCACCTCTTTCTGGAGTCCACAAACAGGGTTTTTGCTAAAGTAGAAGTGAAGCCCTTAAACTTCGTTGTCCCTGCTCCTGACAGTGGGGATGTTCTCTGAGGCCAAGACAGACTAGAGTCTCATATTTAGGGGTTATCTCTGATTTCGATTCCAATTTCCTAAGCCTTGCTAGCCCAGAAGGAAAAGGAAGAAGAGATGCACCAGTGTTCCTCGGTCTTGCCAGCAATATGGTGACGTTGAGAAGGGGCTTGGGAGTTTGCCATCTTGTAGTTCTGGACCTAGCAAGGACAGGGAAATTGAGGTGGATGAGCAGTTGGGTTCCTTGACTCCCACACTCCTGTGGCAGTAGCACTTGGACCTCGCATTTCACTACCATCTGTTGTACTGACCTTGTTGGGACAGTGATATCTGTAGCATCTGTAATTGGTTTTTGATAAAATCTGGGGATTATTAGTTGGTGTGTCCAGCATGCTTTATGGTCCTGAAGTCCACATCCCATTTATCTCCCATCTCTCTTCCCTTAAAGAAAGTACCATCCACCTGGCCAGTGCTTGGTTTTTTCAAAAACACCATTTTAATAAGGAAACAACAGAAATAGAAGATTGTTCTCTGGCTGGAGGCCAGATCCCATATAATACATTACATGTACAAAATGGCCTGTAGCCAGCTCCTGGGTCTCTCCCTGGTGCTCTCTGACCCCCTGTTTCATGCCAAATTCCTCAACCCTTAGATCTCTTCTCCTCTCCAGAATATGAATGCCCATTCCCCTTATCCCAAAACAGTGTCCAGGAGGGGAGTCTGGCAAGTGGTTGGGGTTAGAGGAGGGACTAGTGGAGAAGAGGATGTTTGTAACAGCCAGACTGGCGATCAGAAGGAGGTCTTTCTCCTCAGGGTATTGGGGAGCAGTGGGGTTTCCTGCTTTGGTGTGGAGCATGAGTACCTAGGGAAGCCCAACCTGAGCTTGGCTAGGGTCCCTAAACCCCTTGGGATCCCTTGGAATTATTGCCTCCACTGGGAAGGGACAGGAGAAGAACTGTCCATTCCTGGGGCCTTGGAGAAGGACTAGAGACCTTCTTGAGGGGCTGACATTGGCATGCCAGGACTACCCAGAGGTCACTACTGAGAGCGGTTTTGGCTGGTGGTGATGGCCCTGTGAGGAGCACCCTGATGCAGTTTCTGCCACCATCAGTTTAACTCTGCTGCCTTGTACTACATGCCAGGTCTGGATGGTGGTCACATGGAGAAAGGTGCTCTTGCTCTGCCTGTGAATTCCAGGCTGGCGGTGCAGGGCATGAAAGAGGGTTAGGAGAATGCTCATTCTTGATGCATATGCTCCAGCTGTGTTCTTCCCAGAGACAGGTGCCCCCTGACTTGAACCCAAGGAAGGGCAGTGGTACCAAGAAAATAGGCCCTGGTGGGCATTGCAGGCAGGGAAGAGCACAACTTCTTGAGGGATTAGTGTCATCTCTTCCTAGGTGGTATGTACAGGAGGTGGAGGGACAGCAGGGAGCTGGGAGCTCAGCTGCTAGGCTGTGTTGCAGGGCTGAGCTGGCTTCCCCAGCCTAGATGGATACTTCATATTCTCTCATCTCCTGCAAAAGAAAGAGACTGCTGGGAGTTGGAAACTTGTATAAAGTTTGCCAGCCCGTAATCGACCTTCCCAAGGAAAAGGGAAAGAATGAGAGTACTTGATAGGGACCTCAGGGGTACCTCCCAAAGGGAGCATAGCATTGGGTCCTGGATAGGGTGTCAAGGCTGGCGTGGGTACTACTTACTCCAGTCTCGTATGTTGGATTGTCAAATGCTGATTCCACGGTGATTCGGTCGTAGGGGCGGGGTCGTGTTCGGGGCAGCTGCAGGGGGCTTTTCCCCTGGAGCCTGTGGGGCAGAGGAGCCTGTGAGTCCAGAGTGCTGGGCAGGGGTGAGTCACGTATGCAGGGTAGAAAGGGAAGCCAGGCTCACCTGGACAAGTAGAGGTACACGCCTCCCACCAAGAGTGCCATCGCCACCAGTGGCAGGAAGATGGCAGCTGCAATGTGGGCAGCATCCAGGGTGCTGGAGGCAGCAGGTGCCTTGGCGACTGAAAACACAGAGGGTGGGGTTGGGGCAGAGGTCCCTGTCACTAAGAGCTCACAGCCCCTCACCTCTTCCCAGGGACCTACAGCCACCATCTTTTTCCAGCTGGCTGGAGGCAGAGAGGAGCTTTTTGCCTGCCAGCCCCGGGCCCCCCTCTCTCTCTACCCTCCCTCCTCAAGGAACCCATGGCCTAGGAGCTGTGAGAACAAATGGACGACACTACTTCCCTGGTCCTCAAGGGTGGGGGCTCACCATCCAGGCTGCGGCCGCTGTAGAACCCATCCAGAGAGGCTAGAACAAGAGGGGGGGGGGAAGGGCAGTGGGTAAGCCCAACAGACCAGACCAGTAAGGCAGGGCGTGGGCTGGTCATGGGAAGGATTTGTGCAAGGAGAGCCCACATTTGTTGTGTCACCAGATCAGACAAATCTGGCAGAGACTGGGGAGACCAGGTTGACATGAAGGGGCTGTGGGCAGGGGATTCTGGTTCTCAGTATTTGACGTCTTTGCCAGAGCAGGCCTATGGGCCAGACAGAGGTTTAGGCATGGCAGAGCACTCACCAGCCCTACAGATGGGTGGGGGGTCACTCCAGTGTGAGGGGTGCCCGGGTACACACTTGATGCTGGCCTGGCCCTTAATCACATAGCCGGGGCCACATGAGAAGTGGACAGTAGCCCCCGCTGGGTGTAGCTGCTTTTCAGGACTGCAGGCACCATTCTCCGGGGCGCTGGGGCCATGACATGGCTTGAACTGTTCCACTGCAAAGCAGGCAGTCCAGTGAGGGTGCCAGGCCCCTAGACTCCAGAGACAGCATCTTTTATCTCCTTCCAGAGGCTTCCTCTCCTACCCATTTGACACTTACAGAGACATTTGGGGGCCCGGTCACTCCACTTGGGGCTGCTGGCTTGGCGGTCATGGCAGGTGAGGATAGCACTACCCGTCAGCACAAAACCCTGGTCACAGATATACTGCACAGTGGCCCCCACAGGAAACTTGGGGCTAGATATGAGGCGTCGGCTGTGCTCCACGTCCCCGGGGTCATGGCAGGAAGTCACTGTGGGTAGGGGATGATGGAAGAGGAAGTAACTCAAGTAGAACTCAAAACCAATCCACCCTGGCTCTGTTCCAAGCATCCCATGTCTTCATGCTGTATAGCTCTACCCTCTAGTTATCTGTTACTGCCCTTCTGCTGGTGTATCTCCTCATTTGTCCGCTTCCAGTCCATGGGAGTCAACAAACACTAAATGGCCATGTACCAGGAGTACTTGGTAGATTACCCTATGGAAAGGTATTGTCCCATTTCACAGATGAGGAAACTGAAACTATGAGAGGTGAAGGAACTTCACGGATACCAGCTAATAACAGCTGGTTCTTAATCCAAGAGAGAGACTTGTAGGTTGCATTGGGGAAGGGAATATGGGGAACAGGTACACTCACCCCTCTGGCAGAAAGGCAGGTCCTCACTCCAGGTTAGGTCCCACTGGCACATAAGGACACTGGATCCCACCACCTGGTAGCCAGGGTAGCACTGGTAAGTGACGACAGTGCCATGTACCAGCTCAGGCTGTGATGGGCTCTTCCAGCCATTGGGGATTTCGGGTAGCTCCGGACATGTGTCATTGCGAGGCACCTCTAGGGGCACGGGGGCAGCAAGATGCAGACCCTCAGCCAACACCAAAGCGACTGTGCTAGCCTCCCTCCTCCTGAGGACATTTGGCTGTTGCCAGTTTGTCCTGGGCCTAGCCTGGACAGGCTCAGTGATTTATTCTCCCCATATAAGGGCTCCTCCTTGCTTGTCCCTGATATGACTGTCTCCTAGATTCCCAGTTTGTCATCTAGGCCTTGACTTTATTTCCAAAAACATGTTGACCAGTTTCTCAGTCCTGAGAGGGGGGCTGGGTAAAGTGGGGAAAACTGTCACTTCTATTGAAGATTATCCGAAAGGTACTATATAATCAAATACCTTTCCTTAGTTCCCTATTTTTGTTGTGAAGTTCTTCCTACTGCCTACCAACTCCCTCTTGCCTCAATAGAAGGCTCCCTTTCTCCCACTGGGCCCTGGGGGAAGATGGAGAACAAGACTAGCTTTGGTGACACCTGGAGTGTTTCCAGCTTTTCCTTGTCAGATAAGAGCACTCAGGCTCCTCATTGCCCTGGCTTCTCTGACTTGCCATGTTTTGGGGTCTGCATTCTGGCATCCCTTCCCTTCAGGCACGGGGTGGGAATGGGGCAGGCTCACCAAAGAAGTGGATGACAAAGCCCTGCTGGTAGCCCAGCACCGAGGTCCCAGGGTCTGACTGGAACTGGATGGTGACATCGGCCATGGAGGTGAAGAGCTTGAAGTGGCCTCGGTGCCCAGAGTACTGGCCCAAGACCCGGGCTGTCAGGTCATCCCCATCATAGAAGGTAAGTACATCACCAGGGCCTAGGCGCAGTCTGTGGAGGAGGACTGTCAGGGAGGCTGGGCCTAGGGACCCCAGAATGGACTGGGCAAGAGATGACGCCACTGCTCAGGAACTGGTTTGGCCTAGCCCAGTGGACACTTACACTCGGACGTCCAGCATGATGCGCTTGTCCTCCTCCACGTGTACTCCCCAGATGCAGTCTTGCCCACGGCCGTAGGGCTCTGGCCAGTTGGGGGAGAGCACCACGCCTGCAGAGTCTGTGATCTCCCCACTGCACACAGCTAGAAGGCAGGGGAGGCCAGGGAAGGCCAGGGAGGAACGTCCCCTCCGCGTTCCCCCCAGGGCCATGTCCTGGGGCTGCCGTCTGTCTACAGGAGTGCCTACCCATTTCTGGGAGCCCCCCCCCCAAGGGGAAGCTTGAAGGACATGTCACTGGGCCCCTGTGGCCCGAAGCTCTGCTGTTGGCTCCCTGGTTCCCACCCTCCTCCCTGTCCCTGGTAGGCCCATCTGCTGGTGCCTACTGACCTCGACAGGCTGGCTCTGTCTCATTCCACTGGGGGTCATGGGGGTCCACACACTCAATGATGATGGAGCCTTGCTCTAGGGTGTAGCCAGGGTCACAGCTGAACTCCACGGTGGTACCCACAGGGTAGGAGGGTGCGCTGCTGCTGAAGTTGCCATATTTGACAAAGGGCTCATAGCAATGGCCCTGCTGGAAGGCTGTAAACCACAGGGCCCTGCCAAGCTCAGCCTTGACCCGGGCAAACACAGGGCAAATGTCCTCCTATTTCTCTCCCCAGGGCTTCTCTCATCCTGACTACAAGTGTATGTCCTGGGCTTGGAGCAAGGGGCAAGAACAGCCCAGAGCACCCACCCTGTTATGCGCAGGGGGTTGTCTTGATCACCATTGTATTTCTAGCTCCTAGTTTTGTGCTTAGTGCATAGAGGGCACCCAATAAATATTTTGAATGAATTAATAAATCAATTAATGTCTCTTGCAGCAATTCTCCCTCCTTAAGCATTGGGGCCTTTTTTGCTCTTCGGATTCTAGAGAATTCATTCACTTGGACCAGAGGGCCTGGATCCAGGCGGGGGTCTCCTGAAGATGGGGCAGGAGCCCTGGACTTGGGAGGTACAAGGAGATAGGGCCTAAGTGCCAGGTGAGCAAGGGCTGAGTTGGAAGGAGTGATGATGGAACGGAGGGGGACGGTGTGAGAGAAGAGATCCTGGGCCCAAGCCCCTGCTCTAGCCCCTCACCCCTGGCTAGGCCCCGTCAGGCTCACCCTCGTAGCGCAGGGCCATGCCTGCAGCTGCCCCGCTGCTGTCAGTGCTGAGCTCCACGAAGAAGTGTCGGCCAGAGCTGAGCAGGCCCTCAATGGGCAGGTACTCCACCTCATAGGAATCATACACAGGCGGGGCCTCCACGTTGTCCCCATTTCGGATGATGAGCCTGGGTCAGCAGAGCAGCGGCTGCGTGGCTGGTTGTTCACCCCGGTGGGGTGTGGCCCCATGCTGTGTGCTGTCCCTCCAGCAGGGTGTTACCAGGCCAGGCACTCCCATCCCACCAGAACATCCCCTCACCTGTCATCATCCTCTGCCAGGGAAACCTTCTCAAAGTGCAAGTGCAGCCGCTGGCCCTCGGGAGCCTCAAGCAGCCAGTGGCAGGTGAGGTTGTTGCTGTAGTTGCCCGGGAAGCCAGGAGAGACGATGCGGCCAGTGGTGGCATTGCGGATCACTCCACCACAGGCAGCTGGAAGACGGGCAGATTGGTGGGCTGGGCCTCTGACTGGATCCTAGGCAGCCTGACAGGCCTTCCTGCCCTCCCCAGCTCTGTACCCTGTGCACGGAGCAGCAGGGGTCTTTGCCTTCATGGTGCTGAAGGTCAATCCTTTGCCTCCATGACCCTGCAGCTCCAGGCAGCCTGGAGTCCAGAATTCTTCCTCTTAACTTTTCACACATCTGGGACTATTCATGTGCAGCTCCCTTGGCTGGTAGATCTGCCATGGCCTTGCTGTGTGGCCGTGAGTGTCACTTTCCCTCTCTGCTGACTCCTCAGGGAGGTCTTCCCCGACTGCCGTCAGGTAGACTTTATTAAAGCCTCCTACCCAGGGCTCCAACTTCCTTGGCTGTATCGGCTACTTCTATCTCATGCCACTTCCTAAAATCCAGTTATTGTTTGGATATATTCCTTTAACTCGGGTCTCCTGGGGGATGGGGCCAGCCTTTTCAGACCAGGCACAGAGTTGGTATTCAGTATTTGTTGAATAAAATGATTGAATGAATGTAAAAAAAGGGTAGGACTAGATCAGGGATGACAAACATGGTGTGCATGCCATTCACCTCCAAATCTTGTGCCCTGAGCAGACATTATTAGCCAGGTGATGGCCTCGAACATTTTCTGAAATAGCATCACTACCACTGTCATTCCTGTGCTGAACCTTTAGGGCCTTTCCAGTGCCGACTCCTCTCTCCTGGGATTGTCCTCTCTTTGGAAGGAGAGGCTGAGTAGCTCACTTGTCCTCATCACTGAGGACTGCTGAATTAGTTGGCCACAAACTACTGGTAGTAAGTGGGGCCGGTGAAGCAGTCTCAGGCAAGAGGAGTACGGCTGGCTCCAGGCAGCACTTTCCTCTCCTGGACATAGAGCTTCAGATCCTGCCAGCTCTCTGAGACCAGCCTGCCAAGATACAGTGCCTTTGTCTCCAAATGTTCAGGACAGCAAAATATTTTAACCTAATAAACCTCCTGGGAAGGGGTGGTGGTGAGTTTCTTCTCTGCTTGCTTCTCTGCAGAGAAGGCAGACCTACCTTTCTGCTTGATCTCAGAATGGAATGCTCTTCAAATCTGGTCATGTCCCATCCTACATTTAAATTCCTCAGTGGCTCCCTGTGACCCCCAAGATAGAGTTGAAGCTCAAGATGGCATTCAAGCCCTTTATGAACCCGACTCTTGACTTGGCCTCAGTCTCTCCCCATATACCCTCTTCTTTAGGCACACTCACCATGGCCTCACTGTAGCATGCTGCTTCTTGCTGCCTCACCTCTACATATGCTGTTCTGGGAATCTACTCCCCTTCCCTGCGCTAACATTCTTGTAATCCTTCCATGTCAACTCCTTGGGAAGCCTTCCTTGACTCTCCTCATTTTGGAGCAGCTCTCCCTCCCTTGGACCCCCATTGCACCCTGAGTTTGTCCCATCGCAGCACTGTCTGCACTGAACATGCTGAGTTGTTTGCCTGTCTTCTCACTAGACAGGTCCCTGAGGGCACAGACCACATCCGGCTCATTCTCCTCTGCTTGTGCCTGGCGCCCAGGAAGAGTGTATAGAATGAAATAAGGTTCAAAAGCCCCTGCTAGAAAAGGAAAAAATCCCAAGCTGCCTTTTATACTGCAAACTAAACACGCCATCTTTCTTCTGCCAGCAAGCCACTGGCAGCAATCCAGACTCCCCACCACTCATGACCAGTACTTGGGAGTCTCCTTCCACTTTCCCCCTTTCTCTCATTCATGTCTCTTGGAACCACTTCCCTCCTCTTTATTCCCCAAGTTACTGTCTAAGTTCAAACCCTCTTGCCTGGCTGGCCTCCCAGCTTCCAAATACCACCTGGCTGGCTTTCCAGAGGAATAGTTTTGAACTTCTCCCTCCTCTTCTTCAAAAACTTCAATAGCTCCCCACCCTAGTTTTTGGCTGATATTCAAGGCCTTCCTCCTGTCCCCTTCTCAAGTCTCAGGCCTCAGCCAAACCTGGCTGTCTTCTCTATCCCTAAATACACCCTTACCTTGCCTGTGTCCCTGCCCACGTTATTGCTTCTACTGAAATGTCAAACCTTCAGTGCCACTTCCTCCAGGAAGCCTTGTGAATGCCCAACTAAAAATAATTGCTTTCTCCTCCCTGGTCACTTTAAGTCTCTTCATTGGTACATTTTACTTCCTGCTGTGAAAGTTGATGACTCATGTGCTTTCTTCTTCCCCCATTTCCTGGAAGGGTGGGCCCTTAATTGCATACTCCCTGTTTAATTCAGGTCTGTGTATCTGGTGCCTCCACATAATAGGTGCTCACTAAGTGTGGTTTGGATGAATGCCTCTGAGGTGCGTAGACATTTTCTGGCTTCCTTATGGAGAGCCTAGGAAGGTACTACATAGCAACAGAGAGCAGAGATTAGCCTCCCACCAACTCCCCTGTTCAGCACTACTAAGTACCCCTGGGCCACTCACCGATGCAGGTAGGCTCCTGGGAGTCCCAGAAGGGCTGAGTGGCATTGAGACAGGTCAGGAGCCTGGCACCCTTCAGCTGGTAGCCAGTGGCACATTGGAAGTGGGCGCTGCCTCCTGGGTGGAGGCTGGTGACAGTCACAGCTCCATAAGCTGGACGGCGGGGAAAGTGGCAGCTCAGGAGATAGGCTGCAGAGAGAACAGGTGACGTTGTATGTATGTGTTTGTGTTGAAGAGTTTGTTATGTCATTGCCAGGGCAAAACAGGCCTCTGCCCCAGCCTGCCTGGAGGTGTCATTTGGGGCCAAAGGAAGCATCAGGGGTACCAGAAGAGAGCTGATCCCTTCCGCAAAAGGTGCCTGTGATAGTTCCAGTAGCTTGGGCTGGGTAGTAGAGCAAGCACAGAGCTGGAAACTAGGAGGCCTGGGTTGTAGCCCAAGCTTCATAACATTTTAAGCAGGTTACTTGGCCTTTCTGTGTCCCAGTTTCTTCATTTGTTTAATGAATTTTAAAATGCCAGCCCACCTACTGGGTTATTGTGAGAATAAATAGGATACTGTTTTATTCAGCTTGATATCCCTGGAATCCAGCTGATAGTACAAATTTAAAATCCAGCTGATAGTAGGTGTGAAAGCTCTTGAAATAGTCACAAGCCTATTCCAATGTAAAGTATTTATGTTATTTTTCCCATAGGGGCCAAATATGAATTGCGTCAGGAAAGATTGAAGCCAGACAGTACAAGTTTTCCAGTGTTCATTGAGGAATGCTGAAAAGCTTGATGGCAAGGGCGGTGGACTTTAAAGACAGGATGGGGCAAGGGTGGGGAGTTGAAGCACGCTTTCTGGAAACTTGGGGGAGGGACAAGTTGCCCTGAGAAACTTGGTAGCTTTGGGAACTGTCATACCAAATACAACCACAAGGTGGCAGCAAATCCTACGAAACAACCTGGCCAATTCCAACTTGGAGCCAAGGTGGGGTGGTAGGTAAAACTGGGGGGGTGGGGTGGGGGGTGGTGTCAGGGTTTGGGTCTGAGGGGTGGGGAAGATCTAAAGGTCAAGTAGAGAAGCCAAGAGATGCCTTGGGCTAGAGTCTGAAGACCCTTGGAGGGATGGGGACTTTCTAGGCTGAGGAACCACTCCTGGGTTTTGAGGTGGAGGGTTCGACCATTACTGTTGGCACCAGGGGGATGGAAAGAGAGGGTCAGGTAGGGACTCTGATAGCCTCTTTAGGCCTTTGTGTAAATAGAAAAAGGAGCTGCCTCTGGGCAGACCAGGGTCTAAAATTAAGTTTTGTGATTTTTTGTTTACCTGTCGTGGCCTTAGTCATTAGGTCTGTGAAAGGGGAAGGATGATACCTACTTTTCCCTCTCTCATTGGGTTCTTAAGAGAATGGCCAAAGAATGGTTACTTGTGATTGGCAGGAAGTACAGGGTAGGGCTTAGGAGGTGGGCTCTAGGGTCAGATGGCCTGGGTTTGAACACAAGCTCCTCTGCACTTGCTGTGCCACCTTGGACAAGCTACCTAACTTCTCTGTGCCTGTTTTTTTGTTTACCCACCCATGTAGAGTATTGCATACAATGTTGTTACGTGAGAGGTTAAGGGAGAGCACAGATGTGCGGTGCCTAGCACAGAACGAATACTGAACGCACCAGCCTGTTGTTTGTCATCTTGATTAATAAAAGCACCTCACATCGGAATGCACCTTCCAGCTTCTAAAATGCCTTCATACTCTTCTTACTTGATGTCTATAATATACTTGGGAGGAAGGCAGGCAAGGTAGGGGTTATTAATTCATTTTCAGATGAAGAAAACTAAGGTTTAGAGAGACTGAGGGACTTGTCCTGAACACATAGCCAGTGAGTGGTAGGGTGGGCACTTGAAGCTCCTGGCTCTAGAGCACACTTGCTTTGCATCTCCCCTCTCCCACCTGCTTCCCCAGGTGAAGTAGTGACCTAGGCTTAAGAATCAGAGAAACCTGAGAGGAGTAGACAAGGGTGGTTGTTCAGGGTGGCCACTCTCAATGATCTGGGAAGAAACTGTTGGCCAGGCTGGGACGAGGAAATGGGTGTGGGGCACTCTACCCAGAGTGGAGGGTGTGACACCCAGGCAGTTCCAGGCCATGAGCCAGATGTCATGCTCATCACTTGTACCTAGATCTTCCCTGTGAGTTCCTATCACAACTCTGGGAAGCGAGGTCCCCCTGTTTCACAGATTAAGAAATTGGGATAAGGTGAGATCAGGATGCTGGGAGCAGCTGACAGAGCCCCCCAGACTCCATAGTGGGTAAAGTGCCAATTCGCAGGACAAGCTTCTTCCTGTTGTCATGACGACCATTCCCGGAGTGCCTGCACCACTGAAATCTGTTGAGCTATTTTCTCCCTGGCATCTGTTTCTGGAGCCAAGTCCAGTGCCAGGAATGCTCAGGAGGGAGGAGGGGGATGACTGGCAGGGCCCTCTGCCTCCTCACCCTGCCTGAGGCTGTGGGAGGGGAGTTGGAACTTGGTTCTGCAGATGAGGCCCTCGTGGGGCCCTGTCCTCTGATCTCCAGCACTATCTTGGACACTCCAACAGGGGTATTGGTATTGGGCCCCTTACTCCCTTGTCTGGCACCCTCTTTCTCCAGCCCAGGGAGACACGCATGTGAGCACATACCCTCCCTGTTCCCATCTCTGGGATCAGGGCTAATTACAGCCTATAATTAGGGGAATTACACTCATTAGGGAAAGAGCTGATCATTGACAAAAACTGGGCCGAGGAGGGAGGGCTTCTGGGAGCTGAGAAGGAGGTGGGACTGGGCTAGCTCTCCCAACCCCTCCTTGGGGTCAGCTTCATGTATTGGGGCATTCAATGTGCTGCCTTTCAGCCACCTTTGGCCCAACAGAGAGGAGGTCCCCGGTTTTGTGCAAAGGAATTTGCAGCAAGAGAGAGGTTACCATGGCATGAAATTATGCCTGCTGCTTAGGATTGATGAGCCATTAGGGAGGCTGTCTGGGCCGCCTAGATGTTCACCCTTCCCTCAGCTCGCCTCTTGCCTCTTGCCTCTCGCCTCTGCCAAGTCCCTGGCCAGTCCCACCACCGACTCCCTGCTACCGTGCCAACTGTTTCCCCAGTTTGGGTAGTGAGGCCAGGAAGGGGCGAATGAATCCTCCTTAGGTGGGTTCTAAGTATCTGCATTCTCAGAGGAGTGCCTGCCCTCCTCCCTAGGCTGTAGGCCCCCCACTGGCTGCGGAAGTGGTCCATGACAATTCAAGGCAATCCTGTAACTGTTCACACCAATTATTTCCCCATTAGCACTCCCCAATCTGAACTGTTATCCTGTTGCAGCAGGGCAGGGGATCAAGAAGACTTCCCCCGGGGAAGGTGGGAGGCCCGGAGGAATGCTGATGGGAAAGGGGAACAGTCCCAAGCCCCTTTCCCCCATCCTGCCAGCTCTTTAATACTGTTTTCCTTCATGGAGCATGTGCTAAGCACTTCACACGCACCGTTTTGTTTAATCCTTATCATGACTTTGTGAAGTGTTTTCGTCTTAACTTACAGCAGAGGAAAAGTGGGGTTAGAGAGGTCAAATGATCTGTCCAAGGTCAACAGCCAGTGTAGGGGAGATTCAAACAGAGATCTGCCCAACTTCTGAGTCTGTGATTTTACCCTCACATCATGCCACTTCCCTATTTCCAGAGGTGCTCTGAGCCAGGTCTACAGTGTGTTCAGAAGTTCAGGTTAAGGAAGGCCAGGCTGGTACCTAAGCACCTCTGCATACATGGTCATCATCAAGCCTCTTGACCTTTACCCCTCTGCATGTGGCGAGAGGGCTTATATTACTATTGCCCGTTTAAGTATCTGCCTCCCCCTAGATTTTGAACTCCTTGTGGGCAAGAACTTGGCTGGTTCACCCTGATATTGCCAGTGTCCAGCACAGGCTCAGCAAAGAGCAGAGGCTAGGAAAAGTATACAGAGTGAATGAACGAATGAATGGCAATAGGCACACCTGGTTGTTACTCAATCCTGTGTAAGTCCCCCTTCAAGACCAATTCTCTGCAGGGTGGTAGATGGAGGAGGGAAGAAGGTTCTGGAGGTGTTAGATGTGCAATTCTCACCTCCAGTTATACACAGCTTCACCAGGCCCCTGTGCTGTGAGTTACTACCCTCTCCCTCTTCCCCGCCCCCATACTGTAATAGCACCAGAGACCCCAGGAGGGCAGCCAGTCTGGGCTGGTTCTTCCCTCTGCTGCCCGGGCCTACCTTGGTAGTGGAAATGGAAGGTGCCAGGCCCTGCAGGTGGTGGGAGGCTCTGGAACCTCAGGGCTGCTTGGTGGGTGGGGCTGCGGATGACTTGGCCCCTCATCAGGAAAGACTGGTTGGCCAAGGGCAGTGGGTCAGGTCCCCCCAAGCCCTCCACAGTCACTGTCTCCCCTTCCCGCAGGCTGATGTTCTGGACCTGCCGGTGGAATAGACAGAGCAAAGCAAAGCAGTTGGGCTTTTTCCTGTTGACTGAGCCCTGCAGCCCGTAGGTTCCTGCAGGCCCCAGGCATGGCCAATCCTTGGTGTCCTTGGGGCATTGGAGCACCCAGGCCCTGAGTTAGGCACTTCAGTGCAGGAGGAGCTCATTTCACCTTCCCCAGTAATCTTGTGAGATGGGACCTGAAGTTCAGAGATAGTTGGTAAATTATCCAAGATCACACTGATTATTAGCAGAACTGAGATTTGTAAGCATGTCTATCTCAAAGCTTTTCAACGATACCAGCTGCTTCCTGTCCCTTTGCTTCTCTGGGCTCAATTTTCTCATCTATAACAGCAGTCCCCAACCTTTTTGGCACCAGCAACCGGTTTTGTGGAAGACAATTTTTCCACGGGGAGGGGGGCTGTAGGGCAGGCATGGTGGGGCAGGAGGCAGAGCTCAGGCAGTGATGCTGGGGAAGCTTTGCTCCTTTGCCCAGCACCTCACCTCCTGCTGTGCTGCCCCCGCTCCTAGCAGGCGACAGACAAATACCCTCCCAATCTTACCTGTCAGACATTCCAGCTGGTTCCTTCTCTCTACCCCTGTATAGCTGTCCTGGCTCAGATCTCCCTGCCCATTGTTTCTCACCTGGAGAATGGCCTTCACGTCCCACCTCCCACCCCCAACTTATCTTCCAGGTCCTGGCTGTCTCAGATCGATCCCGCCTCTCTCCCACCCAAACCCTGTTGGTGACTTCAGATTGCCCAGATGACAAGGTCCAAACTTCCCAGCTTGCAGTTGGCCCCAGCAGCTTTGCCAACCTCATCTACCTGCACTGTGGCCACAGGCTTTGCCTTACTTCCATCCTCAGGGTATTGATCTGGGCAGGACCCTGCTCAAGGAACATCTTCCCTCTTCTTCTCCTGGTGAAGCTGGTCATCCTTTCAGATCTCAGGGCCATCATCCTCTGCCTCCCAAGCCAGGCTAGTCAGTTCCTTTGCTTCAGGCTCTCCCCACCTTTCCCCTACCCATCTCTCTATTAAAGCCCAGGGTGGCATTGGGGTCACAATGCCTTCTTCACTGGCAGTCTCAATAAAGGTGTGTGGAGAGAGGGAATGTGTGGGCTGCTGGAGGTACAGTCCCTGCCAGATTCCCGTGAGTTGAGAAGCCAGAGGAGGCTGAACCCAGCCATGTACAAGGAGACAGCCATACTAGGCTCAGCGCCCTTCAAGCTGTGGATGCCGGGAACAGCTGTGCCCTGAGGACTCCCCTGACGGGGAGAAAACACCTGGTGGGTCTTTGGGGCTGAAGAGAAAGCTCAAGAGAGGGTACTGGGGCAGAAGCACCTTCTCTCCGTGAGGAGCTCTTCACCGCGGCACATTTGGGTGGAGGCTGCCTGACCATCTGCTGCTGACATTCCTCAGGGAATTCCTGCTGCAGGCGGAGGCTGGATGAGGTCCCTTCAAACTTGGAGATTCTGTGATTCTAGAGTTGGGCAAACAAGACTCATACACGTGGAATCTGTAATTATCGAGAGATGCCAGGCAGCATATAATTCTGCCTTAAGTGGCACTGAATGCGTGCAGCAGGAATCCTCTAGGGGGAAGTGGAGGGGTTGCAGGCTCAGGAAAAGTGCACAGAGCAGGTGGGTCTGAGAGCGCCTTAAGCAGGCTGGACTGGGAGGAGGAGGAGGAGGAGGGGAGGAAATCCCTCCTGGGAAATCATTAAGGAAGCAAAGGCCGAGAAGTAGAAATGAATTTAGCATTTTTCCTAGTTCCCATAAGCACCCTTTGACCTCCAGCTTCCAGCTCCTGACCCTGCTGATTTGCCAGCAGGAGCAGCAGCAGCAGCATTGCAACCATTTACAGAGCACCTGTAACTGCCAAGCCTTGTACTGCTTACGGATATTATTTCATCCTCACCACCATTGTATAAGGTAGGTAGTAAAATCTCCATAAGTAAACAGAGAGGCTAAGGAACGTGCAAAAGGTCACACACGAATGTTAACAGCAGAGTCTTGCTTTGCTGGAGGCGAAGGCAGCTCCTTTCCTCTCAACCTCCTGGGGCTGTCACCTGCAGACAGACTTGCAGACATCTTTATTCCCGGGCCCCAGGCCTGCCAGGTGGAGCAAGGAGGTGAAGCTTGGCCTGACTTGGGTTTTTTCAAGATGTTGAGATTTACATTCCCACCAGCCATCCTCCCCCCACCAAGAAGCCTGTCAAGCTGGGAAAACTGGGAGCTGATCTGGGGAAGGCAATGCCCCTTTAAGCTAGCTTGGCTCCTCGTCCAGTCTGGTGGTAAGGTTTGTGATGAGCGCATGGAATTGAGTGAGCCCAGGTAGCCTGGGGATCACATCCAGAAGGCGTGCTGTTCTTAGTCAGGGACTGTCTGGTCCCTTGGATTTCAGGCACCCACTTGCAGGCCTGCTGCTGTAGCTGGAATGTAATTTGTCCCTTGTTTGAGGGCCAGGCCTGACAGGGGCCAGACAGGGATAGGGCTGGTGATGAAGTCTTGATGCAATTTGCAGGCACCTGAAGAACTTGGGAGACAGATTGAAATGTCAGCCCTGCTCATGAGGGCTGTCTTCCCACACCCCTAGCCAGTGACAAGAGGGTAGCAGGGAGGGAGCAGGCAGGCCAGGGGAAGACAGAAGCAGAGGGAGACAGGGCAATTCCCACAGGGCTCTGAATTGTCTAATACTAACCACCGGGTCAGTTTAAGGAGGGAAATATAGTCACTTTGAGGCGACTGACTCCTTCCTGGGTGGAGTGCGGGGAGATTTAAGGTTGCCCTCTGCTAACCCACAGACCATCACCCTTAAAGGGCCTGTCTATCCCCATGGAAACTGCCAGTTGGGTCTCCAGAACATCCCCTAATAGTGTAACTCATAGGCGGGATAGTGCCACAAGTTGCTGCACACAACGGCCCTAGTACACCCCCACACAGGCGTATGAGCTCAAGGATGACTTGTGTATGAGCCCCACTCCTAGCACCTGAGCTCCCCACGCCTGGAGCTGACCATAGGCCCTGCTCCATTACACTTTCCTGGTCACCTACACACGTGTACTCTGACATAGGCCCACTTGCATACACAGAGCTCCTTCAAACATATGTCCTGGCGTAAGTGTGTCCTCACATATATGTGCTCCCTCATATTCGTGTGCTCCTTCATGCCAATAGTACTATAATCACTATTTTCCCCATGAGACCTTCTATAGTTATCAATGCTCTTTCACACCCATTATCCTCTCAGATCTCACAAAATCTCTGTAAGGGAGGCAGGATAGGCTGTGTTTACTTCAACTCTATAGATAAGGGAAACTTGTAATCAGAGAAGTTGAGAGATCCTCTTTGGGTCACACAGTAATTCCAAGGCAAAGCCAGGACTCCAGGCCAGAATTCCTGATTCCTGGCCCAGAGCTTTGCCTTCATGCACAGCATCCCAGGCCCCTCCCCCAAACTGGGAGAATTCCAGGTGGGTGTCCTACAGGAGCAGGTAGGGTGGGCTGAGAAAATGGGTCAGAGGTGGAGCCCCCCAGCTGTCCCCACCTGAACTCCCTCTTTGGATTTGCCATGCCCAGGGAAAGGACAGGGGCTCTTGAGTCTTGGGATCAAATATCAGCTCCTCACTGGCAAGCTGAAAGATCCTTAGTCAAGTCACATGATGTCTCTGAACCCCAGTTTCATCTGTGAAATGGGATAATCATACCAACTTCATGGGGTTGTGAGGACAGTTAGATCCTGCCTGTAAGGAGCTCAAGACAGAATGGGCATAGCATTAACAGTACTCTTCCTCATTTTTTTAAAAAAATATTTTATTTATTTACTTTTAGAGAGGAAGGGAATGAGAAAGAGAGGGAGAGAAACATGCGAGGTTGCCTCTCACATGCCCCAGACTGGGGACCTGGTCTGCAACCCAGGCATGTGCCCTGAGTGGGAATTGAACCACTGATTCGCAGGACACTGAGCCACACCAGCCAGAGCTCTTTCCCTTTTTTGAGGAGATCTGGGCCCTACCCTGGTAAAACCATGGCATTTGCCATGGTGACAGCTGGCTGTGGACCCACCCCACCCTCAGGGCTGCCAGGGCTCTGCCTGGGAAGCACTGTACCAGGGAGCCACCTTCTCCCTGGCCCAGGTTCTGCAGCTGCTAGGAAACAGGAAGTAGGGCCAAAAGCCTGAGGGGCCACTGCCCAGTCTGGCCCACCAGGGGGCTTTCTGAACAAAGAAAAGGAGCCACACTCAAAAGGACCGGCAGGGAGGGGCCTTCTGCATCACCTGGTTCATCTTTTACAGAGAGGGAATTGAGGCCCAGAGCATGCCAGGGGCTTAGCCCAGTCACCAAGAGATGCGCTGCAGAGCCAGGACTGGAACTTCAGTCCATTGTGACAGCCTCTGTGTTTGTGTCTGAACTGATGCTCTTTCATAAAGCCTTATGGGGTAGGGTCTGCTTTAAGGACGGGGAGAGGGGCCTAAATGCATGGGGTTAGAGCTGCCTGTACCCCTGTGATCCCCCTCAGATGGGCCTTCCAGGAGTCAGAAAGGAGAGGGTTGCCAGAAATCTCACTTCACTGACCCACCACCCTACTCCTGGTGTGCACATTGGCACTGGTCCTGATCTGGCCTAGAAAGGCAGGGTGCTTTGGCTATCAAACTGGCAGCTGGCCTGGCATGGGAGAAGTATTGTCATTTCAATGGGCCACCTGGGGCACAAGAGCAGGGATGGTGGGCAGCTGTGCCCAGGCTCCAGATGGTACAGGGAGCAGCCAAACCAAGATGGAGGCTGGCAATGGGAAGGCTCCTGGAATGCCAGGCACAGTGAGAGGTATGTGCCAGGCCTGAAGGCCTGGAGCCCTCCGGGGAGACTGGTTGCCTGGAGAGGGCAAGGGACCCGTGTGGCCTTGTGCCCACCAATCCTAAAGGGGCTTCTCTGGATCTCTCAAGAAAGAGCCTAGCCCAGTGCCTGAACCCCGGCTGAAGCAGGCAAGACTTCTCTGACCTGGCCTCATCGCTACAGGCAGCTCATACCCTGGGCCTCAGCAAGCACAAATAGCTGCAGTAACCTGAAAGGACCTGGGGAGCAGGGGATGAAGCAGGTTACAAGGGGCTGTGGTCCAGAGCTGGGCTGTTAGGGATTCTGGAACCCCTGAGGCTGTTCCTCAGTAAAAGGAAATTGAAAGGGTCTTGCCCAGGGCCCCAGACTTTAGCCAAAGCTGTGGTCATATGGTAGGTGCTCAGCCTGAGGTCAGGCTGACCTGCACAGGGGTGAGATTTGTGGGTCCTTAGGACAGCTCTCTCCTCCCATGGTTCTTCCCATTCCCCTTACCCAGATTCCGTCCCTTCTGCCAATCCTTAGTCATCCTTGTGAGTTCATGGAGGGGCAGGCAGGGACTTACCCACAATGTGCAGAAGCCACAAACCTTTCCCCAGGCCTGAGGGAGCAATGGGCTGCCCCCTTGGCCTTCTAGCTACCTCACCTATCCCACCTCCAGTGCCTAGCATGGCCTGGATCAACTGCCAGCCCTGACTGGGCAGGAGGGCACTGCTCAGGCCTAGCCTCTGGCAGGAGTGTAATCCAAAAACCCTTAAGCCTACTTCCTGCTCCTGTCTGGAACTGCTCAGCAGCCTTCATGGGGCAGTCTAACACACCTGCTGTCTTCCAACCCAGGCTTGGCTGCCCGCCTGCCTCTTTCAGGTCCTAGAGCAGGTTTTGTCACCTCCAGAAAGCCTTCTCTGACCTCCCCCTCGCCCCGACTGGCAAAGTGTGTCCCATCCTGGAATTTCCACAGTTCCCTGTGCTTCCCACACCCATCTCCAACAGCACTGTGCATTCTGTGGTTATTGTTTAAGACTTCTGTCTTTTCCGCTAACTGAAGAGCTGTGTTCCCAGCACCTAGCACAGAGCCTGGCACCTAGTAATTGCTCAAGTTATATTTGCAGAATAAATTCATTCATAAAAAACATTAGTCAACGATCAATTGACTAATGGTCAACTGACCTTGGGAAGTTCCCCCCTTTTTTTTTGTTGGCCTTGGTTTTTCCAACTAGCTATTTGATATTTGTCTCGTCGGCAGCCGTCCGTCTCGAGAGACGATGGTGTAGCTTCTTAAGAGTCTATCTGCACCGCCGAGAATGGCTGTGCAGTCCAACTCGGGAGTGACACGGTATCTGTCTCCTCCCGTGTTGAATCGACATCTTGCGATGACGCTGGAGTGTCCTCTCCAGTGAAGCTGAAGCTACAGAGCCTGGGCAGGGTGATATGGAGGGTCTGCTGTTGCCCATGCAGCAGACCCCCCCTCTCTTCGCAGCTGAAGGATCCAAGGGAAAGACGGAGTCAATACAGCTTGGCTTCAGGTGCGCCGCAGGAGTTGCCGGTGTTGACTACAACGTCAAACCGCCTTAGGGACTCCGGCTCCGGATTTTCTGTCGGGGTTTACTCCCTTAGCCTTTCCCCTGAAGAGGTATGCCGCAAGGCAGCGGAGGTTTTTTGGAATCAGAGTTTTCCTTCTCTGATATTTGTCTAGAGTATTAGTAATTCCTCATGCCCCCCGTGGCCTGTGTGGTGCAGCCGGGAGGCCCAGGTAGGAGTAGAGTTTGCCTAAACTGGCCTTGAAAGAACAACCTTAAATCCTGCTTCAGCCTGGCTGATTCTGTCCCTTCTTCTCTCCACCTTCCCTGTCTTGGCCTCAGACTCTGACTCAGGCCATCAAGGCCCACAAGGTCCCCAAAGAGTCTGCCCCCTGGTGGCAAGGTAGAGGGCGGAGCCAGCTTTGCCTGCCACATTTCCTGACAGCAATCCGGGGCTGTGGCAGGTCTTCCTCTCAAGGTTGCCTGGTAACGGCTTTTGCATTCTGGTGGAAAAAATGTGGCAGCAGCAGACAACAGACTCAGGGCTTGCGTGAGGGGGTGGGCATCTAGGGTGGGGTTTGTGCCTGGGCCAGGGCCGGGGCAGGCAAAACCAACCTCTTGCCCCTTTGTGGGAAGTACCAGGACTGAGCCCAGCCTGGCCCAGTGTGCCTCTGTGGGGGATGGTAGCCGTGGGGGGCAGGTGGAGCCAGCCTAAGCCTGCAGGGGGTCACCCAACCTGGCATCCATCCCCGCCTACCCCCTTCCCCACACCTGCAGCTGGTGCCTTCCACCTGGTAAGCCACAGCCTGTGCTACCTCTCATTAGGTGATGATTTTACATTAATTACCTTAATTAAGCAGCACTGAGTGCTACTGGCTTGGGGTGGCGGTGGCTGTTCCTAATTACCCTCCCAGTCAGCCCAGAGTGAGGGGCACAGGGCTTGGCAGAGCAGGAGCAAACAGTTACAGAAAGAAGGGGGGAGGCCCACTGGTGGTGGAAGGCCCCCACCTCTGCATGGCCTGGCTCAGAGAGCTGGACCCAACCCTTCCAAGGAGAGGGCAGGAGGTGCTGCCTAGGACAGGTATAGCTGGCTCTAGGCCCAGGTTTCAGGGGCTTTGGGAAGGGGGAGGGGCTGCCAGGGAATGGGGAACAGGTAGGGCTGCCCTGTTCCCTGGACTCCTCCTCTTCCCCCTTCCCTGTGCTCCTCAGTTACCTTCCTAAGTTGTCAACTGTCACCACCTTCCTTCCTTCCTTCCTGCCTGCCTGCCTGCCTGCCTGCATTCAACTGTCCATTTATTCAGGTAGTCCATGGAGAACCCACTCTGGGCTCCTTATTCTAACGTACCGCCCAAGGCTCTCACAGCCTAGCTGGGGAGATGGACTATGATAAACAGATTGATAGAAGGCAAAGTAATAAGACCAAGAATGGGGGATGCCCCAGGCTTTGGGGATCAGGAGAGAATTCCCAGAGAAAGTGATGCCAGGGTTCAGCGCTAAGGGAGGAGGATGGTAGGCTGGCTCTCCCAGGCAGAGGGTCCAGCATGTACAATTGGGGCTTGAGGAGGAGGCGGGCTTGGCCCATTCAGTGAGCTGCAAGCCGTTTAGTGCAAAGGTAGAGTAGCGAATGGGGGAGGAAGTGACTCAAGTGGGCCTAGAGGGGCTGGCCTTGATTCAGAGGCTTCTGGGGAGGTGTGGGGTAAGGATCGACTTCATTTGAGAAAAATGACTGCATTGTAGGTGAAGGAGGGCTAGGAGGGGCATGCGTGAGTGGGGCGACCAGTGAGGTGGTCACTACATGACCTGGGGGAGGGATGACGGAGGCTGGATGGGGTAGTAGCTGTGGGGATGGAGGGGAGGAGCAGGCAGAGCTGAGTTTAGGGGAGTGTCATGGCGACAGAACCTGGGTGTGAGTTGAGGGAGCTGGGGGAAGAGGGAGAGGGAAAGGCCAAGTGGACCTCGCGTGTTGCATTGTTCCAGGGACACCATCCACATTGTGCGGTGGTGGCCCTGCTCCAGGTTTCTGACTGGTTGGGGTCAGTCTCTGAGGACAGGAGTAGGGTGACAAGCAGGTTGAAGGAACAAAAAGGAAGAGCTGGGTTTGGGGCATGTGGAGGTCAAGGAGCCTGTGGCACATCCATGATGACCTTGGTTTGGGGATTAAGAGAGAGTTTGGGGATTCAAAGGGATGAGATGGTGGAGGGAGGTGGGGGCAGGGGGATGGGGCTGTAGGCCTGACTCCCTCACTAGCTGCCCACCTCTCTGATGGTGTGGCCATGCTTGTCTGCATCCCAGGAGCCAGCTCAGGGCCTGCCCCAGAGGAGCTGCTCAGGGAGTATCTGCCGAAGGAATGAGTGAGTGAATAATGAGGGAATGGCCAAGCAGCTCTGTGTTCTCTCTGCTCAGTTACATAGGTTCAGACACTTACCCAATCCCCTGTCCACTGAGATAAGAGCCCCTTCCTCAGGTTCTCCTGGGCCCCTGGTCAAACCCGTTAGGGAAGAGGACGGGCACACTGAAGCCCCACTCAACCTAGGACATTGCTGAGGGGGAGCAGTAGTCTCTTTGCTCCCTGGTCCAGAACTCAGCCATGTTTTAGGCCCATGGCCCAGCCCTGGCCTGAGGGCCCTCTCCAACTGATGCCCCTGAGCATCCCCACTTCCCCCCACAGCTTGTACCTTTCTGGAAAGATGACACACTAGCCCCAGCTTTGCCCCTGCCGGGTCCAAGTCACTCACCTTAATTTCCACACCGTAGCCAGGGTAGACAGAGATGTAGTAGAAACAGTCCAGGCCAACATCTTGGGGTGAACTGGGGGCCGTGGGTGAGTCCAGAGAGCCCTCTGGGCCTGAGAAGTTCCAGCTACAAGGGCCTGAGAGGCAGGAGGAGACACGAGGCTAAGCCCAGTCCTGGAGAAGTGGGTCCAACTAAGGCTGACTTCTGTGTATGTGCATGTGTGAGTGTATGCATGCGTGCACATGCATGTGTATGCATCAGGGGGTGATGCCTACCTCTTAGGATATCTTTCTCTGTGGAAAGAAGGGGACCACCTTCTCCTAAGCACCTATTGTGTGCAATTTTATCTCTGTTTCCACAGTGGCTCAATGAGTTAAGTATTCTTATTGCCATTTTACACATGAAGCTCAGATAGGCTAAATAGAGTTCTAAGGTTCTGGTATAGTTGCTTCCAGTTAGGATTTGAACCCATGTCTATCTGGTTCCAATCCACATGCCTCCTGCACTCTGGCCCTTGGAGAGAGGAATTTAGGGCCCTACAACCCCCCACTATTCTCATATCCAGATCTGCAGGCCAGCGAGTAGCTGACCTGGTGGCTGGACTGTGGTGATGGTGGTGGTAATGATGGTGGTGGTGGTGGTAGTCTCCTCATCATCCCCTGAAGCCGGGGAGGTGGCACTGGTCCCCTCGATCCCAAGGCCTGTGGTCCAGGACATGACCTCTGGAGCCCAGGGCCTGCCCATGTCTCCAGGACCCTCTTGGGTTGGAGTCCATGTTCTGCTAGGGGGCGTAGTACCGGGCTTCTCCCCTGGGCCTGTGGTGGGCACTGCCATGGTGGGCCCTGGAGGTAGGGGAGCTGTGATATGAAGCACAGGGGGTTCCGACTCCAGGCTCCAGGGTCCTTCCCTGGACTGGGGCTGAGTGGGCGCTGCAGCTTTGGCTGGAGTAGGGCTGGTGAAGACTGGGCGGCTGTCCTGGTTGGCCAGGCGGGAAAGGGGACTTGGGGTATATGGCATAGGTGGATCAGGCTGAAAAGGCAGCACCAGCCTCAGCTCCTCGCCTGTCTTCAGCCCATCTTGTAGGAACTCCTCGAGCAGTGGGTGATGGTTGAGCAACTTCAGGGTGGGGGCAGTTGTGATGAAGTGGATGCCTCGTTCTGGCTGCTCAGGTGTGGGGGCCATTGTCAACTCCCCATATGTCTTCTCGATGCCTGGGGCCTGATCTTCCGCCATGGTTGGGGCCTCTGAGGAGAGTCCTGAAATAATAATGGGTGATCAAAGGTTCTCTGCCTGCCCCACGGAGCGCAGCATCACACCCAGTCCAGACAGCAGGAGATTCATCTCTCTTTTGACTGAGTCTTGAGGAATGTGCTCACCACTGAGAATCATGGAACTATAGAATTTTAGAGCTGGAAATGAGATGCTATCACATACTTCAAGGGTGGCACGTGAGATATCCTTTCCCCTCCAGCACTAGAAGTGGACATTACTATCTATTTATTATTGCACTATTTTCTGTTCTCAAATTTGGCCTCAGAATCCTTCTCAACACAGCATTCCAGGCAGCCATGCTTAATTCCTCAGACCGATGATAAATATTTGCCAGGCCTAACGTAGCTCAAAGGCCTTATTTGACTGATGAGGAAACAGGCCAAAGAAAGGAAGCGACTTGCTCAAAGTCACATGACCAGTTAGTGGACCTGAGATGATACCCTTAGTGAGGGTACCATCTCCCACCACAGTGACTGTTCTGCCTGAGATTATAGTTCATTTTCTGTTCTCAGTGAAACTGCTGGTCATTAGTCTCAGGAAATGCTTCATATAGTTGGGATTTTATTTTAGATTCCCTTATGTGTACATGACATCTTTGTTAGTTTTCCATTATATCCCATTGTCCTATTTCTCCTACTTCTCGGTCATTTCTTTTGTGTCTTTCTCTCTCTCTCTTTGGTGTCTTTCTCTTACTCTTTCTTTTTTTCTTTGCGCTAGGACAGTCATGTGAACAGAGTAGGAAGGGCTAAATCTGGAGTACCGCAAATGTGGCTTCACATTCCAAATCCATCACTGTGGGGCTGTGTGACCTCGGACAAATAACCTAAATTCTCTGGGCCTTAGTTTTCTCATCTGTAAAATGGGGTTTCTTTTTAGGATTAATTGAGATAAGATTACTTCTCTTCACCATTTGATATGTCTCTCTGAATTCCCTTTATCTTTCTTGTGACGCTGACCAGGGTCCATCAAGGGCAGGGTCTAAAGCAGGGATAGAATGGTCATCTGGCATGCTACCCACCTACTTTCCAATCTATAGTAGACATTATTAATCAATTTTGGTTATTTCCTGCTGAGGCCACATGAGACTTCAGAATCCTTCTAAGAACAATTACCTAGGCAGCCTCTACCATGTTTTAGATAGGCTATGGAAGATGAAACTTATTCACTGTTGCTGGTCCAAGATTGCTCTGCTATTGAGTATATTGACTTATTCAACCACAGAACTGGAGAGATGATGCATGTTCTGCTTGTGGCCTACTAGGATCCCCAGATCCTTACCTAGGAAAAGGTCAATGGATTCTGGCTCCAGATTCAGCTCCTATGGAATTTTGCCAGCTCTGTGAAGGCTGGGAGGGTATTTTGATTCTAACATCTTTCAAAATGGCTGCATGAAGACTTGAAGGGAAACAGCCAGGGTGAGATAGTTTGCAAGGAGAAGGTCGGTTCCTCTGCATGTCTGGTGGTGGGTGTCATTCCACAGGCTCACACCCAACCCATGGATTGGCAGGCACCAGGAAGTGGCAGATGGCCTACATTCTGCTTAGGAGGCTATGGCAGCTCTGATGTGTCAGACAAATGGGAGGAGGGAGGAAACTGGGGTGAGGAAGGTAGATACAGGTCAGAGGTCTCTCCATTCCTCCAGGTGAGAGGGGATTTGGTGCCTCAGATCCCTGAGAAACCAGGACCAACCCCTATCTCCTGAGATGCCCATTAAAGCAAGCCATCTGTGCCTTGGCATTCTGTGCCAGACACAGAAAACATAGTGCCCAAATTAGATGTCCAGTCAGGCCCAGACCCCCTGGAGCAGATGGTCGCCAGTGCTCTGCGTCTTCATCTGAGTCAGTGATGGAAAGTCTAGGCTGTGCCATGCTAGGACAAGGCTACTGTTTTTACCAACTCCCCAGATGTCACATGGCCTTTACCACATGAGCTGAGACTGACCTTAGCATGGCACAAGGAAGAAGAGCCTTATCCCAGCCCCTGGGGCTTCAGTGTCCCCTTCTAAGATTGCCCAATAAGAGGAGTGGCCTGTGGCTCCCAGGGTAGGTACCTGTGGGATTCTTCATTGGGAGAGGGAGTGCAAACACATCCTCTTTCTCAGGAAGGGACCATAATGGGCACAGCCCCTCGTGCTGGCTGCCAGGTGGGTGCTGGGCAATGGAACTGAGCTAATGGGCACCTCCTGTCACTGTCGATTGCACTGATTGTGTTATCTGGGGGGACCGAACACTTGGTTAAATGGGATCGAGATAGCATATCAAACGAGCAAATTGATTCTGCAATCAGCTGCCACTTGGTCCCAGAGAGTGCCACACACTGTCAGAGATGCTAAGATAATCTCAGGGAGGCAAGCCATTTCTAGAGAGAGGGCATCTTCAGACACCCCGGTTAACTCTGATGGAAGCCTGAGACCCTGTGACACTGCCCCCAACCCACACCCGCCACCCTCCTGTTCTCTCTGCCTGGGCTGCCTAAGTTCAAAGGTGCAGAGACTGACAAAGAGGGAGAGTGTGCGATGCAGGGGACAGCAGAAAGGGATGTCAGGGATCCAGATGCCCAGGTGTCTCATCAGGCACCTATTGTGTGCTAGATACTGAGTCAGGCTGTTCCCAGATCTCGTATTATTTAATTGACACTACAACTCTATGAAATGAGACCTTACTCTCACATTACAAAGAATCTGAAGCCTAGAGAGGTGAGGTGAAGCCCTGCCCAGTGGCATAGTGGTGGAGCTGGGATTTGAACCTATGTTGATCTAGCTTCAAATCTTTAGTCTTTCCACACCAGCCTGCCTTACAGAAGAGACTGGAGCTTCCCAGCAGAGAACATTGTAACCAGTGGAGGAAAAGCCTAGAGAGAGGAACGGACTTGTCCTAGGTCTCATGCAGGTTAGAAGTGGAGCTGGGCCATAGTTTCTGGCATCTGGGACCTGGGTTGAGCCTGAGTCCAGCTGGGCTGAGACCCAGGGAGCCCCTACCTTGTGCCTATAGTACATCTGAGCCTGGGACCCAAACCAGAGGCCCAGCAACACTGCTCCACAGGTCTGAGGCACCGACTTGCACAAACCCAGGTTGGTTCAAATGTCAGCTCTGCCAATTGAAAATCTAGAGAGCCTGGGCAAGTTTTTATGTCATTGGCTGTAAAACGGGCACTTTGCAGGGGTTTTATGAGAATCTGAATGCTCTGAAGAACAGTTTTGCAGGGGCACGGAGGGAGAGGCCATGCTGCAAAGCTGGGCAGCCCCATGCCAGCGTTAATGCTGAGAGGCAGGCCTAGTGGCGCAGTTTGCAGGCCCAGAGTGAGGCCTCTCCTCTCCAGGGATCATGTTCCTTGTGTGGCTGAGATGTGGAGGACGATACTGCACCACCCCTGCAAAGTGCAGCCATGTTCAAGGCCTGCATGTCTGTGGTGGACAGGGCCTTGGCCCACGGCAAGACAGTCCCATGAAGACTCCCAACTGTCCAGTCCACTTAGTGCCTGAACACAGGAATGTACTCCCCCTTCCTCCCTGCACCTTCACCCCATGCCTCATTTCAACCCAGGGCTGCAGCGTCAAAGAGGGCTGGGTCTGGGAAACACCATCCCTGCCTGCCCCCCCCACCCCCATCCTTACCTCAGAGGAGGCTAGGAGCTTCCCTGCAGCTCCCAGCCCTGGAGTGGCCCCCGGCTGCCTGGGCCCTCCCCCTGCATTAGCTCTTAAGCTATGCAAATAGACATCGGAGGGAGCCCTGTTTAAAGTGTTTAGACGAAATGAAAAAAGGCTTTCATCGGCACTAATGAGCCATTCAGGATGCCTCCCCGGTGGATTCACTCCCTCTCCAGCCTCCTGGCCTGTGCCACCCCCTTGGTTGCCTCTCTTGGGATTGGAGGCTGCTCCCCCAGCCCCAGCCTGGGCCACCCAGGGAAGACCTCCTGCTCTGCCCCGCTCCTCACCAGGGCCCAGCTGGGTAAATGTAGAGACGAGGGCCCCTGTGTCCCATCCCTGACACACTCAGATTGGAACAGGGGGAGAGGTGTTTAGTCGATGTTTTGAGGAAGCCAAAATAACTAGGGACTCTTCTTCAAAGCATACAGCTATGTTCTTGTCCTCCTCTTACAAACGGGGAGACCGATGCTCAATGAGGCTTGAGGCTGCCTAGGGTCACAGTGCTGTGCAGCTGGAATTGGTCTGTGTGGAGGCAATGATGAAGGGTCGGGGTCCTTACACAGTGTCTCTGCCTGGGAAACGGCTGCACCAGGCAACAGTTGACGACTCCAGATGCCATCTCAGGGCCAACTGGGCTGTCCCCGTGGTACAGTTTTTCTGCAGATATTTCTGCACCATACAGAAAGAAAAATCTCACGTTCCCATCCTGAATCTATGCCTTGCTAGCTGTCTGACCTGCACAGGGGGCTGTGCCCACTCTAGGCTCTGTTTCTTCATCTGCGGAGTGGGGGCATCTTCGGTTTTGTGAGGGCCATCTAGACAGGTGTACGTTCTCATCTGCCAGCCCACCCCATCCTCTGCAAGGGAAAAAGAGGCCTCCTGCCACTCTGGCAGCCCCTGCAGAGGTGCCAGGCATTTCCTTTCCAGGGCCTAAGCTGCAGGCTCCTTGGAGGTAGACACAGGAGGAGAACCCAGAATTCTGAGATGTCAGACTTGATTCCCCCCTTGTGACAGCACCAGCTGGGGTTAGTGGCGGCATTGACAGCAGGTGGGTACAAGGGGTGCCTGGGGGAGACAGTGGGCAAGGAGCTCACCCCTCTGGGTTTTGGAGGTTAAGCTGGCCCAGCATAGAAAGAATGAGAATTTAATGGGATCCATTTATTAGCCCATAAACATTAATGAGTTTAGGCTGGAGGTTCCCTGGCCCCTTTCAAGCTTTAATAGGGGATTAGTGAGGGTCTGGCCCCTGCAGACCCCCATTATCCCACAGCCCAAAGAAGGGAAGCAGGGTCCTGGGAGTGAGAACTCCGGAGTTCTCCTGAGCCACAGCCTGGTCCCCACAGTGACAGTTTCACTAGGCCAGCCCTGTTTGCTGAGCTGAGGGGCCCCAGCTGGAGGCTGACAGGGCCAGATAGGATCCCTGAGGCCCTAGGGAAGGTCCGGTTCTAGAGGCTTCTAATTCCATGTGCTACTGAAATAATTAACCCTAGTGTCCCTGCATCTGAGGTAGGTTTGCTGCTGTCTGACTACTTGTATTAACAGGGAATGCAATATAGGGCCCATATGACAAACAGGGAAACCGAGACCCAGAGCTGGGATGTGGCTCCTCCAAGGTTACCTACAAGGTTACCTAGCTGTGTGCCCACCATGCACTTAGCACCCTTACATGTGGCAAGGCTGGGAGTAGAACCCAGTTCCACAGCTCAGATCTGTCCACCGTTCCCACTGGCCTTCAGCTATAGCTCCTGGGGCCTCCTGACTGTCTCCCCACCAGCCTGGCCACCATTATCTGAGATCATTTGTGCTGGGAGCCCTGTATCTTGTGCATCAGGGAAGGAAGTTCTGATGGTGTCTGGAGGGGCAGTGGTTGGGGTGGGCACAGAGATACCCTCAAAGGGATCTTCTCTTCCCCTTTCTGACCCATTTGCTCACCACTTTGTCTCTTCAAACCCTCCCCATCCTACCAAGCCCAGCTCCTATCCCTGCTCTGGGGAGCCATCTCTGCCTGGCCCAGTGAGTGACAATAGCTCCCTCCTCTGACCTCCTGGTGGGACCTCAGCACAGGTACATCGTTCTCTTTCTACATCTCTGTCCACATATGCTGACCCTTGGTGCTAAGTGCAGTGAAGAATGGTCTCGGGGCACACGGTTTCCAAGCTGGGATTCTGCCCTGTCTGCACACTAGGAAGGCTCTCTGCTCCTCAGTGGGGCTGGGCCTGGCCCTTGGCCAGCAGGGGTGGGTAGGGGCGGGGAAAGATGGGCAGCCAGCCCTTGGCAGTGTCCCAGTACAGCCCCAACTGACAACTGATGAAGACTGTCTCTTGGCACAAGCTGGTGGGTCCCCTGGCCCCAAACTATTCTCCCTTTCCTGTCACTGACCACCTCCCATCACATTTTCCTACTACCCTCTCCTGGTCAGCCCTTGGCAGTCTGGTCAAATCTGTAGTGCAGATATGAATGGGGACATATCCTTGCTCCCAGCAAGGAAATGTTTAATCCCCGAATCTGAATCCTTGTGAGCTCTCATCCTTCCTTCATTTATGCAGGAGGAAACTGAGTCCCAAGTCACACAGCAAACATGGGGCAGTGGTCAGTGCTGGGACTCAGGATGTTGGGACTCAAGAGCATCTGGCCCAACTGCTCTGAAGTGTGAGCCCTCCAATGCTCTGGGCTGTCTACCATCCATGGGCAAACCTCTGGGGACAGAGTGCACACTACTTCCAGAGCTGCCAGGGCAGCTATCTCCACACCGGGCTGGGTTGGGGTGGTGGGTGACCCTGGGCGTCTGTGTCTCCAAGGTTGGGGTCTCATTGCTAGACGGACAGAGCATGGGTGGGTGTAGGGAGCAACAGCCAGGAAACGGCCCAGTCTTCCTGGTCCTGCCCCTAACAGAGGCTAGGTCCCTCTGTGCAAATCACTTCCTCAGCCCAAGCCTGCATTTCTCCAACAGTAAAATGGAATAAGTATCTAAGGGTCTGTCCCCTCTCATATCCAGAATCCTGTGAGTCACAATGAATACTTCTATTTACTGAGAATTTACCACATGCCTAGCACCATTCTAAGTGTTTTACCAGAATTAACTCATTTAATTCTCACAATATCTCTTAGGGACATGAACTTTTATTATCCCATTTTATAGATGAAGAAAGTGGAACCCAGGGGAGCGCAGTTCCTAAGTTACCAGTTTGGATGTATCAGATTCAAACCCAGAGGCCACCAGCCCTAGAGTGGTGCTAACAGAACTTTCTGCAATGATGAAAATGTTTTATATCTGTTTGTCCAATATGAGAACTAGCAGTCATATGTGACTGTTGAGCCCTTGAAATATGGCTAGTAAGCCCTGGCTGGTGTGGCTCAGTGAACTGAGTGCAGACCTGCAAACCAAAAGGTTGCCGGATCGACTCCCAGTCAGGGCACATGCCTGGGTTGCAGGCCAGGCCCCCAGCTGGGGGCACCTGAGAGGCAACCACACATTAATTTTTCTCTACCTCTCTTTCTCTCTCCTTTCCCCTCTCTTTAAAAATAAATAAATAAAATCTTTAAAAAAGAAAAGAAAAAGAAATGTGGCTAATGAGACTGAGAAACAAATTTAAAATTTTACTTCATGTTAATGAACTTACAGTGAAACAGCTACGTGTGGTTAGTTGCTACCATGATGGACAGTTCAGCTCTATAACAAGACCTCTCTCCAGGCTATCAGCGTCCACCACCTCTCAGAAGGGAAGAGCCTCTCAAGTGGGGGATTCCCAGAGGAGAGGTAAGATGGGGTGGCAGTGTCTGCTCCCCTCCTTTGGGCCTGGAAAATGGGGGACTTGGGTTGGGCAGGGAAAGATAACAGGAGCCCTGGGACTTCTTTAAGTGTTTCATAAAGGCCCCAGGGGAGTTGGGCCAATCAGCCACTCAGTCCTCAGGGAGGATTAGTGGTACCCACCCATGATGTCTGCTTTCCAGCCCTGGCTCAGCACTGCTGTTTTGATGGTTGGAATATTTGATGGGAAGTTTGGGAGCTCAGGCAGAGCCAGTTTAGGAGGACTTTATGGGTGAAGGACAGCCAGAAAAGCTTGGCCTTGTGTGATTTGGCCCAGGATTGGGCCCGGGTGTGTGAATGTTCATGATGATTCCCCCTGTGCTCTGTTGACTTGCCCCCACCTCCCTGCCCAGTCAGGAGCATAGGAACCTGATCTGGCCACTACCCCAGGGCTCCTGTGGCAGTCTAGAACAGCAGCCTGGCCTTGGGGCCAGGGGAGGACACTCACATTTATTGAGTACTTGCTATGGGTCAGGCACGGATCTTCTAGAGAGCTGTCTTCCACCCAGAGCAGCAGCCTTTTTGCTTGTAATCTATATTTCACACTTTACATATTTGGGAACTGAGGCTGAGAGGCAAAGTTGATCATCCTAGTTCATATAGAAGCAAAGTGGTAAATACGGAATTTGTACTGGTGTCTACCTGTTTCACAGCCTGAGCTCAAAATTTCTACCACACTGAATGGCTGCTTCATATGAGCATGTGTGTGAGCATGCATGTGTGCATGTGTGAGTATATGGGTCCAAACACATACACGGGCCCCAAGTCATTACCATTTGTCCTTGCCCATGTTCACCACAACCTATACCTGGCTTCTCATACTCCTCAAGCCCAGAAAGGCCCTAGCTCCCAGAAGAGATGCACTTTTTCCCAAGGAAATTGCTCTGTTCCTTTCTTTCTACTCTGCCACCTTCTTAGACCCTAACCTGACCTTTCCTGGAGCTGTGTGGCCTGGACAACCCCTCAGGCTCTGAGTGCATAATAGGACGGCAACACAGCTCTGGGCCATGGCTGGGCCTGCCCTCTTCTCCCCGCTGCCCCTTCCTCCCATGAGGCTGTGACCAAGGGGCCCAGGGTAGAGGGAGCTCCCAGCTCACTGCCACGTTCTCCACTTTCCAATTTAAAATCTAATATGGTCTTGCCACTGCAGAGCTGGGGGCTGGAGAGGTGATTAATGAGGCCTCTGCTACAGCGTCATCGCTCTACACCTTCCCCTGTGGCCTTGTGTTTGTTTCCCACTCCTGCCCATTGGCTGGCCCTGGGGACCTGGGGGCCCTGGCCCTGCCTGCCCACGTTTCTGGGGCTGAGTAGGTGGCACAGGAGCTGGAAACCTGGAATGGGAGCTGGGAAGAGGAAGGGACTGGCCTTGGAGGTGGGGACAGTAGAATTGACCCCCACCCCTGGGCAGGTTGGAAGGAGCAGGAGGAACAGCCGGGCCTCCTTTGGCACCACCTCCCTCGCTGGCCAGGTAACTAATCAATCTGCCGTGCTCGACCAACTGTGCCAACTCTCAGTAGTGTGGCCAGGGCAGGAGAGAGACAAGCCCCTGAGCTGGTGCTCAGGCCAGCCCTCCCCAAGCACCAACAGCTACTAGCACCACCACCTTGTCAGCATCAGGGACCATAGTTCTCTGAATGAAAAATCTTGGAAACATCAGCTGGGATGAGGAAGGCTGTGACGTCAGGAACGGCATTCTCCCTGGAGCTAGTACTAGGGCCATCTCAGCCCAGCCCAGCCCAGTGGTAAAGTTAGGGACAGGGGGTGATCTAGGGAGGAGCAGCCATCTCCTCCATCCTCTCCCTCTGCCCAGCTCCAGGCATATGCCAAGGACAGTCCTTCCCAGCCCCTGAGCCCAGCAAGACAGGGCCATAAGGTGCCAGGGCTTGACAGCAGGTACCACCTTGGGCCCCTGGCCAGCATCTCTGGGCTGCTGCCTCCTCTCAGCACCCACTCTGAAGTTCAAAAGCCAACACCACTGAGGTTGTTCCCAGCACCTGGGTTCACCTCTGAGATGACCAGCCCAGTAGCCCCAGAATTTTAAAAAATATTTTATTTACTTATTTATTTATTTTTAGAGAGAGGGGAAGGGAGGGAGAAAGAGAGGGAGAGAAACATTGATGTATGTCTTGCAAGACATACATCAATCGGTTGCCTCTTGCACGCCCCTAATCGAGGACCTGACCAGCAACACAGGCATGTGCCCTGACCAGGAATTGAACAGGCGACCCTCCAGTTCGCAGGCTGGCACTCCATCCACTGAGCCACACCAGCTAGGGCACTCCAGGATTTTTGTGGTCTTTATTTAGGTCAGATGAAGATGCTTGTTCTGTGCACCAGGGCCAAAGTCATCTCCCTGACCTTATGATCTTTGCTCTGTGGTTCCTTTGTCAGCTGTATCTGGGAGGAGATGGGTTGGGGAAGTTGGCTAGGTATGCAGGGCCCCTGAGCCCAGACCCCCAGGCTGCCCTGGTCCTTAATGCTGAGGTGTGCTCTCTGTTCCCTGGAGGTCACTAGAGTGTCTGTTCTTAGCTGTGAAATCTGAGGAGCCTGGCAAGGCCTTGTCAGAACCCTGACTCCTGAATGAAGGTAGGTCTGCCACTGACAGGCAGGCTGTATGACCTTGGGCTTCTCTTGCCTTCTCTGGGCCTGTTTGGCTTTTTACTCAGGCTTTTTAGAAAGTCTTTGGGTGGGTGGAACAGAGAGTCACAGCCCCTCTATTATCAGTGCCCAATCCCAGGGGCTGATGGAGCCTCATGGTGATTAGTGCTGAGTGAGGAGGGAGCCTGGCAGGGCAGGGGACTGACTGCTCTGTTGACTTGCTACTTATCTTCTGTATGGCACTAGACTCCAGTTTCATCTCCACCTGCTGGTCAGTAATTGCTGAGCACCTGGTGGGTTTGCCTGTCTGTGTGCATACATGTGAGTATGCAAGTACATTTATGTGCATGTGCTTGGGGGTGGCACGAGGTGGAGGGTGGAGGTGTGAGAAAAGGAGAGATTTAACATTTTCCAGCACTTACTGTGTGCCAGGCTCTGCTGGCCCACTCACCTACACTATCTGACTAATCTTCCCCATTCCACAGATAGATATAGGATTAGAGAGCTGAGAGAGGTGGTCTAGCTGGGTCATCGTCAGCCCAGCAGGCTGGTTTGGGGCTATCCCTGCCCTGCTGAGCTTAAGAGACAGATAGAAGGACAGATGCAAGAACAAGACTTCCGAAAGCAAGGGCAGCCTGAGCCCAGAGGGACACCAGCTCTGAGGGGGCCAGGGCTGCCTTCCTTCTTGGTCCCTAGGTTTAGTCCCCTTGAATTGCTGCACCCTACTCCTCCCAACTGGAGTTAGTTTTCAGATCAACTGGGACGGTGATGGGGTGGAACCCAGAAGCCCCAGGGTCTGGAGGGCAAGGGGCTCTAATGGTGGTCTTTGGCAGAGTTGAGCTGTAGTAGGGACCTAAAACCTCTCTGGAAAGTGCTAGGGCAGTACCAGAGGTCCCTGGGGGTGGGGGCGGGTGATAGCCTTATCCAGGTATGCTCCCTCCCCCTGACTTCCTGACAGTTTGAGTCCCTTTTGCCTCTTCATTTCCTATGGGGGAGACCCAGGAGGTCCAGCCTTATTTCCAAATGGCCTGGGGAAGAGTCACTGGAGGCCTGAGCTCTGCCCTTAGGGACTTGGAGGGGGCAGAGGGACCACAGCCTGGGACCTTCTCCCAGCCTCAGGCAGTTGGAATGGAGTTAACTTGCCCCAGGGGCTGGGCCCTGCACCTGTAGACTATCCCAGGCTCCCCTTGTCACCATGGCTTTGTTGGACTAAGGGAAAAGGACCTTATCTGCCCAGCACCCCAGCCTGTGAGGCCCTCCAGGCTTGGCCTGTCCCCCTACACTTCCCCTGGAAGCCTGAGTGGGGATGAGGAGGGGCACAGAGCTGCTAAAAATAGCAGCTGCAGCTCCAGCTATGAGTCTCCTTGAGGGGTCAGTAGAGCCCAACAGTGGGGAAGAAAAGAGGAGAAGGGGCTCTGGGGAGGGGAGAGAAAGGCCTGAGCTGGGGCCTGCTGTGCCTACACCAAAGGCTGCAGTCCCAGAATGCAGAGACAGAAGGGCACAGATATGTAGGGACATAGGGACAGAGACACCCAGGAACAGATGGACAAGCCAGACAGAGATGTGCACAGACATGGTTAGGGACCCCAGCTGGGCTCAGTGGCGCATCCCCAACCTTTCAGTCTTCTCCCTTACCCTAACTTTGATTTGACCTCCAAGAACCCTGCCAGTCTGGGTGTGTGGACACCTTGAGTTGAGAGAGCCATGTTCTCTTACCCTGTCCTCTCCAGACTCTTCTCCTTGATGCCCAGGAAGGGAAGGACCAGGGGTACCAGAGGCAGCATCAGGGATGCAGCTGCAACAGAGGCTAAACTCAGGGCACTGCCCAGGTGGCTGGGTCTTAGGAGCACTACCCCAACCTGAGCAACAGGTCCCTCCCTAGCCTGGGCCAGGAGGCAGGAGGGGGAGGGGGCAGTGGGAGGGAGGTGGCCAGACCCAGGAGGGCATGGGTAGGCTCTGCCAGGAGAGATTGGGAAGAACTGAGTGGGCAGTTAGGGAAGGGGGACAAGGGAGGCTGAATAAGCCAATGCACAAATGATCTCTCTCATGCATGCCTGTTTGGTCCCACCTTTGCCTGGAGATGTCAGGGGCTCTTCTATATCCTCAAAAGAAGGTGACTCCTTCATCTCCTCCAGTTCCTCTGACCAGCCAGAAAACAGGGCCTTACAACAGGAGGACCTGCCAGCTGTCAGACCAGATGTTTCAAATCACCAGCACATCCCCTTGCTGGATGTAAATGATGTCTAAGACAATGTCTGTTGGAGCAGTGAGCCAGGGTGGAGGCCCTTAGAAGTGCTCTGACCCCTCTGCATGCCTAGTCTCATCCTCCTGGTCAGACCTGGACCAGCGCTCTCACCTCTAGCCCGGGCTTCCCTGGCTGCAGATCCAGTCCCTCCTGTGACTACCTGAAAAGCAGCCCCTCCTGCTGCTGGACAGCTCTGGCTATTGGAAGACCCTCCCCTCAAACAGGCTTCTGGTTTCTTTCCTGTCACCAACCCCTCTGATCCTGATACTGTTCTATGAAAGAGTAGGCACAGGCACCATGAATCCCAAGGAAACTGAGGCACAAGAAGGTGACACAACTTGCCCAAGGTCACCCAGTCAGCAAGAGCCAGCATTGGGTTTAAACCTTGGGGCCTAGACTCCCTGACTAATACTCTTCTAATTATATTCTTCCTATGGGGCTGCACTTTCCTCCCTGAGCCACAGCTTGGCTCTCCACACGGGCCCCTCCCAGGCTCTGGGACTCCCTAAGCACCTGCTGGCTGTTGGGACCCAGGCCAGACACTCAGCAGGTGGCTGCTTGGGGACAAAGGAGCTGGTGCACAGCTGCTGGGGCTGGGGGGTGGGAGGAAGAAGTTATGGAGGGGAGGAGGGCTCTGAACTGGGAGTGCAAAAGGGCAGTCTGCTTCTGTGCCTTTAATAAGGAGCTAGCGTGCAAAAGGGGGTAAAACAACATGTAAATGAGCATCTGTGGGGGGTGGTAATCTGTGGTTCAGGCACATTTCACAGTTCTGCACTCCCAGCCCCATGAACAGCTGGAAGAAGGATCCTGAGGGTAGAGAGAGGAGCTCCTGGGGAGGGGAGGAGTGAGGGACAGGGGAAGATGCTGAGGTTGATGCTGGGGTGCAGGATTCTGTCTAGGCTCCTGGGGACTGCAATGGGGGAGGGGAGAGACCTGTTGCTTGGATTCTGGAAGACATGCAGTTTGGTGGCAGTAGGGGCCCTGAATCTTCCCTGCCTTGTTGGGAGATTAGGGAGACATTCAGACCCTGCAGAGATGAAAGAGCTGTGATGGAGGGAACCCAGGATATCCTGGTCCAGGGATCCCAGAGGCTTATTGGGCCCTCAAAGACCCAAAAGGTGAGTCCTGTTGCTACAGACAAAAAATCTGAGTCCCAGAGCAGCCCCTGGCCTGAAATCTCTTGTCCTTAGGAAAGTGAGTGGTTGGACCATGTAGTAGTTGGCATATCATTTGAATCTCATTTAATTAAAATCAGAGGGTCCCTGGTCTAGCTAGGGAGGCAGTCACAGCTGAGCTCATTGAGAAGGCAGCTTACCCCCTAAGTTGAGTTCCTAAAGGGCAGGAATTATATTGTATTCCTACCTAGCAAAGCACCTGCTAGGCACTGAATAGAATGGAGAATGGATAGGTGGAGGAAGGATGGACAGGCTAAGTTCCTGATGGGAGATATTTAGTGTTCAGAGGACACTAAATAAAAAAGCCCTTTGGGATGAATGATTGGGAAAAACGCATGGCTAGAACTGAAATAAGCTGAATGACTCAGGATGGCATTCGAGGTATGGAAAAATGTCTGAGCAAAAATGATACATGTATAAGGAATACACAGGATCTAACGTTCACCCTAGCATCCTCACCCAGTCTCTCTGTTTCCTCTCTTCCCACACCCACTCAGTTCCTTCTTGTCCCCTGGAAGAAACCGTTGTCCCTGCTGAGCCTAGCTGGGACCTCCAACCTCCACCCCTCCCACCAATATGCCTGCCAGCGAGGCTGCAGACGCTGCAGCCAGAGACCTGGATTGTTGTTGGAAAAGCGGCAGGTTTGTTTGCTCCAGAGCCTGCCGAGAAATCTCAACAATCAATGGCCAAACAAACTGCCGGCAGCTTCAGCATCGATCAACCCTCCCAACCCAGGGTTGGCAGCTGGGTGCAGGTAGGTAGGTGAAGGGAAGCTGGGGCAGGCTTGGAGTCCAGCCGGGTCTAAGAGCTGAGCTTCAGGCAAGCTTTGTACTTCCCACCTGGGGGCTGGGCCTCAGGTAGGCTGAGGGGGTGAGGGAGGCAGCCCAGGATGCTGAGACTGGAGTGACTGGTCCTCTCATTCACCAAGGCCCCCAAAGGGTGAGAGAATGAGTCACCCAGGGTGACTGACCTCTGGGTCAAGATTCAGGGTTCACCTGGCTCCCAGTCCTGTGCTCTAGCCGGGTCTCCAAGTGTCAGAAAGGAAGTTTTATTTTTTTACTACTAAGACTGAGCAAGATAAAATATCTCTGATCTACAACAGAAAGGACTGAGGGTAGACATCAAGAAGATAAGCTGTTGTTATCACCAGAAATGTGCTAGAAGAAAGTTAGGGACCATTTATGTCCTGGGTCTGTCCAACAACATGGGCTTGAACTAGCCTGTAAAATGCAGATAATAGCTTCTATCTCATAGAGATGATGTTAGGACTAAATGAGCTAATGCATATAAAGTACTTAGTACAGTGCCTGGCACATAATTGGTGCCTAATAAATGTTTGCTATAATTGTTGCTGCTATTTTATTATTGTTGTTATTGCTATTAGGATAGTGATACTCTCCTGGGTTCCCATTTGCCTCTGCTGAGGCTCTGCCTCAGGATGGGAGAGTGCACATAAGTGCCGGCTACAGCCAGGTTTGCAGAATGGGCAGGCAATTTGGAGAAGCCTTATAGCTTATTGGCTGTGAAGCCCAGGATAACTGACTTAATCTCTCTGAAGCTCAGTTTTCCCACCTGTAAAGTGGGGATAATTAGTCTCTTGTATTATATTAAAAACACACATAGAAGACTTGGCCCTTGTAGGTTCTGGGCCATGCCTCACCTCATACATGTTTGTGAAATGAATGAATAAACCATAGATTCGTATACCCCAGGGACTGTTCTTCTAGGGGATGTATAAGATTTGTGGACCTGGATAATACCTTGGCCCCCACTTTTCCCTTCATGAGCATGACAGGCCCAGAGCAGTCCCCAAGTTTTCATGTGGGTCTTTCCAAGCTCTGTGAGGGTGTCGGAAGCTGAGGTAGGTGAGGTAGCTATGAAGCCAGATGGCACAAGGTTGCTTCCCTGCTACCTCAGTTCTTAAGTTCACACAGAGCAACCCTCACAGCCAGCAGAGGTGGTGGGTAGGTATTAAGCTTGGGCTCCAGGCTGAACTCTGTTTACCTCTGCAACTCTTCTGAATTTATTCAACGTGTATTGAATGTCTGCCATGTGCTAGGGGACTGCCACCAGGGACACAAGCAGTGGTAGCAGTAAGAAGTGGCTGGAGAGAGGTTTTAGTCCTCTCAGAATGACCATCACCACCCTACCCTGCCCCCAAGCCACTTCGGGCTGACAGCATGACAGCTTAATTTGTGGAAGGAAAAAACTAAGTAAAAGCTATAATTTACAGTTGGGATAATTGGCCAACTGTTAGGAAAGGGGAAAAAAATCCTAACATACAATCTATGTAAAAATAGTGTGCTTTTTATGCAAACTCATCTTCAAGACGAAGTCTCAGCTGTCATGTACCCACCTCTCCTTTCTAAACAGGCAGCTGACCCTAAACTTCTTCCAAATAGGAATTCTGGAGCTGTCCCAAAATAGAGGACATGAGCAAAACAAACTTGATGGCCTCCTTCCTGAGCTCAGTTTTGCTTCTGGAAAGGAGCATCAAGCAATCAGGCGCTCATGACCCAACAAGATGTACCTTCATGGGGGGAAGCCAGGGGATGGTGGGAGCACAGAAGAGTCCCCTGACCCGCATTGGAAGTTGGGTGAGGCTTCCCTTGAGAAACCGTATAGTAGATCCCTCATAAATAAGTGCTAAAGAATTACATGAAGTGCCAACTAAGCCAAGACCCAAAGTATGAAGTGGAGTGAGGCAGGCTGGCCCAGGAAGAGGAAAGAATTTCAGGCAGAAGCAATGGCAAGAGCCCAGAGTGACTGAGAACATGGCTAGTTTGAGGAACTGCTTGGTCATCCTGGGTGAGTTGGCTTCCTGCTAGAATTAGTCTGGAAGAGGCCTTGAAGAACTCCTGCTGCCTGCTGTCCACCTCCTAGCTGATGACAAGTGCTGGAAGCATTTCTTTCTACCCCTCTTCCCCTCTGCCTCTTACACAGAGATCTTAGCTCTTCCTCCATGAGGGGAAGCTGAGGACCCAGAAATCTGCATGACTTGACAGACCTTGGAGGCCATGATGTGGTCTCAAGCTTGGCAACCACCAGCTTGGTGACACCTTATGTTGAATGTTCCAGAAAGTAGAGACCCAGAGAAGACAGAGCATGCCAGAGGCCACAGAGAGCCTGGCTTCCTAATCATTTGGCTGAGAGTTCCCTTCACTGAAGTAACCCCTACCTATGGGCCCTTTCCCACACCTTCTTTCTTGTTTGGTGGGTGGGGTGCCTGGCTCTAATAGCTCAGCTTAGGGATGCTGTGCTCTGCCCAGGTGGGAGAACAGCATCCGGGAGCTGAGCTCCGCCGGGCAAATAGAGCCTGGTAGGGTTTGGAGAATTGGGAACAAGGAGGGTGGGAGGGAACTGGAGGGATTGGGCACCTAGGGCGGGGTGGAGGGAGGGGCTAAGGAAACAAGTCTTCTGATATGTCCTCCACCAGAGCCATGTGGGAGGGTAGGGAAGCTCTAATTAAGCCCAGATTCTAATTAAGCCCAGCTCCTGTGTCTCCTCGATCCCCATTAGCTCTCCATGGTGTCCCCAAGGCATTTTAAGCTGCCACCCTGCTGAGGACGCTGGGACTGCCGCCAGGACCTGCCAAGCCTGATGAGCTTAGGCCCGTGAGGGGCAAAAAATACAACCCATAATTCCCCACCAGTCCATGGCAGTTTCTAAGTCCTCCAGTTTCCTCAGAAGCACAGGGGAGCCTCCTGCCCACCATGTCAACCTCTCCAGCTCTGAGTGGACTCTAGACTGTCTTCCATGAAGCCTTGTCCCAGTACCCACTTCCTGACTCCGAAGTGCCAGGCTGGGGGACCGGGATCAGGGCCTAGTATTGGCTTTGGCTGCAGCCCCCAGACTCAGAAATGCACATTTAGAAGCCTGCACTAGCACAGTCTGCTGGAAGCAGCAATTATCATTTTAGGTTAAGGCAGCCCTGGTTTGTTAACCCTTGTGGTGCTGGGGCTCCTAGAAGCCAAGACCTCCTTCTCTTCTCTTTCCCCCTCCAGGCCTTGCCCCCCAGAAACCATCCCCCAGCTCTTGGCCAAGTGTGCAACCCCTACTTGCCATCCCCTCCTTCCCTCTTTTCACCAGATCCTCAGAGTTCAGATGTGGAGCACCCAGTTTAAGGTCACATAGCCAGGGAGGAAGCCTCTGCCCCTGGAGACTTAACTGCACCCCAGTCTCTGCCACTTCCACCTTCACAATCTCCCCAGGCCACATGCAGAGTTTAATTAACTTTATTGATATTCAGAAATTAGGAGAATGACTAAAGGTAATTGCTCATTAAAAATCATTAAACTGACACAGCAGGCCTGGCACGTGCTGCCCCTCCCACACCCTTTCCTCCCTACTTGTGGCAGGATCTTCCAGGCACTGCTCACAGATTGGGATTGTGACCCGGCGGCCCCTGGCACCTCTCACACCGGGGAACAATCAGCCCAGCAGCTGCAGGGCAGGGTAGGGTTGGGGCAGGGGTGGAATAGGGGACTGAACTTGTGGGGTTGAGCCAGGCCCAGCGCAATCTCTCCCTGGCCTCTCTGCCTCCACCTCCTCAAATTCTGGGCTGTTCCCAGCTGTATCCCATGACCTGCGTCTCTTGGCCTCTGCATGAGCAAAGCTCCGAGGGCCCTTCTCGAAGCCACGAGGCTGCTGAATGCACTGCCTGGGCCACAAAAGCTCACAGCTCCTCTGCCTTTACTTGGCTGAAGCCCCCAGGAGCCCAGAGATGGCTAAATGCACTGCCTCCCAATGAGACTACTCAGTAGCCCAACTGGGACCTCACAGCCCCGCTGGGAGGGAAGAACATGCCAGGGCAAGCCCAGGTGCAAGCTCTCTCTCCTCAGGCCTGGCACTGCAGGGCTGCTTACTCTTTTCCTTAAGGAGGGAAAATGATGATCTTCCCCAGCAGACGTTCTCCTACCCCACATATCCTTTGGGCAGGTAGCCCCACAGGTGTTGGAGAGGTCAGGGTAGGTCAAGGTGGGACTCTGGCAGATGATACACAGACCCTCAGCCACATAGTGTAGACTCACAACCTCATTCCTAGGAGGGCTCAGTGGACCCCTGGTCATACCAGCCACTCCAGCTGTCCTCCTAGAGACCCGCACACAGTCTCACCCCAGCCCTGCAGGAAGCTCTCTGGTAGAGGCTGCACTGCACACTAGCAGTCTTACACACTCCTCACACCCTCTCACTGCTGAGCTCTCAGCTAATGTCCAGACCTTCGGAAACACAGACATATTTGGACCCCTGATCACATTCACACTCAGACTTACACACTCACACACAAGGATCCAGACTACACAGTGTGTGTGTGTGTGGGGGGGCACATCCAGGCCCTGTGCCCCAGGGGAACTGTACAGTGAAAGGTCTTGGCTGGATCCCAAAACAGGTCCTGAACTCCCAGGGACAATCTGGGATACATGGGCCAGGATGCTGGCCTCCCCTCTCCTACTAACCCAGGTAGGGTGGGATTTAAGGGACTGCACACCGCCCCCCCCCCAACATGAAAACACGATTCTGAGTTCTGGGCACTAAGTATGAACCCAGCGAGGTCAGCCATGGGGTGGGGTGAGGACACCGGGCTGAATGCAGCTGGAGCCAGAAGCTCAGAGAGGGGCTTCTGTGCCCCTGGGGACGCAGAGCTAAGAAAACTGCTGCTCAGGGACCCTCTCTGGCCCCAACCCCACTGCCTTGACCTCCAACGCGGCTTAAAAAGATTGAGCAAGGGGGTTTAGGAGCTTCTACATTCTTCCCCCTTTACATCAGGTGCAGCAAAGCATATTGCCAGAGGCAGCGAGCCGCAACCTCAAGCAAGGTCCCAGCCACCCCAACAGCCCACCCAGCTGCAGTGGAATGACATGGGCGTCCGTAGCTTTGATAAGTGCTTGTTTGAGCCGGGGCAGCAGGTCCCGTGGAGACTTGGAAACCTTTCTTCCCAAAGGCACAGAACCCCCAGCCTCTCCACAACACTCCCTTACTGCCCACTCCAGGGCCTCGGACCGATGAAGTTCGATATCGGACTGCAAGCAGGGGCCTGGGGCGGAAGGGTGGGTTGCAGGTCTTCCCGCGAAGAGTGTTCCCACGTAGGGTGGGAGGGAGCCGAGCAGGAGGACTGGCCCGGAAAAAGGAGCTCTGGACGTGTGCGGTGTGTGTGTGTGTGTGTGCGTGCTCGCGCTCGCGCGCGCAGGGAAAGGACCTCGGGGAAGGCAGAGTATCTATCCCAGGACCTCAGCTGCTGCAGCCTAAGGTAGAGCGAGGAGCCGGATACCGGGCCCCGAAGCCCCCGACTTTACCCTGTAATCGTACTCTTGGTTCCGATTCCGGAGTGGCAGCGCCAAGACCCAGAGAGGTGAGCGACGTCCCAACTCCAGGTTCAGCCGCCATCGCGCCCTGTTCCTCCGCAATGAGGACGCGGGAGTCGCCCGAACGGACGGCAAAGTCGAGCGAAGTTTGGAGGGCGGCCGGAAAGGCGGGACCGGCGGCCGCGAGCAGGACGGGCCAGCCAGGCGCAAAGCCCTATGGCCTCCCTCCCAGGAGTGTGGCGAGGTAGCGCGCGGGTGAGCCGGCGAGTGTGTGCGGGGAGGGATTGGCGTGATGAATTGCAGCAGAGAAATCCCATTAGATCCGGGGAGACGATTAAAGGCGAGGTCTCGGCCGGGCGCGAATGGCGGGAGCGGCGGCAGCTTCCCGCCCGCGGAGCCCGCGCCCCGCCCGGCTCGGCCGGTGCGGGGGCAGCGCAGCCGGCGGAGCGCGGTGCCTGGGCTGCGCAGCCAGCTGCGCGGAGCTGGGCGCCGGGACAGTCCTCCCTTCCCACCGCGGGACCCGCTCCCCCCTGTCCTGCCCCCCGGACGCCGGGGTCCCTTACCGTGAGCCAGAAGCGCCAGCAGTGAGGGCAGGAGCAGCTGGGCTGCCGGGAGCATGGTGTAGGTTGAAGCCGCGCCCGGGTCGGGGCCCGGTTAGAGGGCGAGGGCTGGGTGGGGCGTGGGCAAGGGAGACAGAGCTAGGTCCCGCGGAGGAGACGGAACGGGGCTGCCGCCGCCGCCAGCTCCTGACAGAATCAGCACCACGGCCAGCGCCTGGCGTCGGCGCCGGGGATCGCCGCGCCGGGCTAGGGGCGGGGGCGCGGGCGGAGCGGCTTACCGTAAAGTCTGAAGCAAAGGCGCAGAAGACCCAGCGGCGGGAGCACAGGCTCCCGCGCTGCCGCCAGCTCAGGGGAAGCACTGCCCTGCTAATGTGGGCACACATCCCCCACCCTTCAGCGCTGCCCACGCCCAGCAAAGCCCAGTCCCCTTTTCCTCATTAGCAGCCTGCCTAAGAGGTGGGGTTCTAACCTGATTCTCCATGTGAGAGCAACCTCTTCCCCATCGCTCCCCACCCCATCCTGGTACCTGAGGGCGCCAAGGGTGATCTGGGAAGACATTCCCGAATGAGGCAGCTGGTGAGGCCCGCGTGCCCTTGTGACAGTCAGTCCTGGTCCGATAATGAAGATGACTTTTGAGCGTACAAAGGACAATAAATTATTACTTTGCGCTCAATAAATGCCAGGGCTCCAGGCAGCTGCATCAGCAGCAAACTGTGCTCACAGAAAAGCTTAATTATCCTGATATTATAGTTAAAGGCCAGTGGTACTTGTTTCCTGGGAAGACATTATTTGACAGAAGGTAACCTGGGCCAAGCTGTAGTAGCTGAAGGTAGCATCCTGGGTCCTCCTGTAGCCCAGGATCTCCAAGACCCTTCCTTGACAATCCCCCACCCCCACAGGACCAGAGAAGCCACAGTTCCAGCTAGCAAGAGCAGAACCTTCATGCCTATCCCTGCCCAGGTTCCTAGGCCTGTTTTAGATAGAGACTTGAAGGAGGCTCAGGACAGTAGCTGGGAAGACCGTACCATTCAAGGGCATGGAAAAACAAGCTTCCAGGGGTCTGCTTGGGCTGAGGAGCCCCAGTGAGTCACAGGACAGGAAAGAGGACAGTCATAGCGCTGCCTTCCCAGAGGTTGATGTTTAGACCCAGGGGTTTTCCATGGATGGGTGCACGTGAAGAACCTGAATAAACACAATGTGACTGATGCTGTTATTCCCTGTAGAGGAAGAGGAGGGCTGAACTCCCTGTGGTTCCTAGGGAGGACAGCTTTCTGTTTAGTTCTTTTTACAAGTACTTGGCTCTTTCCCCCAGTCTCCAGACCCCAGCCATTGTCCAGGACTCTTCCTGACCTCATCCTGGGAGCAGGTAGCAAGACTTTTGCTCTTAGGTCTCATTCCTCAGAGTCTTCTAGTCCTTACCACCTCCACAGTCTTCCAATTCTGCTCATCAGATTCTCTCTAGATCATCTCCCTCTCCCAGGCAGCAGGCGGGTTGTGTGGAATTATCTGAGGGAGTCACTGGGAAAGGATTTCTTCACAGTCGTTTCAAGAAGCTGTGAAAAAAGGGCAGTAGCAGAAGGACTGCAGAAGGCGGTGTGTGTGTGTGTGTGGGGGGGGTGACAAAAGAATCAGCAGTGAGGAGAGGAAGCCAGGAAAGGATGTGCAGAGAGGGAGAAAGAGTTACCAGTGGAAGAGGGAGGTGGAAGGTTCTGTGGCTGAGGGGAGTTTGGGGAAATACTGGCAAATGGCATGAGATTTCTCCTTTTCTCCTTAAAGTTATTCCTGAACTCCTTGATTCCTGGGCCCCTCTGGACCAAGCAGCTTGGGCAGAGGAGGGTGAGTCATGACCCAGGAATGAACCTTATATGCCTGGATGATTCATGTGGATTTGGAGGCTGGTGGCAGGCTTGTCTCCTGGAAGCTGGGCTTCTTGATGGGCTGGGTACTCACAAGGAGGGTGAGAGGAGCCACCCAGGACCTTGCCACATCACTCTCCTCACAGACCCAGCGAAGGTAGGCTTTTAGGAGGGGTTCAACGGAGACTACAAGTCCCAGAATGCAGCACTCTGCCCTGAGCTCAGAGGATGGGTTTGTACTACATAATGGGAAGAAAATGCACCTGGGTTGTCCCTGCTTTCTAAAGATGGTCAGTGTGGTTTCATAGAATGGATTCCCAGTTAGGTTGAGGCAGAACCTGGGCCAAACTGGGAAGCAGTGGAGTTTCTGTCGAGTACTCTGTCTCATGCCCTTCAAAAGGTCCACTGTGCTCAGACCTCAGCAGCACCCATAAATTGAGGACAATAAGATGCCTTAGGGGATATTCAACTATATGCCGCAGGCTTATTGTATACTCAAGTCATACACACATTTGACTTGCAAGTCTCCCTTCACTGCTCTCATTTCTCCCATTCTCTCTGTGTCTCACACCCAGCTCTGCCCCCAGAGGACCCTGAGTTTCCCATGCTTAGGTAATTGCTTGCTTAATTGTTTGTCTTGTCTACAAGTTGTCAACTCTGGGAAGGCACAAGGCACATCTGTCTCCTCCACTCCCAACCTAGCCCACTGGCCAGCACATAGTAGATGATTAGCAAATGTTTATGAATAAATGATGGCACATGGGGTGTCAAAAGTCCAAGGCAGGCCATTGGTGACAAGTGAGTGCCAGTGAGGTAATAGAGAAGGAGACAATTGCTTCTTTTGGAGGTGAGAAGAGGTCATTGAATGCTTTGTACAGCAAAAAGCAGACTGGATTTAAGTCTTTAATATGTTTTAGGTTTCAGTCAGTGGAGAGGAAGAGGGAAGGCATCCAAAGTCGAAGGAGTGGCTTATTCAAAGTAGCGGAAAATGCAAGAAATTTTGGGGTCAGTGGGAAGGCTGGTTTCAGTGGAGCAGGGAGTCCTGTGAGGATGAAGGAAGAAGGGTTGGAGTAGGCTGGGCTCAGGCTTTGTTGTGCCATCTGAGCTGCAGGTGGCTATACTGAAGGGCTTACCCCATCATAAAGATATTTGTACCCAAACAAGGGAGTCTGGAATTATTAAGGTGAGTTTTTGAGCACTGTGCAAGTGGTAAGAATTGAGGGGTTATTGCTGACTCAGAAGGTAGGGGGGAGGTTGAGTTACAATGGCTGTATTAGGACTGAGAGCCAGAGAGAGGGAAGAAGGGGCTCCCCAACTCCAGGGACCCTCACAGTCTCTGCCCAGACAGTGCCAGACATCAGCCCACAATCCTGGAGAAAGCGAGACTCACTCTCCTAGTTTGGGATCACAGGCACATTGGTAAGTTATTTTAAAGTCTCTGGATGACACTTGATTTCTGAGTGAGGGAAGAAAATTAGTCTTCTCCAAGATTTCAAACCAGAGCTACATCTTCTGTGGAGCCAGGGGGATTTGGGGGCTTCAGGAAAGTAGAAGCAGGGGCTGCTTCACTCCAGAGACCCTCAGGGGCACAGAGCTGCCTGCTCATCTCAATTTACTCCTCGGAAGGGGCTCCTAGACCCTGGAGCATCTGGAACAGTCTGGGGTACCATGACTGTGGCCAGGCTTTCTGGAGTACGCAGTCAAGCCTTTGAATTTAAGGGCAAGAGGAGGGCCCTGCCCTGTTAAATGGGGAATCCTGGCTCCTGGGCATTTGCTCCTGTCCCAGGAGCAGGACCAGACCAGCTGTAGCAGAGGCCAGGGTAGGTGGAGACAGCAGTAGAAAGTGGTTTGATGTGAGCTGCTTTTCCATCTCCAAGCTGAGGCTTCCAGCCTGCCCACCACCCCCAACCAAGGCCTTTGATCCTCCGCAGCTCCATAAATGTTTCATGCCACCAGCTGGGCAGAAATGAGGCTCTGGTTGGTGGAACAGAGAGACTGGGGATAGGACTCAAGATCCACAATGTTGGCTAGGTTATTTTCATGTAGGAGCCCTGGGAGGATGGGAGAAAAGGCTTTCCTTCTCCACGTGACAGGAGAAGTCCCAGGGCTCAAGTTTGTGGCATAATAAAGGAAACTCTGAAAAGCACCAAGCGGCTGAAAATACAACAAATAATCAATTGTGGAAGCCCAATACCCAGTTTGATTGAAGGAGAAAGATGAAAGTTAAATGACAATCAAATGCAAATACAGCTCAACAAACACCACAGCAATTACTGGGCGCAGGAACCACATGGTGCTTGCAGATTGCAGGGGTTGGCAGTTTGGAAGCCTGGGCCTGTGCAGAGGTGATAGGAATGGGGCCATTTTAAGGGATAGTTAGATAAATGCAACCCCCCACCAACACCACCCTGCATCTACTTTGCATGCACTGCTAATGAGCAGAGAGCTGGAATACTGGCATTCAAAGGGAAGTCATGCCACCTTCTGTGGCTGCCTCTGTCACTTTAGAATGGTAGAGGACCTGAGTGCCTGAGAGGTGAGACCACAGTGGGCTCTTGGATCAAAGGATCTTAAGAGGTTCATACTGGTCTCATTGGATTCTTCATACCAGCTGGTGCTGAAGGGATGAGGGCTGAAGTTGAAGGGAGCCTGTGGGGTCTTCTGGGAAAGGACTCAAAGTGCTGGCCTTCTAACAGCCCAAAGGCCAGGGTGACAGCAGCTTTTTCCTCTAGATTTGCATAATGATTTGCATCTCATTTGAATGCTATTAAGTTGGCACTGTGTAGAAAAAAGAACAGCTGGTCTTCTCCCTCCCCTCTGTACCCTGAGGCTCACCCTGAGCATAGCCCTTCTTAACTTGGGGGGCATGAGGTGTCCACTTCTGCCACTCCCTCAATGTTCCCTAGCACTTGGAGAGTCTCTTGGAGAGGCCAGTTCCTAAAAGCCAAGGCTGCCTAGGCAGTGGGGTCACCTGCAGAGTTAAACAGAAGGGAGAAGAAAGGGTCACCCACAGTTGGTTGCTTTCACCCCAGAGGAGCCACGGAGGATGCTGGTAGCCTCCCCCTCCATCCCCCCACCCTGCAATCAGTGGCTTGGCTTGGAAAGGGTCCAAAGATAATAACCCAGAGAGGGAGGGAACAAAGACAATCCCAGAGAAATATGGAGGGCTCTCAAAATAAATTCTCTGAACTCAATATTTCCAGTGCTTAAAGTTACATAAAATACATTGGGTTTATGGTGGTGTGGCTCTGAGGCTGGGGACCTCGTAGCAGGATGATGGCCATGTAGTAAGGGACTAGGTCATCAGATGGAGTAAGCTCCTGATGAAGAGGGAGGCCCTGGGTGTGCCCTGTGGGTTGCCCCTGGCAGATGGGCTACAGTAAGCTGGGGTGGGGATGGGAAGAGCAAAGCTTGCCAGGCTGGCTCAAAGGCCTCTTCCTTCCTTCCTATGTGGATCCAGCTAGGATGCCCCATTGGCTTCTTGCCTGAGAGGCCTGACCTGGAAGCTTGGCCAGCAGATGTGAGAATATTTACGCATAGGACAAGCAAAGAGGAGCTACCAATGACCAAAAGCTTGTCTCCTCTTGTCATGGAGTCCCTCCACATTACAGAATTCCAGGCTAGCTCCACCCAACTCTGGAGACTAGGGCAGGATAGGGAGGCATGAACACATATCCCAGCCAGATTGAGTTCATTCCCCTGTCCCTGATTGTACTCACCCTGAGTCAAGCTGTGACTGAGGCAAAAGAAGGTCTTTCCCTATTCATGCCTGAGACAAGATCAGGGGGTTGCTTTGAATAATGTGAGAGGATAATTGAGTTTTCCCTTTGAGCAAACCCAGACGCGAAACTTTGGAATTGCATAAAGGATGGACACATAGCTGGTTCATATTTTACAGAAGTACTTTAATTATTTCCTTTCTAAAAAGATGATCACATACATTTAAAGTAGATTAATAAAATTTGAGTATGTCCTTCATGTTTTTAGAAGTTAGCCCCTGAATCCAGTGGGCTGTTTCTGACATTTAAAAATAAGCATAATAGCACCATTTATTATTTACTGTTACTGGGCATTGAGCTGGGGGGTTTAACTACATCCTCACAACAATCCTATGAGATAGGTACTGTTATTGTCCCCGTTGTACAGATGAGGAAACAGGCTCTGGAAGGCTAAGTGATTTGTAACTAGTTAGTGGTGAAGCCAAGATATAATACAAAGGCAGAGGAGAAAGGCAGAAGTGCCAGTGGCTCTTTACAGGAGCAGATGTGGGAGAAATCTCAGGTTCCCTGGACCTCTGGTCTCTGCCTTGGGCTCCCCTCCAGGAGGCCTGTGCCTAGATGCTGTCCTCTGGTGCAGTCCACGGAGGGTTGGCCACTTGAAAAAAAGCAGGGCAGGGTCAGTTATTTATTAAATTATTTATTAGACAAATATTTATCAAGTGTTTACTGTGCTAAGTGCTGGGGTTGCAAAGATAAGTGAAAACAGACACTGCCCCTACCTGCTCGTAGCTCACAGTCTAGAGTGGGAGACCTTACACAGAACCACCTGGCTAAATGTAAAACTATAATATAGCGGGTGCTCAGGAAAGGTTCACAGGGTTGTGAAGTCCTACACTGGGGATTTGACCTAGTCAGGAAAGGCTTCCTGGAGGAGGTAGTGATTGAGTAGCACGTCAAAGGATGGGTATGAGTTATGTGATTAAAAAGGGAAGGGAAGTACATTCCATGCAGAGGGAAGAGTATGTACAAAGTCCTGTGGCAGGCAGGATTGAGACGGTTAGTGTGACTGGATCACGAGAACGAGGTGTGGGGTGGGATGCAGCTAGAGAGGTAGGCGAACGTATAGCTTTAAAACTCAGGGGGCTGTACATGATCTCTAGGCTCCCCACCTATGCATCTGTCCATCCGTTCATCTATCCATGAGTTCACTCATCCTTCATCCAACCACCTACCCAGTTCATTCATCACCCTCTCATTTGTTTACTGAGTGAGGGAACATTTACTGAGCACCTGGTGTTTGCCAAGACCTGAGTGGGGCACTGTAGAGGCAGAGCCCTTGAGGAGCTCCCAGACCAGAGAGGGGAGACAGAGTAGTACAGCATGTCTGTCTCAACAAGGTGCTTAAACCGGGTGATGGAAGCCCTAGAGGCTAAGTGTCTCCTGTGGTTCAAATTTCCTAAGGCAAGGCCACATCATCTCTTTGGGGGCATCTTCCAACCATATAGTTCCCGCTGGCATCCAATCTCATTTCTTTCTGCTACAAAAGTAGTCCACTTCTTCAACCCCAGAGTGAAGAGTGTTTCTGGTATTCCTTTTCCTTTACCCTTCTTTGGAGTCTCAGAAGCATCTCAGATCCCAGGAGAACACAGGGAAGCTTGATCAGGTCTTCCTCAGATATCAGACTCCTGCTCCAGACATTTCCTTTTCTGGGCATAAAAGTAGGACAGAAATTTCGAATGCCCCTCAATTGCCTAGCCATGCATTCCCACGTTCCACTCCTCCTTGAACTACTTGTCCTCTGCTTGTGACATCACAATGGTTTCTATGGCAACTAAATGTGAGGTCACCAATCTTTAAAGCAACAGAATCTGTGGGGCCAGACAATAGCCTGGAGGAAAGAGAAAGAATGTAAAATGGGGGCCTGAGAGGGAAACCGTATTCCACTGGGTGTGGGGATGGCTACCCAAGACATACAGGATTGAGGAAGACTCCAATTTTAGCCCATCTTCAGAGAATGATAAAAACAGCATCTTGGTCTTATCTTTCACTGAGAAGATTCTATGTTGGCAATGAACCCCTTCAAGACTGCCCATGAAGGGAGAACTTCATATAATTTGACTCAGAAGGGCTGAGCAGCTTCCTGGGATCACTGACTTGGGCCCTTGTACTACTGGGAAGGGGAGGTAGAAGTGTGGTTCTGGTCTCAGCCCTACCGAGGGACTGGCCAAGACCTGGCCCATCTATAGGCCTTGATTTTGCCATCAGGGAAGGAGTGAAGGTGTGAAGATGCTAAGGAGTTCTGTTTCCTGACCTACAGGATGAGCAGCAGATTTGCTTAAGGCTGCTGGGCCTGCCCTACATCTTCTGTGAATCAGCAGGGGAAATGGCAGTGAGTGGGGAAGGGTGGAGCTGGGCACGTGCTGGGTGTTCTTGGATAGGGCTGGTCCCTCAGAAGCCATGCTGGTGGTTTGCAAGAGCAAGGCGTGTTGGAAAGGGAGACTGCTCATCAAGAGGCTGAGGGTATCCTGAACAGTGCCCAGGCATCAAATTTAGGTCTGGGCTCAAATCATCTCAGCCTTAAGCTTGCCTTGAGCAAATTTCTGAGCCTCTCTGGGCTTCCACTTCTTTACCTGTGAAAAGAAAATGGTGCAACATGCCTTTCAGAGAAGTAGTCAGTGAAATACCCTGTAGGGGGGCTTGGCATATAGTAGGTGCTCAGTAAATGCTTGTCATATCCATTTTTCTATCTTCTCAGTCCTCAGCTTCAGGCTTTGCATATTGTATGTGCTTCGTTAATGCTTGTGACTATAAGTGCTTCGAGAGAAATAGGGGATACAGATTAGAGCCAGGGAAGTCAGTGGACATGGGTTCAAATCCTGATTCTCACTTGCTGTATCTCTTTGTGCTTCAGTTTTCTTAACAGTAATGTGGGAGATCACAATATATTGTCCTTCTAGGGTTGCCGAGGACTAAATGGGGCAAGTAGGGGCACAGCCCAGCACACACAAAGTGCACACTCAGAGGACGGTGGCAACTGTGTTCTTGAGTAGGGCTGTTTCTGCACACGCCACAGAATGTCTGTCCACTCTTAGCTTTAAGGAGATGTGAGTGAATCTGTGGGATGTCCAGAGAGTGGGTGAGAGGCATAGGGTGGCAGCCCCCTCCCGCCCAGGAAGGAGTCACCCGTCCTCTGGATTCCCTTGCTGTGGATACCAGTAGGGCCGCCCAGCCCATGCCAGCCACAGGAGCCAGGTCCCCAGCCGGGCTGGTGTGTGCCTTGAAGTCAGGGCCTGACTGGGTCTCACTCATCTGTGAGACCCCTGCTAATGCCTGACACATGGCAGAAGCTCAGCAGCAGTTCAGGTGAACCAAATTAGATGATGTCTTAATAATCATACATTGGCTAGCATATATTCTGCACATACCACATGCCAGGCTCTGTTCTAAGTACTTTGTATGTCATTGATCTTCACAACAACCGATGAAGTATTAGATATCATTATCCATTTTTAAAATGAGGAAACAAAGAGGCTAAGTAACTTGCCCAAGGTCACACAGCGAGTAAACAATAACGGGGCTGGGATTTGAACCTAGGCTACCTGGCTCTAGAACCTGTACTGTTAACTCTCACATTACCCCCAGACTCATGGGCCCTGTCCATGCATTTTGCCACATCTGCCACCACGAATTCCCTCTGCCAGCTCTCCCTCCTGCTCCACTCTTCTTCCAGCTGAGCCTGGGCGCAGTGTAGCCCAAAGAATGGAAATTCTTCCCTGACCCACCTAAGCCGTCTGCCTCCCCCTCTGCCGAAATGAAGCTGCGACTACCCTGCCACCGCTACAACCGAAGCCACCACTGGATTCCTTGCTTATTTCAAGTCCTCCTAAAGCTTGTTGAGTTCTTAACTTATTAAAGATAAGCACATGGAAATAGGGAGCAAATCTCTTTATTTATGACATAATCTCCAGCCCCGAAAAGCGGCAGGAACAGTGTTGCCTATATTAGGGAACCAATAGGAAAAAAATCAATTAGATCCGCCAGAGCGTATCCCTATTAGCTTTCTTCTGATGTTTCCCTTAAGGCTGGCCATGGGGTCTCCGCCAGCCACGCAGCTAGAGGAGAGAGGAGAGCTCTGTAGAAACAGAGGAAGGAATGTCACAGGAAAGGCTGCAGACCAGGCTCCAAGGGAGACAAAGTCTCTCCATCCAAGGTCTCCTTCACTGCTTTCCACACCTCAGCCAGAAAGTTCTTATATTGGTTTAACTTCCATGTTTTTGCTGCAATTTCAGCCGCTGTCTTTAGGGGCAGTGGGAATCGGCTGGTTATTGTTTGCTTCTTGCAGACCTGAACCCCAAGTCTGATCACATTTCTGCTAGATCCGCTGAGGGCAGGATCTCTTCCTCCTGGAAGAATGTTATTCTGGAGGGGCTCTTGTTTGCTGATTTTCAGTACAGTTGTCTTTGGCTGGGTAACACCATCTGTGACCTGCAGCCATCTCATAAGGTCCTCATGTCCGTCTGCCTGCCTCCAGAGAAAGGACTCTCCCTTATTCCTGAGAGCCTCCAGCAAGAAGGATATCTTGGCTCCCATAGAAATCCAGCTTTCCTCTCCTCAAAGGCAAGGGATCGTGCCTTGTTCACTCATTTTTCCTCAGGGCCAGGCATGTAGCAGGAGCTCAATAAATATTCATTGAATCAATAATTGTTATAATAATAGCTCCATTGATTGAATGCTCACTCAGTGCCAAGATTGAGAAGGGCAGCTGCTTTGTTGCCCAAAGTAGAACTCCTCTGCTTCTCTCTGAACTAGAAGACAGCGCAGAAGAGGCCTCCAGTTTTGTTTTTGTCTTTTTTTGACCAGGGGCACAGTAGCAGCAGCTCTGAGAAGTATTATAATCATCACTTTACAGAGGAGGAAACAGACTCAGAGAGAAATAACTTGTCCAGTGTAAGAAGTGAATGAGATGCTCTATGCATTTACTTTTGGTCATTAGGAAGTCCTTCTTGAGGTCTAACCTAAGCCTTTCTTCATGTTTCGGCAGCATCAGTTCCTCTTCTGTCCTATGGAAGTCGAACACAGCCTCACCATTCATGCCAACGTCTCTCAGTTTAGGAATGTCCACCAACTCTTTGTATGAGTTGACATGCAATGAATATTAAACACCAAACCTCACAGAGGCCAGCCCTGCAGGACAGGCAATGAACCAATCCTCCTCATGCCTGTTCATTATTATAATTAATATTGAGCCAGTGTTGGTGGTGTCTTTGCCCTCCCCAGGTATTTGGGCTATTTTAGAAGCTTATTCAGATCAATGACAGACAGCTCCAAATAGATAAACTCCCTGCCATCCAGACGAATCAATTGCAACACTGCCGTCACAACAAGCCCAAGAAATCAATCTGATTTCAGGCGACATGGTAACTCAGCGCTGGGCAAGCTGGTTTTAATTTCCGTGTGGCTGAGACCCAGCTTCCTCTGCTCACTGGAGCACCCCTCTCTCCCAGCTGCTGTTTCCTGCACACAGGTGGCCAGGGCCCTCAGAGGGTTCAGGCCGAGGGGTAGTCCTATGGAGGGCAAGGTGACTGGGAGGCTGTGTAACCTCGAGGAAGGTTCTTGAACCCCTAGGCCCAGGAGGAGCTGACTCAGGCCCCCTGCTGGGATCCTTGTTATGCTGGCTTCAGCTCCCATTTTTCCGCTGCCCTCTGCAAAAAACAAGCCTGAAAGCCTTTCTGGGCTGCCTCCCAAATCAGGGAGCTGCAGAGGTAGTCTGCCTACCTCAGGCACCACGACAACCGCTCTTCTTGGTCTTGGAGATGGACTTTTCTAGCAGGGTGGCAAAAAGCTCACCAGAACAGATAGAGCTATTTACTGGGAGCTTGCTTTATGCTCAGGCACTCTGCTAAATACTTTATACACCTCATTTTCTTAACACAATGTCCAAGAGAGATAGGGAACAATTATCTACATTTTGCAGATAAAACCAAAGCTCAGAGAGGTTAAGTAACTTGTCCTGAGTCACACAGCTTGCAAATGGTGGAGTCTGGATTTGAACCAAGGTCCCTAAGCCTTTGCCACCACCCGGTCCTAAAGATGACAATGGAGATGCCCTCTGTCTTCCGTTACCTGGATCCTGTCTGGTTAAATGAAGCCATTGCTTTCAGTCTGCCAGGGAAGGGACCCTCTCTCAGGAATTCTCACAATCAGCAATTGTTCCCTGAACGTTCACTTTGATGCTGTAGGTACTGAATTGAGGGTGTCCAGGAGGCAAAGTTGGCTACCTTCCCACATCCCCTCCCCCCAGTCCTGTTAGTATATCTAGGTGGTTCCTGGGACACACAGCAGAGGGTTGGGAGATGTCACTTTGGAATCAGCTGCTCTGGGTCCAAATTCTAGCCCAGTCACTTATTAGTTGCATATCTGGGGCAAGTCTCTTAACTCCTGGAACTTCCCTTATCTGATCTACACAAGGGTTTTATTACCCAAACCATAGGTTGTGGGGTTAAAATAAAGTGCTATAGGTGAAGTGTCTAGGACAGTGCCTGGCATGGAACAGGTGCTCAGCATGTGCCGGGTCCCCTCCCCACTCTTGCCCCTGCTCTTTCTGGAATCCCATGCCTTGGATGCCTGGTTCCATATGGCCAAGATAGGGATTTTCACATATTTTTAACTAAGAAGCTCTTTAATCAGGAGACACCTTAGAAGGAAGACAACGATACAAATAAAAAGGGAGTTGGCCAGATGAGGACAGGTGGCTGGGAGGCCTCCCTCTCCACCTCTTCGCTCACCCCCAGGCATGTAGGCTGCCCCCATGTGTTTTGGCCCAGCCCTGGGCCTGGCTGATTTTCTGGCTCTGGCACACTCTCTCAGCCATCAGCTACCTTGAGTCTGTTCTGAATTTAAAGTGTGACAGTTTAGGGGCTGAGTGGGCAGAACTGCCTCTGGCCAGAGGGAGGCCACATATACATTTCCTTTGTGGGCTGGGGTTGGGGATTGTAGCTGGGGAAGCATAGACCTGGGGGCCAGCTGGCCCTGGATTGGGAAGAGGGTCTTCTGCCTGTTCTGGGAAGCAAGAGCCTCGGCTGGCTCCTGTGGGAGGTGGATACCTGGTCATCAGGCTCAGAAACTTACGTCCTTACCGAGGGAGGCAGTGACATCTGGACTCTAAAGCCTAGCAATGGAGAGTGATGTGCAATATCACATAGCTAGTTCTGGATTGCTTCCTCTCTCTCTTCTGGGTACAGTGGCTGCCCCCCTGCCCCCATTCTGCATAGAATTATCCATCAGCCTTTTCACATACCAAGTACAAAACATGAAGAAAGAAACCAAAATTATAGCAGGAGGGAATGGCATTAGATCCTGGGAAGGACTTACTGACTCATTAGCTGGTCTCTGGGATAGCTTATTAGAGAGGCAGTGAGCTCTCTCTGGAGGGGTCTCAGTTCAGCTGTCCCCCTGTGGCTTCCACTTCCTGAAAGCTACTGACAGACAAGATGATGACCTCTGATGTGTGTGGCTTTGTCTTTAATTTTTTGAATAGGTAATGCCTGCTCATGGTTCAAAAAAATCAGGATATGGAGGAAGCCTGTTCTGTGAAAATTATTCCAGTTATCCTCCCCAGAGGCAAGCAATGCTATGCCTTTCGTGTCTAGACATACACAAGCAAACAGGGACACATTCTCTTTCTTTAGTCCTATTTTTAATACACAAGATGTAGCATACCCTGCACACTGTTCTGTGCCTTGCTTTGTCACCTGACAATATATCTTGGAGATTACCCTGAATCAGTACATAAAGAGCTGCCTTACTCTTAGGTGTCTTTTTATGGTCACAGGCTTCTGGAAGCTCAGAAGTAATCACATCTGGTTTGATTAGCTTCACATTTCCATTTACGATACCCCTGCCCAGAGAGGGCAACAAAGCTCTCCAAGGTCACCCAGCAAGGACTAGGGACATGCGGACTTCTTCCCCTCCTCTGCCCTCAGCTGCCCCCAGCCACCTCAAGGATGAGCTCTGCCCAGAGAGGGAGGGGAGTGTCTGTGATCGAAATGTTCTCCGCTCTGCTCTCTTGCAAATCTGCACCAGGCCGTGAGTAGCGGCCAGGCCTGGGGAGCGGGTGCTGAGCCGGCGGTGGTGGCGAGCGCCCACGTGGGAGCCAGGGAGGCTACTGGCTGCCGATTCCCCGGGAATCCCCGCGCTGCCTGCTTCCTGGTAATGAGCTCCCAGGCCCGAGGTGAGCGTCCCCGGCTGCTCGTATGGCAGCCGCGTGCCACTACAGAAAACGAGTCCTTTTTTTCTTCCGTGCCTGACAGCTCATTAGAAGAATTAATTTACTCCTGCGTTTGCAGTTTAAAGGACATTATTTACTGGTTAATTGTTGTTATTACAAAATGTTAAATATCATTATTTATTTCCCAGGCCCTGACAGCTTCTCTGACAGGAATTTATTAGGTGAGATGGTAGCACTGGTGGGTGTCCCTGTGTGGGGCAGTGTGAAGGTGGTGGGTTGGCCCTGAGCCTAGGTCTCCGGGGAAGGCAGGCACTGAGAAGGGCAGAACGTGAGGGGCTGCACTCCTGCTCACCCCAGGACGAATGACCATTGGCGCCTCTTTTGCCCCCATTTCTGTCCCCTGTGTGTTTGGGGGTGGAAGTGGGGCGAGAGGCAGATAGGGGACAGCACTTGCATAGGGCTGTAGTCTGGGGGTCAGGGTGGCCGTTGCCAGAGGCTCTGTGGCCAGAATGAGTCCTGAACTTTCTTTGGGTCTTGTCCTTAAGAGCTCATGCTAAGAACATGTCTTCAGGCAGCTTTCTTGCACTCACAGAATTTAAGGGCTGGAAGGGCTGTCAGCTGGTGTTCAGATGACAAACTGGAGGGCTCCAGGCTGTAAAGGGCCTATGGATTTGAGTCTGACCTGTTTAGGAGACTTCACTTAAAACCTAGATTTCTGGCTTCTCTTGAAACATCAGAAAACCTTGCCATACTCGGCAATGCCCAGCTGGCACTGAAGGGCAGTGCTGTGCAGGGCATGCACGATCCCTAACTACCGTATACCCCTCCCTTTGCTTCCCTTTCTGCATTATTTTCCTCTGTAGGCATTTGAGTTTTCAGCTCCTGACCTGGTCTGATGGTTATGTATAGATGAGGAGCTGAGCCCAGAGCAGTTAAGTCTCCCAGGGCCAGGACACAGCTCAGCCCACTTTTCGCTGCACTGTGCTGCCCCCTCCCCACCAATCTCTCTGCCTTCTCTGGGTCTGGTTTGGAGTGAGTCTGGGCAGGGAGCTCAGGTCTAAGGGCAGCCTGTAGGCCTGGAAGGAGAAGGCAACCTAGTGAGAATTTACAAGGATCCTGGCTTCAGTTGGCAAATAGTTTCTGAGGACCTACTATGTGACATGTAAAAATGCTTTGGATACAAATTCTGCTCTCAGGGAACTTTGTCTGATGAGACCATGTGTGTCAAATGAGCATACAGCTACAATACAGGGAGATGTGCGAGAGGTAGATGCATAGGGCAGCCTGGAAGAAGGGGCGCCTGGCGGGGCTGGAGGGGATCCGGGGAAGAGGCTTTCCAGGGAGGGAGTTAATAGTTTATGGAACATATTCTAGGCTGGGCAGGCTGCCTGTGTCCTCATTCACAGACATACATCATCTTATTGATATTGAAAGTACCTGTCATCATTTGATAAAGAGTGGCTACTCCAGGCCTCATAGAGGCCCCCACACCCTGTCTAGATCCTCCCTCTTGGGTGGATGCCTGCGAGCTGCTTCAGCTGAGGGAACCCTCTGCTCTGACTGGGCAGCACCTTTGCCCTACACTGTATCAGCCGTCACCCACATCTCATAACCAGTCTATGGGGCCAGGCTGATTACCCTCATTTTCTTTTTCTTTTTAAAAGATTTTATTTATTTACTATTTTAGAGAGAGGAGAAGGGAGGGAGAAGGAGAGGGAAACATCAATGTGTGAGAGATACATGGTTGCCTCTCACACGCCACCAGGACCTGGCCCTGCAACCCAGGCTTGTGCCCTGATTGGGAATTGAACTGGTGACCTTTCGATTTGCAGGCTGGCGCTCAATCCGCTGAGCCGCACCAGCCAGGGCACCCTCATTTTCAAGTTAGGAACCTGAGGCTCAGAGACTGGAGACAAGAGCTGGGTGCTGGTGGATGAGATGGGCCTTGGGAAGGAGGGAGAGAGGACTGTTGTCTGAGACCCAGCACCCAACCCTGGGAAATGTGGATCTTTCGGGCAGACTTCAAACAAGGGCCCTTTAGACAAGGTCTTCGGGCTCATCTTTTTCTGCCCAGTAACCTGACAGCAGCAGGAAGCCTGAAGGAAAGTTTGGAGAACCAAAAGGCAGATAAGTACTTTGAAAAAGGACAAAAAGGAGCTCAACTGAGCTGTTACTGTTGCTATGCTGTAAATTATTACAAAGTTATTCCTGGCTGGCAGCCTGGTTTATTTTAGACCCTAGTTCTTTTCTTCCAGGTTATTGGCCCTAGTTCCTTGCGTGTTGAGAAAGAAAGAGACTAGCACTATTGGTGTGAATCCGGAGCAGATTCAGAGACTATAACCACGGCTTGAAGGATTTTACATATTCCAAGAACGTCAGGGCTTGCTATCCTTCGAAGATCACCAGCCCCCTCATTTTATTTTATTGCCCTATTAAATTTTTAAAAACTATGCATTTTTTGAATAGGTAATCTGTGCTCAAGGCACAAAATCAAAAGGCATAAAGGAGTGTATGGTGAACAGTCTCTCTCCTCAGAGTCAGCCAATGTTATCAATTCCTTATTTTACTATATTTAAAAATAGCATTGTTTCTGTTTATGTAGAAAATACAATAATTCTTGCAGAAGGAAATAAAAATAATATACAATTCCACAATTCAGAGCCAAATACTGTTAACGCTTTGGTGTATAATCAGCAAGCATTTTGTCTTTGTATAAACATATGCATTTATAGTTACAAACTTGAATAACCTGATTTTATTATTTGTTTATATATTAAACAGGATTCTTCAAAAATAAAGGTCTGAGAGGATACATGCTAAATTGCTAATAATAGATATAATCCTGTTTCTCTCAAGGAATAAGATTGGGTTATGATTTAGAGAGAATTTTGCTTTACTTATTTGACATCTTTTAGAGTAAAAATATAATTGTGTATTACTTCCCCTGTAGTATTCCAGAATCTGATTTTAAAGGACTGTAGAAGGCTACTATTTAACTATTCCTTTAGTATTGTAGTTTTAAGATGTTTGCAAGTTTTGCTATGATCAACAAAGCTAGGACAGGCGTTTTGTCCTTGGGGCAGTTTGTAAGAAATGGAATTTCTGGGTCAAAGGGTATGATCATCTTAAGGCTTTTTGATCCATCATGTCAAATTTCCTTCTTTCTGTGCTGTTCCCACCTCTCATTCCACCAACAGTGCCTGCTCCTCACCCCAACTCCCGGCTTGCTCAGCACAGCACAAGTGTAAGGTTTGTGAGACAGTGGGGCAAGACCATGGGAGGGTGGGGCCATTTCTTCTCTGGGTGAGGTTTAAGAAGGGGACAGTGTCCAGTATGGGAAGCCTTCACTGGGGCCAGAATGCTAGCAGAAGCCCAGAGGGGACTCCAGTGGCCAAATGGAAAAAAGGAGAAGGAGCAAGGAATGATTGCAGAGCTCTCAGGCCAGTAGTGCAAGGACCTCCACCAGTCCAAACCACAAGGCTTAAGAGTTGTGCAGGAAGCACCAAGTCTGGATCCACCAGGCATTCAGCTATAGGGTGAGTGCTGCTCTTACCATCTTAGCTGATGGCATGGCTCCTCTTAGAGCTCTTCTAGCCCACAGAGTTCCATTCCCTCAAGTTCATGTGATACGCAGAGGACCTTCCAGGGTCAATGTCTCTAGCTCCTGCTTCATATAAGTACATTCTCTTGGATTCCAAGTGCTTGTTGCTGCCCAGTTCTTGTGGATCTCACCTGCAATGTTTGCATGCTTAGATTACCTAGCAAGGTGACAGATCTCATTTGGAGAGCTTCAGGAGAAACAAGAGGGACTCAAGACAGACTTGTCGATATACTACTGAAGAGATGGTGCTGCAAAAATGCCCCCTCCTCCAGGAGCCCAGCACCCACAGTAGCTGAGGTTTCCTCTTGGTGGGGTGAAAAGAGAAAGCCCAAGATTGCATCTCATTGGTGAAATGAATAATACATTTGATGCATCTCACAAACCGTGTTTGATCTGACTAAAGCTTCATCCGTTAAGGTATTTCTCTTTATCCCCAGCCAGGGAGGGCTAGGAACTGTCAACATTTTCCTTTCTGCCTAATTTGTGCATTCTCCTTCAAGAGAAGAGCAGGGGCAGAGGGAGGGAAGGAGGAAGGAAAGGAGGGAGGCAACACACACTCCCTGGAACAATGCGATGAGCCAGGGGACCCCTGGGCTCACCAGGTGGGGCAGGGGAGGGAAGCGCTGGGGAAGAGGCTGTGCTGTGGGCACTGGAGCTCTTCAGGGCCTGTTTGCAGGACCATGCACCCCTGAGAAGCTGATCCCTGGGAGGCCCCATCTCCAGTGTTTCTAGTGGGAAGCTGAGGTTTGTCAGCTGTCAAGCACAGAAGATGCTCCTTTCCTCTTATGAGAAACAGAGAATAACATTAAAAACTGCCACTGACTGAGCTCAGGGACCAGGCCTTATGCCAGTATTTTAACCTATGTGCATTTAGTCACCCTAAACATTGCTTTGAGGGGTGACCTTAAGTTCTAAGGATTTTATCCAAGGTCACACTGCTAGTCAGTGTCTGGCTGTCTAGCCCACAAGTTCACGTTCTTAGCACAGCACTGTTCTCCCTCTTGACAGGTTTCTGCTACATCGCCAAACCTGAACCCCGTTCTGAAGAGGGAGAGCAGAGAAGTGGTTAAGAGCAGACTCGAGTTTGCAATCCTGGCCCCTCCCTCCCACGGTGCCTCCGTTTCCTCTTGTTTAAGATGACGATGTTAACAATAACACCAACCTCAAAGGACTGGAGTGAGGATTAAACGAGTGAATAGTCTCGGGTTCTCAGAGCAGAGCCAGGGGCATTGGAAGCATTTATATATATTGCCTCTCTTTCCCAGCTTATTTTACTCCACAGTTCAGTTGCAGCCACCTTGAACCTATCCCATCTTCCCTCTTGGGACTACCCGTCTCTGTCCTAATCTACCTTATTTCCCAGCCCCCTTCACCTTCTGCCTAGCCTGGTTTGGGGCTCCATTGTCAGACTCCCATGGACCCTGTAATTCCCCAGAGCTCCGTTGCCACGGATCAGATGTCCCTTGGTCTTTTGTCCTCTCATCCCCATGGACCTTGCTGATGTTCATGGCTCTTTTCTCTCCTGTGGTGGCCGTAGAGGAGATGCCCAGTAGCGCACTTTTGCAAGAGGCAGAGCACAGAGAGAGGACGACCGAACGACAGTTTCCACTGGGGAAGGAACAAGGGATGGAGGGTTGAGAATGATTTTCCTAACAACTAACATGGTGTTTCCAACCTGAGCCGTTCCTTCCTGTGCTTTCATAGGCTTTGCCCTTCCCCAAGGGGAAACTATTCACTGTGTCCACTTTCAACCCCTCCAACCGCAGCAGGGAACTACTGAGACTAAAAATTCTCAAGCATGGGACAGGAGGAAGGAGTCTGCCAAAGCAAGGACTGAACTAGATTTTAAGCCTGGGTGGTGAGAGGCTGGGCTAGGGGAAACGGGACCTCTCCCTGCAGGTCTGTAGCAGCCTGGCCTTTGTGCCATCCCTGTGCCCCAGAGCCCTTCTGTTTAGGCTTGGCATCCCACGGAGGTGGCATTCTGCTCAGCCGCTCAGAGTGCAGATGGGAGGGCGGGCATTGCGGAGAATCGATTTGCAGGAGCAGCGGGGGCTTTCTCTTCCTCTTTACTTCCGTGGTCTTTGATCTTCTGTCCTTCCTCCATAGTCCTATTCCCACCGCCCCCCACCCTTGATGTCTCCCTCTTTCTCTCCCTTCGGCCAAATCATCGCAGCTCCCTAGAAGGAAAGGGGTGTGTGTGTGTGGAGGTGAGGGGGTGGGAAAGCAATCCTTTGTCCTCTTGCTACCTTTGACGGGTGGGAACCTCACTGCCCAGCCTCCTACCCAAGTCGTGAGAGGCAGGGTTTGGCTACAGTGAAAGGACACACACACACTTGAAAAGCAAGAGCTGAAACAGAGAAACCAAGGAAGAGGGGGAGAGGCAGAGAGAGAAAGACACATACAAGACTCAGAGCATCAGAAAGAGTGAAAGACAGAGATGCAGAGAGTCAGGGACAATGGGGAAAAAAGAGAATTCAGCAAATTAAAAATTTTACAACCATCCAGCAAGTCTGCAAAAATGATCTTCCCTGCGGTCTTTCATTTATCTCATTATCTGACTCCTAATGTGCTTCTTCCCCCCTTTCTTTTCTCGCCACACTTGGTGCAAAACCTTATTAGCTTTTTTCTTTTCCTGGCAGGGGCTTCATATAGTCTTTTTCATTACATTTCCTAATAAAAGCAATCACTAGGACGGCACGGCTGGAGGATTAAAAAGCCACCTCAGCAGCCTCCTGGCCAGCAGAGCCACGACTTGCTGTAGCCTCCATTAGGAGGCCCGGGGAGTGGGCAGCCCAGCAGGCCGGCTCGGGGATACCAGGCTGTGCTTTGGCCTGTTCCAGGGCTGCAGGCGCCTTACTGCAGCAACGAAGGAGCACGACGTTATGGGAGATGCGAGAACAGAAGAGCTGGAAGAACTTTCCTCAGAGCAGGTGTGATAGTCAGCTGCTTGATCCCATGCTTGGGTTTTACTGCAGAGAAAGTAGTACTGGGGGCCTTTCTCTTTGGACCTTGGCCCACACGTTTTTTTTAGGGGAGGAAGAGAGAGAGGGATCTTTTCCTCGTCAACGTGAGAGAGAACATCGATTGGTTGCCTCCTGACCGAAGGGGGGCGGAACCAACACGATAACCTCGGCAGGTACCCTGATGGGGAATCAAACCCGCGACTCTGCTTTGCAGTATGGTGTTCAACCAACTGCGCCACACTGGCCAGCGTTTCTTTTGAATAACATCAGTGATGTCAAGTCTTCACCTTTTGAGAACAGGTTTGATTACGTTATCCACACTTGGATTTTATTGTAAAATTCACAGGGCATAAAATTGACAATTTTAACCATTTTGAATGTAAGGTCAATAGCATTAAGTACATGCACACTTGTGCAACCACAACCACCATCATCTGCAGAATTTTTCATCATTCCAAACTGAACTCTGTCCCCATTAAACAGTAACTCCCCTTCCCTCCACCCCCCACCTCAGGCCCTGGCCACCACCATTCTACTTCCTGTTCCCATGAATTTGACTACTCTGGGGACCTCATAGAAGCAGAATCATATAGTACTTTTTTGTGTGTGTCTGACTTATTTTACTTTGCATAGTGTCTTTCAGGTTCATTCATGTTGCGTCGTGTGTTAGGATTTCATTATTTGTGAAGGCTGAATAATATTCCATTGTATGAATACATTGCAGTTTCTTTATTCCACACTTTTAAAAAACGAAAACGTTTTTATCCACATGAGGAAAGTGAAGAGAAAACTCACCCAAATTGGAATCACATTAATATAATGCTCCTTCTCCCTTTTCTGTGTTTCCCTTTTTTGTTAATAATTGTACCTTCATCCACCCATTGAACAATCCTACCCTCCGAGGGCTGTCCCAAACCACTCTGAGAAAGCAGCTTGGAAGAGGATTTGGTGTTCAGAAAGAGCCAAAAGTTACCAGGAAATAGGTCTAATAAATCAAGTTAAGGGACAGAAAAGAACCGCCTGTAAAGTAACGTGATACTTTACTGCTTGGGTTATACACCGGTCCTGGGTTTCCACTATCACTTTCCGAGATGACTGAGCTGGATATTGAGCACCACTGGATTCACTCTACCACCTCTCAAGGGCGTGACTTTGAAGAGAACAATGCTTATTTGGAAGCATTTGGTTTAGTATGTTTTAAAATAAAGGCACAAAATATCAAATTAAAAGGGGCTTTTAAACGTCTTGCTGCTTTGAGGACCGTGGAGGCCAGGCCTGGTTAACTGCTGTGCCCCTCAGGGGCTCAGTGGGGCCATCTGAGTTGGTTCCAACAAGCATTTCTCAAAGGCTCTGCTGCGGGAGCGTCTATGGGCCTGTGCTACCACAGGCTGCTCCCTGCTGGGGGAGCACGGTGCTCCAGTCTCCACCACTGGTTCGGTTAATAGTGACGGTCCTTGTCTCTGTGTGGTCCTCTGGGCATCCCTCACCTTTCATTTCTTTCCACTCTCCTCCAGGACCCCTTTGCTCTAAGTCGCTGCCGGCCTCTGTCCCCTGCCCAGACCCCAGGAGATAGCAGGCTCTGCTCCGGGAGAGCAGAACCGTGGCGGTTACAAAGGCAAGCTCACCGACCCCCTTTCCTTCCCTCATTTTGTGTCAGAGCCTCTGAAAGGAACCGCAGATTTTACTATGTTCCCTCTCTGTACATAAGCAGAAAGTACATATTTATTTTCCCCATGGCCTTAAAAACTGGATCTTTTCCTCATGTACACACACACACACACACACACACACACACACGCTCACATTCACACGCACTCACAGCCTCTGTTTCATCAATATCAGCCTTTTCTAGATCACTCTCTTTCTCTTCCTGAGAAGCTGCCCCTCCCTTCCATCAATGCTGCAGGGGGCTTTTATTTTTCTTTTATTTTCAGCTCTCCATCAATCAAGGGGAGGGGGAAACACTTTCTCTGAACCCTTGGTGAGCAGTAGCAGTAACCAGCAGCTGCCAGGGCAGGGGGAACTTCATTCCCCGCTCTGACATTTATAAATGTGGCACAGGATACCAGGAGGGACCGGAATAAATCAAACAGCTTCTCCTAAGGTTCCCAGAGGCAGCTTTAGAATTTTTTCCCATTGGGGGTTATGTTCCTTCTCTTTCTTTGCAGGGGTGAAGGTGGGGAATGCTGTTATTTGCAACATGGACGAACCACATTGCTGCCCATTCTCCATAAAAGCACTGAGCTAGGACCCAGATGCTCTGGAGTGAGAGCATTGGGCCTGTCTCTGGATGTGGAGAAAGGCTTGGGATGTGAAATCCTGGGTGCGGGTTGGAATGTTGTCTCTGTCACTCACCAGCTATCAGTTTTCTCATCTGCAAAATGGGGATAAAAATGCCTGCCCTGTCCACATCACAGTGCTGTTGTAAAGATGAAATGAGCTTCTATACCGTGAGTACCCTGAAATCTTTGGTAAGCTTATGTACCGTGGTAAGGGGTTATTAAGGAGCCATGATGAGGACAGGGTTGTCTGGACCCCCAGGAGGTTCAGAAAGGTTTTTGGATGGACTCCTGGCAGACCTCCCCAACCCCATTCAACAAACCTCAGCATTTTCCTTTCCTTCAAGAATTCTGGGCAAGGAGTACTGATAATCTGTTCCAAAAATAGCTGGACTCTTCCCAATGTCTTATCTAAGCCTTTCCTTTTCTGCACCTCTAAATATTGAGAAAATAAAGGTGGGCAAGTATAATAGATGGAAAGGAAGAGGGCGAGGTGGGGTGGGGCGGAGTGGGGAGAAAAAACAGCAGCACCAGCCGCTAAGGACAAGGCGGGAGGCAGGGAGCTAGCTGTTGGCTATCCTCACTATGCAACTGCAAACTTCTGTACAAGATCCCTGCTCAGTGAGACGAGATCCAGCATGGTCCCTGCAATCCCACTCCCTTTGTAGTCCCTAAATTTCCAGTTGCTGCACACCACTATTCACCTGCTTTTTGGCCTTTCTGTGGGTTTCAGTCCTACCCAGGCCAAAACCCTAGCTGTGGCTGGGAGCTTAGGTGCAGGCAAGATGCCGGTGATGCCCGGAGTCTATCCCTGAGTCCCCTCGAGACGGCAATTATCTGTACAGTGTTTTCTTCTAAGCCTTTTTCTATATGTAACAAGATTCCACCCAGCTTTACTCCCCAGGGGCAACTTGTGTCGCCAGTTTCTTGCTATCCTTAGAGAGAGAAAACTGATTTTATTTAAATATTTGTTCAACAATTTATTTAAAGAGGTTAGGTCCTGCAAAGAGGAAGGATGAACAGAAGACCACATTTCTCTGCTGTTCTGAGCAGTCAAGCTTTGGTGGGCAATTGCACGCACTGTTCTTTAACACAAAAACTGTGCAGCAAGCAGGACCCACTCTCAGCTGAAAGCAGTTAACCTTGGTGGTGGTGGTGGTTGGGGGGTGGGTATGTCACAGCCTACACCTGCACCTTATCAAAATACTCATGCCTCCTTTTAAAGATTTTATTTATTTATTTTTAGAGAGAAGGGAAGGGAAGGAGAAAGAGATGGAGAAAAACATTAATGTGCGAGAGAGAAATATTGACTGGTGGCCTCTCGCATGTACTGACCGGGGACCAAACCTGCAACCCAGGCATGTGCCACAACAGGGAATTGAACTAGTGACCTTTCACCTTGCTGTAAAATGCCCAACCAACTGAGCCATACCAGTCAGGGCTTCATGCCTCCTTTTAAACAAATATAATAATTATCTAAAAGGCATCTTGTCAGCAAAATTTTCTTCTTATTTCAATTCATGATAATGCTTTAGGATCCTGTGTATACTGGTCCTTCAGCTAAAGCCTAGCTGGTCCACCCCTAAATCTGGTCCCAAGGTGGCTATTATGAGATTCCCATTCTTATCATCCTCTAAGGGAGGTAGTCGTCCTTATTGACAATTGCCACCCCCACCCCCCACAAACACACACACTCTTAGGAGGAAGAAGACAGGGGAATATAAATGGAGGATGAACTGGAGAGCAGAAGTATTTTGGGTACTAGTAATCTGATTGCAACTGAGGTTGGAAGCCTGGTAATGGCAGGCTGATTTATTTGGACAAACTATCCCAGTAAAAACAACTGAAAGTGCTAGATAATATATCAAAAACATCTTAAAAGCCCTGAGGAGTTGACAAATAGCAAGGAATTAACAGGCCAACATGGAAGAGAAAACCAGAGCATAGAAACAACCTAATAAATCTGACCTTTCATTTTGATCACCTGGAACAGGGAGGGGCTTTGAAATCCAAGTTCAGTCTCTGCGCATGGTGGAGAGCCGCATAGAAGATTCTGTCCTCAATACACTGAGAACCCAAAGGGCTACACCATCGGGGCAAGGGTGGCCTAAAACACATGGCCCAAGTTCACGTTGCCTGGAAGATCCAGAGAACCTCAGATGGGGACCTTGATTCAGACAGCTCTGGACTGCTGCTGTCCTGGCACCTGGCAGCAGTAAGCACAATCATCTCTGGATGGAGGTGGCTTCGTACTCAAATTATTCCTGTATATTTGTTCCAGTGCAGTTACCAGAATGCGGGTAGAGAGCCACACCTACAAGAAAATAAGTCTCCATGAGTGAGAATGGTAGATACAAGAGAGAAATAAAAAAGAGCTGAGAAGATTTCACACATCAGAATGATCAGAACAGACTATAAAACAGCCATGCTTACTGTGGTATAAATAAGTAAATAAATAATTTAATAAATAAATAAAAGACAAGCTTGAAAATATTTTCGGGGAATAAGAAATTATGTAAAGTGACAAAATGGACTTTGAAAAAACAAGTAACTCCCTGACCAGTGTGGCTCAGTGGAGTGGGAGTCGTCAGGCAAAGTGAAAGGTCGCCAGTTTGAGTCCCAATCAGGGCACATGCCTGGTTTGCAGGTTCAGTCCCCCGGGGCACGTACAGAAGGCAACCAGTAGATGTTTCTCTCTCAGATTGATGTGTCCCACCCTCTCTTTCTCCCTCCCTTCCCCTCTATCTGAAATCATAAGTAAAATATTTTAAAAATAATAAAATAAGTTATAATGCCATTAAAAATAAACAAATAAAATACAATCTTTAAAAAAGAAAAGAAAAAACAAGTAATAATTCTAAAAATTAAAAAACCTCACAGTACTGCGATTGAAACTCAACTCATTAATTTAAAAGCAATGGAGATGCAGTGGAATAGAGAATTAGCAAAGTAAAAGATAACAGTGAGAAATTACCCGGAATGCAGCCCGGAGAGACAAAAGGGGGAGGAGAATGGAGAAGATAAGAGATATAGTGGATAGAGGCCTAATATATGTTTAATTAATGTCCCAGAAAGAGAGAACAGGGCAGATGCAAATGCTTGAGAAGAGATAATAGCGGAGAGTTTTCCAGAATTCATGAAAAACACTAGCCCCAAGATTCATTCAAGAGGCTGGTAAATCCCAAATGGGAAAATTCTGTCTAAACCAGCAGCCAGATGAGAGAGGAGAGGGGGTACAGCTGAGAGTTGCTTCCCCAGCCCCAGTAGGTTAAATTTTCCATGAAAACCTTGATTAGGAGAAACAGCACTAAGCTTCTCGCTAAGAAGCAGAGCTAGGTGGGTTTAGTGTCTGAGACTCCAGGCTCCCTTTTCCCCTCCTCCATCTTCCCCTGCCTTGAGGGCTCTCCCCCAGCCAGGCCCCTGTTTCTTCCCACTTGTCTGCAAAGGCATTCCCTCAAATCTCTTTCTTGATCACAAAGGAAGGAGGGGGGCCCAAGGCAGAAACAGAAAAAACAACAGGAGAACAAGAACCAGTGAGTCCTGGCCGGGTGACTCAGTTGCTTGGAGCCTCATCCCGTACACCAAAAGGCTGAGGGTTCAATCCCCCATCAGGGCACATACCTAAGTTGTGGGTTGGATCCGTGGTCAGAGCACATATGGGTGCAGCCGACTGATGTGTCTCTCTCACATCAATGTTTCTCTCTCTCTCTTTCCCTTTCTCTCTCTAAAATCAATAAACAAATCCTCTGGTGAGGATTAAAAAAAAAAAAAAGAATCGTGAGAAAGCAGAGTAAGAGATGAGTCTTGCAGGCATTGGGGCTCTGGAGATGGGCCAGACCGGCTTTGGGGGCCAGCCTGGAGGCAACAAGCAGGAACTGGAATGGAAGATGACTTAGACTTAGGCTGGATATCCAGAATTCCACTTCCCTTCCCTCCATCCTTTTCCTCAGGCTTTCCTCCGATTCTCTGCCTGCGAGACCCTCAGCCTGGCCGTGTGGTGTGCTCCCATGCCTGTCTCTGCTCCCTAACGAACAGCAGCATCAGTACTCAGGCTGCAGACGTAGCAGAGGGGAGCACCTCTGCACTTGAAAACTGGAGAGCACCAGAGAGCCAGATCCCTGGAGTTCATCTTCTTGCATGCTACCAAATTTTAGTTGCCATTTGTCACCTGTCCAGCCAGCCCAATCCATGTGAAAAGTATTTTACTTTTCCAGGTCTCACTCCTTCTCACAACTCCCCACCCCCGAGGGTCCTGGTATGCAGGCTATGAAGCATGGGAAAGACATGGAAGATAGTCTCTCCAGAGAAGGGAGTAGAGGCTCCTGACAGAAGACGCGTATGTCATCTCCATCCCAGTCACCCTCACCTGCGATTTCTGGCATCAGTCCTCAGCTCTCTTTGATTTGTCATTTCCCCCAACGTCTGCTGAGCTTAAATGGGCCCTTCTCAAAAGCCTAGAGGTGGACACACACCCACTCAGATACACATATGTATAAAGACTCCTACTTAATCAACACCTAGGTACATCTTAGGGCGCCACAATCAGATGAGTGTGCAAATATGCACACATATTTGAAAGGAGCTGAGGTAAGATTAAGAAGTCTCCCGTGTTCATCTTAAAACAATGAAAATGCTTCCTCCCTCATTTTTACTGCCTTTCCTCTTGTCCCAGTGAGGTCTGAGAACATGGAAGGTACATCCGCCCTCCCCAGGCTAAATGATGATTTACTATTTTCTTACAGGTTTCAGTCCCAATTTCCAGAACTTTCCTTATTGTTCTCCCTCCCTTGGAGACTGCATAGCAATTGAATTCTTTAAAATTTGTTTTTTTAATTTGTTGATTGTTTTGAGAGAGAGAAGGCAAGAGAGAGAGAGAAACATTGATTTGTAGTTCCACTCATTTGTGCATTCATTGTTTGATTTTTCTATGTGCCCTGACCAGAGATCGAACCCACACCTTGATGTATTGGGATGATGTTCTAACCAACTGAGCAACCTGGCCAGGGCAGCAATTGAATCCTTGTATCTTGAGGGAGACGAGTTGACCTTAATACTGTATCTGCCATTTAACAAATACAAAAATAAAGGCATGGCAGGAAGCAGAAGCCAGGCTCTGGGTGTTCCACCCCTCCCCCCTCCTGGCCTGAAGAGGCTACTGCCCTCAGCAGCTCACAGAGGGCACTGTCAGTCTTTGATGTACCTTGCTGGGCCTGCTCAGATGGACCTCTCACCTTCCTGAGCATCTAATGCCAGAAAAACCGACCACCCATTCAGCAAACACATATGAGTGCCCTCTCTGTTCCAAATGCCTCCACTGTACCGTGGAATACTATGCAGCCATCAGAAAGAATGTGCCATCTCTATATGACTCATGTAGAAACCAAGATATAGGAAATGGAAATAGCAAGGGGCTGTAGTATGCTCCTTCTGAGAATAAAAAACAAAAAACAAAAAACATGTAAGTATGTTTATATACCCATAGAACATCTCAGTAGGATACAAAAGAAAATAGTAACAATATTGCATGTAATGAGCTGAATGAAGTAACTGAGCACAGGGTGGGAAGGAGACTTCCTTTCACAGTGTTCTCTTTTGTACCTTTTAATCGCTGTTCCACCTGTCTGTATTATCAACGAAAAGTGGCAATTAGAAGAAGACCCCTCCTCCTTGCAGAGCTTAGGGGGATGGCAGACATGCAGACAGTTGCAACACATATATTCATTGTTATCACTGAGACTAGACAGAGTGGGAAGGGGCTGTAGGCGAGAGGCCATGCCAGTGGGCTTGGGGGTGATGGGGAATTTGGTGTCATCACAGCAAGTGCTGGAAGCTCTCTTAGTTCCGAGTAGCCAGGGCCTGAAAAGCAGAGTGAGAAGGGACCTGTGGTAGACGGCAGAAGCAGGCGGAGGCTGGGACACAGACTGCCTGGTGTACCAACTTAAGGAGCTGCGATTTTATCATCATGGGAAGTGGGCAGCTGTGAAAGAATTTTCAGCAAGGGAGTGACCTGTTCAGATTTATTGTTTAGAGAGAGGATTCTGGCAGGAGTGTGAAAGGATAGATTAAGAGGGGCAAGGATGGGGCGACCGGGCGGAGAGACCGGTTATGAGGTTACTGCAGGAATGGAGGTGAGGGAAGGTGGATAAATGACCTGAGGCAAAGGAAGCTGGATGGAGGGGAGGAAATGAAACCCGAGACGTTCAATGGCTCCTTCTGTGGATGGAGACCACACGGGTCCAGCTGTGTCCCGCTTCATTTTCTCATGCTGGAGTCCTCTGTGCATTCTGGGCCCCACACTCCCCTGGCAGCTGGCAGGATGAGTCCGCAGGGGCCACCTCCTCCAGCCTGTCTGTCATCTTGTTCCAGGCTCCTGCTTCTTGGTAAAGAGGGGCAGAGGAAAGAACAGAAGCCCCTCTCCCTCACCATTCACTCCTATGTCTCTCTTCTCTCTCTCTCTCTCTCTCTCTCTCTCTCTCTCTCTCTCTCTCTGTCTCGATTCGTGGCCCCTCATTATTTCTGAGCTGTAGAGCTTGCTGCTTCCCTGGCTCAGCTCTCCCACCCCCATTTGGGAAGTGTCAATCAAGCCATCAGAAGAGTCCTTTAGCCTCACATCCTCGGTGGCTCTGCCCCAGGACACGAGCCACAATTGCTGACATGCAGCAGCACGGTGTCGGGCTGCTGGTTCTCCCTTTCAGTCTCCCAATCCAGAACGGGTGTTAAAATGGAATTTGAGGGAGGGGATCGCTTCTCTCTCCCTGCCCCTGTCCACAAGACAGCCAGGGATGGGCAACCCTGAGATAGAGGGGAAACCTTCAGAGATCAATTTGCTTTTCATTTCAAGGTTGGGCCATGGCCAGCGTATGCTTTCGGGGGAGCCGTTTGAAATTCTTAACAAGCAGCATAATGCTTGGGTTCAGGAATCCAGGACAGGCTTGTAAAGCAGGAATGGGGAAATGGAATCGTCATTTTATCTCTGAAAGGACATTATACTAAACAAAGGAGGGGGGCATACCAGAGGCTTTGTAGCTTCCCTAGAGGACGAACAATAAGAAATGTCAGGGGCAGCAGGAAGAACTGAGATTAGAAAAAAAGAAAGAACGCGTCCCAGCCCTGGAACCAGTGACCAGGGAGATCTAAAGCATCCGCATCCCCAGGGGATCTCTCCTTTTACAAATTGTCAATGGAAGCGTAATTTCGTAGAATACAGAAACTAATGAGCATTAAGCTCAATTACCTTGCCAAATTCTCTTTAGATCTTTTGATAACATACACACATAACTGGTGACTGTGATCCGTGTGTCTGTTTGGATTCTGCTTCTCTTCCGCTGTGTGATTTCATATACACATTTCTGCGGAGCCTGCAGTCCTCACACTTGTCATTTTGAATTGCTACATAGTATTCCATGGTGCCACGTGCCAGTCTGTTCAGCTATTCCCTGTGGCCCTGCTGTTTCCAATTTTTTATACTATAAGAGCACAGCTATGAATGTCGTTACACAAATGTCTTTTTCTCCCCTTGGATGTTTCCTTGGAGTATAGTTCTCCAACTCTAATTTTTAGGTCAGAAGGTTTAAATGATTTTACTGCTCTTGCACACTGCCACAGCCCTCTCCGGAAGGCCTGGGCAGTCTGAGTTGCCACCTGCTCTCCCGCTATCCCCACAGCATTGACAACATCAGATTTTATCATTTTTATTTATTTTTGCTCATTTAATGGGCACATAATCATGCCTTGAAGTTATTTAGTTCCCACTTCCTTCATTGCTAGTGAGACTGGGCACACTTCCATGTGAGGATTTACTATCTGCTTTTCCTGGTGTGTTAACTGTTTATCTCCTCTGACACCTTATCAGGAGAAATCTAGGGGCTGACCTTATATATTTATATCAAACCTTTATGTACTTATGTAGTACATTTTTCTCAGTTATGTTTGCCACATTTTTTATCCTATGGGAGCTGTTCAGTTGTGAGGAGGATGTTATCTTGTCCTGTGTGGGCTGGGTGAGGTGGGCTGAGATGCCTTATGGATTCTAGAGTAATTGTTTTCTTCAGAAGAAAACAGAAAGCCAGTCATATGATGCCCCCTCTGTGGGCTCCTGTACTTCTAGGAAAGGAAAGGCTGGGCTGAGAAGACAGCTCATTGCCAAGGTCATTCTGGGGGAGTCTTTGCTGGGGGCAGGCCACTGAACTGAGGTTGGGAAGCTCCTTGTAGTCACATAGATTTCTCGGTCTATTATTTTCTCCCACTTACAGTATGGCCATGAGAGAAACAGCAAAATAGGCAAATTAGAATCATCATTACAAGTTCTGACTATTCCCCTGTATAGCACACGGGTGAAGGGGACAAGTTCTGGAGGAGACAAGGCTGGCTTCACATCTCAGTGCCTATATTTAGAAGATGGGTGGCATTGGGTGAGTTATAACCTCTGTAAGCCTTAATGTCTTTGGCTGTAAAGTGGTATTTTGGTATGACTGCATAAAAAACCACCCCAAAACTTACTGGCAAAAAAAAAATTATATTTATTCTATCTTATGATTTTCTAGGTCAGGAATTCAGATGGGGCTTGGTTGGGTGATTCTTTTGCTCCGTGTGACATACATCAGGCCACTCAGTGGTATTTAGGTGGTAGTTGGGCTGGGCTGGGGCCCAGGATGGCTCCACTCTCCTGTTGGGCTCTCTATGTAGTTGCAGGGCCTCTCCATGTGGTCAGGGCTCTGGCAGGGGGTGCTCCAAGACCAGACGTGGAAGCTCTCAATCATTTAAGGCCTGAGCCAGAACATGTCCCAGTGTCACTTCTGCCATATTCTATTGGTCAAGCAGTCACAGAGCCTCTGATACGAGGGGTGACAACGAATTTGGGGCCATCTTTAACCTGCCAATAGTGGGGATAAAAATACTTCCGCCTGGGGCTGGAAGGATAAAGTGAGACAATGCATGCACAAGCAGCTTTACTGTGAAGCTAATGAAACTTCAACTGCTGGGCTCCTGGACCGCGCAGCCTCTTCCAAGTCCTGGGACCTAATTCTGTATTCATAATTTTTCTTTCCCTTTTCATAAAGAGGACCCCCTAAATTGTATAAGAATCATGCCCTACCAATCCTGTCCTGTCCCAAATGCATGCGGAAGCACTTATTTAGCGCACTGCCTGGCCCAGAGGAAGCACCCCCATACGCTAGGCTGGTGCCTGGTCCCCTGTCTGTGCCTCAGGAGAAGGCTCCTCCTCTCACTCTGCCCTTTCCCTTTGTTCAGGATCATTTCTTCTTCTCCTTTAAAAAAAATCAAAATAAAACATGCTGAGAATAATTTCATAATCACAAGACTGCCCTCTCAATTGACACCTGCGTCTACCCCCTGATCTCCCACCCACCTGGGAGGTAGACCTTACCCTGGGCACAGTGCCAATCTCTGAGCTCGGGCCCTCTAGAATCTCCAAAGCAAACCAGGCTGAAGGGAGGAGAGCCAGCAGGCAAGGCAGCATTCCGGTGCCCAGCTTGGTCTAGGAGGCATTGAAATTCCAGGGCTGAGGTCCTAGAGACAAAGATCATAATGAGACAGGAAGGTGGCAAAGGAAAGAACCATTTGCATGACAATAATTGAGCCAAGAATAGAAAGCTAGAGGGATGCAAGGGTGAGGCTGGCAGCTGAGCTGGGCTAAACCTCACAAAATCGGACTACCCAGCTCTGCTCAGCAGGGGAGGCGAGGCTGAGCCCTGTGCCAGGCTTTGGGGGAAGGGAGAAGGACATGGTCCCAGGGGACTGTGGGAATGCTGACCGGGCTGCACTTTGCCCTACTCCTCCTCCTTAGGTCCAGAACCCCGCTTTGCTCTTCTCCTTTGTGTGTGGTTCTGTGGCTATAGGGCTAAGTGGGCATCATGGCTGCTCAGAAAGATCTCTGTGATGCCATTGTGATCGGGGCAGGCATCCAGGGCTGCTTCACCGCATACCATCTGGCCAAACATGGGAAGAGGGTTCTTCTGCTCGAGCAGGTACTATGTCCCCTCTGCACTCCTGACTTTAGGGACTGTCCCTGTCTCTTCCCCTAGAGAGAGGTTTCCAGAGTTAGTAGGCTACAGGGCCAGGACAAGGGACCAGATCATTACAAATTCTGCACAATGTATAACTTAGCTGCCTGGTGTGTTTCATGACAATGTAAAGAAAGTTCCACACGCCTTTAGGCCCACATTGGATTTCTAGGTGCATTTCCTCCCTTCACTGTCCCCCACCCCCAGTTCCTGCCCTGATCAAGAAGTTCCCAAGCTCTGTTCTCTTCCTTCTTGCCACCCACTCTCTCACTTCTGTGTCAAAACGGTTGATCTGACCCAGAAAAAATAATCAGTTCTGCTCTGGGTAACCTTTAGATAATTTTGTTTAGAGACCAAGGCTGATTTGTCAGCTTCAGAGGTAGGATTCCTCCCTGCACATTCCTGGCCTCTCACCCTGGAACCCAGCAGAGGCTTCTGTTTTTTTTCTGCCACCTCCAGATAATAGCAGCCTCCTTGTTTGATACACAGGACATAAAAATTCAGCCTTATTTTTTCTCATAGGAAAGGTGACCTGTGCTGTGCTGTCTACAGTGAGCATGCACATGTGGGTGACCAGGACATGTCCACCCAGCTCACCTTCCAAAGATCTCTACCCTTCCATTCTGCCTAAAGCTGTCCAGGCTTTGGTTTATTCTTCTCAGTAATAAGCTGGATTGGTTAGAGCCCTTTCTGATTTCTTTATCAGTTTTCTCAAAGCCTGAGGGATTCTTGGTTTAACCTTGCAGGCAACCGTACATCTTTTGCTAAATCCCAAGTGGTTTCCTTGTCCCGCGTGAGTTGAAGCCACAGGAAAACAGTCAGCATTGGTTTTCTTGTCTGTGAAGTGAGGGGCTAGATTAGAATGACCTCAAAGTTCCTCTCTAATTCTGCTTCTTGATGAGTCTAAGTGGGATGGGGTGGCAGCGGGATGACTGAAGATAACCTAACAGAGAGACTTTGGGGTGTGAATGATGTTAGCAAAAAAGGAAGCTGGGTTCGTGCTACCGAAGAACTTCTGTTCAGATAGCCAGATCGTGAACTTGGTCATAAAGGAAGAATGTATGGAAAGATTTGAAGAGTAAGTGCTCCTGGTTGACAGCTCCTGGCTGATTTGAGCTGGCTCCTACAGGGGGGCGGGCAGTGCAAGGGGTTATAGCCTCAGTTGTCTCTCTTGCTTTCCACTTCCACTTCCAGTTCTTTCTACCACATTCCCGAGGAAGTTCCCATGGGCAGAGCCGGATAATCCGAAGGGCATACCCTGAAGACTTTTACACCCAGATGATGGATGAGTGCTACCAGATGTGGGCCCAGCTGGAGCATGAAACTGGAACCCAATTATACAGGTTGTGGTGGTGGAGGAATTCCTTAAATCATGGGGCCCGGTACCTGGAGGCACTTTCAGTATGTGATGGGGCAGTGCCACGAACATGTGAGATGCGTGGAGGAACACAGGGCCTAGGGAAGTGCCAGGCACATGGAAGCATTCTATTCACTGCCAGGACTACCCCACGGGCCCAGCAGGCTCCTGCCAGGACCTGCGTTGCAAGACTGGGTTCAGACCATGTGTCCAAGGCCAGCAGAGGTTATATCTATATCTCTGTGAAGGCATCTGAGATTCTTTGAAGGCAGGAATTGTTATAGAAAAGGAGGCAGCTGTCTTGATTCTTTATATTCCTGCTAGTATCATAACTTTTCATGCTGGGTGCAGCACCCAGCTCCCAGAGCGACCCCTATAAATCCATTTCATTTTCTCTAAATATCTCCTCCCATAGGAACAAAATAGGGATGCTCCTCACACCCCGTTGCTTGCCAGGGAGTGAGCCTGCCGCTCTTTCCCTGTTGCCCCCATGGGTCTCTCTAACCCTTAAGGCCCCCTCCTCACTGACCTTTCAAATGCTCCTGGGGAGGAAAGTAAACAACCTGTGACACAAAGAGAACTTTAACCATGGACCTTTTCTGCAGCTCTTATCTGAATTTCGTACAAAAGTCCAGCTCTACCCTACAGGGTGGCAGTTATTTTAATGGCCAGGAACCAAGAGGTTACTGTTCTGTTGCAAAAACACCATTAACTTAAGAACAAAGTGAAATCCATTATGCAAATACAGCTAGGGCAGCTAATTACAGATTTATTCCAGAGGCAACTAATGCATCCAGCACCCAAATAAAGAAGCGTGTCTTGCTGAGGGGTGGCCTGGCAAAGGGATCCTTCTGTTAGCCATCTGTGAATACTGCTGAGTGTCTTGTGCTACCAAGAGCTGCTGAGGCCTTGGAGGGCACATTTCTTCTTAGCAGACAAGGAGGCAACTAAAAGAAATGGTAGAAGAGTGTCTAGAATCATTCATGTGGAAGATGATTCTGGAGTCACACAGGTGCGAATTTGCCTTTGGGCTCTACCTCTTACCAGCTGTATGACCTTGGAAAACTTTCTGTACCTCTCTGTGCCTCATGTTTTCCTACAGGGTTTTGTGAGGATTAAATGAGACTCTTATGAAATACTTGGCACAGTGCCTAGCACCTTTCAATAAGTGGCAGTTCCTTCTACCTGTTTTGGGTCAGCAACATCCTATCTCAATTGAGCAAGGGAGGAAGAAAGGCAGGAGGAGACAGACGGGATGCACCAACCAAGAACATCAAGAGAAAAGGCTGCAGGAGAAGGAGAGAGGGTAAGGCACCCCTCTGTAGGAGATTCTCATATTCTTATAATCTTTGGCAGGAGGACAGGACTTTGGAAGCAGGCAGGAGGCAGGCCTGGTATTAGAATAAACTCTGACACATTTAACTGTGTGGTTTGGAGGGAGTTGTTTAATGTCTTTGAGACTCAGATTTTTCATCTGTAAAGTAGGAGTAATAACATCTATTTCACGGGGCTGTTGTGAGGATATGTAAGTAAAGGGTTTATACAAATCATCATCATCATCATCATCATCATCATCATCATCATCACATATTTAGTGCTATAAGCAAGAAAATAAGGCTGTTCTCAAAGCACTTGATACATGTTGACTCATTGAATTCTCCCCAAAACCTCATTAGAGGTGTTACTGAGCAGTCAAGGCCTTAACCCATTAGTGCTAATCACAGAATTCCTATACGGCAGTCCCTCTATATTGCGGTGCACTTATCGCGGCCTCACTGTATCGTGGGATTTTGCGGTACTGTATACGTATGTTGTTAAAGTTACGTAGGTTTAAGAATGTAGAATATGTTTAAGAACATAAGTAGTGTTTATAAAAGTGTGGAAAAGGTTAATAAGGGAGTGGGAAAGGTTAATAAGGGAGTGGGAACGGTTTATACGTGTGTGGGAAGGGTTTATAAAGCCTTAAAAGATATACAAATACTAAAATAAATGTAAGGTTTCTACTTCGCAGATTTTCACCTGTCTGGGGTGGGGTGGGGTCTAGAACGTAATACCCACGGATAAGTGAGAGAATACTGTAGTCCAGAGGAGGGTTTGGCAAACTTTTTCTGTAAATGGCCACATAACGAGTATTTTAGGTTTTGCAGGCCATAAGGTCTCCGTTGCAACTGTTCAGTTTCGCCAATTATTCAGCTCTAACACTGCAGTGTGAAAGCAGCCACAGATAATATGTTAACAAATGAGCATGGCTGTGTTCCAATAAAGCTTTATTTATGGACATGGAGATTTCATATAATTTTCATGCCATGAAATATTCTTCTTTTGCTTTTTAGCAACCATTTTAAAATTAAAAAAATCATCTTGGCTTATGCAACAGACAAGAACAAGTGTCAGGCCTGATTTGGTCCCTGGGTCATAGTTTGCTGGCCCCTGGTTTAGAAGATACCACAAAGTGTTTACTTTGTGTACCTCCTGTCTCCAAACAAGCTCATTGCTTGATCATCCCAGATCAGAAGACTGCTAATGTACATTTAAAGACAAAGACGTATCATAGCCCTTCTTAAAAGACCATTCTGATGCCTCACAGACTCAATTATGAAAAAGGAAGAATAAAATGAATGTGCTTTGAAAAACCTTAAAAGTCTTATAGAGTGCAAGGTGTTGTATATTATTATTATTATTATTATTATTATTATTATTATTATTATTTCCTTTCTAAGGCTAACTTAATTTACTCAGGCACACTAATTTATTTGGTTCTTTTCTTCAGTAGGGACACAGAACAGATACTCCCCATTCCAATTCCTTTAGCTTTTGCTCTTAATTTTGATTTTCTAAATGATTCATCATCTTTGTGATTCTTATTCTTCTAGGTTCTTCTGGAAGAACTAGCACAATGTCATAATCTAATTGATAGACATGAATGTATAACTTTGATGGTGATTTAAAAAAAAATACTTTCAGAAGAGGATAGGTAGGGTGGTTGTCCAACTCTTTTTATTCTCTTCTGCTGCTTCCTGTGACAGTGGCATACTAAACATGGGTGAGCTCAGGATATTTGCATATATTCTGGGAACAGACGGTGACACATGTGTCAAATCACAAGGTCTGAGTCTTTTGTGATGTGTACAGCCAGGACGTTGATAGAAACAGCAAATCCCAGCTCTGTGGCCCCTCTCTTTTCTGCCCCGCCTTTTCCCTTTGAGTCCTACTATCTAGCTCCTGACCTGGACTGCCCCTGCTTAGCTGACAATATCAGACAAGATCACAGCCGTAGGCAGTACAGCTGCTGGCAGAACCTGGTGGCCCCCTCCGCAGCTGCTGCTTCCTGTGTCGGGGAAGTGTCTGGCTTGTCAGCCACATCCCCTCCCTGGAGCAGCCTTTGTTAACCAATTCCACCTCAGCCCACTGCGGAAGATGAAACGCCAGGAGCTCCTCCAAAACCAACAAAGACAGCAGCCATTACCAAGTCCCTCCTCGAATCCTTTCCTCAAGGTGACTCTGAGAACTGGCTCGCCTGGCACTTTTATCCCAGAGAGGGAAAAGCCGGAGCCTGGGATAAGGGATGGCAGACGAGGGGAGGGGTGTCTGTCCCTCCCAATTCCTCCCCACTCCATCCTGCCTCCAATTCTGCTATAGTAACGGGTGGAAATTCCCAATCACCAACTCCTTGCATCATGTCTGTGGCTTTATTGGGGCCAAAGAGTCAACAAGACCCTTGGGAGGAATCTTTGATCACTTCTTCCTTGTGCTGGATCCAGCTAGGGTTGGAAGGAAGGCACAATTCATACCAAATGCTTTGCACTCAGCTGTGGACATTCAGGGAGGTGGGAGCTGCACCGTTTTCAGGGTTTCCTGACTGCCCAGCCTCACTTCAAGGTGCCTTCTTTCTAGGCCAATGCCGACCAGTCAGTTCCCGGGCATTTTGTTTTCTTGTAATGCCTCCCCAGATTTTGTAGCCTAGGTCCGGGCAGAAAAAGAGGAGAGGGAGACCCAGAGCATAGGGGTGAGAAATTGATGCAGAATGAGCAGTCTGTTTATTGGGATCTAGGAAAAGCCATCAAGAAAATAAGCACTTAAGTGATTTTCAATCTGCCCATGGAAATCATCTATCTTCATACTGGGGGGGAAAGACCCGTTCTCCGATCCCGGTTTTGATTCACTGATTTCCAATTCTCTAAGCATTTCCCACAGGAGCCTCTCACCTATCTCCCATAATGACAGGCCTTTGCATTTCCAGGCAGTGTTTTACATTTATTTCCGATTTGCTCATAATGGTCAAAAATCTCTCTCCAATCCAAGGCATTTCTCCAGCCATGCACGGTTTCCCTCAGGCCAAATAACTCAGCTGTGATCCACGGAAAATGAGAATTTCCCAAACACATCTTTGGGCTAGGGGAGGGTCCAGCATCACAAATTCAGATGGAAAATTTCCCACTGTTAGATCAATATCTGGGCTAAGAAATAAATGCCACAGGGGCAGAGAGCTGGAGCAAAATGATTACGATCGGCACAATTACATTCATGGGCAGCATCAGCTCGCTGATTACTCCTCGGGATGGGGAGCTCCCGCTTCATCCACCACAGGACGGCTTGGGAATGAGAACGTCACTCAGGATTTCATAATTCAACAGATTGGCTGTTGTCTTGGCATGAGTTCATTTTCCCTGTATAGTACGTTCTTGTAAGAGGGGTTCTTATTTTAAGGAAGGAAGGAGAGAAGGCGAGAAGGAAGGGAGGGAAGGAAGAAAGGAAAGGAGGAAGGAGAGGAGGGAGACAGGACAAGGAACTAAATCTCAGAGCATACGTGAGAACAGGCTGATACATTGCGGGCAGGGTTAGGCTATGCTGTTCTATTTCCAGGCCAGGGATCTGACTGCTGAGGGGAGGGTTTAGCCAGGTCTTTCCCAGAATCCTACCCAGCTACAACTCCATTGGGTACAAAGGGCTCAAGAAATACACTTGGGTGACTTCTTAATTATCCTGTTGACCAAGAAGTTTCCCAGGCAGTTTTTTATTACCTGAGAACCAATCTGAAGTTCTTTGGGGGGAGCCACAGGAAAAAGACTGCCTGCTGGCTAGTGGGGATTTCTCTAGCATCCTTCTGCTGAGCTTTGAAGAGGGAGAGAGGTGCTTGCTCATGGCTTTCTCATCAGTGGTGAATGCTGGGTAGGCGGGGGCCATGGCAAATGAATTGGGCACGCTGCGCGGCTCTGTGTACTGACACCAGCCCCGGGGCCCGCTGTGTCCCTGACCCCTCCCAATCTCCTCTTTAATCCCCCCAACCAGATAATGTGGGATTTGGAAGCATGTAATATCCATGAGACTCCATTATAGGCTATTATGAGCTTTATATGCAGTACCTAGGGCATGCACCAGGCTGATGCTTGTCTCTACGGCTGCTGAAACTGAGAGGAAAGACAAGAATGGTTCCAAGGCCCAAAGTGACCCTTCTGTTGTTTAGACGACTTTCCACAAAAAGAGATCTCTGGTCTCTTGTGACAGAGATACAGAAAACATTAAAGAGAAATAGCTTTCAATTCCATCAGTGAGAAAGAAGCACAGAGGGATGTGTAGGGAGAAACAAAGTCAGAGAATCACTAAATTAATTGCTGGAGCCCTAAGAGACCATCTACTGGTGTCTCTGCATGAAGATACTATTCGCATTCGGATGGGATCTTCCTAGCACTGCAGGTTTAGCATCCCTGGTCCCGGCCCACTAAATATGAGTGACAATTCCCAGGCACTGTGACAACTAAAAAAAAAATGACCCATGCCATTTCCATATGCCCCTGGGTTGGAGAAAGTATCACCCTGGTGTGGAACCACCAATAGTCCAATAGATGTTGTTACAGAGGAGGAACCTGGGCCCTGGAAAGTAACTGGCCAGAGCAAGTTCTCAGAGGGGACACCAGGACTGGACCCAGAGCCAGCTCTCCCCATGTAAGACCCTTTCCACAAAACTGGCAGCTTCTGAGAAGGAATAGAGAGACAGACACACAGGAAGGGACAAAACATTACGTGACAAGAAAAGGGACAGGGAAAAGAAACAGCCAGGGTGAGGAAAGAGGATAAAGAATAGAGGTGAAAATAGTGAATGGGGTTAGGGGACGGGAGGAAGGGGAAGAAATCACATCGAATCATTGAACACCTATCACTTTCAAAGTGTGGAAATATAGAGGATTTAGAATCTCTGCCCTCAAGGACAGGTGAATCCTGAGAGGGAGGAGGGATTACTATTAGTAGTGAGAGGCAAAGGCAGACAGGCATGGGCTGGAAACCAGCTCAATAATACTGAGACTCTTGTGACAGAATCAAGATCACTTTGCCTGTTTTTTGAGTGTGAGGCTGGGACTGTCCTTGATGCATGGCCCTGGGACCCTAGCTGGAGAATGAGATAGAATGGGCCATGGTCCTGATACATACCTTCACCCAGGTGTCCTTTTCTTTTTCTTTTCTTTTTACAGGCAGACTGGACTACTGCTTCTGGGAACGAAGGAGAATCAAGAATTTAAGACAATCCAGACTACTTTGTCTAGGCTGGGGGTGAAACACCAGTATCTTTCATCTGAAGAACTGAAGCAATGTTTCCCCAATATTCGGTTGGCTAGGGAAGAAGTGGGGCTCTTGGACAAGTCTGGAGGAGTTCTGTATGCGGCCAAGGCCCTCGGAGCCCTCCAGGTGATGTTGTGCAGGATAGAGGCAACGCAGCTCCTGATCTCGGCATCCTGGGCCCCAGATCAGCTCTGCCCCAATCCCCCCACCGCAGGAGAGCCTTTCTCATGTCAGCTTTAGTCTTGACCTTTAGGCAGGGCAGCTTTATATACCCTGCTAGGCCCTGTCAGGATGGGAAAGGTCTAGAATCTGCACTCTCTTTTCTGCCCTAAGTGAGGGACTTTGTCCACCAGGGTGAACTACATGCATAACCATTTCCCTTTCCCTGATCCTGCCCTTTCAGGGTACAATTCGACAGCTAGGAGGCAAAGTGTATGATGGAGAGAAGGTGATGGAGATAAAACCAGGGCTACCGATCACAGTGAAAACCACCACCAAGAGCTACCAAGCCAAGAGCTTGATCATCACAGCAGGTCCTTGGACCAACCGGCTCCTCTCTCCCCTGGGAATTGAGCTGCCTCTTCAGGTAGGAGAGCTGGAAGCCTAAGAGTTGGTGCTTAAGAGAAGACACTTGGGAGCCAGATTAACTTGAGTTCGAATCCTAGATCTGCCACTTGCTATTGGACAACTTTGGGAAAATTTGTTTACTTCACTGAGCCTCAGTTTTATAACCTGTGAAATAAGAGATTGGGCTGTTGGGGAATTAAATTAAATGATAAGCATAAAGTCCTTGGGAGGTGGTCTGGCTGATCATAAGCACTTAATAAATATAAAGTATTATTAACTCCTAGAGAGAAAGAAGGAAGGCTGGGAGAAGTAATGGGAGAAGACTAAGAACTGGAGAAGAGAAAGAGGGTCAGAGATTTTTGTGCATCTCAATATATTGTAACATGCAAATGCCATGAGAATTGAAGGGCTGTAAGACCCCAGAGGGAACTGTTCTCATTGTCTTTAGAGTTCCAAGGCTTTCCACATTCATCGCCCCCTTCCTCTCCCTGCTTCAAGACCCTGCGGATCAATGTGTACTACTGGCGAGAGAAGGTTCCCGGAAGCTATGGTGCGTCCCAGGCCTTTCCATGCTTCCTGGACCTGGACCTCAGCCTGGCTCCCCACCACATCTATGGGCTGCCCTCCGGAGAGTACCCAGGGCTGATGAAGGTGAGTGAAAGGCAGGGAGCAAGCTAGTAGGGGTGCACACAGAAGTGGGGCCACTGCTCTTACTTCCCTCAACAGCCTCCCTCAGGAGTCTGCTTCACTATTCACTCCTTGCAATGCAAGACACCCCACTGTCCTGAGGTCCAGCAAAGGGAGCCCTTCCTTTGCAAACAGAGGGTTAGCGAATGAACAACTAGGGAATGAACAACTAGGCAACCTTGCCTGGCAACAAGCGGCATCTGTCAGGACTGGGGAAGGCCGGGATGATGGATGGGGGCATTGTGTGTACAAGCCTGTCCCCTGGGCTGGGTGGGTGTGCGGGAATGCTGGCCCTGGCAGCTCACACTGCTCTGATTGGGAGCCAGGTCTGCTATCACCACGGCAACAATGCAGATCCGGACTGCCCCGCAGCATTCTCAGACACCCAAGACGTCCAAATCCTGAGCCGCTTTGTCAGAGATCACTTACCTGACCTAGAGCCCCAGCCTGCCGTCGCGGAGTGCTGCATGTACACGGTAAGGGAGTGCGCAGCTCTGGGGAACAGGCGAAGGACAGATTGACCTGGCACAGCTCAGGCTCGACTCTACTTGACTCCTGACATGGTATGTGACTTGAAGCAAATGAGTTCATTTCTGTGGGTCGGCTCACCTCCACCAGAGAGGGCCCATTAGAGGTTATTCATATGCCTTTTCATTAGGAAACTAGGCTTATGCCTGGCAGTCCTTCACTATGTTTCCCAGAAGGGCTCTGAAAGATTTTTTTTGGCAAGATGTTTTAGTTGAGCAGGCCTTAGGGACAAAGAGAAGAGACAGATGTCACCAGAGCCTGAGGCATCTTGGCTAAGTTAGTTTATGCGCATTAACTGAGCACCTACTGTGTTCATAGCTCTGTGCTAGAAGAGAGGCAGATGGACGAATGAGAAGGACCGCCATACCCCAGGGGGCACTGGCAGGCAGAGGACACGCTCCTGTCGCATTCTCATTCTTTCTGGAAAGAAATCCAGCCTCCTTCCCTCTCTTCTGAGCCTGCAGTTCTTCTTCCCCCTAACCTCAAAGGACACAGGTGTGATTGTTTCTTTCTAGAACACCCCTGATGAGCACTTCATTCTTGATCGACACCCAAAGTATGACAACATTGTCATTGGGGCTGGATTCTCTGGTGAGTTCAGGGAGAGGGAGATGGGGTGCTTTAAAGCTGACCTGCCTCAGTGCCAGGCAAAATGGTGTTTTCCATGCTCTTAGCTGGCCAGGTAGGGCCCATCACCTAGACACTGAGTGTGTAAGGGGCTGGGCAGGGTAATCAGAGAAAAGGTACTCATAGTGGGAGGCAACTCCTGGCTTTGGGATGTGATCAAGAGAATTAGCTCTGTCTGGGGACTCTGGAGGGGACTTCCAGGACCCAGCCCCACCTCTGAGCCCAGCCCCTGCTCTTCTCTCTTTAGGGCATGGATTCAAGCTATCCCCTGTCGTGGGCAAGATCCTGTATGAATTAAGCATGAAATTAACACCGTCTTATGACCTGACACCTTTTCGAATCAGCCGCTTCTCTGGCCTGGGCAAAGCTCACCTTTAACCCCTGGCCAGCAGCCTCCCTGTTTTCCTTCTCAGATGAAGGAAGTGGCTGTGAGATGTCATCCCTTTCTCCTGCTCTCTTGAGTCCCCTGTAAACACCAAATAATTGAATCTACCTGCTTTCCCTGGCCAGCTCTCCAGTGACTTTTCAGATGGATGTCTGTATAAGGAGGGGGCATAGGGACTGGCACAGGAGACCAAGCAGTTGTTAAAGTTCTCTTCATGGGGAAATCTGATGAATTTGAAATGGATTTTATTGAAGATGTTCAGGGGAGGGTAGACAAGATGATTTGTCGATGACTACTGCTCTCGAAGCTCCTGTCTTAAAACTAGAGCTACCCTCCATTACAAACTCCCGTAAAATCTGGCTCATCGTGCACCATAAATGTTTGCTGAAGAAAAAACGGGTTGAATAGCCCTGACCAGTGCGGCTCAGTTGGTTGGGTGTTGTCCCACAAAGCAATAGGTTGCTGGTTTGATTCCTGGTCAGGGCACATGCCTGGGTTGTGGGTTCAGTCTCCCCATCGATGTTTCTCTCCTTCTTTCTCCCTCCCTTCCCCTCTCCCTAAAAATAAACAAAATCTTTTAAAAAATGTATTGAATAAACAAATAAATAATGGCACTGCATTAAAGTCTGTGGTGGGCTTTATTTTCCTTGTGACTTCATTTTTTACAGATTTTAATAGTCTAAATCAGCACTACAGAACCCTCTACCCCAGGAGCCCTTGGGGGTCTTGATCTCTTTGGTGCACTGCACCCTTTTCCTCTGGATTCTTTGTCTGATTCTCATCCTCTCTCTGGTGCTGTAAAGATGCTCAGTTCCCCAGTCTCTCATTAAGGTGTATTGTCAGGTCTTTATGAAGATGGAGCTGTTATACCAGGAAGAAAGAGAGAGACACACTCGCTTAGAAACCCTGTTCAATGTTTGAATGTTAAATGTGCCATTTTATTATCATTAGGATTGCTCCCACTTAATGAAACGGCATTAGCACCAAGTCGGCTGGTCTCCTTGCACTAATTGCTTTGAAAGGGAGCAGGCTCATAACTACCCCAGGGTGGGAGGAGGGGTGAGGGGTGTTATCAGGGACTCAAGCAAGACTTAATGCACCCAAGCAGGATAATCTCCAGACCAGGCCAGTCTGACCCGAGAGAAAGGAGTTAAAGTACTCTGGGGAGCAACAGACTGGGCCGGGTTTGGGGTGCGGGGGATAGTGGCGGTAGTAGTGAAAACATTAAGAGTTACTGAGCAGGGAAGGGTGGGAAATGGGAATGAAAGTAAAAATATTCCCAAAGAGAATAGAACACAGAGGAGATTACTCTTCAACTGCCACATAGGTCTAGGCTCATGGATTAGCACTGATTGCTCCAGGGAATTATAAAAGCCAGCCAATCCCATCAATCCTATGACAAGACTGATTTTTAGGTGCTCTCAGATGGTCTCCTGAACCTCGTCCTCTGTAAAGTGGGAATAATCATCATCATCATGTCTGTAAAATGGGCAGAATACTATAACATGGATGAACTTTGAAGACATGATGCTAAGTGAAGTGAGCCAGACACAAAAGGACACATAATGTCTTCATAGAAACAGGAAGTAGTATGGTTGTTTCCAGGGGCTGTGGGGAGGGAAGGATGAGGGATTAGTGTTTAATGGATGCAGAGTTCCAGTTTGGGAAGATAAAAAAGTTCTGGAGATGGATGGCGATGATGCTTTTACAACATCAAAGTTTAACAAATCACAAACAAACATGGTTTAAGTGAATGCACTTAATGCCACTAAATTGTACACTTAAAAATGGTTAAAGTGGTACATTTTATGTTGTGTATATTTTACTACAATAAAAAAAGGGAATAATATCAACCAACTTTACAGGAGTGTGTGAGGATTAAGTGAGATCATTCATTCATTTATCCATTCAATACAGAAAGACTTATTGAGCTTCTGCTGTGTGTCAGGCACTATGCTAGGCACAGTGGATGCAGCCGTGAACAAAACAGGCAGAAATCTCTGCCCTTGTGGCACTCACAGTTCAGTGCGGGGAAGAAATGTAAATGACACATGTAAGTAAATTATGTTGCATGTTAGAAGGTGACAAGTGTGTTGGAGAAAAACAGAACAGGGAGAGGAAGATGGAGGATGTGGGGGAGGAGACTTTTTCCATGGTGGTCAGGGTAGGACTCATTGAGGAGGGAGCATTTGAACAGACTTGGAGGAGAGGGAGTGTGCCAGGCAGGTATCTGGATGTATGTAAGAGAATGTGATAAATTGTAAAGCAAGGTATTGTGTGTGAGAGAGAGAAAAATGAGGCACAGAGAGGGATCCATGTAAGATCCTGCCAGCTCCCAACCTGGCAAAAGTTGGGGAGAAAGGGTGTTGGGAACCTCTCCCGCTTATTCCACGGCTGCCCGCAGTTCCCTCTGGCTCTGCTTCTGTCTGTGCCACCCTCCTCCCCCAGCCAGCTGCAGCATCCCTTCCAAAATATCCAGTCTAATTCTGCTTGCTGGTGGCAGCTAAAGGAGGAGACCAATGTCTACGGGAGGCTGAGAAAGGACAAATGGGGGATGCTGAGCTGGCTAAGGTTCTTCACAAGTGAGCTGGTGCGTCCTAGAAACAGAGTGCGTGGCAAGGCTGGGACAAGGGCATGAGGGTAGGATGGGTGTGCGTGGGAAGGGTAAGGTCAGGGAAGGGTGGAAAGAAGCAGGAACTGGCTAAGAAGAGACTGGCAATGTGCAGGCCAAAAAGGCAGGTAAGGACCTCCAGGAATGCTGCACACTCACCCCCAGACCCAAAGGAAATGGGTCCAGAATGGCCAAGCGATGGAACTAAGCACTTCTTTTGGGGGGTGGGGGGTGGGGGGGTCACAGAGTGGGAGAGGAGATGCAGGGAACAAAGTCTATGGGCATAGAGAAGAGGACAAGCCATCATAGAAGGGGTCGGAGGACACCTTGTGGGCTTAACGACACTGAAGGATTTGCCCAAACAGATCCACCAGCTTTATCTCCCTGCTCTGCTTCTGCTTTAGCGGGGCCAGGCATCCCCTTTCAGGCAGACCCGACGTATCTTCAAGATGGAAGAAAATGAAAATAAATCGGGCAGGCAATAAGACCTCTGGAAGGGCAGCTGGGGCCTGCACAGGCTGCAGTGGAGAGATAAGGGCAGAGAGGAGAAAGCGGTCGGCCTGGTTGCCGCCCAGACTAAGGAAAACAGAGGCAGGCTAAAAATAGATCGGGGGTAGGGAGGGAGGAGAGTCAGTCCAGAAAAGAAGGGAAAGCAGAGGCAATCGATGCCGTTGCGCTTCTGACCCAATTCTTCATCTCTCAGCCTCACCAAACTGAAAAATTAGGGGGTGATGGGGAAAAAGGGAAAGACTGGTACAGAGTGAGGAAGAGTCAGAGGAAAGTAATTTGAGTGTTAAGACCTAGGCAGCCGTGGGGTACAGATCTGTAATCATGATGGAGAAGAGAAGAGGTACATAGCTTAGCTACTGTTAGGCTGTCCCCAGAGGTTGGCATCCCAGAACAGGTTCAAGAGCTTAAGCAGTATAATCTGGAAGGCTGTTCACCTGTCCAGAAAGGGGCAAGGGAGCAGCAAGGATGAGTTAGTCTGGAGACAGCAGACTGGAGTGTGACATGATGCTTGCATTTTATTTCTCAGAAGAGTGATTAAAGAAAGTCTGGTGAGCGAATATTCTGTTTCACTGGTGGGATTCCAGTATAGCCACAGGGATTTAGGTTAGACCTCAGGGCACCCATCCCACTAAGTAGATTTGTGAGACAGTAAGACATGTATCTAAGCACTCTGATGGTCTTCTTTTCTTGGAGATCTTGAAAACTGAGAAGCTCATCTCTGGGGGCCGATAGTTTTGTGTGAGGGCTAGGACCTTCCCACCATCTTCTGGAAGACTTCTGGTTGGAGAGAAGATGGAGGATTTGTATCGCCCTAGAACAGATATCTGGGCCAGGGCCTATGGCAGGGTGAATACAAGCATCTGAGGGTGGGGGGGAAAGGGGCACACTAGGTGGGCTGGCTCCGTCAGACAAGGAGGAGCAGCGGGGACAAGGGGCAGGATTCTAACAGGAAGGACCCAATGGCATTTACATAACTTTAAATAATGAATAAGGCCAGCTCTGGGGCTCTTAGTCAGCATGCTCATCTGCATCTTTATTAAGCTTTATAAATGTTTCAGCTCCCTCCCCCCTCCCCCCAGCCCTTGCCCAGCCTGCCCCAAGCATCGGGTAGCTGATTGCTCATTATTTTAGACTAGATTTGTTTCACCAACATTCAGTGAGGCATGGAGTGGGGGACACAGAAAAGAGGAACAAATCCAAAGCAGACCCAGTGGAGGGGTAGGGGAGCAAATGTAAGCAACAGCCATGGGAAGTCAGGCAGCTGTCTGTGAGCTAGGGACACGGGTATAATTCTCTAAAATGCTCCCGGGGCCAACATTCTCAGGAGAGAAAGGTTTCTTAGATTCCCTGAAATGTTCTGGGTTCAAGTCCTACTCCATCCCCGGTTTCCCTTACATCTGCTGCCGAGCCCCCCAGCAGGCCCCTCGCTCAGCTCCAGCGTAGCCGGGAGCCACTTGAGCAGCCAAATGAGTACAGCCCCCAGGGAAGTTCTCATTTTTTCCTGAGGTAGGAATTTTGCTATTTTCACACAAAAGAAAAAAAAATTTTTTTGCTGCACTTGCAAGGGAAGAACAGGCACCAGGCATATTAGGGGAGAAAGGGATGGGAACAGGTGCACATGGTATGTGAACATGGAGGAAAAAGGAATGCTCGCGTCCAGAGTTCGAGCCCACCCTGAAAGAGGAGCCTGGAGAAGAGGGACATCCACGTAGGCATGCTAGTGCCAGCTGCTCCGATATCTGCCTGTTCTACTGGATGGAGGCAGGGAGAAGAGCCTGGATGAGGAGGAACTGGCAGGAACCTGGTAGGGTGAAAGGTAGAACATTTCTCAATGTTGGTTGCACATTAAAACCATCCAGTTAGCTTTAAAAATATATAATGCCTACTGTGAGCCAAGTGTCGCTGGTTCGATTCCCCGCCAGGGCACATGACTAGGTTGCACGTCAGGTCCCCAGTTGGGGGCGCGAGTGAGAGGCAACCACACAGTAATGCTTCTCTCCCTCTCTTTCTCCTTTCCCCTCTCTCTAAAAACAAAATAAACAAACAAATAAATAAATAATTATTTTAAAAAATATATAAAATGCTTAAAATATATAGCCCTGACTCATGTGGTTCAGTGGACTGGGAGTTGTTCCACAAATCAAAATGTTGCAGGTTCAATTCCTGGGCAGGGCACATGCCTGGGTTGTGGGCCAGGTCCCCGGTTGGGGGTGTGCGAGGGGCGACTGATGGATGTTTCTCTCACACATGGATGTTTTTTTCCCTCTCTTTCTCCTTCCCTTCCCCTATTTCTAAACAAAACAAAATAAAATAAAATATTTAAACAAACAAACAAACAAAAAATATATATATAATGCTTGAGCTCCACCCAAGGACAATCAATCAGATTCTCTAAGGGAGAAGATCCTGGACACTATTTCTTAATGAGTTCCTCAGTGTTGCCCCAGCCAGCAGGTCAGTTGGTTGGAGCATCATCCCATACACAAAACGGTTGCGGGTCTGATTCCCAATCAGGGCACATACCTAGATTGTGGGTTCAGTCCCCAATCAGAGCACGTATGGGAGGCAGTCGATTGATGTTTCTCTCTCATATTGACACTTCTCTCTCCTTTCCTCTCTAAAAATCAATAAATATATCCTCAGGTGAGAATTTAAAAAAAGGTGCCTCAGTATTGTTTGGATACTGGTTCAAACAAACTAACTTAATATATATGTATATTTATTACATTATCAATATATTATAAAATCAAGCATATTGAAACGTTAGTTGGATATTTGGTATTAAGGAGTTTCTAATAAATTTTTTAGGTGTGATAAGAGCAATGTGATTACGGTCTTATTTTATTTTATTTTTAAAAATATTTAAAATTTATTTTTAGAGAGAGGGGAAGAAGGGAAGGAGAAAGAGGAGAGAAACATCAGTGTGCGGTTGCCTCTCATGCACCCCCAACCGTGGCCCTGGCCCACAACCCAGGCATGTACTTTGACCAGGAATCAAATCGGTGACCCTCTGGTTTACATGCCAGCGCTCAACCCACTGAGCCGCGTCAGCCAGGACATGATTACATTTTTAAAAGTCATTTTCTTTTCTTTGAGGAATATATTCTAAAGTGTTTATTAACAAAGTGATACACCTGGGGTCTGCTCTGAAATAATCCGGTGAGGTGAGGAAGTGGACAGGGGTAAACGTAAAGCAAGATTTTTCTCTGTGTTGATAATTGTAGAAGCTGCTTGATAGATAAAGCAGTTCACAATACTATTCTTTCTAGTTTTTGTGTATAAAACAAAACAAAAACAACAGCTCTTTGGCTGTTTCTAATATGCAGCAGGGTGAGAACCACAGAGCCAGGTATTCCGCAGGTCAGGCACCATCATGGTACCCAGCACACCCAGCTTCAAGGAGAAGAGCAGGTGTGTGGGACCCTAAATGTGGGGGTACACTATCTGACAGTCATAGATGCAACTCTGGGGTTCCCAGGGCTCTGCAGCCTTCTTCCCTGGCCAGTACAGCTTCTGGGGACTCAGAGTCTGTATGCTCTGTGCACCTGCCTGTGGCACCCAGAGCAAACAAGCACCCTTTTTCTCTCTCAGTCCCTGCTGTCTCCTGACCGACTTCACAGGGCCTGGACCTCCTCTCAGCTGGACACTCCCTCCCCTACTGCCATCACCACTGCTTCCCTGCACTTTCACTACCCTACGGGCTCACCTGCCTCTGCCAGGGAACATGTGCACAGCTGACTTCATCAGGGAGGTAAAGGAAGGCTGAACACAAGTCTACAGAAGTAGGGGCACCCAGGCACCCAACACCAGTGGTTGCTGGCAGAGCTGTCTGAGCTGCTGAGAGATTCACGGGTAGCTTGATCTCGTTTGCATATCATTACTTTAATGAACAAATTCAAAAAAATTCCAAATTCTCAGTTTTCTACTATTCCCGACTGGTTGGCTCTTCTCACACTTGTCCCTGATGTGGACCAACCATTCACACGTTTTCCTGTCCTTTTAGGTGAATGGTCCCCCTCCACTCCTAACAACTCACAACGTTCAGTCTCTCCCCTCCCCCACCCCTGGGCACCAGCAGCTTGAGCATCATGCTCATTTTGGGGCTCTATCTGTCTTCTCTGCTCCATTACCTTCCCCTGATGGCCTCTAGGGGCTGGGGAGGAGAGACGGTTTAGAAGGGGTCTATTTAAGAGATTTTTGGAATCTGTGTCTGCACCTCACCCACTTCCATGAGTTATTTCAGCGCCGATGTTTGTCTCGAGCTGATTATTCCAGCCTGAGAACAGGTGGAGCAGCCTGCAGTGGCTTATTCGTCAGCCAAGGCCATCTGTTCCCAACAAGCTGAGATTTGTAGCTGATTTCTACTGGGGAGCAAGGAGAGGGGGAGGGGAGGGAGATGAAGATCACTCCCACCCTCAGGGGCCTTAATCCTCCCAGACCTCCTGATGCCTGAACTCCCAGGCACTCCCTTCAGATACCCATACCCTCTCATTATCTCAGAGAACTCAGTGGTGACTTGACTCTGTGAAACAGTGACCATACTTTTTCCTTAAGGGGCTAAACCCTTGTAGATGGAATCGGGTATGAGAAACACAAACCCATCAGCCAGGCACAAAGTCTGGTCATTGAGCCCTTATAGATATATATATTTTTAAAGTATATAACCATGACACAAATATTCTAAATGATCTTCTTGGCAGTTGGCTTCTCCTCACTCTGATCCATCACCAGTGCCTTTACCAACACGAGTCATCTCACCTAAGCCTATCACCTGCAGGGCATCAGGCTGCACGGGAGGGCGCCGTCTAGATGCTCTTCTCTTCTCCCTGCTGCTTCTCTCCCCGAAATACCCTGTTCAGGTTCCACCCTCCAATCTGTTCCTCTTCCAGCTTCCACTGTCAGCTATGCCAAGAGATGCCTGCTGCTTTAAGAACAGCTTTCCCTGAGTGAGGGATCTAAGCAGTTTCTAAGCAGCTTCGCCACATGGTTTTCCCCTCACGGCTACTATTTCTATATATGAAATGCCAGAAAGACGCTACCCTTATAGTCACACTAATAGGACAATTTGGGGCCTTCTATTGCGTTTGGCACAGACACACATCTACACTGACATTTTTTTAAAAATGCATGAAAAATTTATATTATAAACACAGATACTTTATCTATAGCTCCCTATGCCCAAATAAAACTATTTATAATAGTCAGAGGTCCCTTCTACCATTTATTTATCTGTTTTCATGTGTAGTACTTTTGTCCTGTGTACATGTTCCCTTAAGAACCCATTCACAGAGCTGTAAGACTGCCTCACTTTCTAGCTGGTCCTCTGGGCTTATTTTGCTAGTTCCCCGGGAGCAGAAGCTCCCTTCCTGTCTAATATGAAATCCCACCCAGTGGCTCAGTATGTGGTCCACTAGAAAGAATAGCTCCACAGATGGGCCCCAGGCCCCTCAAAAGCAGGCCACGAGACCTGTGCCTGTAGCGCAGAACATCCTGGGGCAGAGCCACTCACTAGGGTCACTCTCCCTTGCTTTCCAGAGGAAGGTAAGTCCCATGGGGGCCTCAAGCAAGAATGCCAACCTGCAACTGATTCCAGTCCTGTGAGAAACAGGACCCATGAGGCCTCTTTCACCATCTACAATTTTATATCTGCCTGGTTACCAGTTACTGACCTGTCTTTCAAAGACCTAATGTTTCTGAAACTATTGGCTGCATCTTCCCTTTACCAGGATTTTTTAAAAACTGCCCCTCCTTTGTATTCTCCACTTTCAAATTCCCTAGCGTCCTCTCTTCCCCAAATCCATTTGCTTCTTTTCCTAATCTAGTCAGATCATAGATGTGGCACAGAACATATCAAAATTTATTAAAATGTGGAAACTCTTTGCTCTTAAGCCACCTCAAATATAATTTGCCTGAACAGTGTCAAAACTCAATATCCTTTTTGAGGTTTTTTTGGTAAAACTGTCATTGCTGACTTTTGATATCTAAAGCAAATTCCATCTGCACATTTAAGTATTCCACTGGGAGATTTATGTCACTGACTTCAATCGCAAAGCACACATCTTTTTGGAATCTCCCTTAAGTATATGACCCATTACTGGGGTTTATGCTACAGAAGACTCAATTTCTCTGTAAAATTTTTTCTAAACAAATCTAGTATTCTTGTTAACTCTAAAATGGCTATTGCTCTGGAAATCACTCCTCCCAGATCATATCCCAGAGAATGGTCTGGATTGTTGGGTTGTATTATAATGAAATTAGACTGAGGTGAATATAGCTTAAAATATGCATTCCGGGCCATGTGGAACTGTTATTTATATTGTTGGCACAGTGTGCATGAAGCGCAAATGTGATAATGTATGGCGGATGCTCTGAAATTGTAAAGAGCAACACAAACGTGAGGTTGATATTTTCCCCTAAAATTGCCAAGAAGTGTTTCCTTCCTAAGGCCAGGTGTTGGTGGATACCAGGCACACAGCTCTTTGAGATGAGGATCACGGCAATGACTCTTGGCTTTCTTGCCTCCTGCTTCATCCTCTGACAAGGCCAGAATAGCTCAGAGGTGCCTGGTCAGTTGCTGGAACCAAGCTGAGGACCCTGCTAGGACAGATGTTATTTCTTCATGGGGACAAGGACACTTCATAGAGTTGTGACAAAGGTTAAATGAGATTATGTAAGCAAAAGTGCGTTAAGTATGTGGACATTGTAAGTGCTCAAACAAATGGGAACTATCATTGGTTTTTATCATCCTCTCCATTTCACGTATCACCATTGACAGCCTGGGACGCCCCAGTCACTACAACAGACTCAGTTCCAGGAGCCCCTAAAAGAGCCGGAAACAGCGTAGTTGGGTTGCTGAGCCAAGAGATGTGTTCTCATGCCTCTGAAATATTTAAAGGGCAACAACGTTGGGCTTGGCCTAGTTAACTGCTTAGGAATCTTTAAATGGTCGTGGCTTCCTGGAAGGTCGGGAAGCACCTCCAGGCAGGGGCGGAGCCAGAGGCTCAGAACATGCAAATAATATATGAATATGCTAATATACCAGATTTCCCAATCAATGGGAGGGCGCCTGCCTGGAGTGGCAGAGCCTTGGAGTTAAAAGGCGGGGGCAAAGACCACGCGGAGGCGCAACCCGGCTTCTCGACAGAACCAACCCCGATAGACCGCGCGCTGGGAGAAGACGTCCCTCCCCCAGCACGAGCGTCTCGCGGCTTCCCTAGCGCCGCCTGTCGGTCCCTCATTTCCACACCCTCGGTTCCTCGCCGAGGGTGATGAAGGGGTGGGGATGTTTGGCAGCGTTGAGGGGCTCCTTGCGAATTTAGGAGCCAAAAGATTCTTGCCAGCAATATCTTGTTTTACAGATGGGGAACCTGAGGCCCAAGAGGTTCAGTCCCTTCTCCAAGGTCTCAGTACTAGCGGCAGAAGCCCTCAGTTTAGCAGGTTTTATTTATCGGTTTTGTTTTGTTTTATTTTCACTACAGCACGTGGACCCCAGTCTGTAGGTGAAAAAGCAGCAGCCCCAAATGAGGCAAGAACTTGGTACGTTACCAAGCAACCCAGGAATGCCCACCAGGCTGGAGAATTTAGAAAAAAATATTTCCTGGGGAAAGATGAAAGAAAGGGGCTGGGGTGGCGGACCACAGCAGTAACAAGCAAGGACAAATGATCATAGACCGGTCTGGGATGTGTTGCTATGTAAAAGGTGATGAAGTGTTCCAGCTGCCCTGAGAACCACCTCGGAGTTAATGAAAGGGGAACAGAAAGGATTGGGGTTAGATTTAAGGCAGCACTTTCTCCCAGGGATGATAATGGTGCTTTGTTCAGGGACCAAGAAAGGATGTGGACTCACCCGCCCTTCCTCCCATTTCTGCGTCCTTTGGGAATCCATCTCCCTCTACTTCCACTCGGGCCTGCTTGGCGGATAGGAAAGAACAATTGACTTTGAAAAGTCCCCGCCCACCATTCAGGTAGGAGATTCTTTTCTTGGATGGATTTCCTGGGCTCTTTGCTGAGGGTGAGGACAGCAGACACGCTGGCCCCACGGCCCTGGGGGGAGAAGCAGCAGTCATGGCATCTCTTGCAACACGCTCCCTGCCAAATTGATTCAAATTGGCTTGGATATGAACATATGATTAAAGGAGCGGTGCGATTCATTTATCAGGAGAGATTAAAGAGCAGCATCTGCGCAGCCTAGCTGGGGGACAATTAAGGAGCAAATCGCTAAGTGTCTGTGCCGCCATGCATAGGGGCGGGGCATGGGGGGAAGGACAACTGGTGTAATATGCCAAGAGGACACAGGATGAAAGGGGGTACTTCGGAAGTCACTCTGTGCTGCTCTTGTCTCTGGGCACAGACTGGGCACCACGGGAGAGAGCGTCACAGTGTTTTGTCTTCACCTATGCCTCTTATCCAAGAGTCAGGGCAAACCTGAGGGCTTCGATTGGAAAGGAGGCAGCTTTGAGCTTGGCACAGGGACAGATTTGCTGTCAGTTTAGTGGGACTCACTTTCGTCTTAGGGACTAGAGCTACTCTGAGTGTACAGGTAAGGGCAGGAGCTTACAGAGCTCTGAAGACACACCCAAAATGAAGATGGGCTTTGATAATCCTGCAGGCTCCTGGACTCCCCTGGGGAATTGGTCCTGAGGGGACTACCACCCTCCCAGCCTGGGGCCCAGCACCCCAGTGGAGAAGCTTTGCTGCAGCATGGAGAAGCATTGATCATGCCAGGCGATGTTTGGCTTCCCCAGATAGCCTGTGGACTTCCCTGCCACCACCTCTATGTCCTTGCCTCAGAGTCTTTGATTAAGGTCTTTCTTCCCAGCACACCTGTCCCAGCAATATCTACCTGTGGAAATGCCATCCTTTCTTCATACCCCAGCTCAAAACACCACCTCCTTTTGGAAGCCTTCCTAGCACTCTCCCTTCCTCACAGTGAGTGTCTCTCCTCATAATACGCCCAGAGCAACTTTTGGTGTCCTATTATGTCCTATGTAATTATTTCCATGTGAGTCTACCTTAGCCCTTATCCACAAGTCCCTGGAGGACAAACACTATGACTTACTATTCTCTACCTACCCAAAGCTTGCACATATTAGTAGGTGCAACATATATTCTGTGTCTAACTTCTCCACTAAAATATCCAGTTTATGAAAGAAAGGAGTCATCCATCTCCAGCACTTAGAAGAGTGCCTAAACCATATAGCAGGCAGATAGAACTCATTTGTTACCCTGGCTGTTGTGGCTCAGTGGATTGAGCACCAGCCTGAGAACTCAAAGGTCACCAGTTCAATTCCTAGTCAGGGCACATGCCTGGGTTGGGGGCCAAGTCTCCAGTTGGGGTGTGCATGAGAGGCAACTAATCCATGTTTCTCTCCCTTTCCCTCTCCCTTCCTGCTCTCTAAAAAATAAAATAAAATCTTACAAAAAATTGACTGTTCAGCAGATGAATAAATAAATAAGTTTTCTGACTTGAACAAAGGCCCCTGCCCCAGGCCAGGCTATTGGAGATTTAACCAGAGGCCTGAGTCTGTGTGGGACTTTGTCATACTAGTTCCTGAAAACAGAAAACACACCAAGGTATTTGAAAACAGTAGTAAAAGATGTGAGTGACAGAACTGAACATGAGGAACCAGTAATAAAAAAAAAAAGTAACTTCACTTTTACTACCATCTCTATTCAACCTTGGGGGAAAGTGGAGAGGCAGTCTCCAGTTTCAGATGGATCCATTTTACACTTCTCTCACACTCATTTTGGGGGTGACTTTTCTCCCTCCTCCCCTTTCTTGACCCTTTCTGGGTAGTGAGAGCCTCAGCTTTAGAGAGAGCTGTCTGATATTCTTTCCTGCCCAAACCAGGGGGACCTGGTCGACCAGCTGTAAACACGCCATGCACACAGGGATTAGAACTGATCACATTACTAAAGAAGGTGTAAAAGGAGGAAGGATTGTAAGTGGTCACATTACAGAAAATAGAGCAGGAGAGGGAGCGAGTCATTTGTTTCTAGTCCTTCTGCATGAAATGCTTCTTGGCTGCAGTGAGGGGACGAAGTGTGGACTGGGCAGGAAGGCAGAGACTGCGCAGGGCTGAGAAGCCAGCACTCCTAGCCTGTTCTGATTGCCCTGTGGTCAGAGGGGCTGGGGGCCAGAGAGTTCTGTCAAGTTTTGGTCAAAAAGTCATCTTTGGAGTGACTAAAATTAAACTTAAAAAAATTCTAATACAAAGGGCTTGCATTCCTTAACAACAATGAAAAGAGCAGGTAGGATCTCTGTAATTGGTAAGACTTAACAGAGGGACCTCAATATTTCCACGTAGACGCCAGGGGAGGATGAGGCCTGGTAGCTGTGCCAACCTGAATTACAATCCATAGGCTCTTAAATGTAAAGGTGGGGCTCGTATCTTCTTTGACCCACCCTCTCATCCCACTGCCTCCGCCTGCCGCCAATGACCTGTCAACGCTCTCTGAGTGGCTCTGGTCTGATGTGGGAGCAGACCAGGATGCTTCTCTCAGGCCCCAACCAGAATCCTGAGTCTGCTCCCTTCTGGCCACCGTGGACTTTACCTCAGCCTGAAGGAACAGGCAGGAAAACTGGCAGAGCCAGGAGGAAAAGGACATTTATTTCCATACATCAGGTAATCAGAAAAGAGAGAGCACAGCCCAATGAGTACAAACCAATTGCAGGAGAGGAGTGGGAACAGCAGATGGGAAGCAGCACCAGGCACTGCCCTTGGGCCCCCAAGGCTGGTAGTGTTGGAGGGATGACCTTTAGGGTTGGGGCTGGGGCTGTCAGGCCACATGTTGCCATGTCTGGGATAGGTGGTGTGTGTGTGGGAGACACATGGTGATTGGAAGAAAATGAATCAGGCTCAGAATGCTGGGTGAGGATAAGTGTCTGATACATTTTAGTACTGACCAAACTTCCATGTTCAGTTTTTCTGATCACAAGTCCTCAACTCAAGGCCTTCCCTCTCAAGTTGAGCTTATGGTGGAGGAATCTTGGACAGAGCGGGAGAAAGGCATTCCTTGGATAAACCCCAAATTGGTGTAGGTGGAACGGGTTTACTTTTAAATAGGTCATTGCACTTAACACACTGATGAGCTGAAGAGGGTAGGGGCTGGATGTTCTGGATGGGGCATATGCACCCGTCTGTGTAGGCTTGCTCAACCCAGACCAGAAGCACCTGCACCCAGCTCTGCTTACCCTTCTCTCCAGCTGCACAGAGAAAGGGCTGCTCTCTGAAGAGTGAACATAGAGATGAAATTCTCCTAGTCATTCTGGGGCCCCAGCTGCCACCGCAGCCCCCTCCCACTCTCAGGGATGCAGCTGTGATAGAGAGGTTGGGTATTTAAATTAAAAAGTAAAAAGACAGCAGGCACTGAGAAGAGAAAGCCCTCACCTCAAGCCGGGGGGAAGGAATTGCTGTTCCAGCCCCTAAATCCTCCCCCATGGACCCAGCAACGTAGAATGGCCCAGAAGGCAATCTGTCCACTGTCCCTGAGCAGAGGGCTGAGATGGAGGTCAACTTGCTGGCTCCACGAAGTGCTAAGCCACCTGCCACTGCCCATAGTGGCCCAAGGTCAAAGCCAAGAGTGTGGCATTTTGGAGGCAGAAGGAGCAAAGAGTTCTCTTATCAGAAACTCCTCTTCCCCCACCTCTTGCATGTGGGGACATCAGACCCCACAGCCTGGAAAGCACCCTGACCCAAGAGTCAGGTGTTTCTCCTGCAGATCAGCAGTCAGGTGGGGAGACCTGTGCCCCACTGCTTCCTGGGAGAGGCGCTGTGGCAGCAGTGGCCCATGGGGTGGGAGACTATGCGTTGGTCTCCGTTGGCTTGGCCTCTGTTGGCTTGGCCTCTGTGTCGCTGTCACTCAGAGAGCTGTGGGAGTGTCGGGGCCTGGAGGTGCTGTCAACAGGGTCGTGCTCTTCATCTGACCGGTCAGGGGCAAGGGACTTCCAGTAGCTGGTGGGGCTGCAAGGAGAGAGGAATGAGGTCACAGAGGAATGACATTCCTAATCTTCAGCATCAAAGCCTTTAGTCCTGGGGAGGCCCCCAAAGCCCGGTCACAGCAACCCCTAAAAGCCACAAATTGAGAAGCAAAGACCTTCTCTGGCTTCCCCAGAAGATATTCAGAGTAGTAAGAAAAAGGAGCACATCGTCTTGACTCTGAAAACTTGGAAAACTCTGAGGAAAGCCATGCTGTAGAGCAGCGGGTCTCAGACTTAAATTTGCCTAAGAATCAGCTGCAGATTCCTGGGTCCTTCCTCTGAGAAATTTTGATTCACTAACTCTTGGGTGGAACTCAGGAATTCTGCATTTTCAACTCCCTTTCCAGGAGATTCTGACGCAGGCAGTTCATGGACCACCACATTCACGGGGAGATAGAAGGTATGGTGATTATATGACACCTTGTCTAAGGTAAAGTTGTTCCTACAATGATTCCAAGAAGGAGGGCCCTTCCCCACTGAATACTCCCGGATCTGAACTCTTTCTCCCAATCAGGTTTTCCTAAGGTCTGTGAGAATTTCTGCCCCTGACTACGGCATCATCTACATACCACGAGGAATGGAGATGTAGAAGCTGGCAAGACCTCTGTTTCAGAGTGGCATATCCTTTCTTGGTACCATAACCCAACCTCATAGTTTTCATGAGGCCATTGGGAGCCTCCAGCTATACCCCCCGCCCCCCCTCCCGCCCCCCTACGACGCGGAGCAGCATTACCCATGGATGGAGCAGGCTCATGACATCAAGCAAGGATGGAACCTCGCCTTCCAGATCCAGTCTCTTCTTTACTCTTTCCCAAAGCTTTCCCCTACTCCACCCCTCTCCCCAACACTGCCTCTGCCAGTTCAAGTGCACTACAACTTCAACACTCAGAGAAAATGCAGCCCAGGGTGGCTTCACTCCTACCAGTGCCCTGTAATCAGTGGGTCACTGCCCAGTGATTCCAGGGACACAGCCCTGCTTCCAGGTCCTAGAGAACTTCCACTGGGATTAACAGCAATTCTGTGGTCTCTCTGCCTACAATTCTGAGAACCTCAGGAGAGCTCTTGTTTACTAGTCATTTCAAAGTTCTGTCCACAAACCAAAAGAAAAAGAAACAATTCTGTATGAAAGAATACATTTTGTGGTGAAGAAAGGATTTGGTTGTGGAGTACTTCCTGTGTGTGAGACCCTCTCCTAGGCACTCTGGATACGCTGTTATTTTCACAATAATCCTATGAAATGTCATGAGGAAGCTGGTTCAAAAAGACGGAGCATCTTGCCCAAGGTCACACAGCCAGTATGTAAATTAGAACCTGGGACTCTTAGACTTCAAAGCCTTTTGATGACTCCATCTTGCTGCTAGACTGGGTGACCTGAGGAGAGAACAAGACTAAACCTGAATTCTCCCCGCTGGTCTGGGGTGTGTGTAAAGATAGGTCTGTTTGTTTCTGTCTTTCTGTCTGTCTCTGTCTCTCTCTCTCTCTCCCCACTCCCACCCCCTCCCCTGGGGAGAAGGAACGGCCTGATAAAAAACATGTTCAATTATGCAAAATGGTTCAGGAATGGGGCAGTCTGGTTAATAGTTATCATATTTCTCATGAATGAATTACCATTTTTAAAGGAACCAGAATAGCACAAAATATTTAATACAAACTATACAAACTAGACTGAACATAAATGAGCCTTACTTTGATGGGCCAAAGGCACTTAAGGACTCCGGGGTGTCTCAGGGACAAAATTATGAAGCCCAGTGGTGACTAGGCAACATAGGAAAAATTGGGGTTATTTAAATTCTAAATTAGTGGGAGCCTGGTTTTATTTTTATTTTTTAGACAGAATTTCTGGGCATGCAATGCTAAGGTCTGCTGTTAGGCAAAGGAAGGACCGGTTTTGTGGAAAGACAGTGGGGTTATTTTATGGGCAGGGGGTGGTGAGGCAGATACCAGGGCTGACTCTCAGATGCAGACTGGGTGCTGCTGGAGAGCCTGGTGTACACCTTTTCATTCTCTCCCCCCTTCTCAGAGCAGGGCTGCAGCCCCCGCTCTCACACTGCTGTGCTGGCCAGGCAGAACCCTGGATAAATGACAGCCAGGTTTCAACACTGCTCTATCGGATTGCTGGGCAGTGACAGAGGCAGCAGGGAGGGAGCAAACTCCATGCCGCTCTTCCTTGCTCAGTGGAGCCACAAGATCAACTTTGCTTCTACTTTGGGTGCTCTTTAGCCAGTCTATGGCTTGCACTGCCACAAGTGTCAGAGAGCCAACAGCAGGCAGCTAGTCCCCTCCCCGGGGCAAGAGTCAGGGCAGGCAATTTGAACATTTTAACCAAATTGTTTAAAAAGCTTTTCTCCCCACAAGCTACTGTCTCCTGCTCAACGCTGTCACAAACAATTTGGTACATAAGCTAATTCCTGCTGGGCGAGCCCAGGGTGGCAGCCCCCTCCCCTTGCCTTAGCTACGGATGCGTTCGTGTTCTGAATTCTCGTTGGTCCCCGTCACCAGATGGGAAGCTGAGCCACCGCTCGGCCCCCGCCCCCATTCTTGGCAGTTTATCCATCCAAAGCCAGTCCATGCTGAATCCAAGTAGGTCCTCCCTCCCCTGCCCTTGTCTCGCTGGCTCTGTATTGGCCAGCTAGCTCCTGGCTTGGTGCCAACTCTCCCCACAGTGAACACAATCCTCCTCGGAGGTGGTGGGGTGTAGGGTTTCAGGACTGCTCCTGCTTTCCTGGTGGACAAGAGGAACTGTGCTGGTGGGGGGGGGGAAGAGACAGCTTTATGTGTTTTTGTTCATGTTGGTTGTGAAGCCCACGGTGAGGATGGGCTGAGGGTCCTGGAGCCTGAGATCCACCAGCTGTTGGTCAGTGTGGAATGGCCTGGCTAGCTCCACAGCTCCCTCTTCAGGTAGGGGTGCAGTGCTCAGAAGGGCCTGCCCTCTCTGCTCTCCTTCCCTCCCCCACCGCGGTCTATCAGCTGACTTCTGGTGCTGGGGCAGCAGGGCGCTCAGCAGGGCTGCTGAGGGGAAGGCTGAGGTGGTAGACACATATCACTATTCCTGTCCTTCCTCACTGTGGGGCTAATGTGGCTCCCTAGTGCAACTGAGATGCTTCCTGCTCTTCCCAGAGCACCTGCAACCACCTGCCACACGGGGGAAGCGACAGAGCAGTGCTGAGACCAAGGGCTTGATTTCAGAGCAGCTCAGGGCCAGATCTGCATTCAAGTCCCATCTTCCCCATCCCACCCCCGCCTAATCTCATCCCATCACCCATCTCCAAACAGCTTTGGGTACCATTCACTTCCACTGGCTCCATTTTCTGAAACATAACTGATCCCTTCAGCATAAAAGGGACAAAGTCAGTGTACTGGTCAGCTGCTCCACTGCACAAGCCCACAAGCATGCAACAGGTGTGTGTTAGTTCATGCATCTAGGAAAGGAAGGCCTGTGCCCCTGGGGCTGTGCTCTGGGGCCACACCTCCTGGGAAGCAGCAAGCTTGCCCTGGGAGGGTACCATGCTGGAAACAGCTTCCCATAACCAGGGTGATCCAAATGTCACCACCCACCAGGGAAACTGGTAACAATGGGATTCTAATGAGTCAGCCTCTGCCTTTCTTCCCAGGTGGGGGTGTGGGCAGGAAGGGCCTAACTGCTAGATCCAACCCCCACAGGGAGCTAAGACAAGGGGAGGCAGAAAAGCCAGGAAGGGGCTGTCACTCAGCAGCTGCTAATTTCTGTTCATTAACACTTACAAGATGAGCAGAAATCAGGTGACCTCCGAGTGTGTGCTTCAGGTGGGCGGGGTGAGGAGAGCATTGGGCACCTCCAGGTCTGCTGTAGGGTGCAGTACCGCAAGGGTGGGAACCCCATGAACCTGGCAGTCTTAGGCTTGAGATCCATGCCAGGAAGGTGGCATTGCAGGGGAGGGGACAGCTGAGCAAAAGACTCCATGATAGCTGGTGGCCACTGAGACACACCAGCCCATACCAGGGGTTCTGCCACGGCCCTTTCTTGGGCCCAGCCTGTTGGGGCCACGGACAAGAGCTCCCATATGGGTGCTGCCAGGCACATGCAGTAAACATTTTGCCCCTGTACTCTGCCTTGGGCTGCACTGAGGGGTGGTTAAGGACCTAAAGAATAGCCTCCATTCAGATTCTGGCAATATCTTTCTGGCTGTGTGACTTAACTTCTCTGAGCCTCAGCTTCCTCTTCTACAAAATGGTGCCAATCAAACCTTTGTTATGGGGTTAATGTGGGAATTAAGTGAGTGAAGTGTGGCAAGTAAGTAGGAGGGTGCCTGGCCCGGGATAGGACTTGATTGACATTGTCAGTGAGTTCAGTTGACTGGACTCAGGGCTCTGCGTGACTAACCAGCTTAGCTGGCTCTGCTCTCCAAGGCAGACAGGAGGCTCTCTGAGGCCAGGCCTGCCCAAGAGGAATGCAGAAAGGCCTAGGTGGTGGCAGGTGGGGCAGGAGCATGTTAGTTCACACTGAATGGCACACGCCATGCTGCACTCCACGCCAGGTGCCACCTACTGCACTAGTCGCTCTCAGGCCGGTACAGGTACCGCATCATCAGGCTGTCCACCTCCTTCTTATGCTTCTTCTCCTCCTTCCGAGATGGCCGGCGCGCCTGCCCGGCCTCCTGATTTTCCACCGCTGGGCCCTTCTTCACGCTGGAGCGGCTGTGGCCTGAGACAGTAGAGCCACTGGATGTTGATGAGGAGGATTCAGACTCTGTCTCTGTTCTCTTTCTTCTCGACTTGGATTTCTTCTTGCCCTTTCGAGAGCGCCCCTTCTTCCGTCGCTTGTGCTCTGAGGAATCTTCTGAGCTGGAGCTGGAACTGGAGCTGGAGCTGCTCCTTCTCTTGCTGCGGCTCTTCCGGCTACTGCGGGACCGGGACCGAGAGACATCAGCGGCAGAGGCTGAGCGCCGGATGCTGGCGGCCTGTTCTGGAGGGTCCAGTTGGGCGCTCCGGGCACTCTGGATGCTCTTCCGGTCATCCTCCTCGGATTCAGGCTCCAGCCTGCTCCGCTGGAACGGGACGGGTTTGTAGCTCAATACCTCGTTGATGGCAGCCTCCAGGTCTGGGTCCAGGTAGGAGTGACGGCTGACAGGGCGGATGCTGGAGCCGAGAGGCTCATCCGTGGCAGAGGCCGAGATGCGTGGCTGGGGTGGCACCGACAGACTGCGGGCCAGCGATGGGTGGCTGTACTGGGAGTGGGCCTCACTCAAGGCCATACTAGCTCCATCATCCCACTCATCCAGGCAGCTCTGGCCCAGTGACAGGCGGGAGTCGGGGCTTTCCCGGCCGAGGCCTGAGGCCCGGCTCAAGGAAGCGCTGAAGGTCGACAGGCTGTCAAGCCGCGAGGTGCTGCGGCGGGAACTGGGTGAGCCTGACAGCGAGAAGCTCATGGAGGAACGGGCCCCGTCTTCACGTGAGCCACGTGTGGCTGAGGAGGCCCGGCTGACAGGTGCAGAGACGGCCGAGGCCCGGTCAAAGTCTGAGCCCCATCGCTTCTCCAGGCCACGGCCAGCACGGCTCCCAGCCTCCGAGAAGACAGAGCTGCGTTCATCTGGCTCCTTGGACTTCCTGCCCTGGCCTGGGTCCTCCCTGGGGCTCCGGCGGGCCTTCCGGGGGGCCCTCTCGGGGGAGGTGGCCCGCTCGCTCAGGGTACTGAAGAGTGAATCCGCATCCCCAGTGCCCCCAATGGAGTCCTTCAGGGTGAGCCTCTTCCGATAGCTCAGGGAGCTCAGGGCGGAGGCCGGCCTCTCCTCCACCCCCTTGCCCTCCTTGCCCTCCTTCCCGAGGGTGCTGAGGGCCGTTCTGAGGGAGCAGGTGAGACCAGGGAAGAAAGAACCAATAGTGGATTAGGGGGAAGCAGAGAGAGAATGAGAGAAAGGACGGACCTGGCACTAAACCTAGAGAATAAAGACACGGGGAGGGAGGAGAAAGGAGGAGGAGGAGAAATCGGCAGCAGCCCTGGCAAAGTGGCGGTGAGAGCCTCGCGCGTCGGAGGAAATGAAGCAAAATAATTTGCGTCAGTGAAAATAGCTTCATGGAGAATGTCATGTAAATTAGACTATTGTTCTATTTCATCACTTTTCCCCCTCTAAAACGTTTAGTTCAATTTATTTCATTGTCAACTACCTGGAGCCTTGTGCCATGCCGCGGTGAACGGCAGTGGGGCGGGGAAGGCAGTATTATCTGCAATAACACAATGTTGTTCAGCTGAATAAATTAAACCAATTAGAGGGGGCCATTGGGTGCTTGTGGTGAGGGGCTGGACTTGGGAAGGGGCCTTGGGGGAGTTGCAGAAGAAGAGGGATTACTTTTTCTACCCAGCCCACATGCTGACTCTGGGAGGGGGTGGGGAAGGGCTTAGGCTGGGATGAGATGGCTCTGAGCTGGGGAGAAGGGTGAGGGGGACAGCAGCAGGGAAGTGGACACAGGAAGGGTGGGAGCAGAGGGTCGCTCTCCCTGCTGCTATACTGGCTGCTAGGTGAGGGATGGGGAAGGTGGAGCTCTGGATTCCAGAGGTAGCTGTTTGATCAATAGACTGTAAATGAGCCAGAAAACAGGGGAGCAAGCCCTCCCAGCCCCCACCATGGGTGTGAGCAGGAAGCATGGGGGAAGACAATGAAAAGATTAGGGGAAGGAGAGAATAGGCAGAGAAAGATGGCAATGTGTCTGTAGCTGTGACAGGGGAGTCAGAACCAGTGCCTTTTCTGCAGCTATTCCTGTTAAGCTCTCCAAGAGCCCAAACATCAGGTAGTTCAATCAACATTTGTGGAAGGAATAAGTAGGGATGAAGTTAAACCTTCACCAAACCAAAGCCCTGAGCCTGGTAGGCAAGTACTGCCTGAGAATAATAAGGACACCGCAGACCTTGACCGAGAAGAAACTGAGCCTCGTGTGCTCATTCCCCATGCTGGGCGCACTCAGGGTCCCTCACACTGATGCCATGCAAGAGATGCAGGTGGCGTGAGGCCTGTCCTCTTTCGGGGTAAAGGCATACTGCTCATCCATGCCTCGGGCCTGAGGTGGCTTCTCCTCCCAGCTCAAGGCCACATGCTTACCTGGAACTCTTCAAGCTGCCATCATCGGAAGCTGCCTTGGAAGGCCCCTTGTTTTTCGACAACCACGACTTGACCCCGTCGACCCGGTCCTCCAGCTCCGAGTCCACATCTGAGTCCCCCTCGCTATGGGATGAGGAGCAGAAGGTAGGCAAGGCTGGGGGAGACAAGACACCTGCTGCCCAGTTGGGAGCGCTGAAGTGGCAGCAGGTGTGTTTTGGGTGGGGGAGGGATGCAGGGTGGCATGCGCATCAATCAGTGAGTCAGGGAGAACAGAGAGGTTAGCTAGAGTACACCGTTCAGAAGAACCCTGTCCCCACTCAGCAAGCCACACTGTGTGACAGCCACCAAGAACACCCTGAGGAGCACGGGGTGGGGGCACCTCCCATTGCACTTTGCATGAGAGGCTGCCATTCAGCAAACAAGCCGGAAGAGAATGATAAGGAGACCATTCATTCATCAATTAGACCTAGATGGCTCTTGGTTAAAAAAGGAGTCCTGGACCCTTTAGCGACTCCCTGAGGCCTGTCCTGCTGTTTCTCCTCTGCGCATGCCCCCAAATGGGGCTGTAGGCTGTAATTTTCCATGCCTTCATTGCAAGAGCAGGGCTGCTGGCCGTGGGGCAGAAACAGAGAAGGGATTCATTATGACACTAAGTTAGCTTGAACCTGGAGCTCTCCTTAGCTGATGGCAGTGCCAGCCTGGGCACTAGAGGCCAGATCCCAGACCCATCTGGCGACTACCCTGGCTCTTGAGAAACACAAAGAAAAAAGAGGGGACATTGGCATTTTCCAAGGAGCTGGCAATAACTTTAGGATTTGAATTGCACCCTGGAGATCAAGTCAGGCCCAGAAAGTCCCAAACAAGGGACTTTTGACTCTCCTAAGTCTCTTCTTCCATCCTTCAGACAACCTCCAGTGCTTCTTTTGGCCAAGCTGGCTTGAACCCTCTCCAGTTTCAGGAAAGCCCCAAGAGTCAAATCAGAGGCTAGCGTCATGGTGATCCCCTCACAAAGCAGCGAGGGCTTGGAGACAGCCTCTGAGTGAGAATGCTTCTAGAATTCTGCAAAATGTCTGCTCACCACATTCCCCAGCTACAGATATGCTAGGATTTCTCCTTGATATAAATTTCCTTTCATCTGTGTCAACGGGAGCAACCCTGTTCCTGAATTATGTTCTTGAATAAATAGCCACATAGGCCTGTGTGTACACACACACACACACACACACACACACACACACACAACCACCAGACTGTTCTGGGGAGTGTGAAAGAGAGCATGAAGCATGATGAGGGGAATAAAAGGCATATTTTATGGGTTTCCTTCAAATACAGAATTATAACAAAGACGAAGCTCGCTGATGCCCCGGGTAAGTAGGAGTTTAGCAGACAGCCTCAAAACCGCTAATGCAAGCCCTGTGCCCATCCGAGCCCAGTAGATTTACTATGGTGCAAGGGCCCCATGGAATGCCAATACCACCTGATTTATACATTCACGCAAAAAACCTCCTCCTCTAGCTCCAAAGCCTGTAATTTATCACCGCTGTTCATAACCATATTGATTGCCTTTAGAAAGGCAAAATCTATGTCTACGTGTTAAAAGCGTTTCTGTATAAATCTCCCTTAATACCAAGCTGTTTACTGCTTTCATTAAGGTTATGGCAATAACAACTGTATCTCTAAGTAAATCGAAACATTATTTTTCTGCCCGCCTTAGCACGCTAGCTCAATAACTTGGAGCTGAGGCCCAGAGCTGCTGAGGAAAGAGCCACATCACCTCTTTGTCATCTGTGGGAACCCAGTTTGGACTGCATGCCTTTGTGCGCCTGCGTGAGTGCATGCTAGTGTGTGTGTGTGTACACACTCATGTGTTGTGCCTGGCAATGATTTAGAATATGATTCTATATGTGCATTTTATCAGTCCTTGAAGCTGCTACAGCCCAAGGATGGTGGGGCCAGAATACACTGGGGATAGACAGTCATGGGCCCGGAATATGAATTTTCCTCCATATATACAGAGCAATGAATAGGTTGAGAAGCTGGCTTGCCTGCTCTTGCCTTCCTTTTAGTTTCAAGCATATAGATGATGTTTGGGTTCTTTTCCTTAAATAATCAAACCCGTAAACAAACTCCAGGGGCAGGTAGGCTCAGGGGCAGCTGAAATTTTAAATGGTTGGAATTAAACCTCGTGTCAAATACAATTTATGTCCAGGCTCATGTGCTATTAGTTAACTGGGAGCTGCATCGCGAGGGAACAAACAAACGGAGACAGAACGGCGGGGGATATTAATTGTGTGTGACAACCGGGCTCCAGCGGCCCTCTATCACTGTTACACACTATTACATTTATCATTAGCTCTCACAAAGTCCTTTGCGCTGCCGCCAGCCCATCCTGGCCAGGCCAGGAGGCCTGCCAGGCAAGAGAGAGTGGGGGAGGGGGAGGAAACCCAACGACACGCTAAAAAAACAATCTCCCCCAAACAGCCCTATCAAACTTGACGGAGGATCACCCTGGGTCCGCCCGAGGGCCTGCACATCTGCATCTGCTGTCCAGCTACCACCCAGAAAGAAGGAAAGGATGAGAGGGGTGGATTTACTGGGCTTCCTGCCACCTGACAGACAGCACCGGCACAAGGCTCCGGGGCCTTCTCTCTCTGCCCAAGGTGCCCGCAGGGAGTAAACACGTCTGGCTGTGTTCCCTTTCCCAGCCACAGCAGAGCAACCCGTGATTAGCTGCCTGAATGCTTTCTCCAAACAAGTGATTGCTAGATGCCCCTCACCTCCTACCCTTGTCTGCCAAAAGAAGGTGGCAGGCCTTTCAAACCGAAACATACTGGCTTCTTTCAGGCAGCGCAGGCTCCAAAGGAGCCCAAGGATGCGGACAAATGCATCCCAAACAGACGTTTCCCCAGAGCAATAGGCTGGAGAGGCGGCTACTCTTGGTTTCTGTGGGAGGAGAGGGCTGGACCTCTGGAAGCAGACTGTGGGCACTACCGACTGAGGCTGCGCTTCCCTTCCTCATGGGCCCCTATCCTGCCCGCCAGCCTGAGCCTCCCGGGGGCATGCACCCTGTTGCCCTGCCCTCCCGCAGGACAGAGTCAGCGGTGTTAGCACGAGAGCCTAGCGCAGAGGAGATGCGAGGGGCTGTGTCCCCATGCGCCATGCAGCAGGCCAGTGGGAGGCCAGTGTTAGGGCGGTTAGACACCACGCAAGGAGAGGCAGAGAGCGCATGCGCTCCAGTCCTCACGGTTTATTTTTTCTTTTCTGATACTTTGTCACCATGTCCTGCAAACTGGAAACAGAAAGAAAATGGTGGGCAGGGGGCCAGAAGAAGACAGAAAAATCAATGGGCCAACCAAGGTGGACGCCTCAGCTGAGGACCCCTCTTTCCTCAGTCAGAGACAGCCCTGGCTGACTGAGAGCAGATGGCAGGATGAGTGAGTGTTGTCCCCAGAGAGAGGTCTGGGCTGCCCCTGGCACCTTTCCCCTGATCCAAAGGAGCAAGCTCCCTGGGACTTGCCTGTGGGGTGGGGCCTGGGCCCTCATGCAGGACAGAGGGCAGCTCTGGGGGGGTCTGCTGAGGGCAGCTTTGGGAGCTTCTCCAGGGTGACCACCCCCTGTCCCTGCCTGCCAGTCTCCCTGCCTCATGATCTCCTCCTCAGCCTGAGACTACAAATCTCCTTCTCTCTCCCCTAAACTATTCCTTGGGTGGGTTTCATGAGAGAAAATCTCTGGCATGGTGACAAGGCACCTTGGCTCTTAAATCTCTGCTCTCCCCAGAGTAGGGCAGGCACCATCAGAAATGCAGCTAAACGGGGGAATAACTCATCTTGAACAGGCAGAGCAGGAGAGCCAGGTCCAGGGCAGGCCTGGGGAGGAGGGCAGGGAGGAAGAGGGCAGGCGAATCACCCAGGCAGCACCTGTCCTGCCCCCAGCTGCTGCAGGGCAGGTCCATGCTGGGGTCTGACAACAAGGGGAGGGAGGTTGGTGGCTCGGTGACAGGGAGACAGAGGTTGCAGCTGCTCTACCTGGCAGCCTGGTGCAGAGTTCAGTCAAGAAGGTCTCCCTGCGTCTGAAGCTGCCCTAGAGGCCCCTCTCACCTGTTGATGAGGTCCTCATTCTCATCGCTCTCCATCTCATCCTCAATGGCGGCCTGCAGGTCCCCTATGCGTTTGAATGCCAGTTTTAGATCGGCCTGCAGGCTCTGGTTAGCAGCCTCCAGACTCTCCAGATCCATTTCCTAGAAGGGAGAGGGGGTGGTCCAGTTCACAGGAGGTCTAGCCTCCCATCCAGCAGCCCCAGAGAAAGCTAACTTCCAGGCTCTCTCCCAGCCATGCAGGAGCTAGGTGGGTGCAAGCCCACAGAGCACCCCACCCCCACCCCAATGTTGCTGGGCTGTGGGGCCTGGTCTTGCCTGATGAAGACTCCAGGACCACCCTTGGCCCCGGGCCTGCCCTCAGGGCTTCCTAGACTGTCCTCTTGACTGGTCCGCTGTCCTCCAATTCTCTAAATCATGGTTCCTTTGTGGCCTACCCCCCACCAGCCCAGGGGTAAGGCATGTGCTTAGCAGCTACTCAGAGGGCTGCCAGCTTGGGGCCCCAGGGGTGGGGTGGAGGGGGGGCATTACCAGTTCGTGCTTCTTGCGGCTTGCCTCAGCCTCCTTCCTGGCCAGCTCGCCCATCTCCTCCTTGGTGTCCCGGAGCTGCCGCTGCAGCCTCTTGTTCTGTTCTTTCTCCCGGTTCTCAGCTGCTGTGCGCTGATCCCGCTCCTCAGTCAGCTTCTCCATGTTCTCCTTGAGCCGGCTGGCCAGGCTCTGGACAGGGAGGCGGGAAGAGGGGCCCATAAGCCAGGCAGAGAGAGGGTTGTGGCGGAACTCCGGAGTCAGGAGGCCTGGGGTCCAGCTCCGGCTCCACCACGTTCTGGAGGGTGGGCAAGAAACTAAAGCCCTCTGAGGCAGCTTCCTTTGCCTTTCTGCAAAATGGGAGAATAACACCTAGTCCCCTGTGGGTCTTTTAAGATTTTATTTTTATTTTTAGAGAGAGGGGAAAGGAGGGAGAAAGAGAGGGAGAGAAATATCAATGTATGGTTGCCTCTTATGTGCCCCTAGCTGGGGATTTGGACTGCAACCCAGTCATGTGCCCTGACTGGGAATCAAACCAGTGACCCTTTGATTCGCAGGTCAGTGCTCAGTCCACTGAGTCACATCAGCCAGGGTCCCCATGGGTCTTTTAAGAATGGAATAAGGTAAGGTATGTAAAGGCACTCTGGAATATGAAAGGTGCTGGTATCATCATTGTTACTACTGATGTCTGGCTACAGCCTGGGCCTGTCCATACTGACACCACGTGTGGGGCCTCTGTGAGCACAGGCTTCCTGTAGACACCCTGAACCCAGGAGCTCCAAAAGCTAGATCCTGAGCTCAGAGGTGAATGGCTTTACTGAGAGTTCCCAGATCAGGAGGCGACTACACAGTCCCCGAATTCCTAGCACAAAGCCATCCCTCTAAGCCTGATGAATCTCTCTTCCCCCAGGAACTTGAACACATTGTTCCCTGCTGGGCCACAGGATGCTGAGCAAGAAATGACCTGGCCATGGGGGCAGAGTGTGAGGAAAGGACTTGGCTTCTGCCCTGACTGCCCGCGGGGTCTCCACGTCTCAGGCGGGTCCCCCACCCCCATCTCTGTCTCTGAAATAACGGCACTAGGCTACATGATCTCTAAGGGCCGTTTGTGTTTAATAGTCTGTGCATCTGAACCACAATAGTGCCTGTCTGAGTAGAAGGGAAAATGAAAGAGAGAGCTGAGGAAAGGGACTGGGGCCCACGAGAAAAGGAGACAAGTAAAGCAGGCCGGTCCTATATCCACGAGCCCAATGGCCTCTTCTGCCCCTTGATAGCTCTGTGACCTTAGGCAACCTACTTAACCCTTCCTGTATGTAAAATGGGGATCACACTATTACCAAGGTAGAACATGAGCTATTATTAACTTCGAATTCTCTCTAGCTCTCCTGAAGACTATGACCCCATCTTGGGAGGTTCAGCCATATTCTCTTCCTAGGTCAAGGGTATCAATGACCTCTGGATGTGCATGGCCAGCTCCACAGTCACCTGCCCCATCCCTACTCTAGCGCCTGCTCCACTGATGAGGGGTTGATGGAAGGTGGCTGGGATGTTCCTTAGCACCTGCACCTGTGAACACAGTTCTCATGGAGAACTGTCGGTGCTTAGACACAGGTCTACAAGCTCGAGAAGGACGAGGACTTAAAAATTAGCGTGTGAGGGGTGGACACCCAGAGAGAGAATGCCGCCTGCCTCTTCCCATCTGCTCTGCCAGAAAGTGAGGGAGCTGGAGCATGTGGGCTCCAGGACACGGAACAGAAAGGACTGCGCTTGGAGTGTACAGATTACAGTTGAGAGGAAGGAGAGAGAACAAGAGAAGGAAAGAGGTGAGCAGAACAAGGAGAAGCGTTGAAGGGAAGAGAAAGAAAAGTAGAGGGAGAGGAGGGACAGCTGGGGGGAGAAAGGAAGAACCAGAAACAGGGTAAGAAAGGAGAATAAGATTAAGGAGAAGAAAAATACAAAGAGAAGAAAGAATGGCGCAAAAATGGAGAAAAATGATGAGAGAAGGTGAAAAAGCAGAGATGAGAAAGATGGGAAGACGTGAGGAAAAAAGGGAATAAAAAAGGGAAGGAAGAGAAAGAGAGCAGTGAGATGAGAGAACAGACTTCAGCTTCATAGAGTGGTGCCATTCACTGCATATTTATGACCCTGCCAGAGCGTGAGTGAGGCGGACCTGCGGGGGGAGCTCATGCTGGAGGAAAATATGAAGACTAAAAGCTAAGCTGCTCGGGTCCCTTGGCAGAAAGTAAGCACGAAGACAGAATGTAAAGCAGGCAGGCTCCGCGGTGCCCAGAGAACAGGCCAGGCGGGCAGGGGAGAAGGCACCGCCTCGTCAGCTGGCCTGGCAGCTTGGCAGACGCCTCTGAGGCGCATCCACGGGCCTGCCCAGCCCCGCTCACTGTGTGTGGCTCTAGCTGCTAGGGCAGTGCTGCCCTGGTCACTGCGGACCTGGAGAAGCGTGCACCCACCTCTAGCCTCTTCACTTGGGTCCTTTCAAACTCCAGGCGTGTCTCCAGCTCTCGGATCTTAGCTTCCTGCCTGCTCACCAAGGACTTCTCCACCATGGACTGCTCTAGGAACTCCACTTGGCTCTGGAGGGCTTGTAGCTGGGGGTGGAAGCAGGAGGAAAAGAAAGAACTGAGCCCAGAAGGGAGAGGGCAGAATCTGGGGCTGGAAAGATCACCATGGTGACCAGAAGGCGGAGGGAGGGAGGGATGCACAGGGGAGGTGGAAGACTGGGGCCGAAAGCCAGAGGCATTCCCCACCTGGCCCAATGCTGGCATGCATCTAGCCCTTTGGAGGGAAAGGAGAAAGCTAAGGGCCAGAGAGGGAATAGAAATGTGAAATGAAGCAGGTGAAGCCAAAATGTCTGCTATGGTGATATGGCTCCAAGCCCAGCTCTCTGCACTTCACGCCGCTCGGTGGATTACTGATGGCAGAGAGGAGTGCTTGCTATCCTGTAAGCTTGGGGTTTCATCCCCGTGCATGGTGATCCTGGCACCCTCTCTCTACCAAGGGCGACGCTGGTTCCCACCTTCTCCTGGAGCTCTTGCTTCTCCTTGTTGGCTTCTTCTAGCTGGGCTTGGAGGTCATTCATCTGAGCCAGGTCCCGGGAGGCCTGGGGAAAGAGTGAGCGCTGAGGCAGGATCCCCCATAAACCTCAAATATACCCCACTGCACTCTACCCTGAGTGCCAGGGACAGCAGGCACTGCAACCTCTCCAAAGAAGTGTCTGTGCTGGGGATCTCTGAGGAGCACAAGAGGGCAGGGTCTGTGGCACAGGGTGTGGCGGGCACTCCTAGGCAGGGTACCTGAGCCACGGCTGCCTTGTGCTTCTTCATCAACTCATTCATGTCCTCCTGATCCTCCTCCAGCCGGTTCTGGATCTCGTTCTTCTCACGCTGAAGGCGGCTCAGCTGCTCCTCCAGCTGGAGAGAAACAAAGACAGAGCAGAGGGTCTCAGGCTGGGCGTGAGTCCTAACCTTCCCTGTGCAACCTCCAATTGGGGGGAAGGTACGAGGCCAGGTCCACCTGCTGGAGTGGGTTCTAGGACCAGGACCATCAGGGAGCTGTCTGTCCTGCTGTGGGCCAAGGAGCTGAGGGAAAGAAAGGGATGTCTCTGCAGCACAGGCAGACCCTGCGCTAAATGACAGCTGCTTTCTAGCAGCTCTCTGGACGCTAATGAAAAGGCAGAAAAGGTCTGCCTAGAACAAGTGACTCATCATCCTGGCACTAGCCACCTAGGCCCTAACCTTCATGCCCTCTGCCCCCTTCAGGCCCCAGGAAGGACCTCTCAAATCTGTGAAGCTCTTTTGGCCTGGGGTCTGGTTTCCCCTGGGACTGCCTGCTCCAGGATGGCTGTCCAGCTGCCACAGCCAGTCCACTCCCGGGGGGCAGGGAAGAGACAACGAACAGCAGCTTCAGGAAATGAATGAATCTATTAGCCTGTAATTCCAAACCAAAATGACTGCGTTGGCTCCTTCTCTGCCCCATCCATCTTGTTACCGGGCTGTGGGGAGCTGGGGAAGCCTCTGCCAAGAAATTTATTAACTTGGATTTAAATAAAATGGTAATTTTATAACAGCCTTTTTTAACACAATTAAGGAATTTGAATTACTCACCTGAAAACTGCTGAGGAGCACAAATGTCAGGGGGATAAATCAAGTCTGGGAGATAGGCAAGAGTAGCCGGGTGGCTAGCTACGGGGTCGTGGAGCCCCGAGCCAAGCCCAGCCTCCTCCCCTGCCCAAGGCAGTACCGGTACCAGTACCCGTGGCCACATCCCAGTAATGAATTCTCAGCCAGCTACAGATGGGCCGTGGGAGAGGTGGGGAATTAAAAGGCAGGCATTAAATAAGAGTGCTAATTAGCTGCCGCTTGGGCTTGTCAGTGGGCTGGCCAGGGGAAGGGGAGGGAAAGAGCCGTCCCACCCCCCTTATCAGTGCTTTTTCTAATCTCTGGGCACCTGCTTACATCCCTCTGCTCCATTAGCTGCTTTTATTTACGGTTTTGGGGCCTGTGGCCAAGCTCCTAAGGGCAGGTGGTTAAACAGGGAGATGAGCCCTTGCTGGCCCCCTCTTCCACCTCGCCCCCTCCTGGGCCTCTGCTGTTAGTGGGAGAGACAGAAGAGGGAGGCCTGCTGTCCCTGCAGGAAACTCTGGTGTGAAGGGACCTGGCTGGGAAAGGCAGCTGCTGTCACAGCTCTATTTTCCCTTAGCTGGCCCTGCACCCCTGGGGCCTCACCGCTGTCTTGGCTTTGGCGATGTCATCAATCTGTAGGTGCAGGTCTTCGATCTCCACTTCCATGGCTTTGCGTGCTTTTACGGCTGCTGCACAGGTGAACTCTGACTCCTCTAGCTGGACACAGAGTCACCCCCACCCCAGGGAGAGACGTCAGACATTTCTTGGGGGCAGGAGGGCTATGCAGGGTGTTCCCAGGGGAGAGGGAGTCCAGGTGCACTCCTTCTCCTCCTTACCCACTCACAGCACCCCAGGACCCACCCGTAGTACCCTGGGGCTTTGGTGGCTACACGTGGCTTCTCCCTGCTTCCCTGTCACCTCAAGAACCACTGAGAGGGAACAAGAGGGAGAGAAAGGAAACTGAAAAAATAAGCTCAGTTGCCCCGGGAGCTGAACTCATCCTCTCTACAGATACCTGGTTCTTCAGCTGGGCGATCTCCCTCTTGCTGGGTGCGTTGTTCTTCAGGTGGTCCAGCATGATCTGGGCATCTGCCAGCAGGGCCTTGGTGCGCTTCAGGTCTTTCCGGAGCCGCTTCTCTGACTCAAAGTCCCGCTGGTTCACCTGGGTGGACACCAGAGGTTGGGGCTCTGGGCTCCACCACAGGGCCCCCTCTTCTATCCCTCAAGCCCATACCACACCTTTGCTCTCATTCTCAGAGTCCCCCTAATGAGCAGTGACAGTGGAAGTGCCAGGATCACACCAGCCAATGAGAAAAGCCTTGGTGTACAATGCATGGTTATCACCCAATTCTACAAGTGATGACAGTGTGCTCTACAGAGCCCGGCACCCCTTCCACGTTCCCAGTTTTCTACACCCAAGAGTCCCACCCTTAAGTCCGGATGGGCAGGCAGCTGGCCAGGCCCCGACCGGCAGTTCCCTCTCACCTGGTCACTGAGTGTGCTGAGCTTGCTCTCCAGTTCCCGCTTCTCTCGCAGCACCTTCTGCTTGTCCTCATATTCTTCCTCAAGCTGCACTTCCATTTGTTTTAACTGGAGAACCATGGGGACAGAGTCCCATCAGTCCCTTTAGTGTCTGGAGCCAGCCAGTCCCCTGTCCTTTTGGATCTCCCCACCCTGGGAAAACTGGGGCAGGGCTGAGTATGAATGACCCCAAGAGAGGTCAGACCCTGAATTTGAAGTTCCTAGGTTTCCAAGCAGCCTGGGAGGGAGTGGAGAGATGGCAGGACATGCACAGTGGCCCCAAGCCCTCGCTCCAGAGGGGGCAGACCCCACTGACCCAGGCTAGCTGACTGCACAGGGTGGGCTGCCGACTGGCACAGAAAGCAGAGAGCATTAGTCCCTCAAAGGCCAGAAAGCACACATCCCAGCTAATGCCAGGAATGGAGATTCATGGTCCAGAATGGCAATGAAAGACAGCGTGATCAAGGCAGGGGAACAACCCCTTACTTTAAAGCACTGGTGGGGGAACCGGTGTTTATACTGGACAGGTAAGTGCCCATTGCCTTACCTTCTTCTGACATGACTGCCGGGCCTCCTCGACCTCCTCATCCCGACTTTCCATCTCCTTGGAATGGGTCTGTCTCATCCGCTCCATCTCCATCTCGAGCCGCAGCTTGGCCTGGAGGTGGGTGGGAGTAGAGCCTGGATTCCCCTCCCAGCAGCACTCTGACCCCGCCCCTGCACTTGGGTGGGCAGCTCTCTCCAGACCCAGGCACAGGGAGCATCTCTGCCAGCAGTTCACTGCTCCCACCTTGATCCTGTGGCACTGGGCTTTCCTGGAGAAGCTGAACTTCCTACTAGGTGTCTATCTAGCACAGGCCCAGAGAAGGCTGCTGGGGCAGGGTGGGGACAAGCCTGTAGCTTTTGCATTTGGCTTCCAGTCTGTAGCCCCTTGAACTGACACGGTGGCTCAGTGGCAGCCAGGGTGGGCTCACGGCCTTGGGCTGCTGTGCATCCTGAGCGCCTTACCACTGGGGCTCAGTCGAACTTTGTTCTTGTGGAAAGCACCCCAAAAGCTTCATTATCTTCACACTGTGGCTGGCACAGATCGGGTGCTCAAGTCAACGTTTTGTGAATAAGGGAACAAGTGAACAAACGGTGGACCGAATTTGAGATCTTGCCCTCCTCTGGCCTGTGCTCCAAGTTAGCTGTGGGGAAAGTGGTGCCTCCCTTAGCCAAGCCCTCCAGCACCTGTTCCAGCATCTGGATGGTCCCCGCCTGTTCATCTAGCTCCTCTTCCTGATCCTTGACCTTGGCCTCTAGGTCCCGGAGCTGTTTCTTGACCTTGGCTAGAGAGGCTTCGTCCTTGGACTCTTGCGAGGAAATGTCCTGGAGCTCAGCCTCCAGTGAGATGACTTTCTGGGTGAATCCTGCAATGTCCATGTCTTTTTCCTGGAACAATAGAGAAGATGAGGCTGGCCCTGGCCTGTGAAGGGGGCGGGGTGTGGATGGTGGGCAGCCCCACGCACCTCCAGTTGCTGTTTCAGGCTGAAAGCCTCGGCGAGGAGCATGTCCTTCTCTCGCTGCAGCTTCTCCCGCTGCAGCTTCTCCCGCTGGGCCTCCTCGTGTGCCTGCGAGAGCTCGCTGTCAAACCTGTGAAGGAGCATGGCCAGCATGACTCCATCAGACAAGGGAAGGATCTGGGTCTCTAGCACCCAGAGGCTGCAGGGAAACAATGCCACAGATACAGATGCGATACACACAGAGGGGGCACTTAGGCAGCCTGAACAATGGCTGGGGTGAGGTGATATCCAGGGGTTACAGATCAAGTCATCAAGGTGCTGCACAGCAAACCTAGTCTGGGTTTGGGGGTGCATTTCATCGAGCAGGTCCAGGAAGCCCTTCAACAGGGGGGCCTAAGAGGACCCACAGACTGCTTCCAGGGAGGAGATGAAAATACTCTGCTCAGGGGTTGAGTCTCAACCTTTTTCACTTCATTTCAAGAATGAGGGCCCGGGGGGAGGGCAGAGAGGGTAGAAATGGACATCCTGCCTCGTCTAACTTACTTTCCACAATTCAATGTGGCTCCTGCCCCCACCCCCCCCAACATGAGCCTTTGGCCAGGCCCCCCTGCCCCAGCAGTATCCATGTCACCACCGGGACACCCATGCCGGGCTGGGAGCCAGTAGCCCCACTGTGCCCACTGGCCCTGTGCTTCAACCGGCAAGTGCACAGTCCACAGCTGGGGGCCTGTTTCTTCACTCCTCCACTTCCCAGTCTTCCGTTTCCTGCCCAGTGACTTTAAATAAGGAGCAAATTGCTGAAATTCCTCTTAAGACCTTCCCTGAATAGCTAATCAGGTTCCTGAAGGAAACTGAACATCTTCCCCCTACCCCAATCCCATACCAGAAAAAAAAAGGTAAGAAAACTCCGGGCAGCTGAAACCTAATAAGCGGCCCAGTGGGGAGTGCAGCTAGATGGTAACTAGGCTGCGCTGGCACCCTCACTGGGGTGCTCAGAAGGGGGTTTCTGCTAAGGGTGCCCGCCTCCAGGTGAAAGGGAGGGTGGGGGTAAAGATAAGAACTAGGGAAGCAGAGAGTCATGGTGCTGGGAGGAAGAAACTTAAGACCTCATTTCCCCTTCCTCTCCGGAAGCACCAGCCCAGCCCAGGAGGCTGAGGTAATCTGGGGTCACCGGAAGGACAGACTCTGCAGTTCTCACCTCCAGGGTCATGGATGTGAGGCTGCCCCTTCGCAAAGGCAACCAGTGCCTCTGCTGAGGACCCCTCCCCTGCACGGGAGAGCTGGGTGCTGCTCCCACTCCCTGGGGTACCCTGCTGTTCCAGGGTGTGTGGGCTCTTCAGTGTTGCTAATAAAGGCGCCCCATTCCCACCCCCAGCCAGGGAAATTAATTTAGATTGGATTTTCTCCTGTGAGGGCTGCCCCCTCCTTTCTGTCATTACCATAATGAGATGGAAGTGGCACGGTGGTTTAATGACATTAGTCAGAAGAGTGTGTTTGTGCAGCTGAGGCAGGGGAGAGCTGGGGAGCCGGGTGGGCACGAGGGGCAGGGCTGCGGTGAAGTGGCTCCTGCATGGGGCCTGGCTGGCATGCATCCTTCCTGGGCCCAGGCAGGGGAACAGGAACCTCGAGGCAGGGCACACCTCAGAGCAGAGGCCTGAGCAGGCCTGCAGTGGGGATGTCATCTGCATGCTCGTCAGAGGTCAGGAGTAAGACCCGTTCACATTCGAGGACGAGGACCATGCAGGCAAGGCCTCTGGCCAAATTCGGATCCTCTCTTCTTTCCTCCCTGGAGGGGGAGGCAGGGAGCCCTGTCTGGGGCTGCTCTAGGAGGTCCTCTGTGCCCAGGGTCCGGGGCCCACCCACCTCCTCTGCTTCTTCTCCAGCTCATGGTTGCGGACCTGCTGGCCCTCCAGGTGCAGTTTGGTGTCCTGCAGCTCAGCCGTCAGTCGCTGGCACTTCTTCTTGAGCTGCTGCAGAGCCCGCTGGCTCTCATCACTATCTGCTTGCAGGTCCCCAAGCTAGGGGTCAGATGGGGTGCAGGGTCATCAGCCATTGAGAGGCCCGGAAGCATTGGTGGAGAAGGTGAGGAGAAGGAGATAGATAAGTGAGGGGGAAACCCAGACATGAGGGATGAAGTCGGGGACGTTCAGAAAACTAAGGCACCCTAACAATAGTTTGGCCTTGGCTGTCCCCAGCAGGGAGAGGCTAACATTCCAGTCCTCTCCTATCGCTCCCAGGGCCTGCCTGCCTCTGGCTGTTCACTAGGCCTATATGTAGCACTAAGCCCCTCCCTGTTCCTCCCGGGGAAGGGCCTCCACTGCTCCCAGGAGACTCACCCGCCTCTCCAGCTGCCTCTTGTTCTGCTGCTCCACCTCCAGCTTGTCCTCGAACTCCTGCTGGAGCCGCTTCTTGGTGAAGTCCACCTCTCGCACAGCTCGCTCATACTTCAGGCGCCACTCACCGCCTGAGGGGTTGGGGGCAGGCAGGGAGGTCTAAACTGAGAGTTCCCAAGAAAGGGCAGAGGGGAAGAAGGACGGGGCAGGGAGGGGCAGCAGATGGAGTCAGCCAGAGGGACTCAGAAAGGTCTCTGGAATGATGGCTTCCTCCCAAGGTGGAAGGAGCCAATAGCTGGGAAAAAGACTAGAGAGGGTAAGGTGGCTGCATGCTGTCTTCTTCCCAGGAACTGCTAGACCATGGCCCTCCAACACTGTCATTAACAAGGTTGTTACAGTCCTCCATGATAATCCCCTGCATTTGACATCTCTACTTTTCATTTATTTCACTATAGCTGTATAATAGACTTTACAAAGGAGACAGGCCTGAACAAAGGGTGTGGTTACCCAGGGGTGGGCACCAGACCTTGCCACTCAGGCCACTACTGAGCTCCTCCAGACTCAGACCCACCAGCATCATCATCATCCACTTCCCCGTTGATCTCAGCTGCCCGGATGAGACGGGCCTCCATCACCTCCATTTCCATCACCTCCATTTGCTTCTTCAGTGCATCATGCTGGGTCTGCAGGAGAGGGGCTTAGGAGGTGTGCCATTCCACCCCCTCAGTCAGTACCCCCCACACCCCTGAACCACACAGACCATGCATGGTCACATGCTTACCCAGGGCAGACAGGGGTGCTGGGCTAGTGGCGAAGATGCCACCTGTCCTTGGGGGGAGCAGATGGGCACTAGAGTGTGGCAGCCACTAACATGGCTGTCTTTACCCTGGCGTTGCCCTCACCTGCAGCTCCTTCATCTCTTTCTCAGCTCGGAGCCTCTCTGCAGTCTCTGCGTCCAGCAGCTGGGAGGCGGACTCGCCCGTGTTACGTTCATCTGTCAGCTCCGATGTCAGCTCTGAGATCTGGGGTGGGGGGAGGGAGATGCCACCAGTTGAAATGCCTGCCTCACTCAGCAGGAACACTGTGGGGGGGGGTCGGGGGGGGGCTCCTAGGCCCAGCCTCCCCATGGAGATGGGCCAGTCTGTCTGGTGCTGGGAGTCACTCACCCGGGTCTCCAGCCTGTCACTGTTGAGCCGCAGCTCATTCCGCTCCTTCTCCACCTTCTCAAGCTTGCTCCGCAGCTGCTGGATCTCCTCCTAGGGTGCAGTCAGGAGGGCAAAGTGAGCCAGAGGTTCTGCGAGAGGTTGGGGCTCAGGATCTGCACTCCTGGACTAAAAAAAGCTGGTAACGCTTGGGCTAGGACACAAGGAAATAGGAAGCCACTGCCTTCCAGGGGCTCCTATCCCTAGATCCTTCTCCATATGCTGAGGATGCCTGAGATTTTATCCTACGAGGCTCCCCAGGGGCTCAGCCAGCACCCCGGGGAGATGCCTTCTGTTTGATAAGCATAGTCCAAGGACACCAGCTCTCTGGGCTAAACAAAGAAGTACTTGGGAGCCCAAGAAAAGCTGGTAAGACTCTTGCCCAAGTGGATGAACTAGTCTTTTTCCTCCCAGTGACCTGGCCCTCCTAGGGCTGCCACATACGTCTTTGTTCCGGATCTGCTCCTCGGATAGCTGCACCTCAATGAGGGGTCGCACAGTGGTAAAGAGCTTCCACCAGGGCCAGTCCTTCACCCCTTTGTTCTTCTTGATGTTCTTCTGCACACAGCGAATGGCCAGGTCCTGGATCTGGGTGGGGGTGGGGGAGGCACACAGTGGGGCTCTCAGTACCAGGCCCAGCCAGGGTCCTTCCCACTGGGCTGCTCCTCTGGCCACCTGACCTGAAGTCAAACACTCCCCATGCTGCCCTTTGCCCCCAGCCTCCCTCCATCCCTCTGAGAGTGGGTGACGGACAGACTGGCCCTGGGAGCACTGCCCTGGGCACTAACCGCACCACCATCATTAGGAATAATTTCAGCTGCTTTATTTGCTGCCTTATTATTTCCAGCACCCTGGCCTGGGTATGCTATAAAACCTAATCTTGCTGAAACACAAGAGGCGGTGGTGCTGGCTGTTTTATGGACTTGCTAATAAGAAAAGGAGTCGCTGACACAGCTCCTTAATCTTCATGGAGCAGCCTATGAGCTGCAGCCCACCTTTGTCCGGGTCCTGAGCCCCCGCCCACCCTACCCCTCAGACCTAGACACACTGCACTCTCACTGGTACCAGGGGGCTGCCCATTCCCCAGCCAGGCCCAGGGCACGGTGGCCCCAGGAGGTCCCAATCTCTTCTCCCCCAGATAATAACTCACAGCCCTGAGACCAGCTTCCCGCCCCTACAGGTTCTCTCGAGTCCCAGGCCCAATCCAGGAACTCAGCCCTGCCCGGCTAGGCTGGGGAGTGGGACAAGGATGTCCCTGGACTAGCACCTTTTTCTTCTTGAATTGCTGGCGGGCCAGGTAGCCCCTGCAGGCTGCCTGGAACAGGGTTAAGTTCCTGCTGGTTTGTTCATCCCGTTGCTCCTCCAGCCGCGCCAATGTGCCTGCCCGGAAGAACACCTGCGGACAAGCAGGGCCGGTCAAGGCAGGAGACTGAGTGCCGCAGCTGAGCCAAGGAAACCAGCTGGCCCAGGAGTGTGGCCCTTGGCCTGGGAATAGCCTGAAACTCCAAGTGTCCAAGACAGGAGGGAAGGAACAAGAACTGGCCTCAGGAAGGCTGAAGGAGAGGGGCCAGCTGGTGGCTGAAATGTTTTGGAAGCAGAGGAGTAGCTGGGAAATCTAACTTCAAAGAGAGATGAGAGGAGAGAGAAGTCAAAGGAAGGTGTGGGGATAAGAAGGCAGTGAAGCACCATTGGTCAAATGAGGAGAGGACACCCCTCAGCCACATCAACAGTGGCTTCTTCCTCCAGGACTGCCCCCTACACTGTCTATGCCCCCTGTGCCCACCGCAGGCCCAACCCCAGGGTCCAGCTGCCTTTGGCATCCAGCTGCCTGAGATCAAGTGCAGTGGATGGTGGTGTGTGTGTGTAAGAAGAAAAAGCTCCAGAAAGCAGTGTGCAGAGAAAGGGGGTGGGGAAGGGGCAGAGGGGCCCTTCTCTGTACCCTCCCAGCGCAGTTTCATTTCAGACAGCTCCTCTTTCATGTGCCAACACCCTACCCCCACCCACACACACAGGTTTCATCTCAAGAAGAAGCCGGTGTGGTGGGTGGAGGTTGGCCTAGTCAAGGGACCTGTCATACAGGTTTGGGGGCTAGAGGGCAGATGTGAGAGGAACCAGATGGATGCCCCCACACCCAGCCTTTTCTCTCACTCTTTGGTGCCCTGAGCTGGAGCTGGGTAAATGTTTTTCTACTAAGAAGGGAAGAAAGGGTGGGGGAATGGTCAGGTGAAAAAAGGCTCTAGTCTCCTTAGAGAGGGCAAAGGGACACTCAGGTGTATGCCCACCCCCGCCTTGCCCAGGACACGAAATATTCCCTTTTGTGGGGCAAAGACGTGAACTCCATGGGAAACACTCAAAACCATTAGGTACACTATCTTCAGGCCTCCCTTCAGGGGTGAAGTGGGGAGACGGCAGAAAGCTTTGCCTCCGGTGACTCTGAGGAAACCTAGTCCCCTGAGGCTGGCCTGGGAGAAAGCCAGCTGAGTCTTCTATAACACCTTCCCAAATCCCACACTTGAGGCTGAGTGCCGGGGATCTTCCAGGGGTCCCATGTCCACCCTGAGCCTTGATTTCCCACAATGTGTGAGGCTGTGATTCTGCCAGCAGCCAAGGAATAGCCAAGTCCCCTGTGCTAGTCATCAGCAGGCATAGTTGTCCGACTAGGGCAGAAGCATGAGGTGCCAGATGAAGGACAGATAATGGCCCAGAAATGCATGAGAAGCAGAGATGGTTCAGAGGCGAGGGCAGTGAGCCTCAAACCTGTCTTGAACAGCTGTATATTTGTGAGGTTCTTTTGAGTATTAGGTGAAGGCTCAGGGCCACCTCCTCCCCAACATACCCATCCATACAAGTTTTACATATAATAACAGGAGGCTCTCAGATCCCCAGACTCCTTGCCTAAACCCGCAAGGTCCTGTGGGCTCAGATTGAGACTCCCCCACCCCACCCTCCATACTTTGAAGCAATGGGATAAACAGGGAATCCTCACTCACCTCCCAGTGCTAACCACAGCCTAGAAGGCCTGAAGCTTCTCTTCTAAATCAGATGTGGGCAAACATCAGCCCGTGTCCCTAATTCTGCCCTGAGTGGGAGAGGGCCCTGGGGCTCACCTGCTGCAGCCAGGCACAGAAATGATGCAGAGGGACTGAGATGGCAGCTGGGAAGAGGACCAGCCTGTACAGGCCCTCTCCTGCCCGAGACATGCCTCTCAGGAGGTACCACCCCAGTGCCAGCCAGCAGCAGCTCAGCCTGCCAGAGGGGCAGGAGCCACTCAGGAGAGACCAAGACGCTGAAGTGAAATCTCTGACTGCAGGATTCCCAGGGGAGCTGGCAGTCCCCGAGCTTGGAGGCAGTTGGGGAAGGGGAGAGAGAGGAGGTGAGCCAAATAGCAGAAACCAAAACCAGAAAAACGACTCAGAAAGGGTGGGATGCAGAAGACACAGAGACCAAGGAAAGAAAGAGTAATAGAGACCAGCAGGAACTGCCAGGACCAAAACGACAAGGGAAAACCAGGGACAGCAGAGACAAAGATACAGCGAGGAGACAGGAAAGGATTCCCAGTGGGGAAAGGGGCAGGAGAAACCAAGAATGTAACTCAGGGTGCAGAACAGAGAGAACAGTGGACAAGCAATACTTAAGGCTTTTGGGGGGCATCCTCTTCCACCTCACACTCCCCAGGCACTGGGTCGTGAAATTCTTCCCTGTCTGCTGGGACCACAGGTCCAGAACCCTCTGTCTGGCTCCCAGCTGCTTACCCTCCCGCTGCAGCCCTCGGAGCACATACGTGGATGCTGCTGGTCAAGCCTCCCGGTCTCAGGAGAGAGGAGCACGCCGGGCTTCCCAGCCCACGGGAGGCACGCTCAGCTGACCCTTCTGCATGGAGCGGTGTGGCAGACTGGCACCCGGGGCCGGGCGTGCCTGCCTTTTATGCACCACGTTCCATTCGGATGAGGAATTTGGCCCGTGGGCAGGTGGCGGCAGCACTGCCTCATCTGTCCTGCTTGCCCTTCTGGGACCCTGAGAGCCCTAGGCAACTGGCCAAAGGGGGCTCTGCCCTCTGGAGTGCTCTGCCTGCTGCCGTCCTGACTCCTCCAAACATCCCCTCGTCTGTCCTCGCCACTCCCTACCCCAGGACCCAGGCCAAGCTCAGGGCCACCTTCCAACCCACTCCCTTCCTGATATCACAAGGTGTTCACGGCACTGAATGAGCCAGTTATTCAGAGGGAGGGAAAAATCAGGTCTGCTGCAGCTGGAATTTCTAAGTTCCTGGCCCTCAGCCCTAATGAGGGCAGCCTGAGAGGAAGGACAGCCTCAGAGCGGCTGGCTGGGTGGGTGAGGGCTGTAAGGGGACTGGTGGGGGCAAGACTCAGAAGGGGCACCAGGAGACTCCTGAAGCTGGACTGAGCAGGGAGGGCGGTGGGGGACAAACGCAACTAGAGTGAGGGCCGGACTGCATTCCCGCGGGGACCACTCACCCGGCTCAGGCCCAGGCAGCAGCTGCTCCGCTCCAGGTCCAAGGACTCCAGCAGCTCTTCCACCGCCTGCAGACAGGGGTCTCTGTCAGGGCGCCCGCCCAGGGACTGCCCGCCTCTGCGCAGGGCTTCGCCCAGTCACTCAGTCCTTCCCCGCCCTTCACTCAGCCCCTCATCTGTGCACTAAGCACTTCCGGTGGGCTTCTGCAGGGCCTGGCACTGCGCGTGCGTCTGGGGATATACGGATGACCACAACAGGAACAAGCCACCTTTGGGTGTTGTGGGACAAGTGCATTAGTCAGGTACGTAGACCAGGAGGCATCTAAGTCAGCCAAGGGACCTGGAGGAGGTGTTGATTGTGCTGAGGCTTTAGATACAAGTAAGAATTAGCCAGACAAAGTAGGAGGGAGGGCATGTCTGGCAGAGGGACTAGCATGAGCAAAGGCACGGAAGCACAAGATAGCAGAATGAGCATAACTTAGAGTGAAGTGGGGGCAGTTAAGGTGCAATTAGGGAGGTGGGCAGTAGCCAAAGTACCATCAATGTGTGTGATACGAGAGCCCCTGGAGGGTTCTTTCAGTTAGGGACCTGGTCAGATTTGATTAGATTTGCATTCTACAGAGGCATCACCAGTAGAAGGGCAGAGGATGAATGGAAACCCCTTTGGGCAGCTACTGCAATAATCCACAGGAGAGAAGGCCAGAGCCTGACCCAAAGGGAAGAGAGGAGGAAGATGTTAAGGAGATAAGAGCCCTGCCAGGTATTGGGGAGCGGTAGCTGAGAGGAAGGAACCTAGGGACGCACTGAGATTTCTGACTTATGTAACTAAATAGGTAATGGTGCCATTCTCCAAGGTAGAGAATACAAGAGAAAAGAGTAGGTTTGAGAGAAGATGTAATCAGTTTGGTTGAACGTGCTGAGTTTGAGGTGCTGCTATTAGGTATACTGGGAGAGAAGTCCAGAAATAAGCTGGAGTTCAGGAGACAGGCCTGGGCTATAACTATTGATTTGGGAGTCATCGATACATATGCGGTAATTGAAGTGATGGGTGTGAATGAAGTCCTGGAAGACAGTGCAGAATAGAAAACATATTTGGCCAAGGAGAGAGTCTTAAAGAAGAGCGAGACCTTTATTTCAGGGGCCAGTGGAAGAAGGAAAGCTCAGAAGTTCTGAGAAAGAAAGAATAGAGAGACAAGAGGAAAGGCAGGAGTAGTAGCAGAGAATGCTTCAAAAAGAACAGAGTTGTCGACAGAGTCAAGTGTTGCGAAGAAGCACAGAAAAGTGCCCCTTAGCTCTGGTAACATGAAGTGCAGGAAGAGACAAGAAGACCAATCCCAAGGGGTCAGGGACAGGAACTAGGTGCTGTGGGGGGAGGAGTGAATGGTGGCGAGGTCGGGGGAAGCAAGATGAGATTAAGTGTTGAAGGTACAGGGCAGGCAAGAGACAGACAATAGTTCGGCATGAGAGAGGGTTAACAAAAGGCTCCCTTCCGAGAGCAACGTCTGTAGGATGTTTCTTCACTGGGAGAGAAGAGCCTGCAGAGGAGAAGCTGAAGGAACAGGAGAGAAGAGTTACCACCAGTGGAGCAGGTTTCCAGGGAGACCAAAGAAAATGGGTTCTGAAGCACGGGAGGAAGGGATTGAACGAGGGGAGGGATGCTTCTCCCACCCAAACAGGAGGAAGGAGGTGCCTGAAGAGCAGTGTATGCACAGAAGACAGAGGAGGCAGTTGGAGCCTCGATTTTATTAGTGTTCAGAGGCAAGGCCAACTGCTGGGAAGGAGACCTGGGAAAGCATGGCTGGGGAGTATTTGAAGAGCGAGGTGGAGAATTGGAGTATCAGGGAGGGAGCTTAGAACTGGGGCCATGTAAGGATGGGCCACATGAAAAACTTGCCCGGCTACCCCAAGGGCCCAGCTGGGGCTGGACACCATAAAGCTGTAGGAATTCAAGTCCACATGATTATATCTTTTTCTTCTACAGCAACTTGGGAGCCCCCTACTGAGGAATGCAGAGGCCCAAAGGTTGGCCCTGCAGGGTGGGGTTGGGCAGGCAGGTGCTAGGGGAGGCTTGGAAGAGCTGAGGATGGTGATGAAGGCTGAGTGACCAGAGGGTTAGACCATGGCTTTGAGGCTGAGCAGAAAAGGAGTAAAGTCAGAAAGGAATGGACGCAGTAGAGAAAATGGAGTGGCATCCAGAAATGAGAGGTCTCAATGGAGGCAAAGAGCAGGTGTCTGAGAGGAAGAGGAGTGAGGTGCATAGGAGGGAGGCTGAGGTCAGAGAAGACCACACTGGAATTCAAGATCTCAGAGGCGGAGCATTCCCAGGAATGACAAGGTGCTGGGTGTAGCCATGAGTGGGAGGCTGGAATGAAGGTCAAGGGTCAGAGAGAAGGGGGTGTGGGGCAGGTAATCTAGTCACACCAAGATTGCTGAGGACACTGGCAGGTCCTGGATGGCGAGAATGAAGAGAAGGTTCTGAGGCCTCCACGAATGTGGGTCTGTGTGTGACTCAGGGAACAAGTGGAGGGGGCTTTCTGCTCATTCTGGGGAGTCACCTCCCTTTTAGGGAAGCCATGCTGAGGTCTGAGACACTTTCTGAATCAGGCCGGGTGCCTATGGCCAGAGCACAGTGAAGGAGGATTACTCTCCTCAAGGAGCCCTCTGGCTGTCTGAGGAGCTGCCTCTGGGGGTCAAGGTGGCAGCCTAGAACGGCAGGGAGACATCCCCTTCAGCAGCCAGGAATTCAGCATCTGGGCTGAGGAGGGGCCCAGCAGCCTCAGGCTCAGCCTGCCACAGCTTCCTCTGCAGGAACTAGCCCCTGATGTGGAGGGCAATGCTGAGGGGCCCTGCTGCTACCAGTAGCCCACTGAAACATTAGTTCTAACCTGCCACCTGGGAGGCTCTTGGAGGGCTGTCTGGCTCACCAGAGAGCAGACACCCCACTTTGAGCCTCCAAGGAGTGTAGTTCTTCTCAGATTCCTGCAGTCCATTCCCGGGGCTGCCTTCTCCCCACTGCCACAGCTTGGTGGCCACACGGCCTTGTCCTGACCCTGAAGGGCCAACACCAGGAGCTGAGCAAGGGCCAGCCCCCCTCTCCCTGGGAAAGGAAGGGCAGCTGCTCAGAGGGGTCTGAGCAGAGAAAATGGGGTCTGGTGGGGCTCTGGGGCCCAGACCTACCCGCCTTTCATCCACTACAATGTAGTTGCGTCCATGTTTCTTGGTCAGGTGAGGGGCCAGGACATCAAAGCGGCGACGGAACTCAGAAAATACCATGTGGTCAGGGTAACCTAGAGAGAGAGCAGCCCAGGGCCAGGTCTGTCAGCACCTGCTCTGTTCCCATACTCCCCAACAGCCACCAGTGCCCTGTGGCTGCGGGGAGAGCTCCAGAGGGGAGGAGATGGCTGGGGGAGGGGAACCTGCGGTGGAGGCAGGCCCAGGAGAGGAAATCAGACAGGAAGGAGGAAGGGGCAAGGGAGAGGAGACGGGAAGCTGCCGACAGGACATGTAGGGCTGCCCCACAGTGGAATTACAAGGTTTAAAAGGGGACAGGATTTTTTAGAAGGAAGCAAGTTCCTTGTCAGTGAGGGTGCCAATGGAGGGTGGCTGACTGCTTGGAAGGAATGCGGTGGAGAAGAAAGCCTGGATGACCTCCAACCCATGATTCCGTCGTAACCGAGAGAGACCAACATCCTGAGGACTTAATAAGAAAAAAAGGGGGCATCAGAGAGTAGCTGAGCGGGAAAGTGCGTGAGCTTGGGGGTGGAACCCGGGCCCTGGTTCCTAGTGTCATGTGACCTTGAATGGGTCACTAGAACTCACTGAACCCCGGTTTCCTCACCTGTAAATGGGGCACAGTAGTCATGGACCTTAAATTAGAAAATATGTAAAAGCCTGGCTCACTTGGTAGCTGTTCAATTAAAATGTTCCCTTCTTTTCCTCAGTCAACTGAAGCAGGACATCGGAAAGGGCTCCCTTCCCACCCTCATTCTATCTTTGAGCCCTAGGCCATGTGACCAAAAAGATTTGCAGAGTCTCTTTCCCTAAAGAGTGCTGCCTCTAAAAGAGATCCCCTTACTGTCTGGGCTTTCGATCAGGGCAAGGGTGACATGGCTTCTGGTTTGAATCAAGGTCAGGATGGTGGCCAGTGGGAAGGTTCCCCGAGTCACCTGAGGACACCAGAGCCCACAATAGAGGACCAAGAACCCCGCTCCAACAGAATCACAGAATTTCAAACCAAACAAGGGTCTTAAAACAGATACAGTTCATCTTCCAGACATGGAAACTGAGGCCTGAGAGGTGGAGCGACTGATTGCTCAAGGTCACAAAGGCTGTGGCTGGAAACAGAACTGGACTCCAAACCCAAAACCCTGACAGCCAGTCGGGGGCTCTCCACTATGCCGGCCTAGCTAGCTCTGGGAAACCCTCCAACTGGGAGATGAGGCTGATGCATGTGCCTGATAATTGAAACAGGAGGCGGGGGCCGCTGAGGGGCCAAGACAAAGTGAGCTATTGATTGTATCTGAATAGCAATTAAATTGATGGGCCGGGATAGCAGGTCCAGACGCCTGGCATCTTAATTAATCATCAGCGCTATCGATGGTGGCTGGGGGCTGGGGCGGGGGGGCGCTTCTGCTGCCGGCCTCATCGATCTGCTTGTTTGAGTAAAGCACATTGATTTTTGTTCAGAGCGGTAACAATCTGGTTTTGAAATAATAAACACCAACTCCATATCAAGACGTGGGGACAGATCGATGATTTATTTAGAGTAGAGCAGGGAGCCTGTTTCCTGGCTTGGCTGCTGAGGAAAAGTGGCAGCGCCAGTGGGGATTTCTTAAGGGGACCTGGCTGGGGGTGAGGGGGTGGGCTGCTTGCCTGCTCTCCTAGCTAAGGAAAAAAAGGGCAGAAACCTGGCAAATTCATAACTTTTCAGGCAAACAAAGAGAGGCATGAACTGGGAAGCTGGTCTGCCTGGGTCCAATCCTACTCTGCCACTTATGAGCTGTGTGGCTTTGGACAAGTTGTTCACACTTCATCTCTCTGAGCCTTGGTCTCCTCTTCTGGGGATGGTAATAGGACCTACTTCCCATGAGGTTGTTGCGAGGATTAAATGAGTTGTTGTGTGTTGTGTGTTGTGTGAGAATGGTGCCTGGTGTACCGTAAATGCTCTGAAGACGGTAACTACTATTACTACTCACCCTCTCTGTCCCCTCCTTCTGATGGGTCCATAAAAAGGGTTTGTTTGAACTTTCTGGGAAACGTAAGTACTGCAGAAAGATTTGGCGCTTCATTTCTCCCTGGGGGGCCAGCCCAGCCACCTGCCTGCTCTTGGAGGCGGTTACCTCCGGGGCAGATGGCCCCACAGGGGCACCCACTGCTGTGGGCAGAGCTGACTCATCCAGACCAGGGAAGGGGAAAGGAGGGAGCTCCAGGAGCAGGGCATGCGGGGCAGGGCGGGCAGGGGGAGGAAGTGGGCTGGACTGTGGAAGGGAGAGGAGGAAGAGAAAAGTCAGCAGAATGGAAAGAAAAAGAGAAAGGAAAGGCTGGGCTGGAGAGGTGAGAAGAGACCCCACAGGGCAGGCCCTGGAGCAGAAGAGAGATGGAGGGCTGGTCGGAGACAGGAGGGGAGCAGGGTGCCTCTCGTCTATGAGCCCGCCTGAGACGGGGAGGGGCAGCTGCAGAAAAGAAAAGCAGCAGCTGAGAGGGAAGGAGGCCCCACCTTGGCGGTACATGCGCATGGCATCAAGCAGGCGGGAGCCTCGAAGCTGGGCGCGGAGCAGGGGCACGTCCAGCTGCAGGAGCCCAGTCTCGCAGTGGTCTCCCGAAGGCAGGTCCAGCTCGCTGCTGCTGCTGACTCGGCGGGAGGAGGCAGAACGGGGCTCCCCGGCCCAGCCCTCTGCCATGGGCAGCAAGCAGTGCACGAAATGCAGCTTTGACTTCTTGATGGTGTCAATGAGGGCATCCTGCCAAAGGGGAAGGGACGGCCCTCAGTGGACTCTGACGGCCCAGCCCGTGCCTGAGAGAGGAGGACCTGGTGGTACCAGCATCTCCACTCCTTGCAGGATAGCAGGGGTCCCATCACTGGCCAGAATACTCTAAGGTTGGATAACCCTGACCTTAGAAGGCCTGAGTTGTCTCTCAGCAGCACTGAAAAGGGGACCTCACTGGCAGCAATCAAGTCAAAGTGGGATGTTGAGTGGGCACTGGGTGACCTGAGCGTACCCAGACTGCCCAGGCTACCTGCTGGGGTAAGAAAGGACACCATGGCCTAGGCTGGCAGACTCACCACCTGCAGCTTAATCTGGATGCACAGCGACTTCTTCTTGACAGCTGCCATGCCCGTGGTGAAGGTCTTCCGCATGCTGGTGGCCCGGCGCAGCGCTAGCTGTGAGCCGCCCTCCAGGCCCGCAATAGAGCCTGAGAGCACTGTGGCACCGCCCGCCCGGCCCAGAAACAGGTTGCTGATGATTTTTCTGCCAGAGGTGGAAGGGGAAAGGAGGGAAAGAAGTCACATTCATGGAGCAGTAGAGGCCATTCCTTCTCCAAGCTCCTAGGAAACCAAACAACTCCCGCACCACTGTGGCCAAGGGCCTGGGTTATCTGGGCTAGGGCTACATGCCCCACACCCTACAAAGGAATTATAGACAAATCTCTAAATAGTGACAAGAGAAAATCAGGGTGGGCAGAAGCCAAGGGGTAGCCAGGGATTGGACAGAGTGGGCAATGTGTTCTCTACTACTAGGGAGGGCAGCGGTGAGGAAGGGGTTCCCATGTGGCAGGAGACCAAAGAGCTCAACATCTAACAGAAGATATAATCTACTATTGCATTTACTGTCCCCACCCCCATTGGAACGTAAACTCCGTGAGGGAAGGGATTTGTGTTTTATTCGCTGTCACAGAGTAGTGCCCAGTAAATATCTGTTGAATAAATGAATGGATGACAGGGATTCTATGGCTGAGAGATTTCTAAAGCTACGTCTGCCTTCTGTGAAGAATGTGGGGGTGTTAGTTAAATTTAAAACTAAAGGCCCTTCCAACCATGTCTATCCCCACCTCTGCTCCAGGAGGCCACCCCCATACCCTCATGGCCAACTAGCCTTGCCTCTTAGGAAGTGGTGGCTATCTACCCTTCTGGTGTGGGGGCCTCTGAGACCAGGGAGCCCAAAATGGCCCTGAGGAATGGGACATGGGCAGAGTGAGTGGCATTCTTACTTCTGGGAGTCCTGCAGGAGCCGGGGGGCATTCTGGGAAGCAGGGTTCTGCTTGGTGTAGCTCAGCCAGCCAGCCACATTGTACTCCACCCAGCTGGTGCCATGGCTGTGGCCCAGGAGAAAATGGTGTGGTTTGCTGCTGCGCAGGAGGGGGCTTTGGCCTGAGGGTGGGAGAAGATTCAGATCATCAGGGCGCAGGCCTCAAAAAGCCCAGGGACTCAGGGAGCCTCTAGGCAGTACCACCTGGACCCATATAGGTGGGTTCCCTGGAGAGGAAGCAGAGGAGCTGCCCTTAAGGGGTGCCACCTACCTTTTTTGTCACCTTCCTGGGGGCCATAGTAGGAGAAAAGGCGTTTTAGGAGGGCATCCTCAGTGGCCCCTGGCACCAGAGCCTCCTCTTCCAATAGCCATAGCAGGCCCCTTGCCTCGTCTGTGCGGGCCAATGAGCGGACCTATGGAGAAGCAAAGCAATCCCACCATGTCACGTGGAGCTGTGGGAAAGGAGCCAGCGCCCTGTCCCTAACCACACACTATAAATATGCTGCACACCTACACACTGCACACAGAGGAGCTCCCGCTGCTCACTGCTGACACCTTGTGGAGCAGGTGGGCAGCCAGGAAAAAGAGGGGGACAGAAAGAGATCAGAGAAAGAAGCCCATGGCAAAATAAGATTCCTAGGCCTCATGACCAAAGTCACCAAAGACTGTGAAGCCTTCTTATTAAGCCATGCCCACACTCAAGAGACTCTCCTCCATCCCCATTCTCTTGCAGAACATGAGGAGCGAGCAAGAGCCCCGTGCTGCAGATACTTCCCAGGCATCACCTCCCAGGCAGGTTAAAGGAGATAAAAAGTCTGTGAGGCCCTGAGCATAGTGCATAGCCTAGCAGAAATTGTCAATAAGTGACAGCTATGGGGTGAACTCTGGTCCCCCTGACAGGGCAGCACCCAGAGAGGGTTCAGAGCACTGCAGGAGGGGGTCACTGCAGAGTCAAAAACTCAAGTGAGAAAAGCATTAGGACAGGTGACTTAGGACTTCTGGCCAAGATGGAAGCCTAGACAGACATGCTGCATCTCCCTACACAGCTAAGAAGGAAAATAACTACTTCAAAACTAGAGACAACCAGAAGTTCCAGAAAATCGAGCTGCATGGAAATTCAACAAAGATATAAAGAAGAAATATTCATCCAGACAGGTAGGAGGGGCGGAGCTGGGGCGGAGAGGATGCAGTGTGGTGGTGGCAGGAGCAGCAGCAGCGGCAGGTCAGCAGAAAGCGCAGTCACACGTTTTAAAAAGTCAGGAGGGACACCTTGGGAGCGCTCCCCAAACCAGACCAGACCACAAAGCTCATGGTTCCAGCACCGGGGAAAATAAAGCCTTATTGCTTCTGACTGTGCAAACAAGTGGGGGTTGGGGTGGAGGAAGAAACTGCTGGTCTCTTAGCAGAGTGCATTTGTTTAGAGGCCCCCATGGTCCCAGAACATCTGCAAATCCACCCACTCTGGGAACGACGGCCAGGGCAGCAGCTAGAGAGGCACCAATCCCATATGGGAAGTGGGAGAAGTGCCTGGAAAAGGGGGGAGTGCTGAGCAAGCAGCATTGTTCCCTTTCAGACCCCCACCCCACAGCACCACAATGTTGTGAAACGGGTCGCCCATACTGATGAATACCTAAGGTTCTTCCCCTTACAACGTAACAGGCACAACAGCTCTACCTAAGACAGAGAGGCAAACAAACACAGGAGCCTGTCAAGATGAGGAGACAGAGAAGTATGGCCCAAAAGAAGGAATGGATCAAGGTTCCAGTGGGAGAGCTAAGTGATGAAGAGGTAGCCAACCTAACAGATGCAGAGTTCAAAACACTGGTGATAAAGGTGCTCACAGGCTTGACAGATATGCTTAAGTACAGCAAACACATAAGGGAAGAAGTGAAGGCTATGCTAAATGAAACGAAGGAAAATCCACACAAAACCAATGATGAAGGGAAGAAAACCAGGGTTCAAATAAGTGATTTCGAACATAAGGAAGAAAAAACAGTCAACTAGTACAGAATGAGGAAACAAGAATTGAAAAAAATCAGGAGAGGCTTACAAAACTCTGGGATAACTTTAAACGTGCCAACATTCGAATCACAGGGGTGCCAGAAGGAGACGAGGAAGAGCAAGAAATTGAAAGCTTATGTAAAAAAATAATAAAGGAAAACTTCCCAAATTTGGTGTAGGAAATAGACATACAAGTCCAGGAAGCACAGAGTCCCAAACAAGCTAGACCCAAAAAGGACCACACCAAGACACATCATAATTAAAATGCCAAAGGCTTAAGATAAAGAGAGAATTTTAAAAGCGGCAAGAGAAAAGCAGAGTGTTACCTAGAAAGGGGTGCCTAAAAGATAATCAGCTGATTTCTCAAAAGAAACTTTGCAGTCAAGAAGGGACTGGCAAGAAGTAGTCAAGGTGATGAAAAGCAAGGACCTACAACTAAGATCAACCAAGATTACTCTATCCAGCAAAGGTATCATTTAGAATGGAAGGGTAGATAAAGTGCTTCCCAGACAAGGCAAAGCTAAAGGAGTTCATCATCACCAAGCCATTATTATATGAAATGTTAAAGGAACTTATTTAAGAAAAAGATCAGAAGTATGAACATTAAAATGACAACAAACTCACCACTATCTAAACTGAATCTAAAAAATAAAAACAAAATCCAACTAAGCAAACCAGAATAGGAACAGAATCATAGGTATGGGGATCATTTGGAGGGTTATCAGCTGGGAGGGTGGAGGGGGAGAAATAGGGAAATGGTGCAGGGACTAAGAAGCATAATTGGTTGCTACAAAATAGACAGGGAGAAGTTAAGAATAATATAGGAAAGGGTGAAGCCAAAGAATTTACATGCATGACCCATGGACATGAACTAAGAGGGGATGAGATTGCTGGAGGGAGGAGGGTACTGGGTGGAGGAGAGCAAAGGGAAAAAAAATTGGGACTATTGTAACAACATAATCAATAAAATATACTTAAAAAAAAAAAAAGACAGGTGACTTAATGGATGTGAAAGTCCAAATGGGCAGAGCTAGGCTGACTGGACACCAGGTTTCCCATTTAATGGAAACAGCCACCCCTCAGTGCAGCCAACTGCTCTCCTGGAAGAACACTGGCCTAGCATTGATAAATCCTTTAGGGTTTCAAGAGAAGATGGAAATGTTGAATTCCAATTTCTAATACCCCATGTAAGCCAAACAGACTATGCCTGTGGCCACATCTGGTCTGAAAGTGTCTTTTCTATGGAATTTCCAAGTCTTCCTGAAGCAAGAACGACTGAGCCTTCCCCAAACCCCATTCTGGCCTGGTTTTTAGGGACTGGAGGACAAAAGTAGTAAGAGAAATGCCATTTCCCTCTCTTTGACCCCAGCTGCCTACACCTCCTCCCTACAGCTGCCCAAGGGAGTCAGTGTGATTGCCAGGAAGTGGCCAAGGACTGCTGGGCAACTCAGGTCCCAAAGTGGCTAGAGATGCCAGCAGGAACGAGTGATAAAGCCATTGGATGGTGAGTAGCAGGCTCACCCCATCCCTAGTGGTGTAACTGCCCGACGATGCCTAGGCCAATCGGAGAGGGAGAGCAAAGAAGGGAAAGGATGGCCAAGCTCCATCCAAACTCACTGTCTGACTCACTGCCGCTCCTAAGCCACACGGACTGACTTCCTCATGCCTCCTGGAAATGGCAAAGGCTGGAGGGAGACCACCAAGGGAGCCCAGGTGTCAAAGGAAAAAGAGCCAGCTTCCCTGGGGCGATGTGGGTCTTGGGCACTTTAAGCACTTGTCCCAGGGGGACATTCACTCTCTACTCTCCCCAGGGCCCCACTCCCTTGTTAGCACAAAAGGGCCTTTTGACAAGGAGGGAGAGGGAGACGGGACTCAAAGCAGAGGAGGGAGATCAGCAGCTTAGCAAAAATGTCAGTTCTTTAATAAAATGCCTTATGTAACTTCCCTAATTGAAGACAATCACCAAGTGCCAGGTGCTCATCAGGCCAGCCAGTCCCCAGGCAACAAGGTGTGTAAGACTCACTAGTCCCAAGGGTGACAAAGCCCATCCCCAAGGGCAAGAGCTCATATCCCCATGCCCCTCAGGGTGTGTCTGGAGCTGGGCACTGTTTCTTTGTTTGGATACAATGCTACCTCCTTACTCCACTCTGCCAGCCTTCATCAGTCCTCTTCTTGGGGAGAATGGGAGGGAATGACTATGTTGTCTGGGTCCAGCCAGGCCCTCGCCACCTAGAAGAAGACAGCAGGGCTCCTGGCAGACGCACCTGAGGCTCAGCCAGTCACAGGACAGGGCCTAAGCCCCAGCTGGTAAGAGAGAAGGTACACCTTCCTGTCTGGCTCAGACACCCAGGGGCCAAGGCTCTCCATTGTACCAGCGCAGAAGAAAGTGCTACCTTCCTGGCCCAAATGACTGAGGGGCTGAGGGGCAGGGTCCAGAGCTCTAAAGTGCTTGTGCCTGGGCCTGATTGCTGGGTCCCCGCTCAGCCCCCAGTGGCACCACTGGCAGCAGCTAGGGTGGGTTCCACTGAGAGAGGAAAGGGAAGGGGAGAGGAGGCCAGCTGGGCCTCACTGGCATGCCTACCAGGGACTGATGGGAGGCCTGGTCCACAACAGCAACAGAATCATCCGTGGCTGGCTCCAAGTCGTCAAATGCCAGCTCAATGTTCTCCTAGGAAGGAAGGCAGAGTGGCAGTGAGCACAGGGCCATGTGTGGGGCTGCTCTATGAGCAGACGAGGAGGGGACACTGGAGTCCGCAAGTCTGACTTCCCGTCCTATGCAGGAGCGCCCCTCCGGCACCCCATGTGACAAATGCTCACCACGTCCCAAGGCTCCTCTGTACCAAAATTCTTCTAACCTCCTTTTATACTGAGCTAAGTCACATATTTCTGTTATTCACATCCATTGATTAGGCTATGTGGAGTAAGCCGTTCAATTTCATACACATCCTTGAAACACTTGAAGACAATGTCATTTTCCTCCTCAATCTTCTCTCATCCCTGATGAATAACCTCCCAGGATCAATATCTCTCAATTCCACATGAGGCAGGATTTCCAGATCTCATTCTATCCAGGACAACCTTTTATGAAGGGGCCCCAGATAATCAATCATCATCTTAACAGATCAGGAGACAGGGAGACAGGGAAAGCCAGGCCAACACGTGGAGGTGGAAACTGCACAGTGGCAATCACAGGACTTAGGTGGCACCTTAAAGGTGGGCAAGGAAGTGCTCCCAGGGACCCTGAATGCATCTTTGGCTTCTTGGAGAGCAAACTCTCCACAAGGTAAGAATACCCTGGGCAGGAAAAGACACCTAGTCCAGAAAGCACAGGCAGAGAGAAATGACCAGAAAGTAAAAGCCAGGAAGGAGCAGCCATCAGGGAAGGTGCCTTTCCTGAGGTGGCCAAGGTCAGAGGGTGAGTCTTGGAGGGAGGAGTGGGCAGGCAGAGGCCAGGCAGGTGGTACCTCCTTGTATCTTTCCAGCTCCTGCACACAGGTGCGCTCGTGGAAGAGCCTCTGCAGCCGGTCCTGGGCATAGTTGTGGCACAGCTCCTCAAAGGAGGCCCCACGGGCCGACCCGCCCAGCTCGGGGTTCTGGAAGCCCGGAGTATCCACAATCATCATAGAGCAGAGTGAGTGCTGGCTGGACTTGAGCGCCCTTCACAGGGAGAGCCTGGGTCAGAGCTGGCTAGGGCAGTACCACTGGACAGGCCCCACTGGTCTGCCCCCAGTGCCCAGGCAGCCCAGCCCTGCCCCAAGCCATGCTCTTGCCCAGGACCCTGGTGGGGAGGCTGTGGCCTGCAAGGACAGTGAGCCCCCTGCTGGTGGAAGATGGCTCTGCCTCAGCAATCACACAGGCACAGAGGCGTCAAGTCTTTTGTCAAGGTAGGAAGCCAAAGAGCTCCCGGGCCCTCCTGTTCGGTACTCACCTGTTCACCAGAGAGACAAGAAGGGTGAAGAGCTCGCTGTAAAGGCCAGATGCCATGCCCTCTAAGCACTCCAGTGCACTCAGTTTGGGGCCTGTGGGGCAAGAGGGTCAGCTCTATCTCCTGCTCCCTGGGATCCCCACCTGGGTATGTTCCCTGCCTACCCAAGGCCAAATCAGCGGGGGAATTGGGGCTTCCTTCCTCCCTGATGGAGGCTCTGTTCGCCCCAGCAGTCTCCCCACAGCAGAGACAGTGGTGAGCCCTGGATGAGGCTTCCCAATCACATTCACCAGCCAAGGGGCTCAGGGTACCTGTACCATCTCCCAGGCCGCTCTCCTCAGGGCCCTGGCGGAAAGAGGTGGAGCGCTGCATGGTGCCACCCTTGTGCTGGTGCTTGAAGATGGACGAGGAGAGCTCCTCCAGGCTGCAGCCCAAAAGGTACGCAGCCTTCTGGGCCCACTCGTGGCGGGCAAACTGCTTGCGCCCAGCTATGGGGTAGAAAAAACAATCTGGTATCTTGGGTCTTCAACCTTAGGCCATTTGATAACCACTGTGCCTTCCGGCTCCCTGTTCCCATAGGACTGGGGAGCAGGTATCTTCCAGAGGCAAAACCAGGCCTGATGACACCAGAGGACCTCAGGCAAAACAAGGACAGTCAGCAGCTGTCAGCTTCCTGTGTTCCTTGGGGGTGGAAAGAACGAACAGGTCCTAAAAGAGGAGGTAACAACACACTGCTGCCACCAGAGGGCACCCTGTCAGCTTCAAACATCCTTTTAAGGGGCTCGGCTGGGTGGGGGCGTGCCAACTTGGGGAAATACAGTCAGAGGGTGAGCCAGCCCACCGGCTCACCCATGATGAACACTGAGATGCACCTGTGCCTTGTATGTGGGGGGCATATCAGGAGAGTACAGTGCTTTCCCCTCCCATGAATACATTAGGACCCTCCCTTTACCTCCAGGCATCTGCCAGCGGAGGCTACTAACACCCACCCATGACCCAACAATGAGAATATGAAAATGCCTCAGAGGAAAGGGAACAGCCCACGCAGACAGAAGTGCCTCAGCCAACATGTGTCTAATCACGGCAATTAGGGAAAGCTAACAAGAAACAAGGTTTTACCTTCCGTAGCTTCTGTAAGGCAAAGGACCAGCATGCAGCATGCAAAGAAAAACAGCGTGTTAGCAAACAGTCATCAACTGAGCCCGCCAGGCCCACGGGAAGGGACTGCGGAGGGTGGGAGTTTGTGAGGGTGGAAAACTCAACCACATTCAGACTCCAGAACACACACACACACACACACACACACACACACTCACAACCTCAAAAAAGGATGTTTATGAATGTAATCACACTGACACACACACACACACAGACCTCCACAGACACTCTAACACACACACATGGACATGCACACACCCTGGAAAATACTGGAAGCTCTGAAGGGGCAACAGGCCCAGAGCTCTCCACCTGCAGTCAGCACTGAGTAGGGTTATAGGAAACCTGGGCTTGTCACCTCTTCAGAATGAAAGAACTTCCTTAAGACACAGCCAGACACCCACCCGCCTACACGGTCTGGAGAACTTCTTTAACTCAGAGCCTGCTTCCTTTTTGGTAGGGATGCCACCTGCTGGGATCATAGGAACCTAATACCCAAGCACCTGTTCCTCCATGTACCCACCCACCTACCAACCAGTGCTTCTCAACTCCTCCTGAGCACCCTGGGGCCCTTCACATCCAGAAGGAAGATGAAGCCAAAGCCCCAGGTGCTGTTCAGAGGCAGCACCCCTTTCTCTAAACTGGAGGAGAAAGAGGTACTCACAGCACACGCCCACCAATGTAATCTCAGAGGAAGGCAGCAGAGCTCTTCCAAGCCAAAGCAAGCTCTAGTCATTCAGCGCAAGTGCCGAAGCTGCAGCCCACTTGTTACCACGGTGCATGCTGCCCCCTAGTGGCTTCCACCCTGACATGCAAGAGGAAGACACCTGCTACCAAACCAGTGGAGAGAAGGGTAGACTCAGGGAAAACTGGCCTTAGGAAGCCCCAGGAAGCAAGCCCACCCTACCCCACCTAAGTCCCACGGAGGGCATTGTGAGAGGTTCCAGGATCTGAATGCAAAACAGATAGAAGCAGCTATTTGGGGGACTCCAAGAAACCCCACAGCCAGCAGGTGCCCTCTCCACCCTCAACCATGGAGTTTCTCCCAGGCCAGGCCCCTCCATTACAACAGAAAGCCCAGCCCCCAGAGAGAGCCCAGGGCAAGCACCAGGACAGGGCCAAGAGACCCCTACACCCCAGGGAGGGGCCAAGGTCAGTTACCCGCTTGCTCCTCTAGGGCCTCTGTCAGGAAGGGAACAAGAAGGAGAGTTATTCCAGGGGGATGGTCTGAGTTGGGGCCTCTCTTTCCCCTCTGCCTCCAAGCCCCCAACGCCCTGCTTTTGCAGTGCTCCTGGTCACTGCCATCTAAATCCAGGCCTCAGGCCATGATTGGCAGAGATGCTTTTCCGGGTTTTGGGAGCCTTCTGCTCTGACATGGGGGCTGGGAGGAGGCACAGTGAAAGGGGGTGTCTGATAACAGACGAGACTGTGCTGGGTGAGGACAAACTGGGAGGGGGAAGGTCTCCTGGGCGACAGGCCAGGCTGTTGGGACCCAGTGCAGGTTACCTTTGGTGGCTCCTGCAGCCCCCAGGTGGTAGATGGCAGCCAGGATGAGCCAGCAGGCTTTCTGTTCATCAGGGGAGATGCCCAGCACCTTCATGGCCGTCTGTAGCTTACTGAACTGCTGCGCTGCCTTTTGCTTCTCCTCAGGCTACAGGGACAGATGAGCACGCTGGCACCGGATCTCAGCACACCCCCATGCTGCCGGTCCCTTGGGGCAGGCAGAGCTAGGGTAGAGCCGTTCAGCTGGAACTGGGCTTCCGCTATTCCCACAGGGCGCTCCAGGCCATTTGAGGCTTCTTTCACCCTTAAGGCCCAGGGTTGTCAACCCAGGCCCATAGGCCCCTCACCTTGGCCAGTGGCACAATCCCAAACACATTGTTCTCTGCCAAGTGGTTCAAGTGGAGCTCTGTCCTAGGGGTACAAATGAGGCATCAGCATAGTGCTTGGTCCCTATGCCAAGGCCATCTCCCTATCAGGGTCGAGATGGACAAATAGCTTCCAGACTCTTGAGTTCTGTTGGCTACTGGCTTTCTTAATTGGTCTGGATGCCTGGGAAGAGCACAGCCTCCCTAGGACAGGTCACTAGAGATGCCCTGGTGAGAGTGTCGAGCCAGACCCTGGAAGGGAACAGGAAACCTGCCTCAAGGGTGAGTCCAGCCAGGACAGAGACTGTGCCCTCAGTTACAAGAAAAGCTAAAGAGGATCATGCCCAAGGGCTGCGCACTCAGCCTCATCATTTACCTTCTGTTTTCAGTGAACACAGACAGCAACTCTGAAGGTCTAAAGGGACAAGCCTGGCAGAGGAGCCAACATGGGGCCATGGAGGCCCAGATTAGATGGAGGGCCTTTGGCCCCAGTGTGGACCAGCTTGGCCCCATACTAGCTGTGTGACTGCAGGCAGGTCCCTGACCACATGCATCTCGGTGCACTTTCCTCTCTAGAACTGGGGTCGTAGCTAGGCACTGGGAACACTGACGGGTTCATTGTGCCCTCACACCTGACCAGACTCCGGTGCAGAGCCTGGACTCATTCACCTTGCCATCCTCAGGGCCTAGCTCAGAACCTAACACGCAGCAGGAGTGCAGTGAGCAAATGGTATGGGATGCAATCAGGTGGCAAGGTCCAGGAACTTTCCAGGGGCTGGAGTCCAAACCACCCTCCCTGTTCCCTCTGTCCCATCTCACCTGAGGGTGCCATCCCCACAGGCCAGCAGGTAGTAGAAGACATTGAAGGTGGCCTCACTGGCCGGGCGTCGAGCCACACGCAGCTTCTCCAGAAGCATCGTCTGTGGCACATGAAGGGTATAGGCATAGGAGGGCAGTGCCAGGAAAAGCTTCTCCCACACCAGAACCAGCCCACGGGAACGAGCAGCTGCTTGTTCTTCTCCATGTGCTCAGCCAGAGGCCAGATCACCTCTGGGCAAACCCAGGCAGAAATCAGAGCCAGGAGGAAGAAGAGAGGCCCAGCTCTTGGAGGGACACTACCATTCCACCTAGTCCCTAGGCACAGCCTTCATGGGCAGCTGGACCCTTTGTGGTGAGAGGTTTCATTTAGCAAGGAAGGGAGTCAGCCTTGGCCGGGCCTTACGTTACTGACCAGCGGGCTTCCCTAGGTGAAATCTGCCTGAAAGAAGCCCGTGAGCACAGGGCCAGGGCTTGAGCAGGTTGGGCAGGAAGCTGAGCCGTGCCTGCCCAGGGCAGGAGGCACAGGGAACAGTCCCGCCAGTGCAAGGGCCCATTTAGTTGGGGCAGAATTCCAGGAAAATGAGGCATAGGGCATGAATCAGGTGGTTAATCTTCTACTTCCCTGAGTGTCCCCTCACCTGAATGGAGGCTGAGGCCACCTGGCCAGCTTGGTCAAAGTCCAGGGAGAGGATCTGGGAGAAGCGGGTGGCATTGCTGTTCATGATGGTGGGGCTGTTCCCAAAGGCTTCCAGGAGGGTGTATACAGCTTGCCACTTCTCCACTGTGGAAGACAGGCCCAGGGGCCATCAGGAAAGCCGGGGGCACAGAGAGGCCAGGGAGAAAAACGCTTGTAGCCAGGAGGGGCCTCCATCCCACCCTCTCTCCCAAGTGCATTCTCAGTCTCTCAGTTGTCCCTGCCTCACCAGAAAACACCTTGTTCCCACTGCTGCCTGCGATGGTGGTCAGGTATTGCACCAGGTGCTGGCAGCTGGTGGTCTTGCCACTGCCACTACTGCCCAGGAGAATGATGGATTGGTCTTGACGGCTCATCAGCATTGCCCTGTATGCAGTCTGGGCCACGGCATAGATGTGGGGTGCCATATCCTCCCGACGACACCCCTTGAACATGTGCATCACCTTGGGCAGGAGAGGGATGGGGAGAATGAATAGGCGCTCAGCGGGTTCCACTCAGACACCCCTTACCCCAAGATCACATTCTTTCTGGACCTTCCACTCCAGCACAGCACAGGGACTCTGAGGCTAAGGCCATGAATGGAAATGCAGATACTAGCTAAGTTCTGGCATCTGATGGAGGTTGGGGAAGGGCTTTCTGTCCTTACCCCTTGAAATGACTCCTCTTCCCAAGGTCAGCTGTGAGAGTGGGCAGGAGCCCATGGGATGTCAAGGGGAAGGGGCAGAGCCAGAAAAAGTGGGGTAGGTAGTGAGTGGGCATCATGGTAGCTCAGAAGGCATCGTACCTTCTCGGAGTACACGGCGGGGGCCCCGCGGGGGCTGAGGACGAGCAGGCTGGGGCCAGCGTACGTGTGCAGCAGGCTGGCCCCATAGCGCTGGCGCAGTGTGTGCAGGACGCTGGACTCGTTGAGGTACACCAGTGAGGCCAGGTCTTCCAGGCGGTCGCAGGAAGGAGCATTAGCCTGTGCGACAGGGCAGGCAGGAGGGCACTGAAGAAGCAGAACCTGTCTGCACTGGCAGCGGATAGGCCTGCCCTGGTCCAACCACCTCCTGTGCCCTCCTCCAGCCTCCTGCCAACCTTCTCAACATCATCCTCGTCCACATCCAAGATGGCTCCATCATTGTCTAGCTTCACGCGCACCTTCCCCTCTGGCAAGCTGAGCTCCTGGGATTTGAGCTGACTGGCTGCAGAGTGGGGCAGACAGTCAGACATGGGCCTGGGGGGGGGGGGCGCTTCGCTACCCTCTTTAGGCCCTTTATGGTCCTGCCTCCTCCCCAGTGTATCACCAGCCTCTTCTTGCTCACCACCTGGTCCTCACCAGACGCAGAAGGCACCCCAGCCCTGAAACCCAAGAGGCCCAGGCATTCGCCCCTGGGCTTCCCCAGACTCACCCAGTGAGAAGCCATCCTTATGGACCAGCCACACCTTCTCTGTCTCATGCCAGGCTTCCTCAGCTGCAATCTGCTCTTCTGTCTTCACCTATCAGAGGGAGGGGAAGAGTCAATAGTGAGACCCTGTTCTGGAAAACAGAGACAAGGACAAGAGGGAGGAGATACTGAGGGGAAGGGCTTCCAGATGAGCCACTGGGTGAGGGGGACAGTTGGGCGGCAGATACAGAACAGGGACATCAGAGGTGTCAGAGGAAAAAGGTGGGGAAGCCAGGAGGGAATGGTGGTCCTGAGGAGCCCTGTGGACAGGACACAGAACTAGTGACCGTGCTAGCCTGGAGGGTCTGGCAGGACAGCGGCCCAGGAGAAAGCAGACCCCGGGAAGCAGGTCAGCAGATTCTACCTTCAGCCGCCCTTTCCCCCACCGCCCTGTGAAGCCTGCAGGACTCGTATCCTAAGTCCACACCCCTCACCCTGGGCCACAGCTACTGGGACCTTACAGGCCCAGCTTCTCCCTCATCCTGACAGGCTCTCCTTCACCGAGCTGGGGAAGGGCATTGTCTCAAGACTCGAGGAGATTGTCTACTGAGGACCATGCAGTGCACAATGGGAAGCGGGGCTTGAGTCCTCACATCGGTCAGGCCTTCCCCCCAGAGGATGCCCCACTGGGCAGGGGTGGTGCCCAGATGCACATTCTAGCCTCGCTGCTCCTACTCCATGCTGCCTCAGATGGCGACAGGTACATGAACCTATGTGAACATGCTAAGGCCATACAAGGGCATGACCAGAGATGTGAGGGGGGGTAGGGAGTGGCAGCACTGCTCTATCAAACACAGGAAGAAACTTGCATGCCACCCAGATGGGCACCAGAATGGGTACAGAGGGGGCTGGGAGCCCCTGGAGGCCCCAAGTGGCCACCAGTCAGAAAGAAGCATTTGCAGACACTGTCAGGATATGAAGCTGGCACTCCATGAGAAGAAGGTGTGCCAGGGTAGCTGGGTAAGGAGATAGGTCCCTCAGGGTCCTTTTGCTGTGTGTGTGGGCGAGAGGGCAACAGCCCGTGCAGTGGCCCTGCCGGGGGGATGGTCACTCCCCATAGCATGGAACAGCCAGCAGGCTGGCCCTTCACCCCCACTGTCTGAGGGCCCCCAGCTAGAGTCCTGAGGCTGGAGGCATATATACTGGTGAGGGATCAAGAAGGACAAGAAAAAGTAGCGAGAGGAAGCATTTTCTTGGTCATATTTCTTAGAGCTGAAAGAAAGAGATCTGGGCTGTACTCGCAGGGTGTGTTCCAGCTTCAGAGACCTCCCTGCCTCGCTGACTGCCCTTTCCAGCTGCTGAGTGGGAGGCTGGACTCCACCAGAGGTCCCCAGACTCTGGTAGTCAAGACCAGAGAAGTTATCCTCCAATTAGGAGGATTGCTATGTGGTGTCGATATTTTTAATTGTTAGGTGAAGACATAAAAACAAAAAAACAAAAAAAAACCCCAAAACCTGGTTCGTTATGTTTGAAGAAATGTAACTTTATAAAACAAAATTATGTTGTTGGGATTTTTTTTTAAATCACAGGTATTTAAAAAAGGTGAAACCTTTGTCTTGAATGGGCACATTCTATGGGTCAGGAGTTTGAAGACTGATGCATAAGGTGACATCAAAGAGTCACCGCCTATCACTAACTCCTTCAGAGCTAGTCCAAAGGTGGGTTTCCACAGTGGCCAGCAGGTGGGGACAGAGAGTGCCTCATCTTCAGGCTTGGCATGGGGGCGGCTGGGGGCTGGAGGTGGTGGTAGGGATTCAGCCTTTTCAGCTTTCTCTACCCCGAGTGAGCAGAATTGAAACACCTTGAAACCAAAACTCGGGTCAGGCCCATGGGCTCCAGTGGCTAAGAACCATGTGCCACAGAGGCCAAACTTGAGTGGTGACACTCAGTCTAGACACTCCCCAAGGGCCGGACAGAGAGCTGCCCCATCTCAGACTCCAAGCACTGCCTCCCGGGAGGATCCTGCCAGACAACAGGTGGGGATCAGAAGGGGAAAGAGGCCTTACACTCCAGCACGAGGCCCGAGCACAGACGCCAGCCCAGGTACAGACCAGGGGTGGCAGGTGGTCACCGGAGGAAGCGGAGGGCTCCTGAGGGGGGCAGGAACACTCTACCTGGCTGTGGGCAGGAGACGCGTCCTCAGGGTCCAGCTACCAGCAGCAAGCAAAGAAGAGAGAAGAGGGGTGAAGACAAGCAGACCATTGGCACATCCCCTCCAGCAAGTACCCTGCACCAAGTGGGCGGGTACTCTCAGGCTGCCCCAGGTGTGGGGTGTAGGTGGGAGTCGCTTAGCACCAGGAGAGGGCCTCCCGGCCTGGGCAGGTGAACTGAGCCCAGTCAAGGATAGGCCAGACCAGGAAGGAGAGGCCCAGCTTGGTGAAGACACTTGTTACCATCAGACTTCTCAGAGAAGACGCTCTGCTAAGTCATTCCTGTGGCCTGGGCAGGAGTGCACCACCTGGCCATGGTCTCTCCTAGGCTGGCCACCTAGTTCATTCTGAGCTATGTTTTACTCTGGGTGCCGCCAGGCCAGGCCACCTCACCACATCCAGGGCCTTTTCCATCTGAGCTCCCCTGTAGTTACCAGACCCAGGACAGGGCTGTCCCTGGCCTCCAAACACACACCAAGGATGCCACTCCCCTTGCCAAAGGCTGCCTTGCAGAGATATCGTCCCCGCACCTATCCTACAACAAGACCACTGGCAGCCCCAAGTCTAGGACCCCTTCTGCACCCCCACTGCACCACTCCCTGGTGTCCGCACAAGCCATAGTGAGGCATCACTCCATCTGGGTCCATGTGCCAACAGCCCAAGTATCAAGGCACCTTGACCTCTCTGCCTCTGTCTGGTCACTTAAAGGCCTTTCTGGAGAGGAAGGGGAGTCAGGCCTTGGACCTTGCCTGTTAGAAACAGACACGGAGTTAACAGACCCACCTGGGTCTGGAGAGCCAGGCCATCAAAAAACGGGAGTGTCAGCACCCTGCCTGGACACCCACCAGACCTTGGCACCAAGACATGTCCCTTCTCTCCTTTCCTGAAGGGGGAAGACCATAGTGAGGGTCCCCAGGATGCCACGGAGCCCTCTTCCACAGGCAGGTGCTCCTGTACACACAGACACACACAGTCTGGGCGCCAGCCTCAGGGAAGAGGCGCAGCAGGGAAGGCAAGCACACACGAGAGGTGGCATTACAGAAGCTGTGAAGATCCTCTCAAGCCGCTGGTGGGCCTCCTCTGCGGGGCTCAGCCGGACCTCGGGGGCAGCTCCTGTCTAGAGGTTAAACCACTATTAGTCCTGGCCCGGGTAGTGGTGGGGACACAGCATGCCAAGCTTCTAGCCCAGAAAGCCACTAGGCCCCAGTGGGTAAGTGAAGTAGGGTCAGGAAGGCAAGCCAGGCACCAATGTGAGTTTTAAACTATCAGATAAGAAAAAAAGACGCGAGGAGCCTGAGAGTTATGAGGTTATTTCTCAGTGTCTTAACCACTTCAGCAACAGGATGGCCCCGCTCTTCCACACATCCTCTGGCCCCTGCCCTCAGCCCAGGGCACAGGTGGCTGAACTCCAAGCAGAGCTCTCCTCAGCCCCCAACTGAGAGGTGGAGGGACAGGGAGCCAGAGGGAGGGCAGGCGCCCCCGGAACAGGCACATGATGCTCTCGGCTCCTGAGGGGTTTTCGCAGGGACTGATGGTTTGCCTCATGCCCGCCCATCAAGCCAAAATGCCCCTGCAAGTTCCTGTGTACTGGGAGGTCACATCCCTGATTCAGAGTGGCCGGGGGAGTGAGGGGAGCACTGCACCCTGCTCCTCTCCAGGTTCTTCAAAACCCAGGAAGAATAGAATGGGAGCAAGTTGGGTTCTGGCGCCTAAGGAATCCCAGGGGCTGGACACAGGACAGGCCTTTAGGCTGTGCCCTGCCCTTCATGCCCTGCCCCTCCCCTTCCAGCCAGGAGCAAGCAAAAATCCAGAGGAGCCCTGGTGAAACTTGACACCCCTCTCTCCACAAACACATAACCCAGGCCTCAGAGAAGGGTCTAAGGTCTGAAAGCTTATAGAGAACTGTTCCCAACCCAAGGACTAGCCAAGCAGGCAGCACCTTCTAAGGGAAAGGGCTGGACTGATGTCCTTGTCCCTCCCCTCTGCCGCAGCTTCCTGTCTTATCCAGAGGGCACTCTGTGGACAGACAGGGCCCCAGATCCAAAGGGGGCCCACTGTGACCATGAACCACCAGGCACAGGGCTCTGCTAGAGTCCTGCTGCCAGAGGGGACTGCTGGCCAGGCCTGAAAGTAGTGATGGCAATGCTGGTGTTAATAACCACTGTTATTAGCATCACTATCAATACTGCCATTTATTGGTGGAGCACCTTCCATGCCAGGGACTGGGCTGGGAACATTCATTACCAGAATCATTTCTAACCTTCACAGCAACCCTTCAGAGCAATTCCAAAATCCAAAAAGCCCCCCAAACAAAAGATTCTTCTTAACTATTTTGGTGGCAAAACCTGACTGCTTATATTCTATCCGTCTGCAGTGTAAGCATTCATAGGTTTTGCTGTGGAAGTAGTAATGTATTTGGTTACAGGTTGCTGCTCATTATGTACACTATATGATATTCTAAAACATAAAAATCACTAATTTCCAAAATACTTCTGGCCCCAAGGGCTTCAGAGGAAGACCTGAAGATCTGTGTTATCCCCATCTGGCAGATGAAGGCTCAGACATGGGACCTTGCTGAGATACACAGGGGGTGAGCGGCTGAGGTGCTGAACGCAAGCAGGCCACCCCACTTCAGTTCTGTCTCCCCACCCTGGCACTGATCTGCTAAGACTCTGGATCTTGAGTTGGGGTCTGGAGCCTCCAGCTGCCCCATGGAGCTGAGGACCAGGCCCTGACCCCCACAGAACAGCGGCACGCTGGCTAGCAGGTCCCACTGCAGAGCCTGGGCTGCCACAGGGTCAGGCACTCAGCTGGGGAAAATCATGCGACCCTGCATCAGCAATGACCCGGGCCTAGCCTCTCAGTCATGCGGGGCTTGTGCAGGAGCCTTGGGGAAGCCAGCTGTGAGGGTGCCTGGACATCAAGCAAGGATGGTGAGGGGCACGGGAGATTAGTGACACACGCGGGTACCTCCTGCTGCACGTCAGGGGCTGGTGACTTGGACTGCTGCAATCCAGTGAGGTTCGCCTTCGGGCTAGCGGAGCCTGGGCCGGCCAGCTCTTCTGGTGGGGCCGGGGAGCACTGCTTCTCTGGGGTTCCAGGCTTGGCTGGGGAGTCCACCACCTCCGGGGTGCCTGGTTTCCCCGAGGAGCCTGGCTCCTGGCTGGAGGGCTTCTGCCCCTTCCCAGGAGGCTGCCTGCTGCGGGGCTTGGGGTCCTTGCCCCGGCCCCGAGACATCAGGCTCCGCAGGCCCAAGGATAGCTCATCCTTGGCTGCCTCCTTCTTTGCTTCAGGCTTAGGCAGAGCAGGGGGAGGTGGAGGTGGTGGGGGTGGCGGCTTGGGACCAGGAGCTGCCTTTTCTACCCTCTTGCTGCGAGCTGGGTGCTCAGGGGATTTGACCCCTCTACTCGGAGGTTCCCTGGCACTCCCAGTCTCCTCACCAGGCAGCACCTTGCTGACCACCTTCCTCACTGCATTTGCCACCTTTTTCCGGGACAGGCCCGGGGCCTCCTCACTTGGACCTTCCGCTGAGGTAGCTCCCAGGCCGTTCATGGCGGGTGTGGGCACAGGGCTCTTGGTTCTCTCGGAAGTCTCTGTGGGTACAGAGCTGGTAGGAGGCTGAGGACTTTTAGGTGGGCCACTGCCGTCCTGTGAGCTGCCCTTTAGCTACAGTCACACAGATACAGGTAGACATTAGCATCAGCCCCTGTGTCCCTGCCCACCCCATGGCGAGGAAGTGAGAGGTGTGGCCTCACGCTGAGTCTCCATTCATGTACCAATAATGCGGAGCTCCGAGAGGCTTTCCATCTCCCAGATAGGCCAACTGCATCTAGGAGTGTGGTGTCCCTCTCCCACAGAGCACAAGCAGGTACTGCTATCACCTGCCATCTATCCCCTGGCTTAGCATGGAGCTGTGAGGTGCTGGCACAGACTGCCCGGAGGCCCATGAGGGGCCCATAGTTACTGGCTTGCTGTCAGGGCAGCAACCAAGCCTCAATCCAGGGAAGCCCTCGCCCTCACAGCCCAAACACAGCAGGGATGAAGCACGGGGAGGCCAACCAACCAATTCCTAGGCCTCACTCTGGCCTGCCTGCCTTTGTGGTCCCTCCATCACCCTGTTTTCTGGGCAGTCAGACCCAGAGTCTGCTCATCCTGATGAAAACAATGGCCAGGAACCAACTCCTGGCTCCTCCTGCTCCCTACCTGCTCCTCTGGTCTGTTGCCACTGTCTCCTCACCACCCACTGTCTCCCCTTCACCCACATTCTCAAGGGCTGCAGAAACCCAGTGCTGGCCCAGGAAGCTTCCACCTCAGCCTGCTTTCTGTCAGTCTCTGTAGTTTTCCTCCTGCAAACCTCTCAAGAGCTGGAGACTTCCTGGCTCCCAGAGTGTATGTGTGGAATATGGGAGGAAGAGAAGGCAACTATGGCCCATGAAGGGTTAAGTACTCAAGCTAAATGGCTCCACTCTGCCCTAGAGCTGAGGCCCTGGCTCAGGCAGCCTCTCAGGCACCCAGGAACTCAATGGGGTATGCTGGCACACTCCACCTGGTGCACCTACCCTTCCCCCAACACCGGAGGGAGCTGTCTGTGGACCCAAGGGACCGCCACTGGGAAGGCCAGGCTGGCTAATGGCAGGGCAGTTTCCCACAATGCTAGCCACATTGTCTACGGGGAGCAACCTAGGGGCTCCTTGCTGATCAGGAAAAGCGCTGCCATTAATGACCTGTGCTTGAGCCCTTGTTCCTCAAAACAATGACCTTGGTTCTAGGGTACACTTGGGCACTGGGCTCCATCAGGGGCTGGCTGCCATCTCTGCTTGGATATAGGAAGGTGCTCACAGAGTGGGCAGACCTCTGCCTGCTATGTGGAGAGGCCGCCCATGTCCTGATCAGAGCTGAGCCAAGCGGCCTCAAGCCAGGCCTCAGCTGCACTGTGGCCCTGCTGCAGGGGTGGGGAGGGAAAGGCTTGAAGGTACTCATCCTCAACCTCTTGGGCCAAGAGTGCTCGATGGCATGCCAGAGCACTGCGGAGCTGGCTGGTGGCCCGAGCTGCTGGGTCCTACTCCCCTCCCCTCCCTTTCTGGCTTTCCTCCCACCCTCTCTAATTACAGCCGATGATGACAATGACAATGACAATGATGATGATAGTAACTGCTAACAGTTATACAGTGCTGATTATATGCTAGGCGGTCTTCTAAGCACCTTACATGTAATTTTCACAAAAAATCGGGCACATTCCGAGACCCCTTCTGCCCACATCTTAAACATATCCCTTTGCAGTCACAGGCTGGCCTTGCAGGATTGTCTGCAGATTAGGTAGAAGCCACAACGCCTGGCTAATCGAATCTCCGCCCAAGGAGGTGGGGGAGCCGGGACAGGCACCATCTGTGGCCGTGGAGCACGGATCTGTTTTGTGGTCCAGTTCTGCTCCAGAGCTCTGGTACTGCCACCCCTGTGCTGACAGCAGCCCTCTGCCAGCCACACATCTCTAGAACTAGCTCTTCTGGAACTCTCTTCTCTTGCCTTAAAAGAGTCCAGCTTTATTCAGTCTATCTGAAGGCAAATGACTGGGGTAGGGGGTGGCGAGGGGCACTGGGCCACTGGAGCCTGCCTCCAGAGCATCCACACCATGCAGCCGACGGGATCTTGGGAAGGGACAGCAGCAGCTGCAGTGACATTCCCCCCTGCCCTTGTCTGGTGCCACCCTTCGTGATGAGGAGTCCCAACAGCTGCTCATTTGGTGCTCTCGACCTAAGAGTTTGCCCACTTAAGACCCTCCAGGCCCAAACATTCAGGAAACCATAACTAAAGGTAGGAATTCAAGGGGGGTAGGGGAACTTGGGGGAGGTCTTCAGGGCACTGAGGGTCTCCTTGGCATTCCCATCTACACCTGCCCAAGGTTAGCTTCCCACAGGCTGCACTTTCTGCCCCTTCCCTGGTATTCCATCCAGCCACCCACATAGCAAGGGGCACCCCACCACGCCTGCCTGCTCCATGGAGCTGCCTCCCAGGCTAGGCTGTGGTGGGCACACCCACACACAGTGGTCTTGGAAAAGCACTTACAGCCCCTTCCTCCTTGCCAGGAGGGCCAGGCTTCAGCAGAGTTTTGTCCTCCTCTTTCACCTGAGGGAGCAGACAGAGAAGTCATTGGCATGTCAGGGTTGGGGGACCCAACGCTAAAAGCACAGAAGGAAGGCTTTCCACAGCCAGGTGAGATGGGGCTACAGATCTGGGCAACAGATATACTGGGATCAGAACTTTCTGGTGACAACTTCAAGAATGAAGAGTCTCTGTGGAGGCCAAAGGCAAGGGCATCTGCCCTCAGAGACCAGCCACGTGGCTCACTGGGACTATCTAAAGAGGTCCACCCATGAAAGCGGCATCATGGCCTTGGTTACAGGGTGGATAGAAAGATGCAGCTAATTCAACTCAGGCTAAACTATAAGAGTCATTCCAGCTCAGACGAGAAGTGGTCTGAACAGGAGCCCCCTGATCTGGTGGCTGAGGAGAGGGAATCCCCCTAGTGTGGGGGCCTGCAGGGGCCTGCAGGACTCAGCGTAGGTGAACAGATGCCTCCACCAGGCTGGTTCTGGCTTCTTCCTGGCTCCACACGATTTCCCTCAGCTCAGAGCCCGACTGCCTCAACCAGATAGCTGAGCTCTGGCTGGAGGCAGAAAGTAGGGCAGAGGCAGGGAGTCAGGAGGCCACATTATCTTCCCAACCTCAGATCCGCAAAACTGCCAACCATGCAGCTGAGGGAGGGAACCCCAAGGCCAGGGGTGGGGTGTGGAGGCAGGAAAGATGCCTGAGCTCTGGCTGCTCTGGGCAGGGATTTGTGCTCAGCCCAGGAGCTAGCCGGCCAAGTCAGAGGAGAGGAGCAGTCAGGGGCCAATGGCAGATGCCATAATGATCCGGAAAAAAGGACAGACAATATGGACGCTCTGGAGGTTCTTTCAGTTCAGAAGCTGGCTCAGAACATACCCAGAGGGGCCTGTCCTCCAGTCTGGGGGCACCTTCTCCCCTGCCCCTCACTTGTATCTCTCCGTCTACCAGCTCAGGCAGTCCTAGTGGATTTCATTTCTTGTCTTTACTCAGTCACTTTGAACTACAGAAAAAGACACTCTACTTCAGCATGCCTTTCTCTCCCAGCTCAATGTGGTAAGAAGGAGTCCTTGATTCCTAAAGGAAAAGATCCTCAGAAACTCTTCCAGGACCATGTTAATTATCCATCTGGGGGGACTCTCTGTTGTAACCGGCTTCCATGGTGAATTTGGGACTCTCATTAGCAGTGTCTGGGGCACTGACCAGCACAATGGCTAAGGAGCTTTTAATGCCACATCTTCCCTACAGAACTATTTTCAGTGGGCTCAAGCTTCAAAGTTAGTCCATATTGCCACAGACGGTATTTCTGGGATTGGAGCAGAGAAAGGGAAGGGAGGGGCTGGTGGAGAGAGAATGAAGAGGAGTGGCAGAATTTAGGTCTGTACCTGTTGCCCCTCACTGATGCCCACCCCTCACCCCACCCCCACCCGCAGAGACCACACCATGCACTAGCTCTGGGGCACACAGGTTAGAGGTGGGCCACACAGGTTAGAGGGGCGGCAAGTGCTCACGTACCACCCGGACACACTCATTACTGCACGCAGTGCTGTTAGCTCAGGCACAGGATGGCCCAGATTCCAAGTCCACTCCATATCCTTCGCCAGCTCCAAATCTGTCCTCCTCCCTCCAGTGGCTCGAGCTTGGGACCCCAAGCATCTTACCCAAGTGGTGAGGTATTAAGGAAACAATGGCTGTTCCCCAAATGTTTGGGACACTAGACCCAGCTCTGAGTTCAGCTCCGGATTTAGCCTGAGGCTGACTCACTATCCCCTCCCCCACCCAAAGGGCTCTGTTGTAGGTCACTGCCCAGCTGGGGACTGTGCACAGCGCAAAGGCACGCCCAGGTCTGCAGCCTGAATCACCCTCTGGACCCAGGCGACCAGAAGGCCTGGCTCCTTTTCCTCCTACCCTTCACAGTCTCCAGACTTGGGGAGACCCAGTTCCGAGGCCTCAGAGCCAAAGCCATTCCCAGCTGCCCCCCACAGCTGCCCACATTCCCAGGGGTGAGTCAGAGCGGCAGGGGGCATGGGAAGGGTGTGGAAGGGTTAACATGGAGGGGCACCAGTGGGACAAAACACAGCTCAGCTTACAGGTGGAGCTCAGGGGAGGAGCATGACTCAGTGCAGGAGCCCATCCAGACAGAGTAGTGAGTCCACAGGCCCCCAGGTTATTCTTCCCCAACCCTCAAATATGCACACATGCCCCCCAGTCCATCTCGGGTTTCCAAAGCCCTCTCTCACAAGCCAGCCTCCTGCCTGCATACACCATGCCAAGCACATAGGAAAAGCATACAGGTTTTGAAATCCAACTTTCCTTTTGCTCCCAGAAGGCAAACCTTGATGAAAAGGCCATGGTGCCGAAAGGAGCCTGCACCCTGGATCAAAGAAGAAATGGGGTGGGCAGGGTCTCTCAGGGACTCTGAGTCTTCCTAAAGGCCAGGATCTGCCAGGACAAACACTGTGGGCAACAGGGGGGAAAAAGGGTGGAGCAGAGGGGGACAGATTAAAAAGGGTCAGGGAAGGGGTAAGGAACAAAATATTAGAGGAAAGAGAAGGCAAAGTGGGATACAGAATGTAGAATTTCCTGCGCTTAGAGGCTGTGTGCCCTTAAATAAGCCACTTCACCTCTCTGAGCCTCTCTGTAGAAGCAGGGCATGCACTAGTTTAAATAGCGGCTGAAGTCCTTTCTAGGTCTGGCACCCTAGGAGCCTGGGTGGGGAGCGGCACTCTAGCCCTTAATTCAGCGAAGCAAAGTTGTGGGCCTGTGACCTGGGAGGGGATTAAGGAAGCCGCTCTAGGACTCTGGCAACTTTGCCTTTTACCTGCAACACACCATTACGTCCCAGGCGCAAGAGGCCTGTTGAACTTAAAGCCACCCCATTTGTGGGTTAGAAACTGGAGCTGGTCAGCTTGAAAACCAACAGGCAGAATCTGCCTCAGCCCAAGGAGAGACTTCATCCAAAGAAACCACTGAATTCAGAGGTGTTTAAGAACTGGTTCCTATTTCTGCTTGTAAGGAAGTAACAGCAAAAAATTAAATAATTTTTTTGTTTTCAATGAGTTAGTTTTAATTTGCCTTGTTGACTTTTCTATTTTATTATCCAGTTCCTATGCTAGAGACTTTAAGTTTGTTTAATTAATTTGGTCTTTGACCTCTTGCTCTGGTTTTCCTTTAGGTCCAAGAAGGAGCCCATCCGCCCCAGGCTGTAAGAACACCAGGCCATTCACACCAGGGCCTATTCCTTTGCATCAGCTGTTCCTTAGGAACATCTCTCTGAATACAAATGTGGGGTTCTTCACAAAGAAAGTCCTCTCTGTGGCTTTTGTTCTGCATTGCCTGGATATTTCTTTCTTCCTTATCGCTGGATTTTAACTAAGATTTGCTTAGGATCAAGAATAACCTGTCTTTATCCAACATAGAACTGGTAAGGAGCTCAGCCCCAAAGATGGTGGCAATGTCTCTGCCACAGTCACCTGCAGAGCTGGGAGCTGATGGCTCTGTGGAGCAAGGGCCCTTGGGAGCCACGGCCTCCCTTTCTGACCAGTTCCCTCTCTAGAGAGTTCAGCCATTTCCAACATTAATTACTGAACATGGAACACCCACAGTGAGATGGGTCCTGTCACTGTATTTAACATAAGAGTATATTTTCCAATCTAAATCTTACAACAGCCTCATGACATGAGAAGTATTATTACTCCCATTTTACTGATGAGGAAGAAGACTCAGAGAGATTAAGTCACAAAGCTGATACGTGACAGAGCTGGGATTTGACCCCAAGTCGCTCTTATTGCAAAGCCTGTGTTGCTCCCATCAAGGCCTGCCTTTTCTGCTGTGTTAGGCAGGGTCAGAGGGGCTGAGTCATCCTTAGTAGCCAACTCTGGCTAATATTCTGCCTCAGCATTAAGGTTCAGGAGGTCTGCATCAAGCCAAAGTATAAGGGAGAGGTGTTTGCTAGGGTCCAATGTGCCCAAACCGAGTTCTGGACTTGCGAAGGGAGACCCCACCACGATCCCACCACTTGCTAAGGCCTGTGACCCCCATCCTCTCTTGAGAAAGGGAAGAGAAACCAGTGCTCAATGGATGCTTACCATGAGCCAGGCATAGCGGTAAGCACTTTATACTGTCTCCATTTAATCCTCACAACAACCCACCACCCAGATAAGGGAACTGAGAGGCTGAGTGCCTTGCTGAGGGCCCCAAAGCTGCTGTGTTGGCAGCACTGTGACTCACAACCAGGGTGGACCTTGGGGAGCTGTTCGCGTGTCCACAATGTTCCCTGGAGTCTGCTTTCCTCACGGGCAGCACTCTCTTTTACCCCTCCTACTGTGGGCACTCAATAAATGCGTGCTGCACAAGAGGGCTGCAGCAGGGTTCCTAGGAACCATGGAGAGTAACATGTGCCCATCCCAGTTCCCAGGGATGTGGGAAAAACCAGGGAGGTATGATCTCTAAACTTAGCAACAACAGACAGATGATAACACTCAGTGCCATGGAGTTGAGGGGAAGGCTTAGTAGCTCGTTGGGAGCCACAGCAGCTACACAACTCATCATCTCCTGGCCTGGTCAGCCCGTCTTCGAGAATGTGTACACAACAAGATGACTTAAAGAAAGGAAGAGAAAGGAAAAAGCCTACAAACCCATGCAAAGACTTGTAAAGATGCACTCTGTATAACAGCCCCAAACCGAAAGCAACCCAAATGCCCAGAATAAGGAAGGGTTAAGTAAACTGTGGTACTTTGGTACAATGTACTGTTATGTTGCCATTTAAACTAACAAATATGTGGACAATGTAACCATATGGACCACCTCACCTAAAATAACAATTAAAAAAAAACTAGAATCTAAATAAAACAGTGATCATAATAATCTTGTTAACTGTGTGACTTAGACAGAATAGAGACACTTGGTATTTATTTTATCTATTTGTTTACTTACTGTTTATTTCTATCGTAAAGATGACTAAATAGTCAATAAAGGAGATAATAACTAAAAGCATCTGCTCTCAAAGAGGAGAAAATCTCAGAAAGATACTGAGGGACCCACCTCCGCTCAGCCCCAGAAGGCTTCCCACACTCTGGGGGTTGGATCAGGCTGGGTCAGGCTGGGTTTACCCTCTGCAAGGCCAGCAAGGACCATCTGCCCTTAGCTTACAATCCTCTGAGCCCTTCACAGGAGGGTCTGGAGGCACAAATACCCCTAGGAGAATCATTCTGCCCAACAGATACCCCTTCAGCATGGAATGTCCAGCCTGGACAAATGCATTGAGGCCCAAGGGCCCAAGCCCAATGCCCACACTCTGCGAGCCCCCAAGGGCAGCAGGTGCCCAGAGAGAGTGCCTAGAGGAAGAGAACTTGGCACCTCTTCCCTCTGCCACTCACACACACTCTGGGCTTCTCATTTTGGGAAGAAAGAGGCATGGCATCCTCCTCTCTCTCCTCTGCCGTTCTGAGGTGCAGAACGTAGGTCCCAAGTGACCTTCTCTCTGCCAGTCCCAGCCTAGCACCAACTTATGTAAGGATTGGGGCCAGGGGAGGAGGAAGGTGTAGGGAAGAAATGGCAATAAGATAGTAATAACAGTTGCCCTGCACTGAGCATGTACTAAGTGCCAGGCACTGTGCTGAACACTTTACATGCATCATCTCATTTGATCTCCACAGCATCCCTCTGAAGTCGATCCTGCTATAATTCCTACTTTACAAATGAGCAAAAGGGGGCCCGGCAATGACTTGCCCAAGGCCTCCTAGCAGCAAGTGGCACATTAGGACTCACGCCCAGGTCTGCCCTCCTGCAAGAACTTCCAGGGCTCACTTTAAGGAATGGAAGCAAGCCCTGCCTCCACCTCCCAGGTTCACCTGCACAGTTGTCCCTCCATGACATCACCTGCCAGAGCAACATCTGGCGTAGAACACAGGGTTTCCATGGATGACCTGTTCCTCCACCCATGACCCAAATAAACTTCACACAGAGCTGCTTGAGAGAAATGGGGGCTCTGTGGGAGTGGCCTGAAGGCCACGCTGCCAGGCAGAGGAAGAGGGCAAAGACTTGGTAGGGACACCCTGGTCCCTTTAGTCCAGCCTCCAGTGAGAGCCCTCCCCACCTCAGGGCGGAACAGAAAGCAGTCCAGCGCCTGCAGTCACTGCCCAGCAGGCCTGGAGGAAGCAGGTGCACCGGAATGGCTTCCTGCTACCACTGCAGTTGAAGAGGGCCCAGGTTTCCTCTAACGGCCAGACCTGCTGGAGGCCTCCTGTCCCTGGGGACACTCACTGCCCCTCTGCAGGGCACTTTGCCATTTGCCTGGCCATCATCGTGCATGCCCCCCAAATCTGTGACCTGGTGCTGGTGGCCCAGGGTGAGTGGGAGGGGGAGTCAGCTAGACCAGGAAGCACCCACCTCTCAGGGTGAGGAGTCTCTCTGGCCCCACCCCCCGCCTGCCCACATACCTCCACCCTGGTGCCAGTTTTGTGGCTGGGGCGGGGCAGCCCTTGGGCACAGAGAGATACAAATGCTCACGGGCACATCTCGGGCTCCTGATACACCTCCACACCAGGCCAGCCCACACGCTCTGCCAACTGCTGACACAACTGAAAACCTTACCCTTGGTGGCGTGGGGAGAATGGGACAGACGGGGAGGAAGCAATGCCTTTCCTCACTTGCTTTTTAAAGGAACTTACTCCTCTGGAGTAACCTCTGCTGAAAAAGTGACCTACAGACAATCGGGTATCCCCAAGATGCCATCTGTGCCCCTTCCAAGTGTTTGAGCCACACAAATGGAGGAGGAAGTGCTGAGTCCACTCGTGGGGGCAGTGGAAGAAGAGGTCCCCAACAGCTCCAAGAATCATCCCTCTCAAGCCTCTCTCTCTTGTCTACCAGAGGAAGAGGGGGTGGAAGGCTGTTCTGGCAACACAAAGCAGGGGACAAGACTTCTGAAGACCTGGGAGGGACTAGGGTTCCGGATTCTGGAACATAATAGTGTTGTGAGGAATGAAGGCCTCAAGCACTAGTGGTTTGTGGGGAAGGCGTGTCACAACCTGTGGGGAAGCTGATGCAGTCCCAGGACACTGAGGTTGAGAATCCCATGCCCCCTCTGAAGTCCTTAGTCAGCCCCAGGAGGCCTGGGCTGGGTACTTCCCTCCCCACCAAGAGGCTCAGAGAGGAGACCCAAGGCTGCCCCTCCCCTCCCTCCTCACCTCCTTCAGCCACATGTAGGGAAATAACAAACAGGCCCCTCCTTTCCTAAATGAGGAAGCAGCATTAGGAGCCTGGGACATTTCCGGGGTGGGGGGTCAGAGGGACACTCACCCGCATGGCCTGGCCTGGAGCAGCCCAGAGCAAGGAGTCTTCTCTGATGCTGCTCGGTTAGCAGCTCAAAATAGCACAGGCTGCAGCCCCGCCCCTGTTCCCCTCCCTCTCCCCAGGCCCCTCCCACCCAGAGCTGCCCAGCCTGGGCGGGCCAGAGCCAGTGGGAGAGCGCCAGTGGCCGGGAGGACTGCGGGTACCAGCTATGCCGCCTGGAGGAAGAGGGTGATGACAGCGTGTGTGGAAGGGAAGGGGGAGGCTCTCAGAGTAAAGGCATGGGGGTGGGGGTGGGGGACGGACAGGCAGTGTTGGAGGGTCAGGGGCAAGGGACAGGGGCAGTAGGACTTTCCTAGTGACACACACCCGAGCCTCCGGACAGCTGAGCTGATAGGGCCCCTAAAAATAGCAGAGGAATTTGAGACTTGCAGCCCCCGGCCCCACGGGCCAGGATCAAGACAAGCACATGCACATTCACGCACACATGCACACACACGCACATTCACGCACACACTCACACACATGCACACACTCACACTCACTCACACCCAGCACACATGAACACTCAATCACAGCACAGTGTTCTTGAGAACGCACAAATCATAAGCTCACCCCAGCCACCTCATCCCTGCTGCAGCGGCCAAGACAACCTTGAACGTCACTTCTAAAACAACACACAGGGCCCACTGCACACTGTGCCTGAACAGCAGCCGCACAGTTGGCCTGTAAGGTGTGGCAGGAGCGGAGACCTGCACTGACAGTCTGAGGCCCGCTGTTGCTGCCTCGCTGAAACACACCGGAGACATGCACGGAATCAATTGCTCTCTGTGCATGCACCCTTCTCCCCACACAGCCAGAGACTGCGCAGGCACAGAGGAGGGTGGGGTAGGTGGGGTGTGGTGGGTGGGCCTTGGCTTTGAGGACAGAGGAAATGGTGGGTGGCTGGCCAATGAGCAAGGGCTGCCAGGGAAAGGCCAGGGCTCCTCATCAAGAGGAACCGTAGCCCAGCTCTCCAGTTAGCACCACATGATGCCCAGACCTGGGCTGGGGACACCAGAGGGGCCAGAATGGGAGCTGGGAGCAGGTGGAAAGGAGCCAGAAGGCAGGTCTTTTGATGCTGTCTCAGAAGCTGTCAGCGCTGCAGAAAAAAGGAAACAGTCACAGCCTCCTTCTTCCTCTGAAGGAAAAAAAAGGTTGGGGTGGGAGGGGTGCTTGGAAGGAAGCCCTGGAGCAGAGCTGTCTCCAACCAGTGTCCAACCAGAGTAGCGGGAGACCCCAGGCCTGTCACCCCAGCCAGTTGTCCTGTGAGCCCAGTGGGTCCTGTAAACAGTATTACTTTCTGTGTGAAAAGGCTGGTAGACACTGCCCAGGAGGACCAAAGCCCAGCTCTGCCTCCTGCCTACCACTCACTCCAAGCACAGCCACACACAGCCACGAGGACACTGGGCTCCTGCCTCTGCTTTCTAGGGAGTGGTGTGTGTTTCCCAGAAAGATGGCCTGCACCTTCTGGGGCGCGTGCTGTGTCACAGGCCTTCGCATCTCCAGTGCTTTCTCGACACAATGGTGCCAACCTCAGCTGCACAATGAAATCCCCTGTGGGACTTTAAAAATACTGATGCTTGAATTCCCCACCCCCCACCACCTTGTTTCTGACTTAATTAGTCTGGGAGGGAGGCATGGGCATTAGGATTTTTCAAAAGCTCCTCCAGGTGGTTCTTAAAGCAGCCAAGGCTGAGAACTGCTCAACTCGAAGGCCAGCATAAGGCCAAGCACTGAGGTGCCCTTTTGTTCAGTCAATGAGTGGGTCAGTGAATGAATAAATGAATGAATGAATGACTTAGCTGTGTGACTGTGGGCAGGTGACAGTAAAAGGAGAGGATTATGCTTCACTAACTCTTTTATAGTTAGCATGACATTGGTGAAATCTCAGTGACTGAAAGGGCTTTAGTTCTCAAAGTGTGGTCCCCAGACCTACAGTATCAGTGTCACTTAGCAACTTAATAGGAATGCAAATTAGGACCCTTCCCAGATGCACTGAATCAGAAACTCTGGATATGGGGATCAGCACCTGTGTTTTAACCAGGCTTCCAGGTCAGGGGCCCCTCCCCAACCTCTCTCCTCCCCTTCTGTGGGCACGGGTTGGCATTACCGCCTGAGCTCCACCTCCTGTCTCCCCGACTCCACCCCATCCATGGAAAAATTGTCTTCCACAAAACCAGTCCCTGGTGCCAAAAAGGTTGGGGACCGCTGCTCTAAGTGATTTAGAGAATCACTGCTTTCAAGGACTTATTCCTGGTGAACCGTGGCTACGTTAGTGACACCTCTGGAGGCTGACTGCCTGGTTCATTCTCGGCTCTTCCATAGAGGAAACTATACAGGTTAACCCTGTGGTTCAATTTCTTCACTTGTAAAACGGGGAAAGTAACAGCACCTATCGCAAAGGGTTATTGTAGGGGTTAGATGAATTAGTACCCGCAAAGCTCTAAAAACAGTATCCAGCACAATAGTTTTCAATACATTTTAACTATTATTATCTATCTGTGATCATTAGGGGGGGAAGATACATCATCAGCAAAATTTCTAGATATCTGAAGACTACCCCCTTTAAGAAATAAAATGTTTTCTATCTTGAGTAGTTTTCTAAATTCAATTACTACTCACAATTATAAAAATAACATTTTATGGACTCTCTTTCTTAAGCAAAACACTGAACTCATTTCAAACTCTGAGCTTCCCCTCTTGAACCCAATCATTTCCACTCCATCCTGTACTGAAGGGCATGCCCTTCCCACTGTGACGACTCCTGACTTCCCAGCCTGGCTTCTGACCCCTCCCCCTCACAAGACCTCCAGCCACTCTCAAGAGGACACCAACCCCATCTAGACATCACAGTCAACACAAACCCTTGCTATATGCCCATGTTAGGAAGGAAGGCCAGACATCCCTTGTGTCCATATATCTGCTTTTTAGTTCTTTCGTCCCTACCTCTGTCATGGCATCAGCTGTCACGATGCCTGTCAGCATGCCTGTCTCCAGCAGTCTCACTTCCTTATAGTATGCTGTTTCTGCCAAAGGTTAGAGAACCAGATAGCCACACCCGAGAGAACAGAGTCCAGGGCAGAATAAGTGGGACATCAGCAAGATGGCAGGCTCTCCTGTTAGTGAAGGACCTGGGTTTTTTTATATATATATTTAAAGATTTTATTTATTTATCTTTAGAGAGAGGGGAAGGAAGGGAGAAAGAGAGGGAGAGAAACCTCAATGTGTGGTTGCTTCTCATGTGCCCCGAACTGGGGACCTGGCCTGCAACCCAGGCATGTGCCCTGACTGGGAATCGAACTGATGACCCTTTGGTTCACAAGCTGGTGCTCAATCCACTGAGCAACACCAGCCAGGGCAGGACCTGGGTTTTCATGTGCAGACTTGGTGTCTGCTATTTTGGCAGCTGAAGGGCCATCTTAAACCCACCTGCTGTTCAGCAGTGCTCTAGAAGAGGACTTCTGGGTAACTGAGGTGTCACTGTATCCACAGTCTTGTTCTGAACTACTAGCAACCATGTGCTCATCCACTCGTCTTTTCTATTCAGATGGCTACATCCTGCCAGTTCTGTCTCTGAGATGACTGGTGCTATTGATGGAGATCATCTCAAATCAGTTTCACTTTCTTTAGTGAAAAGAGCAGACCTCTCCATTCAGAAGGGAAACCTGAGGCCCTGACAACATGCCAACATCACACACAACCATGACCAGTCCCTTTGCTGCACAGCGGTCAGTGCTGTTTCAGGGCCTGGTCCATGTCTTTAATCAGCTTAACCTGTGGTTCTTGGGGTCACCCCCACAGCCAGTCAGACCACCCTCAGGCCCCTCAGCCTGCCTCCCAGGACAGCCATATCCTGGCCCTTCCTTACACTTCACCTTCACTTTTCTCTCTCCTTCTCCCCAGCCCACCTGGCTCTCACTCTCTCAGGCTGTTCTTCCCGCAGTTCCCCGCCCTCACCACCACCAGAGCTTGGACTTAAAAATGCCTCTCTACCAGCCCCTCTAGTTTCTCAACCCTCCAGGTCCATCTTGAGCGCCCCCCCCCCCTCCTGCTTTATGTAACCTTCCCTGAAACCCAAGGCCTACATGGTAATGTAGTGCAAAAGCATTTACATCCAGGACTGAATCCCCACTCTGCCTCTTATAGCTTCCACTTTTGGGGGGCTGGGGATGTGAGAATTTTAAAAGAAAGTACATGCAAAGCACCAGGCAAATTATAGGTAAATTCTAATTAAAAACCATAACACTCAATGTATCTATACCCTAGATGTGACCACATACACACGGTGGTTCTTGATTATACTCAGTATGGATACAGTGGAGTTACATATGACACAGGGTTAGATTCTAAAGTCAGCATGTTAGGCAAAAATATAATATAGTCAAAATTACCCTTAAAAATCCCTTAAGTTGCTTACAAAGTACATTTCACATGGTTTTGTATATACTGATCTATATATCTGCATAGAAGCCTAATGTATACAGTCAAGGACAGCTTATAATAAAAATATGCAAAACACAATGTTTACAATTTTAGACTACAGTAATGTAGCTTCTTATAAAACTATATAGTTGAATTTATTGAAGTTTACTGTGTATAAGCCATGACTACACAGCATAACTGATGTTTTGATAGCAATCTATATGTCATGTGTTTAAGCCTTCTCTCCTGGGACAGCAGAGACCATTTCCTACTTCTTTTAGATCCCATCCTATTCCCCAGCACTAGGCACATGGTAGGTGTGCAGTAAAGATCCATTGGATTTAACTAACTGATATGAAAGGTAAGGCACAATAAACCGGGTGGAACAGAATGGCGGACAAAGGCATACACAGATGGAGAGTAACAACCTCAGCTCCTTTGTTCTCCCCTGTTGGTGGTGTGGGGTGAGTGAAAGGTCCCTGGCTCTGTTTCAGGCACTGGGCCCAGGCCGAGTGGCTAAGAAGAGTTGAGGGCAGGCTAGACAGGAGGCTCTGGGAGGTAAAAGAAGTCTTTCATTTCTTCAACTAGCAATGATGTGTAATACCTCAGGGTGAACGCTGTGGGGAAGCACAGTGCCTGCTGCCTTTTCAGCCTCTTCACCACCACATGGGGAGCTCCTTGAGGCTGGTTTGCAGGGATATAGTTTGGAAAACACTGAGACTGACGTTCTAATTAACATCTTAACAAAAAAATACTCCTCTGACCCCATTTGTCCCACTAGCTGTGTTAAATCAAACTCTTATTTTTTTAAAAAAAGGCTATAAACACTGGTTCCATAAACGTATACTAATTGTATGGTGCCTGTATTATTACTAATTTGCAATGTATGAAATATCACTAACAGAACTCTTCATTTAGGGAAGTTGTGGGGGATGGTGTTGTGTTTCAAGCACTCAGCTCTCGGGGCTGAGAAGGGCTGGGGCGCTTATGCTTCCTGGGGTAGGAGGACTCCCCACCACCTGGGTGATAGATGAACTTTCTGGGGGCCTCAGCACGAGTGTCGTCCCTGTTTTGGGAAGGGTTATTTTTCTTTCCCTGGTTTATTTATTGGTGTGTAACATAGGTCTTCTCCTTTTTGAAATATCAATCTAGCAGGCAGTGACTGGTAGCCTTTAAGGTACCAAATTTTTTTAAAAATTTTGAGCACTGATGACCAGATCACCAGTGGATGATAAAGTAAAAGACAGATGGCCCCCTTGAAGAAGCCCAGGGATAGCCACAGGGAGGGGAAGGAGGGCTAAGAGGAAACCTGCCTGGGTGAAAGATGCAAGCCCAGGGCTAGGCCCAGACACCCTGGCCCTCAGGACAGGTCAAGCCAGGTGGGGGCATGCACTCTCCGGCCCCACCCCGCGGCTGGCACAGGGGCGGGGCTGAAGGCGGGCCAGGCTCGCACATGCGCTGGAGCCCCAGGACATACCCGTCCTGCAGAGCCGCTGGAGCCCAGCAGAGGGCGGGCCTGCCTGGTCACCAGCCCGCCCGCGCCAAGGCCGCAGGATTTCACCTCCACAGGGCTGGCCTCCAAGCCCCACCCCAAAGAGGCGTCCCCCTGAGAGCCAGAGGCAGAGGGGTCCACCGCTGCAAGATGGCCTCTGGCCTTACCCAGCAGGGACAGGGCAAGAAGAGGCAAGATTAAGCTCAGTGCCGACTTTGCCTTCATCCTCAAAGCCCCAAACAGTTGCTTCATATAGCAGACACTCAATAAATGCTTACTGATGAAATAAAATGGATGAATGGATAATTACATGAATAAACCGAAGACTCCAGGGACGCTTTGAACCTGTGCGGTGGGCAAAGAGGTCTGGAACAAGCAGGAGGGTCAGTGGACATGGAGTGGTCAGTCCCAGGTCGCTGCCCCAGAGGTGGTCCCTGAGGCTTGGGGCTCCACACTCCCCCAGGCCCTGTCTGCTCAGTGCCTGGTGACACCACACCACCTCATGGGCTCAGAGCCCAAGCAGGGACGCCTGGGCTTGTCCTCTCTGCTGAGACCAGGAGTCTGCTGGCTCCAGTAGGCCTTCTGGTCCCTTAGGATACCTCAGCTGCTGGGGATTTCCTCGTGGTCCCTGGGGATTTCCAAACTGGCCCTGCTTCCTCAAGCTCCCACAAGGCCCAAAGCCAAGGGCCAACCTTAAGGAAGGTTTCTCACAATCCTCCACGCCCTTGTCCCAAATCCCACCAAGACTTGGGTCAGTTCTGAGTCTACTAAATGCACCACACAGGCGATAGTCCCATCCCCACCCCCTCTAGCAGACAAGAGAATAAACATAATGAAGTATTGTTCTTCTCTTTTTCACATAAATGACAATTCTCTATGTCCACAGAAGAACAAAAGGAAACCTAGTTCAAGGGTTAGCCGCACTGATTTAAATAAAATATCAATAACGTCTTCCAGATGGTGAGAACTGGAGTCCTGCGGTGCTTATTCTCAAAGTCAGAGGCTCCTTTAGATAAGCCTCAGGTACCTCCAAACACTGGACTGTCAATAAAAGTTTGAGGATCTGTGTGTTCACCTCTGGAAGCCCCTACGGGGCCTCTCTTTGGAACACTTTGAAGTAAAAATAAAGCAGAAACCCAATTTCCATAGAAGCAGGAAGGGAGAAGTAAAAGCTTCTACTTTTCCTACCAGCCCACCACCTCCGCATCAGCCACCCTGGCCAAATCCACTGGGGCATGTGAGCACCTGCGTTGCCAAGCTAGGCAGAAAACATGCTTGGCGAGTGGGAAGCACTGCCCCAGTTGCAGTGGCACACAGCCAGGGACCTGTTGGCTCTGGGGCATCAGGATTCCAGGGTTGGTGAAGTGTAGAGATTACCAGAGAGGACAAGACTTCATGAAAGGAAGGGAAATGCCACCATCCCCAGCCTCATCAGGGGCACTGCAAGAGGAGACAAGCCTACAGGAGCACTTCACCATTTCTTTTCTGAGAGCTGTTTAGAACTAGACCTATTTAATATGGTAGCCAGTAGCCATGTGTGGCTATTTAAATTGAAGTTAAATAGAAACAACGGGAATATTACTTCTGATTAAATTAAAATCAAATAAAATTCAAAATTCAGTTTCTCAGTCACATGGGTCACATTTCAAGTGCTCAAAAGCCATGTGTGGCTAATGGGTACCACGGTGGAAAGCAGAGACTATTGAACATTTCCATCTTTGGGGAATCCATCTGGCTTAGAAGATACCCGTTTCAGCTTGTCCTGGTCATCCTTGCCAAAGACTCTCAGGTATTGCCCCTGGTCACCTACAGTTCTTTCCCACCCCTGCCCCAGATTCTACTTAGACTCTTGTCCCCATGTGCCTGGCCCTGATCCCTAGGCCTCAGAAAGAAGTGGGGGAGGGGGACTGTAGCCACAAGTTAATACCCTGCCTGGGAGCAGAAGCCAGATGCAGAGGGGCTGAAAAAGCAAGACTGAATGGAAGCCAGCTCCCATCCTGAGGCATCCCAGGCTTGGGAGAAAGCCCCTCAGTGCCACACAATCATTCCTTGTTTCAGCAGTCCCTGGGTAAGACATCTGGAATGTAGTGGCCTGAGGGCTTCCCCACATCACCCCTGCTAGACTCAGATGATGTTAGTGCTCCCAGAGAGAGAAATCGCAGCAGAATCCTAAACTTTCAAGGGCAAATAAGGCCAATGAAGCCTCATCCTGAGCAGCATGCCATGAGTTCTGCCATGGGGCATGGGAACCATAACTGGATACGTCCCTGTGTCACCAGCTAGATGAACCAAATGAGGAAAATGGGAAGGAGGACATGGGGGAGAAAGGACTTTGGAACATGACTGCCATGCTAGAGAGGCTCAAACTAGCTCCCCCAGCCCTGTATCCACAGGTGTTGGGGAAGGGGTGGAGGGAGACAAGGGGAAAGGTATGAGTCTGGCTGCTATCACATTCTATCACAGTTAGAAAATCCAGTGGGAGGGTCTGGGCAAGCTTGCATGTGCAATGGAAAGAGCAGGGATCAGGCCCAGGAACTGGCAGGTCAGGACAGCCTTTCTGTTTGGTGCCTCAGTCCTGCTTAGCCTTAACCCAGAAGGGTTGTCAGAGGCAAGACAGGTGTGAAGAAACAAAATAAGTTGTAGAGAGACCACGAATAAGTCGAGTTTGTTCAACTGGAAAACAAATAGCTAGAAAGACATCTGGTATTACAAAGGTATTGGCATCAGCCAAGAATTTGACTGGAGAAAATCATAGGAAAAGTAGCACAATTTTAAAAATCGGCATCAAACTATGTAGATTGGAAGCACAGGGCAAAGCAATCCCATTCTGAGGCTACCTGTGGCCCTTGGGGACCAATCTGGGCTTAATTTCCCTATGTTCGCCTTAAAAGCCCACAGGTCAAAAGCACCATCTTGAGGACAAGGATAAAGCTACAGCCCACCCCATGAGCAGAGCTGAGTCATAAACAGGCTGGTGGCATTCCTGTGGGCAAATGACCCATCAAGCTCCCAAGCACCAAGTGCTTCCCAACATTCAGACAGATTAATGATGATGATGATGATAAAGCTATTCTAAGTCACTTATATGTATTGATTCATCTAATCCTCAAAACAACATTACGAAGAAAGTACTATTATTATTATTATTGTTATTATTATTATTATTATTTTACCAATGAGGGAAGTAGGGCACAGAGAAATTAAATAATTTGTCCAAGGTCATCTGCTAGCAAGCAGGGGTGGTTCACATCCCATCAGGTAGGGTGGGGTGCTCAGGCAGATACTCCTCACCTTCTCATTCCTGCCTGCCACCCCCAACCTCACCTGAACAAGAAACTCCTGTCATTGTCCAGAAATTCTGAGGCCAGAATTATGCAACGGGGACTCTGCCAGAGAAGGCCAAGTGCTAAGGGGACTAGAGATGTTTGCTGGTCACTTGACTCCAGGAAGACAGCCCACAGTAGTCCCCCAGGCTTCTCAGGCGGTGAGCCCAGTTTCACTCTTGCCTCTATTGATCTTGATGCATGGCCAAGTGAGTGGGGCCCTCACCCTGGGCGTGCGTGGCCTAATTTAGGATGTAAGGCTGTGCCAGGCCCAGCACAGGCTGGGTCTTCAATGCCTGAAGCGCCAGACCCGTGGGCTCCCACTGCCCAGACAGCTCCGGGGAGGTCGAGGTAAGAGAGAGCAGCCCTCTTGGGAGGAAATGTTTCACTGTCTGAAGCCATGCAAACCAGCCCACAGATGAGGGAGACAGTGTCAGACCCTTTCCCTCACTGGAAAGGTCCTGGAATCTCCAGACACTTTTCCCTGGGTGTGATGGGGCTGGGCATGAAACTGGGTATCACCAAGAGTCATGACTGTCTCCTGCTGCCTGACAGTGCTGTCACTGCTTGGCCTCTAGCCCATGCCACCCTGGGCTGAGAGCTGTCTTTCTGCAGATGTCTTCTGTTCTAGAGAAAGCATGGGCTCCCTGATCACAAGGATGGCATCTTCAGCCTTTCTCCTCCACAGAATCAAGCCCACAGTGTGTGACATGGAGCAGGTGCTCTTCAGGCTTCCTGACCTCCGCCTTGATTGTGCCAAGACTCTGGGGTCCTTCACACCTGGCCTTTCCTGGAGTCCAGAGCCACATCCCCTTCCCACTCCAAACCATCCCAGCCCTCTTTTGCCCAGAACCAGGGGCATCCAGAGAAAAGAGCTTGGGAAGTGAGAAATCTCCCTCCCTGTGGGTACCCTGCATGCCACAGGGCCTGGCAGTGACAGAAGCTGGGGAGGGACAGAGGAAGTGAGTCAGCTCCTCGCAGAAATGGAATGGGAGGGAGGAGCCACAGAACTAAGATCAGGGGACAAAGGGCACAGGAGAAAGGTCACAAAGAAAGAGAAGCAGGCCCTGGAGTCACTGGGGAGCCCACAGAATGGAGGACAGATACAGGTGACAAACTCAGCAGTGCCATCTGCCACCAAGGCTGGGTGGCCCCCATAGGCCAGAGACCTGGATCTGGCTGGCACAACCCCATCTGCGGATGGAATCTGAGGTGGCTCCCATTCATGACTCACGTGTGGCTGGAGGAAGTGAGGCCACAGCCATGTTCTCTCCTCACTGAGGTAGATTCTCTGGTCCCTAAGGCTTCCCACTGCCTCTCCTGAGCCTCACAGGTCCAGAAGCCCAGGTCGCCCCAGCCTGGCCCAGTGGAGAGACAGATGTTTGCATCTCCAAAGAGAGTGGGAACTGAGCGAGGCCTTCAGAGCAGAGGAGCTGGGGTTGCTGTAGCACCCACCACTGGCCTCTGCAGTAGCCCCTGCCCAGCCAGGAGCTGTCCCTAGGCTCCAGCTGGAATCTGTTGCTCTGATTAGGAAAAATCCTTGCTGTGAAAATTCCCAGCCTGCTGACATTCCAGCACAGAGGCAGCCCAGGGAAAGCAACAGAAGGGAAGAGGAAGCCATGAACCCTGCAGGGCCACATTCCACCCCCTCACAGACCTGCAGCCTGTAAGACAGGCACATTCCTCCAAGGTCCCCTGGGGGATCTTAGGCAACAAACCTTAGGCAACTTACTTAACCTTAACCTCTCTGTAATCCAGATCCCCAGAGCTGGACACCGTGTGACCCCATGTGACACTGTATGTGCTTCTCACCCAAGCCTGGTGCCTTTCTGGGGGCTCCAGTGAAGGCGCAGGAAACAGGCCATCCCCAGGACCCTCCTCCCAGCACCCCTTCCCCAGGCTCCTACTCCTGAAGCCTAGAGCCCATCTGTCCTCCACACATGTGGGAGATGCCGCATGCCCAGGGACACACGAAACAGAGTCACGGTAATGTACAGCAGACAAGTCACCAAGGCCGGCGGGGAGGGTTCTAGGAAGCCAAACTGAGCTAAACAGGTAAAACTGGACAGAGAATGCGAAGTCAGTTCCTGACTCAAGCACCATCTTCCTTTCTTCAACAAATAGCCCCTGCTCTCATGAAGTGCTCCAGCACTGGAGAAAGAAGAAGATAACTAATTAACTGCAATCTTGATGAAGGCAACGAAGGAAAAGGATGGGGTGCTTCCAGAGTGCAGACTTGACCTGGTCTGAGAGGATCAGGGAGGGCTTCCCTGAGGAAGTGATATTCAAACTGGAGCCAATGAATGTGAGTCCATGAGGGTGGGCAAGGAAAAGCATTACAGACAAAAAGAACAGCAGGAGCTCAATGGTAAAGTAAGTGAGAACTCTCCATTGCACACCCACTACCTGCTTGGCACTCTGCCAGGCTAAGCTCCTTGCCTCTTCCCCACTGGGCACACTAGGAGACAACAGTGTTCAGACCCCATGCAACAGAAGAGGACACATTCTTGGTCAGGGGGCACAATCCAGGGATCCTGCCACCTCAAGTGCTGCAGTGGTCAGTACTAGCATGTCAGTAATGGCCAAAAAGGTAGGCGGCCACGTTCCTGCCTTCCAGGATCTCACAGGGGAGATGCGTAAGGGGTGTAAATGCACCCCTCCACCACCTCTGGGAGACCGCACCCAGATGCTGCCAAGACAGGGGCTGCTTCTCTTCCTAAGGCTTCCCTCAGCTACCCTTCCCAGTGCCTCTCCCAGCTCCCACAAGATTGAATCCTGCCTGCTGCCCCTCGGGCTCACTTCCTCTGGTTAATCTTCTGGAAGGAGTGAGCTCAATGGTCACGCTTTCTGTGGCTCACTGTCCACAGAGCAAGAGCACGTGTGGCCAGTCACTGTGGCTCCCCCTTCTCTTCTGGAGGAGAGGCTTCTAGGAGCAGGAATCAGGTGGGTCCAGACCTGAGCTAGGCAGTGGATGTCTAAGGAGACCCAGACACTGCCTTCCCCTGCCCTATACAGTAGGTCCTCAAATAACATCATTTTGTCCAGCATCATTTCATTGTAACACTGATGAGATGCCGTAGGACCTTAACTCTTGTTTATACCAAGTAGCCTATGCTAAAATTGGTTTCATTATCCATTCTTCTGTCGCAGATCCAAGAACCTATCGATGACATTAAGTGAGGACTTACTATAGAGCACACTAGTGAAGAACAAGGAGCTGATGCTGTGAGTTCAAATCCTGATAAGTCAATTAATAGCTTGAAACCTTAGGCAATTTACTTAACCTTAATCTCTCTGTAATCCTCGCCGATGCAGCAGAGATTATTATAACACCTACTTTAAAGAGTCGTTGGGAAAATTAAATGAGTTAATATATATATAAAACATCTAGAACACTGCCTAATGTACAGGGGACACTGTCCTCATCCTGGCTATTGCTTTTCATGCCCTTCCCTCAGGGCATTTCTGTTCAGCTGAATCCTTACCAGATCAGTTAGGGAGCATGTATGTGCTACATACTGTACTGGATGCTATACAGAACACTGGACAAACACCCTATACTCTTCCCTACCCCGGAGTCTGAGCTGTGACAAGGCAGAATGCCATGCCCGGATTCTGAGGAACATATGGCGGGAGATCAAGGGAGCCAGAGTGGTGACCCAGGTCTAAGGAAACTGTTTCCCAACCCAACTAGAGCCAGCAACTGAAAAAATAAGCTTTGCTGACACTGTCCTCTGTATTTAACAGAACAGAAGCTACTGCCAAACACCACGCAGGACTCTGGGGTTGGCTGGGGTCCCCCTCCCCCCCAAACTGCTCAGCAGGAGGTGGGGAGCCATGAAGACTCCACTCCTTGGCAGAGCCTGTCTGGCATGGTGGGCGCCCACAATGGGGCTGGATCCTGGGGCACATCCGCACTACTGCCCAGGACTGACAACAGAGGCGCCAGGCAGCCAGCCCAGGCAGCAGGGGCGCCCCCTTCCCAGCTGGGTCACCGGTCCCCACCCCCACAGATGCTGCTCTCCACCCTGGGCTGCAGTGAGGATGATCCAGCGGCTCAGTGTAGTGGGGTGGCGGGAGCCCTGCTGGCAGGCAGAGCGCGTGCTTGTGGTTTCTGGGAAACACTGTAGAGATTTGCAGCATTTTTAAAATACTTGTGCTCCCACCCGCCATACACCCCCCCTTCACCTCACTCCTCACCACCCCCAGGCTGGGTGTTTGCATATCTGGTATTTTCCAGAACCATTTCAATGTAAATAAGAGAGATTAGAGAGGAGCAGAGGAGCAGGGTGGCCAAGGGTATCATGGTGGACCAGAGGGGTTCTGGCCAGGGCTGGAAGGGGCCAGGGCAGGCTCCCTCAACCAAGGCCCTGCCCCCACACCAGGGGTCCAAGTCATGCCTGCAAAAACAACCAATGACCATGACATGTACCCACACCCAGTTCAATGTGGCCTGGGCACCGTGCCCACCACCCACCGGCTGCGTGGTCAGGGCACTTAGGGGCTGCAGTCCATCTAGCATCTCAATGGGAAGAAGGCAGAATGGTGCCTCTGAGGACAGAGAAGGGATACCTAGCAGAACAGAAATGACCTAGTGTACCCCTTTATCCTGCTGGGCCCATGCACCCTACTAACTAATACAGGACAGGTACCCACCCCCAAAAAATGCTTTTTAAGGTCTTTCACCCATCAGTTCTCATGGCCTTGAACCTACCCACTGGACCCTCATTACCAAAAGAATTCCGTTTGGGTCCTACTTTGAGCCCCCAAGCCAGGGCTCTCACATGGTGAGGCTGATGCCAGAAGTGCCTGGAGCTTTGGCACAAAATGAAGTAAAAATTGTCTGTTTAAAAGAGCAAAACCCCTCCAAGGATCATTTAGAGTAACGTTAGGAACAGAAGCATTCTAGAACACTGTGCCCAAGCAGCACCTGGCTGTTCCAGCAGCACCAGAAGTGCCTGGGAAAGCCCCCTGCTCAGCAGCTGGCCTGGTAGACCTGCAAGCAGTACAATTGGAATCTGCAGTCCCCACTCCTGGTGGTACCCAGGGGTCCTGTGGATATGGATGATGAGGCTCATGCAGTTTCTGCTCAGGGGTCTAGAGCTTCTATATGGCAAAGGGACCCCTGCCCTTCCCCCACATGCAGTCAACCCTGACTGGCCTATCTCCTGCAGGGCCACTGATGTCCCTGGCTGCAGGCCTGAGAAGCTGGGAGCTAAGAAACCAGGAAAAGCTAGGGAGCACCCAGTGCCCATCTCTCCCTTCAGCTGGCTCTTTTTCAGAGTCATAGTGAAAGAGTTTGGACAAAAGCATCAGGAGTCCCAACTGAAAAGAAAACCTTACCAGGAGCAATGCATGATGGGAGAACACTAGGATGGGTTAAGTAAGGAGGCTGCAAAATTACCTTGCCTGGAGGTCTTCAGAGACTGGGCAGAGGGAAAGATACTAATCTTCCTAAGCATTTACTACTTGCCAAAGTCTGCCTAAGTGATCTCATCTAATATATAAACATGTCTATCTTAAATAAAGACCCGTGAAGTATAGTATACAGAATAAAAAACAAGTCTCCCTTTATTCTCCTTCTCAGAGAAAACGGTAGTGAGTTAGTTGGGCGCAAATCCTTCTTTGACTTCATCTTCTCAAATTCTGGGAGGACAGAATAAGGCCCGTTTATGGAGATCAAGGGCCACTTCCTTCCTCTAAGAGGCATCTCCTAATTACCACCCCTTCTCCCTAGGTGGAGCTGCCCACTCCTGCTTCCCACCCTACTGTTTACCTGTACAGACTTCTATGACAGCAGTTATGGTGCTTGGTTGCCTTTCTTTACTTATGTCTGCTTCCTCAAGGAAAGATTCCATTTTATTTACTTAATCCCCCAGTGCCCAGTACAGTGCCTGGTCCTTAAACAGGCTTCGTTAAATGTTCAAGGGAGCCCTGGCCGGTGTGGCTCAGTTGGTTGGAGCATCGGCTTGTACACCAAAAGGTTGGGGGTTCAATTCCTGGTCAGGGCACATATGTAGGTTGAGGGTTGGGTCTCCGGTCAGGGCACATACAGGAGGCAACTGATCAGTGTTTCTCTCTCTCTCCCCACCCCCTTCCTCTCTCTCTAAAAATCAATAGATATATTTTTAATTTTTTAAAAAAAATGTCCAAGGGAATGACTAAACTGAAGCTCAGAAAAGTTTGGTAACTTTAGTATAACTCCAACAGGTCTTTGTGGTTCCAAAGTCCATGTTCTTTCCATTCTAACAAGCACTCTCCTAGGTCCTCCTGAATGTGGAGGTGTTTTGATGGATATGATGACCTCTTATGGAACCTCACAATGCTATAGCAATTGTGGACAAATCCCAAGGTCCAACAAGAGAAGAAACTCTATCACAGATCTCTGGCAATTGCCTGACAGTTCCACAGGGCTCAGGAAACTAGACTAGATAGACTTGACTGGGAATTGGTAGTAGGCCTTCTTTAAGCCCCCTCCCCTCTCCTCCTACCACAACCTCAAAAGCTCAGGAAGCAGTGCTTTCTGGGTAGGACTCTCATGCAGGCCAGCTCCTCTGGCTCTTCGCAGCAGGAGAGCAATTACATTGGCCAGGGTGGACTTTTCTGAGCTCAGCAGAAACATCCTACATTCATACATAATCCACCTGGTCCTCACGATGGGCCTACTGAGGATACAAATGGAAGGCACCAGCTCTCCTCTCTTCCAGACCCTACCCACCCAGCTGCTTCCTTTTCTCAGTGGGCATACACTTTCCCACCTGGACTCACAGAACTGGAGAGAGGAATTTTGATCCAGCTGAGGTTCTAAGATCCTCATCTTTACCAACACCTCCCTTAATTTCACCAGACTCAGGGAAGTCTCTGCCTTTAGAAGATTTAAGAATAACTGAGCTAAAAACAGATACCCCCAAAACACTTTACCTGAGGAACCATGGAAAGAACTTAGCATCCTTCCCCAAACCTGGCAGTCACACTTGATCCCTCCTCTCCTCCTTCCCTCACATCAGTTGGTCACCAAGACTCCAAAACCTACCTCAGCGGCTTACATCCAATACCTCTCTCCATTTCCAGTGCCTCTCCCCAAGTACAGACCTCCATTCATTCTACTAGGATTACCAGAATACCTCCTTCACTATTCTCCCCACAGCTACCCTTGCTACACCAAAACATCTCCACAAATAGCCAGAGAGACTTTCTAAACTCTGTCCCCATTACTTCCTGATTAAACTGCTACATTGCCCTTACGTTAAAGTTTACATTCCCTAGCATGACCCACAAGGGCCTTTGTGACCTGGCCCCTGCTTGCTTCTCTTGCTGCTTCTCTCAATATTGCCCCCATTCACTGTCCCCAGCTTTATTGCCCAAATGTGTCATTCTCTCTCCAATCTCCAGGCTTTGACTTGTGTCTAGCACAGCCTTTTCCTTCCTCCTGCCTCCCTATGTCAGCTCTCTCTGACTCATTCCAAAGACTATACTTGAAGTCCCTCTTCTGTGCTCCCTAGTACCCTGACTGGCCTGTCACTGAGCTTCTCAAATGGCAATGTCATTGTCTGCTCCTTGACCATCTCTCCCACTAGACCAGGAGTTCCTTGGGGTTGGGGTCATGTGTTGCTCACTGCTGGGTCCCAGGACCCGTCACACAGGGTGTGCTCAACAAATGTTTGTTTAGTACAGTGATTTTTTTCAACCTTTTTCATCTCATGGCACACATAAACTGATCACTAAAATTCTGCGGTACACCAAAAAACATTCTTTTTTTGATTTGACAAAAAAAAAAAAAAAAAGGGTATAATTTTGATTCATTCACACCAGACGTCTATTGTTGTGTTGGCTGTTGTCATTATTTATTTGACAATCTAAGGGAAATGAGGTCAGTGCCCCTGACTAAATAGTCAGGTATTGCATGTTTAAAAATTCTTGCGCCACACCAGTTGAGAAGTGCTGGTTTAGCAGATAGGTGAGTGGAAGAATAGATGGTAGAAGAAGGGCTGCTTCTCTTAGGCCTGCTGAGTGATTTCTATCAGGCCCCAAGTCTAGCCTACTGTTACTGCTGTGGCTCACCCCTCCTCCCAATGGAGCCTTGTCTAGCAACTACAGAGACATATGAACAAGGTGTGAGCCAAGTATTCTGGACACACACCATGTGAGAAGGAAACCCAAGGGGCTATCTCTCCCTGGGGCCTTCTGAACAGGCCATGGACAGGAGCCATGGGGCTTGGCCCCCATCTGTGTGCAGAAAGAAAACAGATGGCCAGCCAGCTCCCTTATAGCTCCCTGGGGACAGGCAATGTGTGGACACAGTTGATGGATGGCCTGGCGAGCAGGGTGGCCGCCAGAGCTCTCCCTGCGGGGCTAGAGTTGTCAGGGTACCCCGCCTGCCCAGGAGTATGGAGGAGGTAGGATGCCTCTTTTCTTGGCATGGAACTGGGATTAGAACCGTTGCCAAAAAAAGGAGTAGGAGTGGGAGGAAGAGAAGATAGAGGATGAGAACCGAGACTGCAGCACCCCCACACCAGCTCCAGGGTCTGTCTCAGGAAGCCACAATGTTGGGCTCACTCTGCTCCCCTCTGATGTGGTAGGAATCCCCACCACCTACCCAGGGAAGGAAGGATATGGGGCTTCTTTCAGCCCTATGCTTCTTGTTGTCTTGCCAGATTGTTCTAGGAGACTCGTGAGGATGAGGCTTTCCACTGTGTCCCCTACTGGATCCCACAGGTAGGGTAAGAAGTGCTCTGGGCACCAAATGGGTTTGCCCCATGGGCTAGAGCAAGTCCACATTTCTATAATATCAACTATAAGGTGGGATACACCAGGGCTTCCAAAGCTAAATCATCCACTTCCCCAGGGATAGGGTAGCAGCAGCTAGTTGGGCAAGAGAGTGGCTGGGAAATATGAGATGCCAAGGTGATCCCCGTGCTATAAAGAGAGAAACTAAACAGCGTCTGTGATGCCAGGCCCTGAGCCCCACAGAGGCCTGTGCTTCAGCAGGGAGCTGGCAACAATTCCTTGGGGGATTCATTCTTTAAGGAGAAGATTCCATCTGTTGAAGGCAATGTTATCTTGGGAGAAAGTAGATAGACATGGCAACATGGTATGGTCTTTGGTTCTAAGTGGTGGTTCCCCAAGTTCAGCTTAGCCTGGTGGCTAACACAGAGTAGATGCTCAGTGTGTTTCTGGAATAAATATGTCCCGGTCCATCCCTGGATTCTACAACAGGCTCTCTTCCACTCACTACCCCTTCCTGATTAGCAAAGCTGCCTGACCCCACTAGCTCCAGGGTAAAGCAAGGTCTGGAACTCAACTCCAGTGCTTCCTGCCAGAGTCTGACCCTGCCACTCCCGGGACCTCCAGGTCCAATAGGCTGCTAGGTTGAGCAGCCATCTGAGCAGCTACTTCCCCTCCCGGGGAGAAAGCTAGAACCGGGACTCTGCCTGTTTCCTTAGCATTTCCTCCTATTTCTGACTTGGACACATCTGGTTGGTCACTTAGTGCTGAAAGGTCCCGGCCAGGCTGTGCACTGGTCAGGCTTCAGGATCCTGGACAGTCCTAAAAGCCACAGCTGGGAGAGAGGAATGACCAGAGGCCAACTTGTCCTTCATGCATTGGCTCCAGGCAGGACATTCCAAACTGATATGTAGCCACCCTATCAAAAGGCCCGTGGGCTTAGAGATCTCATCCCCCTAGAGTCCATCTTTTCAGAAGTTCAGCTGGGTTGGTTCTTGGTAAGTAAACAGGTATCTGCTAAATCTGATGGATACAGTTAACCTAAATCTGTTCTGGGCCTATGTCCCCTACTTTCACCACTGTTTTGTGTGGGCAGGATAACAGATGGGGTCTTAAGGATAGTCAGGTCACACTTTCTCTGTAGGCTATCCAGGGCCATGCATTTTCTTCTTCCAGGGAAGATAATAAACCTCTTGGAGTACAAGCGATCTTTATAAATCAGACCCAGTCACTCCGCTGCTTCAAACCCTACAATTGTCCCATTTCATTGAGATAAAAATCTAAACTCCTACCATGATTTACAATGTCTTTCATGATTTGACCCCTGCTTATCTCTGCAACCTTACCTAGTATTCAACTCCTCACTCACTAAGAGGCAAAAGGAGGCCTGAGGTCATCTTCCCAGGAGCTACCAAAACAGCTACACATCCAGATGTTCCATGACAGCCCTGATTTGAAATAACTCATCATTTTTTTTTTTTCATTTCCAATATCTAAATAACATGTAAATCCTATATTTTAGTCCAGATATCAGTCTGGACTAGTAGTCCACACTGTCTGTCCCATCTGGAAGTGGCACATGTTATCCTCCATGCCCCAAGTTTAGGCTCAGCAAATATGGTGCCTAACCCCCTAACCCACCCTTGTATCATGAAGCTTGCATGATCATGTACAGCCCCCACCTGAGGTCCGTCCCTTCTCTCCACAAGTCAGGTAAGTGGTCCCTGAAGCCCAAGGAGTGGCCCAGTTTCACCACTCACACATTCGCTCGGCTCTGACTACAGCTCTTGGGTACCCCAGTCATCCACTTAAGTACAATCACAGGAGACACCAACAATCCCAGACCCTGCTCATCCCCTGGGAAACACTCACATCAGCTGGCTCCCTGCGGGGTCCCTTGCCGTTCCGCAGCCAACTCCGGCTAAGCTCACTGAGCTCTGGGATGGGTTGCACCTTGAGCCGCACGCTGTCCCCGGACTGCCGGATCATTTCCACAATCTCGTCCCTGGACTTGCTCTCCACATTGTGCCCATTGATCTCCACCAGACGGTCACCTGGCACGAGCCCCAGGGCCAGGTCCTTGGTGCCTGCACCAGGCTCCGCAAAGTGAACCACCCTCCTATAGACCTGGCTCTCGGGGCCCCGATCCAGCATGGTTGTGCGCCTCAGGGAGAAGCCAAAGTCTCCAGTGGGCCGTCGTTGCAGCTCCAGTTCTCGGAGGCCAGGGGGTGGCGGGGGCACCAGCGGGGGCAAGCGCAGGTCAGCCGGAAACCTTTTAGTCACCAGCTCAGCAACTCGGGACCGGGGCCCCAGTCGAGAGAGACCTGGGCCAGGATGCTGCACCAGCTGTCCCTCTAGAGTCCTCACCTCCACCTGTGGAGATGGGGCAGCAGAGTGCTCTGAGGGGGTGGAGGTCTCAGAGGCGCTCTCATCTCGGCTCCGCTGGGAGAAGGAGAAGCGCTTGACGATCATCTGTGAGTTCTGCTTGGCCAGAGAGCCGAACTTGGCCGCCCGCTGCAGCACGGAGCCACGGAAGCCACCTTCCTCACCCTTGAGGTCATCACTGGAGCTAGCTGTGCTGAGGTGGCCTGAGTCCAGGATGATGCTGCCCCTGTTGCTGTCAGAGTCAATGTCAGTCAGGTGTAGGTCGGAGCCACTGGCCACCTTGATGGGAATGGGGTTGGATATTTCCAGGCGCATCTTAGATTCACGCTTGGAGGAGCGGTTCAGGTTGAAAAAGCCACGTCTCATGCTCATCTCCTCCAGGCTCCTCAGCTCTGCTGCTGACATCCGTTCCTTCTTCTCCTTTTTCTCCTTCTTCTCCTTCCGCCCGCCATCTTTGTCCTTGTCTTTCTTCATTAGGTTAAACATGGTGGAGGTGCTGTTTTTAGGGGTGGTACCCCCCAAAGGATTATGAGTGCTTAGCACAGGGCCTTTGTGTCCCACCTTGCTGCTGCAGACAGGAACAGAGAGAAAGAGAAAGGTTACTGGAGCAGAGGCTCTTCCTGCATCTCCAGTCTGCTCATGGCCAACTGCTGAGCAGCTGCCCCTCACAAAGTGCTAGCTATGTGCCAGGTTCTCTGCTTTATACAAAACTGTCTTGGTTAGGCTAAGCCTCCAACACTGCGATGGGGAGGTCTACTATTACCCCCACTTTACAAATAAGAAAACTTGAGGTTTAGACAAGGTTAGAAAAGCCCAAACTCCAAAGTCTCTCATTTCCTGTGATCCCTGATAGACCCAGGCTTAGGTATGCGTGGAGGTGGCATCTGGGAGATCTGACCTCCTGGCAAGAGGATGCCATCGAGCCAACTTGGGACCTGACTTAAGATTAAAATACAAGGGAGAAAGACAAGGGACTCTGCACACCATCACCTCCCCACAGCAACATCCCTTAAGGAAACAGACATTACGTGCTGCTGGGCTCTTTCCTAAGCCCATTATCTCTAGAACAGCAGCCTTAGCCACTGCCTGACAGAGGACCTCAAAGAACCAACACTTATTTAATGAGCACCACTTGTCAAGCATAATGCCAGGCACTCTACACACACTGCCTCATTTGAACGTCATAGCATCCCTGCAAGGTAGGTATCATTATCTCTACAAATGAGAAAATTAAGTATACGTTAGTTGTCATATAGCTAATAATGGCCATGCCAGGATTCAATGGCAAATATTGTTTTCTTTCTAGGTCTTGGGTGCCCAAATTGAAGCAGGGAGGGAAGTAAGGGGGAGTTCCAGACTAAACAGAGGGCGGACAGCTGTGCAGTGGGGGTAGAGGTGGGATCTGCTGGATAAACAGGATCCTGAAAAACTCACATCCTTTTCCTCAGACCAACTCCTAAATATAGCTTCAGGAAGAAAGTTGGGGCAGCGAGAGAGACGACTTCAGCTCCAGGGCATGTGTGCCTGTGGCACCATCCTATTCCCATCCCTCTCACACCTAACTGGGGACAGGATTGAGAAAAACTTGATGGGAGTGGAGTTGAGAGAGCCTTTCTTGTTCCAACCAGCAGGGAACAAGAAGTAGAAGTAGTCCATACCACCTAATTAGAAATTAAATATGTATATTTTCTCTCTCCATGAAGGCCTTCCCCCTGAATTCTAGACACAAGACCTACAGTCTTACTCCTTCCAACAATGACCTATTGTAAGGTTCTGGAAAGGCCTTTCTTCTGTGAACCCCACCCCCACAGCCAAGCAGGGCCCTCCAGGCTCCTCATTCTACTGAGAAGACCCCCGATCCAAGGTTCAATGCCTAGGAAAGCATCAAGGCCAGAACTTCCAAGGGCCCCAGAGCACTGGCCAGTTGCTTCCGCCTTGCCCAGCACCCTCATCCAAGTGGTTCCTGAGAGATAAATGTACCCTTTCTAGAGCAGCGCTATCCAAAAGAAATGTAATTCAAGTCATATAGTAATTTTAAATTTTCTAGCAGCCACAAATAAAAAGGTTTAAAAAAAAGGTGAAGTTAACTTCAATGATACCATTTATTTAATGTAAATGTATCCAAAATATTGTCATCTTAGTATGAAATCTATATAAAAATATTGAGGTATCTTATATTCTCTTTTACTGAGTCTTTGAAATCCAGTGCATATTTTACACTTAGAGCACATCTCAGTTCAGACTAACCACATTTCAAGTATCCAGCAGCCCCATGGGGCTAGATGCTATAGGGCTGGGCAGGACAATTCTCAAGAAATCTTTAGTTGTAGAACACATCCAAAGGGATGGGAAATCTGGTCTAGTCCCTAACTCCCTTTGAGCCTGGCAGGTATCCCTTTCCTCTTCTCACCTCAGTCTCTACCTGATAAAACAAAGTTCCCTTTGAACTTTTTGGTTCTAAAAGCTCCATGCTGGGAGTAGGAAGACAAGAAATCTAGGGCCCAACAAGGACAAAGCCAAGGGCAACCTTGGCCAACTGGGTCTGGACCGATCTGGGGTGGGGAGTGCCTGACAGCATGTGTCTTCTTTTTGGGGCTCTGCTTTGACACGAGGAGTCTCTCTCTCTCTCTCCTCCTGAACCATTGATGGGGGTGTGACACACACCTACCACATGCCAGGACATAATATCTTCAGCTGGCCACTGCCTGCCTTACCCCTCACCCACCACTACACTTCACTGTCTTAAAATTTTAAAAAATATATTCATTGATTTTAGAGAGAGAGGAAGGGGGAGAAACAGAGAAAAACAGCAACCAGCTGCCTCCCATACGCACCCTGACCAGGCATTGAACCCCCAACATTTTGGTATATGGGATGACACTCCAACCAACTGAGCCACACCAGCCCAGGCTACTTGCACTGTCTTAAAGGGCTGGTTTGGAAGATGGCTCCAGGGGGTACTGTGGAGAAATAAAGAAAGAAACCCACCTCAGGGACTTGACACTCAAGGGACAAATGAGTATCTTGGCCTCAGCCTTACCACAGAAAACCCAAATGCCTTCAGTGCGGTCCCACCAAGATATCTTTCAGTCTCCAATTCTCACTCTGCAATCCCTATCCAATCCTGGTTCTTTGCTGGGGGCTAGATATTTGAGCAGTTATCAACAGAAAAGAGGCCCAGAATTCTAGAATCTTTGGGCTGGAAAGGTCCCTGGGAACTAATTTCATATAAATCCCTGTCTTGGCAAAAGCGTGCCCCTCATCGTCATCATGACAGGCAGGAACAACAGCCACAGCAGCAGCAGCACAGGGGTTAGTGTGGGCAGGAAATGTTAGGAGGTCTGGTATCTAGGCCTGGATCTGCCAACAAATCACCAGGGGATCTTGAGCCTGTCACTTTGCTCAAGGTTGTACTAGATGATCTAGGTCTCTTCTAGCTCTAAAATTCCAAATATCTAAGTCTCTTGTGGACACAGGTTAGTTATTAACTTTCTGCCAAAGATACTCCTCTCATCCCAACCCTGAGGCCTCTGGAGAATGAGTCCAGTTCAGCCCTTCCCTCAACACCCCTGTGTTGCCACTGTTATCTGCACAGCTCACAAGGTACCCCTTCCCCACTGTCATTCCTACTATTGCCAGTCCTGACTGTGGCCTGGGTTCTGTCCTGTGCCACATGTCTGGAGGTACCTGCAACCTCCCGTTTCGGGGTCAGACCTGCAATGCAGCTGCAGCTGCTGTTGCTCCTATGTTCCTCAGTACCCGAGTTGGTAGAGACCTGGCCTCTGTCACCTTTTTGAAGAGCCCGAACTTGCCAGTAACTCCTGTCCTCATGTCCAAAGTCTCCAGGAGCAATGACATCACCTCTCCACTCTCCATTCCAGGCTGCAATTTCTACCTGCTTCCCCTTCATCTCTTACTCTCTTCAGTGAAGGAAACCTTACAGTTTTTCTGACCTCCTTCTCACCTTTCTCCCCTCACCCTACTCCAGGAGGCCTTTCTAATTTTAAGTAAAGAAGTATGTATGTAATTTAGGGTATGTACGTAAAGTGGGGTATGTATCTTACCCAAATCATTTTGACCCTACTATCTTCAAAATCAAAGCAAAGCACAGCCGACTCAGTGAATTCAACTGCTTTATCACTTTAAGACAGAAAGCATTTTGAGGGCAAGGACCATTCAACTCAAGTATGCATCTATCAGTTCACCAACAGGAAAAACAAATTTACATATTCATATAATGGAATACCACTCAGCAATAAAAAGGAAACTACTGATACATGTAAGAGGGATGAATCTCAAAAACATTATGTCAAGTGACAGTAAAAGAAGCCTTTGACAAAAGATTACATATTGGTATGTTATTATTTATATGAAGTTCTAGTACAGGCAAGACCAACCTAAGATGGAAAAAAATCAGAACAGTGGTTAATCTGGGGGTGGGGGGGATAGGGATTGCTTGAGAAAGCGCATGAGGAAACTTTTCAGGATGAGGCTCATGTTACATATCTTGATAGGAGTTTGGATTGACAGGTGTATACATTCGTCAACAGTAACCAAATAGTGCACACGGGTTTGTGCATTTCATTGTGTGAAATATTCATTCAAAAGAAAAAAACTGTAAATAAATACTGAACTCTAGTTAATATGTATGCTAAAGTATTTGGGGCAAAGTATACTGATGTTTACGAATTACTTTGAGATGCATCAAAAATGTAAGATAAGCCATGAATGGATCAAGGGATAAATACGTGATAAAGCAAGGAGAGTAAAGTATAATTGTAGAATCTATAAGGTGGGGGTTGTTCATTGTAAAATTCTTTAACTTTTCTTAATGTTTGCAGAGCTCTATGATAAAATATTGAGGAAAAATATGTATCTCTCAAAGCACCTATTAAATGCAAGGGATATAAGATAAATAGAACTAATGAAAAAACTTAGGTTTCAGATGTCAGGTAACAAACCTGGGAACAAATTCAAGTTAATAGCTATGTAATCTTGGGCAAGTCACTCAAGGCCTCTGTGCCTCCATTTTTCCCATTTTTGACATGGAGATAATAATAGTACCTACCACATAAGGCATGGGAAGTAAGTGAAATATGTGTAGAAGCCCTTTATATAATGCCTAGCCCAGAGCAGGCCCTCAAGAATGGTACGCAATAGAAGCAGGATATATTCTCGCCAACTGAATGGGATGGTAGAGAGAATAGTAAAGCACACAAATTACTATCAGCACAAGTGTGACTAAAATAAGTGTAGGCACAAAAATCTCAATGCTGGAAAGGACCTTTGTATATAGAAAGTAAAGCCCAAAGAAGTGAAGGCAATCCAATCAGCACATGGCCAACCTGGGTCACCCTGGCTCAAGTCCAGAGGCCCCATATAGGTACTGCCAGGGATAAGGACAGGCAACTCACAGATGCAGAAATATGAATGGCCAACAACCTGAATGAGTATTCCGCCTCAGTAATATCCAAACGTGTGAAATAAAAGAGGTATACCATTGTTCACTTGGCAGTTCAGTAAAAAACTACCAAATTAGTAAGAACAATCAATTAGAGGATGGAAAGTAGGGCATTACATATGTGTTGGGGGAGTATAAATTGGTATTAAGGCAGGCAAGTTGGTGGTACATATGAAAATATTTAAATATTCATAATCTTTGGGCAATTCATCTTACACAACATCTATAGATATATTCATACAATAAACATGGCTAATCTTTTTTTTAAAGATATTTATTTATTTATTTTTAGAGAGAGAAGGGAAGGGAGGGAGAAAGAGAGAGAGAGAGAAACATCAATGTGTGGTTGCCTCTCACACATCCCCAACCAGGGACCCATTAACAACCCAGGCATGTGCCCTGACTGGGAATCAAACTGGCGACCCTTTGGTTCGCAGGCCTGAACTCAATCCACTGAGCCACACCAGCCTGGGCAATATAGTTAATCTTTGTATTGTTTGTAATAGCAAAATTCTGTCACTATGAATGACCATCACTTAGGGAAGTAGCTAAATTATAGAACTGGGTAGTTATTAAAAAGAATGAGGTAAATTTGTGTATGATGACCTAGAAAGATTTTATACTATATTATTAAATAAAAAAAGCAAGTGGTCAGATAGTATATAATTTTTAAACACCATGTAAATGTGTTAATATATATAAGGTACATTACATATAATATTTGCATTTGCATAGAAAAAATGTATGCTCTGTGGGAGAGAGGGATTTTAGAAGGGTCAAAGTAGACTTGTGTGTTATCTCTATTGTTTTAATTCTTTACAATAAGAATACTTAGCTGGTAGATGTGTGTGTATGCGTATTTAAGCTTTAGATGATGGGAATATATATAGTTTTTCTTCTACTTTTGTGCATGTTCTTTATTTCCTACAGAAAAAATATTTTTAATATCTATATAAAATTATATTTTCATAACGTATAATATCTTAAGTTATAAATATATAAAAAATATACAACAAGCTTTTGAAAACTAGTCTGGAAAGATCCATTGCAAAAATTTATCAGTGGTTTTTGTCTGTGGAGTATTGGCAAAGAGAGTAACACTTGCTTTCTACCTAGTACACTTACTGCAGATTAAACTTTTTTTCAGCATATTACTTTTGCAATTGTAATTTTTTTTAAGAAAGAAAAAGAAAAAAGACAGGTCTGACGAATAAGCAACTCATTTAACATTAAAGCTGTAAAATGGTAAGTTCAAGATTGCCCTCTCATGCCTTGAAACAATTTCAGTGACTTGGGGGACTTGGTTAAAATAGATCTCACTGTTGTCTTGTGGCTTTAAGTGGGGACAGATTTAAATGGGTCACCCTGAAGCTGGCAAAGTAGAAACCCCAGGAAATGGAAACTATAACGTTAGCATCCCAACACTTGGCTGCTGTGGGTGGATACTTAAAAGAGTCAGTTCCCCCCACCCAACCCCAGACAACACTCATAAATAAATACAAAGGAAATGCTTTCCCAAGAGAGCCGGCCTCTTTCGCTTGGCCTCTGACCTCCCTGAGTGGCCATTTCCTACAGCCCCAAGGCCTTTATCTCGGTGCTAGCCCACCGAGGGCTGCAGAAACAGCCCGGTGGGGCTCGCACGGTACCTGGTGGGGCTCGCATGGCACCTGGCCTGGCCCGGTGGCCCCAGCTTGAGCGGCGCAGGGTGACGCCTGTTCCTGCGGCCGCCGCTGAGCTGCTCCTGCTGGGTTCTGCTGAGCTCCGCAGAGCCCCGTGACTCACTGCCAGGTCACACGGAGCTTACTGGCTCCAGGTGTGCTCCCTCACTCAGCCTCACACGTCTCACATGACATCAGCCGCCGGCCGGCCTGACGACTCCCGGCTCCCTTCCCCGCCTGCCGCGCAGCCGGGACCCAGCAGCACCCCCTGCGCTTCCAGGTACCAGTGCCCAGTGCTGCCACGGCCCGCAGGCACCTCCCGTCCCTGGAACGCAGATCCCACAGGCCCCGGGAGAACGCGAGCAGGAGAGGTGCCAGCAGCCAAGCCAGGTCCCGCGCTGCGCTTCCAGGTGCAGCTCCTCTCTCTCCTGGAGAACCTGCTGCAGCTCGCTGGGCCCTGAACTCAGTTAACACTACCATCCGCACCCCACCTGCTGTGTGACCTTGAGCAAGTCCTGTCCCTTCTCTAGCCCTCAGATGTTTCAACTCTAAAATGTCCATGGGCCTGAGAGTTCAGACTTGGCCCCAAGCCCTTGATTTTGCTGGAGAGATATTCTGCCGAACCACAAACTGCAGGTTCTAATCCTGGTCTGCCTCTGACTTGCTGTGTAACCTTGAACTCTTCATCCAACATCTCTGAATATAAGAGTATAATAAAAATAATCCCTTGCAAATAACAATAAAAGTAACTGGCAGAGAGAGAAAGGGCCTTAGGCCCTGTAAAATCATCAGTCCACAATTTAAACTGCTGCCTGACTCTAAGCTATTTGAAATGTCAAAGGAATGTGGATAATTTATAAGCCACACAATTCCTATCTCCAGAGAAAGGGCAGGAAAGTAAGTGGGGACAGGCTTTCCAGGTCTGCTCCCCACCCTCCCAATCCAGCTCCCACGAGGGCCCCACCCTACGCTCTAATTCAGTCCACCTCAGAAAATGGTGATGGGGGCTAAGGGGCAGTGAGCAGATCTTAAAGCACTCAGGGGCCTGACCCAAAGCAGAACATAAAAGCTCAATCAAGCCCCTAACCCAGTCCTGTGGGAACCTGTTAATCAGGGCGCAGAGTGAGCTGGGCCCTCTTATCCCCTCAAACCTTTAAACTAACTCAGCTTTACCCACCATGCCCAGGAGAGGCCTGGGACAAGGAATGGGGCCCAAGGCCACCAACGGGACCCTGCTCACATGGATTCTCTGGTTCCAGTCTGTGGTGTCCACTCCAGGTGAGAGAGGTCTGACTGGGGACAGACCTTTGGTTTGAAGGAGACAGCACAGCGCTGCTGCCCTGGAGACCTATGACACACGAAGTCAGGATCAAGCTTTCCTTAGTTGGAACAACTCCCTGCTCCACCTGGGGAGGGTGGATTCTCCCGTTCACACAAGCACCAGCTCTGCCCCGCCCAGTCTGCCTTCAGGTACCTGCCTCTGAGGGACTCCAGAGTTTTCGGGTCCAACTTCTGAAGACAAGAGCAGTTTCAAGCTTGGCCAGTGAAGAAAGCTCCAGGCAAAAGGCTGGCTGCCCGGACTGCCAGGGAGTGAGGCTGAGGGACCCAGCAGGAGTCAGGAAGGACACAATCAGAGTGAGGGCAGCTGAGGAGAGCCTGCGGCATGGGAGGAAGCCCGAAGGCACACACCCTGGCACCTGAGCCAGACCGGGAAAGAGTAAACAACCTAGATGCTCAGAGCTGCCAGGCACCAGGTCATCAAATGTTCAAAGTTCAAAGCTCCCAAAGGAAATGACCACCAGCATTCTATCCCTGCCACCCCCACCTGCAACCCTTCTCAGTCCCCTAAGTCCCCCCACAATATCTTTCCCTACTGTCTTCCTGGAATTGAGGCCCCAACTCCAATGTCCCCAACCCCAAATTGCCAAGCACACCTCCACCCAAGGCTATATATAACCAGGCATGTCCAGCAAACAGGAGGATGTTTCCTGGAAAGACTGCATCACAAAAAGTCAGAGGGGAAGCTGAGGAGGTGGCAGGCCATTGACAAAGAGCAGTGAGGTCTGTCAGGAAGCCAGCGACCTTGGGAGAGCAACTTTCAATATCCCCGAATAGAAAATAGCCACTGAACCAAAAGGGTGGGGAACGGTTACGCAAGTCTGGGCCCATTGCCATGACAACAGAATACCAACTAGCCCCCCAAAAGGGCTCCAGACCTAATAAGCACACAGAAAGGCAGCTTGAACCTCTAGAGTCAGTGTCTTGCTAAGGTGATCTTGCTCTTAACTGCCTGGACATGTTCCCTCCCTCCCAGAATGGCCCAATGCATACACACTTTGCACTCTGGGGGATTTACAAGGTCTCCTCAACCACAGACATGCCAGGCACTCAAAAGATTAAATGAATCCATGCAAACCTGCCCAAGTCATTGGCAAGGTGAAGCGGAGAGGGAATCCAATTCCATAATTTTGGGGGACCATCTATGAGGGCAGGAAGGCCATAGGCAGGAGCGCTCCTCCCAGGAAGCATCGTTCCAGGCCTCTCTACACAAACACAAACCATGAAGACACTGCCAAACACATGCCAAACCAGGCAAAAGGAGTACCCGCTAAAACACTGGATGGCCTTCCCCATCCTCACCCCCCAGCTCATTCTGGTTGGCAGCCTTTCCAGCTAATCAGCGGGACACATGTGCCTTGCAACAGGGTGACACCCCCAATCCCACAACAAAGCCCCAATATGTGATGTGGCCCTGTAGGCCTTATCTCAGCCAGGAACATGATCCACTCACTAGGCTTGGCACCAAGCAGCAACCCCCCAACACAGGGTTGCGGGTGGGGGACAGCTAACCTTACCACCTCCCCTTCCCATTGTTGAAACAACTGGCGTGACAGGTTAGCAGGGCGGGGCGTCAGGGCAGTCTCTCCCAGAGGCCTGGCGCAGGCTGCCCCACCTTCCCACACACACCCCACCCCTTTGCAGGGAAAGGTGAGGTGAGCAGCCAGTCACAGGGGACAGCCTGCACTCCCTAGTCTCTAGAGCCTATCGTTCACCCACCACCCTCATCTTCCGTCCCAAGGGGCAGGGGCCTGGGGAAGGGGGGGGTCTCCATTGTTTAGCCAGCTGTCTAGCAGCTGCTCCTTTGAGAGCAGCCCGCTGTCGGCCTGGCAGTGAAAGGGTGAAGGCCGCTGGGAGGGATAAAGGGCTCTGTGGAGGTGCTCGCCTTCCCGGCTGCCTTCCAGAACCTCGGTGGGTCTGTCTGTCTGGCGGACCCGGGCCTGGCCCCAAGAAGCTCTCTATCCCCGAGGCTGCAGCCTCCATCCCGCAGCTTAGGGCCACTTGGGCTCCCCCTCGCCCCAAGTCCCCCCCAAACTGAAGACCACCCTGCCCTGCCCCCTCGCGTCGCCCGCTGGTAAAAAGGGGCTGGAGCTCGCCCTCTCCGCCCCTGCTGGTTGGTCCCCACTCTCGGTCGCCAAGCTCCGCGGCGCGGCCACAAACCAGAGACCGGAGACCGGAGCCGGGAGTATGGGCCGCTGCTTCCAGGGGACAGTTGGGGGGAGCAGGAGCGGCGGGCCCCGCCATCCGCCCGCCTTCCCGGCCCGAGCCAGCCCCGCCGCCCCGCCGGGCCCACCAAGCGGCTGCCCCCACCGCCCCGCACTCACCGGCCGCCGGAGCCCGCCCGGCAGGCAGCAGAAGCAAAGACGCGGCATCCAGCGGCCCCGGCCCGGTCCGGGCTGGAGCGCAGCGCGGCGCAGCGCAGCACCGCCCCCCGCGGCCGCGCGAGCCGAGCCGAAAGGGAGCTCCCTGCTGGCGACTCCGGGGATAAATGCCCGGCCTTCCGGGCAGCCCCCGGGCGCGCCTCCAGAGCGGGCCATGAGAGCGCCCTGCACGGCCCTGGGAGGCCGCTGTTCGTGTCTGAGAGGTCCTGCCTGAGGTCCTGTCTGCACTGGACACTAGACGCTGCTGGACATCCACAGGCAGGCACTAGGGTCGTACTGAATGTACAGAACAGGTTCCGGGCCCTGGTCTCTGCTGGCTGTGTCTAAGAGGGTGCTGCCCAGGGTAATGCTGTCCAGAGGAAGCAACTGAATCTTGCTGGCCACATCCTCCCAGGGTGGCTCTGCACAGGCAGACATAGGACGCTGCTGGATGGTGCCACATGACTCGGTCCAGAGCAGGCACTGCCTGCCATGTCCGAAGTGGGACTGGCAGAATGAACTCCCCAAGGTGTACACAGACTTCCCGTGGTTTGGTTTAAGAGAGCCCTGTCTCAGGTGGAGCTGCCTAGGGGGTGTACCAGGGCCCAGGGGACACAGCCATAAGTGGCACTAACTCCCTAAAGGAGTCCAACAATGCCAAGATTAACACCTTTCAGAAGCTTTTTAGAACGAGATTTGCCCCCTGGGTCTCTCATATTCTGTAAATATCAAGTGAGCTAATCTACCCAGTAAGAAAGAATTTTAGACTTCCTGGGAAAGGCCAGGTGCATTTAGAGACCAGACCTCCAATATAGATGCTATGTTTTGAATTTGGAGAGAGAGGAGAGGGAGAAAGAGAGAAAGATAGGGGCACTTCTACAGGAAGTATCCATACTAGAGTGGTGTACTTCCAGAACGTGGAAGAAACTGAATAGAGTAGTTCAGGAAAAAGAGTGTAGTAGACAAGGATAGTTTCCTCCATAGACAGCCCAACCAGGAACTTCTTCAGGCAGTGGTGGCTCCACCTGACAGACCTAGGAAGGTTGGAGGGAGGGGCTCAGGAGCAAAGGGCTGAATAACAGCTAGGTGATCCTGAGGAATACACCACACCCAGGATGTGTATTGTGGATAAAAGAATGGCAAGCAACTAAACTGAATTCAACAAACATTTACTGAGCCTGCTAAGAGTCAAGTGCAGCCCCAGGCACTCTGGGGGACACAGAGGAATAAGACATGGAGACTCTATCTAGGGAGCTCACATGGGGGTTGGGGGAATGGGGGTGAAAAGAAAGCTGCTCTGAGGACATGACATTTGAGTGGAACCTTGGAGGCTAGGTAGGACAATGACTATCACTACTGCTTCCTGAACATCTACTATGTGCTAGATACTACCTGTTTTCCTCACAACAAACCTATGAAGGAAACATTATTATTATTGCTAGGGATTGAGTGCATGAACTCTAGATCCAGGTTGCTGCTTGAAATTTTAGTTCTGTCAAGTACTAGCTGTGTCACTCTGGGTGATCTACAAAACCTCTCTGTGCCTCAGTTTCTTTAACTGAAACAATGGGGATAATAATAGTGCGTGCCTCAAAGCTTATTTTGAAAATTAAATGAGTTTAGTCTTTTCAACAAATGGTGCTAAAAAACTGGCAAACATATGAATCTAGACACAGACCTTACACCCTTTACAAAAATTAAAATGGATTATAGACCTTAAGGCAAAACACAAAACTAAAACTGCCAGAAGATAACATGGGAAGAAACGTAAATGGCCTTAGGTATGGCAATGATATTTTTACATACAGCGCCAAAGACATGATTCCTAAAAGGAAGAACTGATAACCAGAATTTCATTAAAATTTCAAACTTCTCTGGTAAAGATAATGTCAAGAGAATGAGATGACAAGCCACAGACTGGGAGAAAATATTTTCAAAAGATACATCTGATAAAGGACTCTTATCCAAAATGTACAAATAACTCTTAAAACTCAACAATAAGAAAACAATCTGATTTAAAAATGAGTCAAAGACCTGAACAAACACTTCACCAAAGAAGCTACGCAGATGGCAAATATAGGGGATTGCAAATTAAAACAATGAGATACCCCTACACGCCAGTTAGAATGGCCCAAACCCAGAACACTGAACACACTAAATGCTGGCAGGAACGTGGACTGACAGGACCTGTCATTCATCATTGGTGGGAATGCAAAATGGTGCAGTCACTTTGGAAGACAGTGTGGCAGTTTTTTACAGAACTAAATATAGTCTTATCAAAAGATTCAGCAATCACATTCTTGTTATTTACCCAAATGAATTGAAAACTTAGATCCACACAAAAAACCTGCACACAGGTGTTTATAACAGCTTTATTTATAATTGCTAAAATGTATAAGCAACCAAGATGTCCTTTAGTAACTGAATGGATAAACTATGGTACATCCAGACAATGGAGTCTTATCAGCACTAAAAAGAAATAAGCTATCAAGCCATGAAAAGACATGGAGGAACTTCAAATACATATTACTAAGTGAGAGAAGTCAATTTGGAAAAGCTATATCATTCCAACTCTATGACATTCTGGAGAAAGCAAAATAATGGAGACAAAATGATGAGTGGTGTCAGGGGTTGGGGGAAAGGAGGGATGAATAGGCAAAGATGATTTTTAGGGCAGTGAAACTACTCTCTATGATATTACAGTGATGGATACATGTCATTATACATTTGCCCAGACCCATAGAATATACAACACCAAGAGTGAACCCTATAGACTTCAAGTATATGGGAACTCTGTACTTTCAGTTCGATTTTGCTATGAACCTAAAATTGCTTTAAAAATAGTTTATTAGTTTTTTAAGCATTTAGTGAGTTAATATATAAAAGGAACAGTGCCCAGCACATAATAAGTATTCTGAACTGTTAGCTTTTTAATTTTCTATTTTTTAAAATAATTTATTTATTTGTTTGTTTGTTTATTTATTTATTTTTAGAGAGAAGGGAAAGGAGAAAAAGAGGAAGAGAAGCATCACTGTGTGGCTGCCTCTCACTCACGCCCCCAACTGGGGACCTGACATGCAACCTACTCATGTACCCTGACTGGGAATCGAACCAGCGACACTTCACTCACAGGCCGATGCTCAATCCACTGAGCCACAGCAGCCAAGGCCTCTGAACTGTTAGCTTTATTATCATACCTTTCCCAACTCACAACGCTGGAAACTAAAGCACAGACAGGTTTATGACTTGGACACAACCTATGAGTGGCAGAGTCACGATGTCCCCAAGGCTCCAAAGCCCATGGTCTTTTCCCCACATCATGGCAGTGAATGGATAGGCATATTAACATGTTTTATTTATGTGTGTCCACATCTAGGGCACTCTTGGGGAAGCATACCTCTAGCCTGAATCAAGAACCAGTTTCAGAGATCAGGTAAGATTAAAACAACAGGGCAACACTGTCAATGACTCTGGCTCATGATCACTAGGTATTTGGTCTTTTACTTCCCAAAGGTCAGAATAATCCCTGCCCTGGCTCTAAGTAAAAGTAAAAGTAAAAGTAAAAGTAAAAGTAAAACTAAAAGTAAAAGTAATGCACCTCTCTCCCCCCTCATGGAAAAATGTCAAAGCAGTGTCCACATAAAATAGCCCAAATGACTGTGGAAAGGCCATTTTTTCCAGATTCCTAAGCTCCTAAACAAATCTGACTTTAACTGAGAAGTCCCTTCAGAAAGATAATAAAATAATAATAATAATAATCACTTATATTAATTGAACCCTTACAATGGGTCAGGTGCTATGACAGGCATCTCATTTTGTCCTTACAATCACTCTATTAAGAAGGTGATGTTATTATTCTCATTTTGCAGATTAAGAACTAGGTTTAGGAAGATGAAATAATTTGCCCAACATCTGAAACTAGCACAGAATAATACTGAATGTAAACTCTAATTGAAAAAAACAAAAATAAAAATAAATTCACACAAGCCCTGACCTGGGTGGCTCACTTGGTTGGGCATTGTCCCGCAAAGCGATAGGTCACTCGTTCAATTCTCAGTCAGGGCACATGCCTGGATTGTGGGTTTGGTCCCTGGTTGGGGTGTGCAAAAGGCAACTGATAGGTGTTTTTCTTGCATATCAGTGTTTCTCTCCCTCTCTTTCTCCCTCCCTTTCCCCTCTCTCTAAATATTAACAGATAAAATATTTTTAAAAATCGTACAATGCCAGTATTTTTAAGAAATAATTTGTCCAAGGCCACATGGCTAATAAGTAGCACAGCCTGGAACACTTGCTCTGAACCACTCTGCTAGGTTGTGTCCTGGGAGGAATGAAAAGTGTATGGACTTTGGGGCCCCACACAGAGAGGACACTTGGTGTAGCAGTTGCTGGCAAATTGCTTAGCTGTTCTAAGCCTCAATTTCCTCATGTATAAAATGGGGATAATAAAGTGCCTACCTCATAAGGGTGCCAGAGGATAAAATGAGCAAATTCATTTAAAGCAATTATTAGCCCAGTACTTGACACGCAGTAAGTGGTTAACAGATGTTAACATCTGACCCTCCACTTCCTCATCTGTAAAATGAGGGAGGGCTGATAATAATATGTGTCAGTTATTGTGAGGCTTAGAAGAAACGGCAAATGTAAAGCATGTGAGATGATTCTTGTCACATGGTAAGCTTCCACCATATAACCCTCTAAAAGGCATCACAAATTAGCAAGACAGCTTTTTACAAAGCCCATTGAATTGCAAATCTGCCTAATAGCTAGTGTTCAGATAACAAAAGCACACCTTGAATATTGTTTCCAAAATGCATTTATTGGTTCAAGATCCTCTATTCCTCTGCATAGGAGCTTGGCGTGTGGGTGGAGAATGCTCTCCAGGAAACTTAAAAGCAAAATCCTTAGAGGAGAGTACCTGCCACAGATCAGCCTAAAATAAAGGAGCTCATCTCTGAAAAGTTTTATTTGGGGAAAATTCAAACATATACAAAACTAAACAAAATAACATAACACACCCCAAAGTACCCATCATAAAACTTCAAGAGTTATCAACTCATGGAAATCTTGTTTCAACTACACTCCTTCATACCAGTATTAATTTTGAAGCAAACCCAGATATCATATCACTTCATCTGAAAGTATGTCAGTGTGCCTCTCTAAAAGAAAGAATTGTTTTAATCAAAAGCACAATATCATTGTCACACCTGAGATTTTTTAACAATAATTCCTTAATAAGGAATCAGTGTTCAAATTTCCAATTATCTCTGTAAATGCCTTTTTGAAAACTGCTTGTTTGTTTGAATCAATATTTACATGCTACAGTCAGTTGATATGACTTTCAAGTATCTTTTAATCTACAGGTTTCTATTCTGTCTTTTTTATTTTTTTTCCCTGCAGCAACTTATTTGTTGAAGAAAGTAGGTCTTTTTATGCTGTAGAATTTCCAAAGTCCGGACTTAGCTGATTGCATTCCCATGGTTTAGTTTAATATGATGATCTAGCTTCTCTATTACTTATAAATTGGTAGATAGATCTAGAGGATTGAACAGCTTTGAGTTTTATTTTTTGGCAAGAACACTTTACAGGTAGTGTAGCCTTTCTTCAGGAAGTGTACAGTGACCAATTGTCTCTGAAATGACACTTTAAGACATTAAAAATATGATGATCTCACTAGAAGTGTAAGAATAAAGAGAACCTATTCATCAACAGATGAATGGATAAATAAAATGTGGCATTTATATCCAATAGAATACTATTCAGCCATAAAAAGGAAGAAAATTCCGACATGTGCTACATGATTGAACCTTAAGGACATTATACCAAGCAAAAGAAGCCAGACATAAAAGGACAAATATTTTGTGATTCCATTTATATGAGGTACCTAGAATATGCAAATTCATAGAGACTTAAAATAGAGCAGATGTTACCATGAGCTGGGGGGAGGAGGAAATGGGGAATTACTATTTAATGAGTACAGAGTTTCTGTTGGGGATGATGAAAAAGTTCTAGAAATGGCTAGCAGTGGTGGTTGTATAACATTGTGAAAGCACTTAACGCCACTGAATTCTACACTCAAAAATGGTTAAAATGCTAAATTTTATGTTATGCGTATTTTACCACAAAAAATTATTTTAAGAGCCTGGTTATTGCATAAAACAAGGCCCCTCTTAAACCCTCGACGGCGTTGGTGTATCTATTGGCCTTTCTCTGAATGAGCAGCCTTACTACTGTACACATAGTGTGGGGCTCTTGCTGTGCTTCCAAAAATTTCATGGCTTCTGCCTGACTCTACAATGAGCAGGGGATCCACAGCACCACCGGTCACAAGTCCAGTGTCCTAGGCTATAGACATCTAGAAGCAGAGCTGTGGAGGCAGCCGGGACACAAGCTTCTGGAGTCACAAGGTTTGGAGTTGAGCCTGTCTTTGCCATTTACTTGCCACAAGAGCTTAGTTAAATAACTTAACCTCTCAGTTTCCATTCCTGTAAAATTAGGGCTACAACCTCCTACCTCACAGGGTTGTTGTAAGGGTTGAATTAGGTTGTATCACGGTCAAGTGCTGTAAAAAGAGAGGGCTTTGTTTGTTACTATGCTTGGAGTGATTCAAAGAGGATATCACTAGGACACAGGTTTATCAACTCATTGGGATGCTTCTTGGCAAGGTAAGCAGTAGAGTGGCCAACTGTCCTGGTTTGCCCACAATTGAGGGCATTCTCAGGATGTGAGATTTTCAATGCTAAAACAGAAAGTCCCACACAAAGGGGACACATTAGTTACCCAACCAGTGATCTCCCAATTGCTAATTCTAGGATCTGCCTCTCAGGCTTGCTGACTATTTTCTACTTGACCTGCCTTCCTTCTAGAAACTCTCTTCTCAGCTTGGCCTCCAGAACCTCTACTTCTAGATCTCCTTGCTGACTATACATCCTCTGTTTGACCTTTAATGTTGGTGCTTTCCAGGATTTCTGCCTCTGCTTTCTGCTACTATGATTCTACAACTCCTCCTTGGAGATTCTTGTCCATTCCTAGGACTCCGAACCACCTCCCACACAACGGATTACTCCTAAATCTCCATGGCAGGAATCACTCTCAAAGCTAGCTTGGTTCTAGCACCATGTCTTGCAGATACCCCAAATGAATCATGTCCAAAGCCAAATCTACAACCTTCCTCACCAACTTGTTTGGTTAATGACCTTTAACCCTCAGTCCATGAAGTCAGAAGTCCACTCTCCCTGCCTCTTCCCTCTCCCTCAGCTCCCACCCACTCAGGCATCTATTGGTTCCGCTTCCCAAATCTCTCTCCAGTATGCATCATTTGCTCATTCCTACTGCCATTGCCTCAGTCTGGGCCTTGTTAGCTCTCAGCTGGACAATTGCCACAGCCTCCTCCCAGTCACATGCTTCTACTTCATTCCCTCCAACCCCTCCTCCATGTGGCTACCAGAGAAATCCTTCTAAAATACAGATATGAACATGTCACTCCCTGGCTTAGAATTCTTCAAAAGCTCCAAATGACTTAGTACAGGGGTCAGCAAACCTTTCCCACAAGGCTTCACAGGCCAGAAGGCCTTCGTCTTAACTATGCAATTGTACCATTGTAGCATAAAAGGAGCCATAGACAATACAAAAATGAATGGGGATGTCTGTGTTCCAATAAACATTTATTTACAAAAACAGGACTCTAATTTGCTGAACCCTGGCCTAGGAAATGGAATCTAAGCCTCTTAGCATAACTCAAAAGGCATTTGCCCCCTTGCTTCTCAGGACCTAGACATCAATAGTCTGAGGGCCAAGGAAAACAGCTTCCATGGCAGCAGGTAGGACTCCAATTAGATATTGGAAAGAACTTTCTTAGCTGTTAAAGGCTGTTCAAATTGGTTCAAGTTGTGGGAGGAGGTAAAAGAATGTCCATCTCTTATGATTTTCTGATATGTCTCAGGTGTAGCCCTGTCTGGACCTACTTCTAATTCTGGCCTAAAGATATAAAACTTAAGTAAAATTGGCATATACGAGTTGAACCGCTATCCCACACAAAGCACAAGCTAAGAACAGGACTGTGTGTTCTCTTCTTGCAAAGCACACTATTACCACCCTGCCTGCAACTGAGGTACAAAGACCAGTTACACAGCAGAGTGCATTTAAATAACTGCCCAAAGCTGCAGTAAAGGGGAAGTCACAAAACAGTGCATGGCTAATTATCAAGTGGAATCATCAAGGAGGCTCAGGGGAGAAAAAGCCCAGAGGAGAGGTCAAGGAAGGCTTCAGAGAAAGAGGGTCAGATCTGCACTCTTAATAGTGGAATTTAGATGATAATATTAGCACCTTTTGCTTGCTAAGGAATGTTGTGTACCTGACCCTTTATTTAGATTATCTTATTTAATCCTCACAGTGACCCTGTGGAGTAGGTATTACTAGTTTCTTTATATACAGAAGGAAATTGAGCTGCCAAACACCAAGCAGTTTCCCCAAGGTCAAACTGAGTGGCTGAGCGGGATTTGAACCCAGTTAATTGGGCTTTTAAGGTTGCTAAGGCAGAGCTCCCCAGGAGGGCACATGAGCAAAAGCAAAGGGTGGGAGGAAGCCCGTAATGGTCCAGACTTGCCCCCAAGTGAGGCTGGAATGGGAACAAGTGGGTGATCCGGATAAACAGGGAGATCTGGGCTGGCTCACAGAAGATGCTAGATGCCAGGCTAAGGAGCTTCCAGAGAGCTGGCCAGGAGGCAAGTGCAGGTTGAATTGGAGGGAGGGGACGGTGCAGGCAGGGAGATGCTTGGCAGCTTCAGCAGTTGCAGTCCAGGGGAGCAGAATGCAAGTCGGAGCCAGGGAAGATGCTGTGGAAACTAGAAGGAGTGAGCAGGTGTAGGAGAGAATAGGAAGGACAATGTGTGTGGAGACTGGGTTACCAACAGCCATAGGAGTGAGTAAGGGAGAAGCCGACAGTTGATTCCACCATTCTGAGTGCACCAGGCAACAAGGCAAAAAACAACACTCTCGGCAGCTAAGGTTAATACAGTGGCTAATGTTTATTGCAACCAGCTTCTATTGGTAAGCACTTTACATATATAAACTCATCTCATCCTCACAACATTCTTATGAAGTAGGATTTATTGTTATTATTTGCATTTTCAGGTAAGGGAACTGAGGCACAGTGAGATTAAGCAATTTGTCCAAGTAATGTAGCTGGTAAGTGGCAGGGCTGGGATTTGAACTCAGGTGGACTGGTTCCAGAGGCCTCCTGCTTCATCACTTCAGTATTCTATGCCTGTTGAGGTAACACTTTCAGGAGAAAGCAGGTTCCTCACTCGCACTCCACATTCCTCACCCTAAAAGGATCAAGTAGGAGAGTGATGACAATGGCTCCCGATGACCTGGCACAGGGGTCAGCAAACCTTTTCCATAAGGATTTTTTTGGCAGGTGGCATTGACCAGTCAGATCTCAGCTCTCCGCTGCTACCCTGAGCGGCTGCCTCTCACCACCAGGCAGGGTGGTGAGCATGCTGTGCTGGGGCCTGCACGCACTTACTGGCAAGAGGGCACCTGGAGCCCAGTCCTCCCGTCATCAGAGCAGAGCAGAGGAGGATGTGGCAGCAGCTGGCGCAGGCTGCAAAGAAAGCCCAGCAGGTGAAGACCTGGCCAAGGTAGTACAGCTCCACCAGGTTCAGGAGGAAGGAGCACACTCCCAACCCAAACAAGTTCAGGAAGATCATCTTCTCCATGCCCCTGGACACAGAGCAGTCGGTAGTAATGGGGCAAGGGTAGAAGGGGCAGTGAGAACAAGTATGGAACATCAAACCCAAACAGGCAGTATTGCTGCCCCCCACCCCAACCCCCATGAAGGCCAGTTCCATAAAGGTCTGTAGCACCACAAGAGCAATGTATATGGCCAAGACCCTGCGTGTCCATAGGCCGGGGCTCCTGTCTGCAGGCATTTGGGGAGAATCCTCTCTCCCACCAGAAACTGTCTCTCTAGGAATTGAGAAGACCCCAGGAACCCCAGCCTGGGTCTCTGCAGGGCTCCCCCAGATACCAGCTTTTGCAATGTGTCCAGCAGGTACTCCTTTTCCATGCCTACTCTTTCCTCCCCTGTGATCTGGTGCAGGACAGAGATAACATAGAAGATAGAGGGCATGGCCACCAGCACAATCTGGAAAACCCAGAAGTGCAAGTGGGAGACTGGTGAGAAGCAGTCATAGCAGACATTTGTGCAGCCAGGCTGCAAGGTATTGCAGGTGAACTTGGACTGCTCCCCACACCATAGACTGTATCTCCAACCAGGGTGACCAACAGAATGCGGAAAACCAGGAGGACAGTGAGCCACCCCTTGCCACCCACTGTGGAATGGTTCTGCAACCGGGTCAGGAGCCAGCCCAGTCACTCATCTGTGGACACAGAAATCATAAGCCTTAAGGAAGGAATTAAGGTGGGGGGCGAAAGTGGGAGAGAAAGAGGGTGCAAATTTAATGCCTCGGCAGGTAGATAATTTGCATCACTATTTCAGGCCCACAGCAAGAGCTCCAGTTCCATCTGTGCCTGCCATCCATGCAGGCGCACCCTCACTACCTGACAAGGACAAGAACAACAATCTGGCAGAGCAAAGGACACTGAAGTATAAAGGACTAAAGCAGCAACTCTCAGGAGGAGGCCCAATGCAATCCCAAATTAGCTAAGACAGTCTGCACACTCATGCTGCCACTGGGCTTCCGCCAACATGCTCCCAACTAAATGGGCTTTCGAACCTTCCAACTGCGCTGGGCGTTTTTTCAGACCTACACAGCATCAGGCATATTTTTGCCGAGATGCCGCAGCAGACTAGTCATGACTTAGATGGTCTTTCCTCCAGGTTCCAGGGTAACATATGACTTTTGGTCACTATGCCAGGATTTAGAAGAGAGAGGTTTTACAACCCAGACCTTCCCCAGTGGATGATCTTTAAGGCCTCACATTGAAAATTTTCATCTTACTTTTCATTACTGCAGGTTCTGATTCTGGGAATTATGGAAAACATTTCCAAGGCATAGTTTGGTGGAGGCGGGGCATTTACATTCATTATCTCCATTAGCACCCTCTTTCAGTCTCCCAAATACACATACAATCTAAATATAGCAGCAGCTCACTGTGCAAAGTCAGGGTCAAGACAGGACCCAGCCTTTACTGCTGATTGATTGCCTTCCTTAAATCCTCTTCTAAACAGAATCCTGGGGCTGCCATGGGAACTCCTTTCTTCCCCTTAACTTTCAAAAAGCCAAGTTCTCTTGATTCTTATCTAAATGGCTGCTCCATTCTAGTTAATGTGCCGTTCTTCCACTCACTAACATCTGTGTTCCTCAAGATACCTCCACCTCTTGCTGATTCTGGAGGATATGGTCCCTTAAGGTGGCCACAAGCGACTTCAGCTCAGCATATCCAGACTAAACTTATTCCCTCGAGAGGGAGTGGCATAGTGGCTACAAGCACAAGCTCAGACTCAGATGCCCAGAGCTGTGTGACCTTGAGCATGTTGCTTAACTGCTCTCTGCATCCATTTCCTCATCTGTGCAATGGAGATAATAACAGTATTTACCTCATAAAGTTATAAAGGTTATCTGAGTTAACATATGTGAAGGGCTTAGAAAAGTATTTGGCACATAGTAAGTGCTTCCTTAATGTTAGGTATTATTATCTTTCCTCCCAAACCCATTCTTCTTCCTCTCTTGGTAAATAGTGCCAAGTCTAAATCCTGATCGTTACTCATAATGCCTCCCTTTTGCTTTCTCTCCACTTCTAACTGCTAACCTAGACCCCTCAGTGCTACCTCCTTAATACCTCTCTCGTCCATTGCCTTCTCATCAGTCCATGGCAAGCCTTAGTCCAGCCCTTTATCTTCTCTCACCAGGATCATTATCATCCTTCTGGGTCTGCCTCCATTTTTGTCCCTCTGGTCTATCTCCCTCAATGCCTGTACCCTTAAAATGCGTATCTGGTCATTTCTTTCCCTCCTCCAATGTAGGCCCTGGTCAGGTAGCTCTGTTGGTTAGAGTATCATCCTAATAACACCAAGGCTGCAGTTTGATCCCTGGTCAAGACACATACAAGAATCAACCAATGAATACATAAATAAGTAGGACAACAAATTGATCTCCCTTCTTCTCTCTCTCTCTCTCTCTCCCTTCAGCACTCAAAATTCCTGGCAGTCCTACACACCTCTAGGCAGATTAATGCTCCTGAGTAGTTACTCACACTGCTCCCTCTGCCTCTACAGTCCCACTGTCCTTCCAGATAATTCTTATCTTTTTTATTTTCCAACATTCAGCTCAAGCAGCATCTTCTCTAAGAAATTTTCCTGGCCCCATTTCAGAAAGGACCAAGCACCCTCATGGTCAGTGCATCATCTGTTGTACATAATGAAGGTCATTTCCATTTATTTATATTTAATCATATTTATTTACATAAAATTTCTCTCCATCAGTAGATGTGAATCATTTGGTGACAGGGACTCATCTTATTTGTCACTGCTCTTATGCTCAACATGAAGTAGGGACTCAACACACGTGTACTGGATGAAGGAGCGGCAACAGACCCGGATTCAAACCCTGCCTTTGTTGTTGCTAGTTATATGACTGTGGGGCCCCTACTTAACTTCCGGGGCTGTTTTCTCATCTGTGAAATAGAGATTTTAGTATGGAATTGCAGAGACATAGTGACAATTACAGATAATGTGTTAAAAAAACCTCCTTGCCCAAAATTCATAGAGACAGAAAGTAGAACAGAGCTTAGCAGGGGCCGAGGGAAGGGAGTTATTATTTAATGGGTACAGAGTATCTGCTGGAGATGAAGAAAAAGGGCTGGAAATTGATAGTGGTCATCATTGCACAATGTTGAGACTATATGCCACTAAATCGTAACCCTAAAAATGATTAAAATGGTAAATTAAATGTTACATGTTCTACCACACAAAAAAATTAGATAACCAAAGGAGGTTAAAAAACACATGCCTAGTACTTGGCACTTAGTAGGTGCTCATCAATAAATGAAATGAGATACTGGAGACTCCCAGTCTGACTATTCAAACTTCACCCAGGAAGTAGGAGCTGCCACGGAACTGGCATGCTATGTCTGCCTCCTCAGTCAGGGGGAAGCGCCTGGGAGATGGAGGCCTGTGGGAACTTTCTTCTCTTCTTTTTTTTAATTTTGTTTTTTTATCCTCACCTGAGGACATTTTTTCATTGCTTTTAGAAAGTAAGAGAGAGAGAGAAACATCGATGTGAGAGAGAAGCATCACTCGGTTGCCTCCTGCATGCGCCCATACCAGGGGTGGAACCCGCAACCCAGGCATGTGCCCTGACTGCCACATGGGAGGAGGCGAAAGAAATCACCAAGGCATAGAAATGATGATGGGGAAATGCTAGCTAGCCCAAGAAGAGTGTGGGGATTGGGAAACTTATTTTCTCTCTCCTTTGAAGGCTAAAGGGGGGAAAGTTCTAAAATAACAGTATGAGTGAATGAGGTTAGATGTTTCTGGCTGCCAGGGCTTTAAGGCAGTGGATGAGAACAGAGTCTCTCTGGAGAACTCTGAAAACAGGACAGAGATTTCTCTGTGCTGGTCAGGGTTTCTCAACTTCAACTTTGACCTCAGCACATTGACATTTTAGACAGGATAATCTACTTACTGGGGACTGTCCTCTGCATTGTAGAAGGTTTAGTAGCATCTCTAGCCTCTACTCACTAGATGCTAGTAGCACCCCCACCCCCAGTCATGACAATCAAAAATGTCTCTATTGCCAAATGTCCCCTGGGAAACAAAATCACCGCCCCCCCATTGGAACGACTGGTATAGGCTAATCAGTTTTGTTTTCCTTATTGGAGGCAGGGAATGAAAGAGTTGACCTTTAGATTCTAGGATCCAAAAAGGAAAACAACAAAAGGAGTAAACAAGATACTATGACTGGCTAGAAATCCCACCCCACATCCTATAAAATGGTGATGCTCCAGCCAGCTGCCCAAGGTCACATAGCAAGTACCTTGCAGAGTCATGAGCAGTGAATCCCCAGGTTTTCAGTAGCTACAGGCCTTACCATGCAAATCAGCGCCATATCTGGTGGACCCTGCTCCTCTTCTGAACTCAGATCTTGTGGGGTTGGTGGAGGCTGCTGGACAGACCTCTCTGGGCCTTCCTTCGAGTAACAAAGACCAGACACCTACAAGAAGAACAAAGGCCTAGCCCTAACTGGTGTGGCTCCATGGGTTGGGCATCATTCCACAAACTGAAAGGTGGTCAATACAATTCCCGGTCAGGGTACATGCCTGGGTTGCTGGCCAGGTCCCTGGCTGGGGGTGTGCAAGAGGCAACTGATTGATGTTTCTTTCAGACACCAATGTTCCTCTCCCTTTCTTTCTCCCTCCCTTCCCCTCTCTCTAAAAATAAGAAAAATAAAAACATAAAAATAAAAAAGAAACCAAGGCCTGGGAAGATTTCCAATCTCAAACCTAAGAGTATCCTTGCCCTCCCCAAGCCCTAGAACACAGGCCTGAGAGTGACACTTGATGGAAGGGTCCTTAAGCTCTTCTGGTCCAAAATCAGTGTTATGGACTTCTCCTTTTGCCTCAGGCTTCAGTGTGGCCTGCCACAACACTGTTACTGATCTTGTCTTTACAGAAAACATCAGTATTTAGGTCAACATGGATTTTTTTTTTTTTTTGCATCAGTTTTAAATTTTTTAAATACTGCATTAAAATAGTCTTTATCTTGATTATTGAGATTTTTTTGGCATTCCTTAAATTTTGTGTCTGAGGCTATCCTCATTCACCCCACTCTCGTCCTGGCCCTGCTCACTGGGTTCCCAACAGGACAGTCCATGAGGCACATGTGAAGGCAGAGGTCACAAATGGAAGCCCGTAGGCTGCATTCTGCACATAAATGTGTTTTATTTGGCTAGCACTGTGTTTTCAAAAATGTCTTGATTTGTTGCCAATATTTTTAAGTCAAGAGAATCACATAAAAGTCCACTTTCTGGCTTCTTTTGAAAAATTGGATGATCTAGCCTAATTTTTAGTGATTTAACCCTACATCCCATAGCTATTGGAACCTACCTGGTTAGAGGCGTCCTGTTGAGGTTAGCGGGCGCTACACCCAGCCCACTTCTCCCCCTTATAAGACCTACCTGTCTCCTGTGCAGTGGCGTGCTGGAGCTGGCTTGTACCAGCGTACAAGAGCCAGTGGTCAAATTTCCAGAGTCAGTTGCTGAGTGTAGCCATTATGAAATGTTAAATTATGTAAAATTACAATTAAATAGGTTATATTCAAAACAAAAACTCCTAACTTCCTAATTATTTTACCTCATTTGACTACTACCTACATTCTTGAGGTTATTTACATCTATTGTGTCTGTGTGGTGGAAATAGCACATATTGGTGTGCTACTGCATGCCTCTTCCCAACTCTGTGTTCAGTGATGTCACATTCGTAGCATGAAATTGGCCACAGTAGGAGCATTTACACCACGGACATTGGCAAACACTACAAAAATAAGGCTTGATTTATTGTCTTGTTGATTGTCCAGACTTAACATACTGATGGAGAAATGTTCATAATGCAGATTAAACTTAATAGTGTGTCATGTCTGTAGCTGTTACATTGTGAATAGCACAAAAATTTGAGAAAATAGTCTTCCAGTATTTGAAAACTACTATGCAATTCAGCAAAGAAGTCGCTCCGTCATTGACTAAGGAGTGGAATTCAGACAAAAATCATTGTTTCATTTTCATCTCATGTCTTAAGTTAAAATTTCAACCAACATCCATGCCAAAACTACACTTGTTTATCATCTGTAACCTAAGTTTTGTTAGTGATACAACTGGACCTCAAAAATCAATAAAAATCAACAATAATTTTTATAAAAATCAACAGTGATTTTTTTTTAAATCAATGAAAGCATTTTGTAAGAATAAATTGGTTATATGGAATTAATTTACAATAAAGTGTTGAATATTTTGTTATAATTCTTTATACAAATAAAAAGTTTTAATAGCCTTTTATTTATAAAGGTGTATAAAAACTTTTTATATACATCTTTTCTGAGAGCCAGTTTTTAAACATTTACCAGCACACCACTACCTGTTAACAGCCATGTTTGCCACTCTTAATCTTAAGTTCCTGGGCAAAGAAATCAGCAAATTTCTCTTCTGCTTCTCCCCAAATATTTGTGCCACATGGTTCCCAGGATGGGCACCCAGGAGTCCCTCAACCAACAGAAAATTTTTCTGAATCCACCTTCCTTCCAGGAACCACCTGCTCCATGCCAGGTTCCTCAAGGTTTTTTGTTTGATTGTTTGTTTTTGTTTTGTTTTTAAATTTAATTCTCCTAACAGCTTGTTGAAGGAGACATGACTATCCCCATTTTGCAGATGAGAAAACTGAGTGGCAGAGCCAGATTTCAGTCTCAGTCTGTTGCCTCCAAAGCCTGAGCTCTTTGTACTGTACAGCCTCCCAAAGGAGAGACAAACAAGGGAGGACCCATGAGAAAAGACTTTACATCTCTCTGATCCCAGTTTTTTTTAAAAAGTGCCATTGAACTTATGGCAAGGCCAGCTCTGGAGACTTATCATCCCCCCACCAGCAAAATATTCCTTCAGTCAAGCCTAAATCCCTCTTACTTTAGAGATCTGGATTCTGAAACCCCCCTGAGTTGGCCCCCACTCTCTTACCTGCAAGGGGAGTAGTTGCTGAGAGCTGGAGTCCAGCTGAATCTGCTGCCTGCTCCAGGCTGCTTCAGACTAGGAAACATACAGAAGGAACATGGGCTGTTTATCCCCAAGCCTTGGGGGCCCTGCAGGAAGAAAATTCAGAAACAGTTGGGACAAAAGCTGGGGGATGCAATGGACATCCCTTTTGTTCAGAATCCTGCCCACTTGGCACAACAGAAGCCATAAGAATCCATCACTCCTCCAGTACTCAACACCTAACCATGGCCATGGCCCACAGGTTCAGGTAATGCCCTCCACTGATGTGGACACCTTGAGGGTCCTGTGTAGCCACCCACATGCAGGCGAGGCCTGGATTGAAACCCCCTGGCCCCAAGGAGAGCTTGGCTAACATTAGCAAGAACGAATTCCATCCCCAAAGCAGAGGTCCCTGCTAGTGAAGCCATTTTCTCCTGGCTTCGTGGAGAGGCTGGGGAAGCATGGGCATGGAGTTTAGGAATGTCCCCCCAAAAGGAAGCTCCCTTCCCAGTTTGTCTAGCCTTCCTGACCTCTCTCAGTAACTGAGCCTGGGCCCGAAATCAGGGCCCAGGGCTCTGTTACGTTCTGTGACTTTGGACCACTATCTCACCCTCTGGTCCTCGTTTCTGTAACAGAACCAACAAATGTTGAATGGTTTCCCAATGCCAGCCACATAGAAATTTTACATTTCTTGCCTCACTCATATCCTCTCTCCAACATTGTAAGGTCGATATTGTAATCTCTACTTTGTAGCAAAGGAAACTGAGGACTGAGAGATTAAGTAATTTAGCTGGGGTCACTCAGCTGGGATTCAAGCCCAGGTCTAGTGACTCCCAACTCCACAGCTTCCTATCGTAAACTATAACTTTATATAGTTTATGTGCCTGGCACAAGCATAGCAGGAATGACTATCCTCTACTCGGGGTCTAAGAAATAGATATAAAATTTATATCTGTGTTAAACTGTATAACTCAGCTTAATCCCAGTTTGTTTTAGGTCCCCCCTTTTTTGCAAACACCGGGATTTTTTTTAAGGTGTCTCAAGGCAAGGGTGCAAGCACTCGGCCCTCTAGTTGTCTGCCCCTGATTGGTAGAGCTGGGTCAGTCCCTGCCCATCAGTCATTGACCTGCATGGGGGTTACTGCTGAGATGTCCTTTTTTCTTGTCTGTTGACTTCCTTTGCTACACCTGTGCCTGGTGAGAGGGTCAGGACTCCCAGGGTCAAGTTCCCATCTGCCAGCTCCCCCATATCGCCATCCCCTTTCAGCTGCCCCAGGCTGCAGCCCCAATAACCTCGGGGTTCCTCTTGCTGGGGCCATGGACACCCACACAGTCATCTCTTCCTCTCTGCTCCTTCTCCCCTCAGCCTGGAGGAAGCTTCTCTAGTTTCTGGAGAGAGCCCCACACCCTCCACACTTACCCCAACCAGCTCTCACTTGTAACACTTTCCTTGCATATTCAGTCTATGTTCAGAGGCCTCACCATTCCCGGGAAAGCTGGGTGTCTGGAGAGCTAGGCCAGAAGGCAACTTTGTTTCTGAGGCAACATTCCCTGAGGCAATGAGCACAGCACAACCCAGCTCTTTAAAAATGGGGGCCGTGGTGGGGACAAGGTGTTAAATATCAATAAAGAAAAAAAAATGAGTAATATTTCAAAAATTTTATAATGAGTTTTGTATAAAATTATTATTATTGTTGTTATTATTTCTTCCAGTTCCTCCTTCCTTGGGGACAGAAGATGGTATGGCCTTACAGGCTTAGTAGTAATAGTAGTAGTTGTAGTAATAAAAAGTGTTGAGTACTCATTATGGGCTAGGCACTATGTTAAGTGCTATACCTATGTTATTTTATTTAATTCTCAGAAAAATCCCAAGTCAGTTCTTATTATCCCCATTTTACATGTGAGAAAACTGATCCTCCAAGAGCCTTGTCCTGGTGTCGAGCCTGGTTCTCACCCAGTTTTCTGACTCCAGCTACATCAGTTTTGCTTACCCAGCTGTGCAGCAACCACTGACTATAGTGTCCAGAAGCACCACAGAGACTCACACGTTGGCTGGCCAGTATCACTCCAGCTGCCCACTCACCAGCATTGAGAAATATTGCCTGGGAGCAAATTAGACAGGTACCTCCCCAGGTGAAGATGTGATGGAACGTTGGTGTGAACGAGTTTCACCATGCAGGATCAAGAAGCTGGCTAGAAGGGTGGTTACTCCCAAGGACCAAAAGACCACACTGCACGTCCTTGGCCTACCTGGCTCCCTAGGCTAGGCTCAGAAGCACTGCTCAGGATTCCAGGCTAGAGCCACCTCCTGCCTGTCTTCCCTCTTGTCTTGGAGATGCGAGGAAGATAGGGTCCCCTCATACACTCAGAAGTGAATTGGGTAGCAAGTAGGTGTCAGGTGGAGCTGGTGCCAGTAGTCTGACCCTGGGAGGTGAGGGGTCAGGATGGACCAGAGGTGCATATTCAAAGCCCAGTGCCTCCGTGGATGAGTGTGCGTGCGCACACACACACGCACACACAGACTGCTAACCTCCCCCTAACATGAGGTTCATTTCCTTTTATAGTGATAGAAGTTTTTATTTATAGCTGCGCAGTATCCACCCAAAATAAAGACCTCATTCCCAGCCTTTCTTTTAGCGAGAGGTGGCCAAGGACTACATTCTGGTCTATAGATGTACATGGAGGTAGATATATGTGCAACTTCCAGGCAGGGCTCAGCTGGGCAATATTTTTGCTCCTTGTGCCATTGACTAAGGTCACGTTGTGGTGTTTAGCTGGTGCATGGTTTGGCTTAGAGGGTCCAAAACAACTTCATTCACGTGTCTGGCATCTTAGTAGGAAGAGTTGGGACTATCAACTGGAGCACCTACATGTGGCCTCTCCAACATGATGGCCTCAGAATTTGACATCTTACATGGCAGCTTGGGACTCCAAGAGCAAGTGTTCCAGTGATCAAGACAGATACTCCATGGTCTTTTACAACAGAACCTCTCAAGTCATTTGGTGTTACTTCTGCCTATTCTATTGGTCAAAGCAGTTATAAGCCTGCTTGGATTCAAGTATAAGGGACATAAACCTGTACTTCTTAATGGAAGGAGTGTCAAAGAATTTGCAACCTTATTTACCTTATTTTAAAAACGCATCAGGCCTGGCTGCTGTGGCTCAGTGGATTGAGTGTTGATCTACGAACCATAGGGTCGCCAATTTGATTCCCAGTCAGGGCACATGCCTGGGTTTCAGGCCAGGTCCCCAGCTGAGGGTGCATGAAAGACAACCAATCAATGTATCTCTCACACATCAATGTTTCTTTCCCTCTCTTTCTCCTTCCCTTCCCTTCTCTCTAAAAATAAATAAATTTAAAAATTAAAAAAATATATTTTAAAACACAACATCAGCCCTGGACCACTTAGGTCTGGACTTGAAGTCAGAGAAAAAAGAAACTTCTGTCTTGTTTAAATCACTGTTACTTTGGTTATCTGTCACTCACAGCGGAATCCAGTCCCAAGAGAAACATGTACACAGACACATTCACAGTAAGCAGCACACATACGGTCCACAGGATACAGGGACCCAGCAGTTTCGGAACGTCACAGGGTTAGGCATATTCACTTACTCACATTTACTCACATTTACACCAAGTTCAGTCACTGTCTTTCTGTTCTGCTGTTATCTCACTCTTCACTACCCCATTGTAGCACTTGCCTTGATCTAGCGTGATTACCCGTTTATAGGTCCATATTGACCTTCTTGGTTCATCTCTTGGACCATGTCTGTCTTGTTCATCACTTAGTATGGAGCACAGGACCTCAGTGAGTATATGACCAGTTTCATGTTTCCCAAACAGCCTGCAGGTGACACTTGGGACTGCTGGGGACTGGAGTCTGAGTGGAGAATAGTGAGATGACATAGGAGTCTGTAAGGTGCCTGGAAATGATGAGTCCCTGGACTGAGGCCTCAGTAATGGGGACAGTGAGGACAGGGAGAGAGCAGGAGGCGAGACTGACAGGCCTTGATGATGTCATAAGAGAGAAGCAGGAGCCAAGACTGGCACCCAGATGTCTATTTTGATCAATGGAATAATTAACAGTGGCACCATTTGCAGAGAGAGAAAGCAAAAGGGAGGTGGAGGACTCTGGAGGAGGGTAATGAGCTTGGTTTTAGCTATCTGCATTTCAGATACCTGGGGGACATCCAGATGGAGTCACGCAGGAGGCAGATAGACGCAGAGAGCTGGACAGACTGAAAGACCCATGAAGACATGACTGCAAGTTCAGAAACAGTCTCATGTGTGTACATTCATTGTTCACTCAAAAGTGTCAGAGAAAGCAGGGCCCTTGGGTGGAAGCTGGCAGACCCCCATGTCCCTCTCCACTACAGCCTGATGTGTCATCTTGAACAAGGGACCCTGCCTTTCCAGCTCATAATTTTCTGCTTTGTTGTACAAATGAGAAGACTGCCTGCAACCTCTGATTCCTCCCAGCTTTCTCGTGCCATGATTCCCAGTTAAATATTTGAAGGTCTACAACATGCAGGTTACTGTGTGAGACGCTGACCTCATTCTTGCGTCTCATGGAAAACCAAACCAACAACAGCAATAAGAAAGAGGTCACAGCTCCAGGACAAGCCTGGTAGGTGAACCACATCATAAGCTCTCCCACTCCAGCCTGTTCTTCCTTTACCCATTCTCCACACCCAGTTTTCTGTCCACCATAGGTCTCCAGGCTCCTCCTGCCATTCTTGGCCTAACACTCTTCTCTATCCCACAGAACAACTAGGAATAAAAGTTATTCTAATTCCTCACATTTGTGTCACCCTTTATATTTCTACTTTTCCAATATAAATGATATTTATTACACAGGAACTATGTGATAAGCAGTGTGCCAGGCTCTGAGGCTCTGGGATGAAGAAGATATGGGCCCTGCCCTTTTCACAAACAGGAGGAGAGAATTAGCACTGTAAACTGATGTGATACAATCACACAGCGACTGTAGGAACCACAGAGGAATCACACAGGGGCTGTAGAGGTGTGTGTGTGTGTGTGTGTTTAGGAGGATCTTCAAACCCTGTTAAGTTTTCATAAAAAATCAGCATTGAAAGGGATCTCACATACCAGTGAGTCCCACACCCTCATTTTATGTGTAGAAACTTAGCTCAGAGAAGTTAAGTGACTTGTCTAAGAACACACAGCTGGTGAGGGAAGCAAAGTCTAAACTGGACTCATATTTCCCAATCTTCTTCCAGTTCTCATACACTGTACTCCTGCCCCCTTATCACACTATCTTCCTAAGATTATTCAATAACAATAATATCCTAAGCTTAATAAGTGCAAAGATACAGCCAGGCACCATGCTAAGCTCTCTGCATGGATGCCATGTATATACAATACAGTATAGTCAAAATAAATCTAATTAGATTCTCATTTATTATGCATGGCAACTCTAAGAGTTAGGTGTGCTTTTATGACTCCCTATTATGATTATATTGAGTCTTAGGTTGATTGACTTGCTCAAGGCCACCCAGTTAATATGTCAAAAAGTCAATACTGGAACACAGGTAGTCTGATTACAGGGTTATGTTACTTAAAAAAAAAATCACCTAGCAACTTTGTTTAACATACAATTCCCAGGCCCTACCCCAAAAGTTCGATTCTATAGGTCTGGGTGAATAAACTGGGGCCTGCATTTTAACCACGAATGCTTGGTGATAATGATTTGGTGGTCCTCAAACCACACCCTAAAAATCGCAATTCTCTTGTATCATTTTTCTAAATTCAGAATTTTCCAGCACAGCCTCTCTCCTCCCTGGGACCCAAGGAACTGGCTGTCCCTGGAAAACGGACTTTGGGAGACTAGGAATGAGGGTGCTCTAGGGATAGATGTGTGCCCCCTGGTGGTCAGAGATTAGAGGCCAGGAGCTGCTGCTCGGAAGGCTCTTGATCAACAATACAAATGTGAATTTTTCTTGAATTCTGTTCAGCCAATGTTACTCCGGTGCCGCTATGTGCCAGCACTGAGCCAGTGTAAGTCATGCACACCCGACAGGAACAAGACTTTTGGGAGCAGAATTCTTCAAGGTGGCTGCTCCCTTGTTTTCATCCACTAATACAAAGTTGTGAATTTCAAGCTGTAGTTGGACTAATTTCACCTGGTCCAGGTAGCCATATCTGGCAATATATGGTTCTGCATTTTAGATCTTTAGGAAGTGTGCAAAAAACGTTTTTGCAAAAGGCTGAGCCCACACTGTGGAACTAGAATGCAGCCTATTTGCAGTGCAGCGTGAAGAGCCCAGGCCTCAGAGTCAGGCTGCTGCTTCAGGCCTCGGGGCCCTGAGCCAGTTATTTCATCTTTCTGGGTTGCAGCTGCCTCACCTGAAACATGAAACAATACTAATACCTGCCTCGTTGGGTTGAATGAGGATGAAATGGCCTCTTTGAACAGCACCTGGCACATGGTAAAAGCTTTTAAAAAACTGTAGTGATTTTGTTATACTTTGTAGTTTTATATCATGAAGTATAAAAGATATAAATCAAGAGATATGGCACCAATCTTGATGTATTCTCCTTGAAAAGGAACAGTAATAATTCTCAATCTCATGTAGTTGAGGGACAAGATCTGCTCTGGTTTTGAATCCTCTAATATGTGTCCAAGAACCTGCAAAGTGCTCCACATTTTGGTGGGAGTGCAAATTAGTATTACTTTGGAAAATTGTTTGATAACATCTTCTATAACTGAGTATACATATGACCATGTAATTCTACCCCTAGATATATTCCCCTCAAATTGCTTACATAGCTTAACCAAAAACATATATAAGTATATTCATAGCAATGCTATTTATATCTCCAAAGCGGGAACTACCCAAGTGTCTATCAACACTAGAATGAACTAAAAAATTATAGTATTATCAAAGAATAAGATGCCATACAGCCATGAGAATGAACAAACTATAAATACACACAGTGACATGAGGGAATCTCACAAACATAAGGATGAGAGAAAGAAGCCAGACCCTGGAGAATATGTACTATATGGTTCCATGTGTATAAAGTACAATATGGTCAAAATGAATCTAATGCTGTTAGAAACCGGAGTAGCAGTTACCTTTTGGGAGAAGAGCAGTATTGTACCTACAGAAGGTATGAGGAAGCGTCTGCAGGGGCTGCCAGTACGTTCTATATCTTGATCTGTGTGGCAGTTATACAAATGTGTGCACCTTATAAAAACATATACAGTAAAACTGTTCACTCTTGACTTGTGCACTTTCCTACGAGTATGTTAGATTTTAATAAAAAGGTTACCTAAAAAAATTCTTGAAAGGTCCCTCAAGATGAGTCACAGAATACACTCAGACCTCACTTATCACAAACTGAAGCCCAGAGTTTTTCAGGGTGTCAGAATCAGGAATTTAATGCCCCTCTGGGAATGAGAGATGTGACCTCAAGCCAATGATCTGGGACCAGGTTTCCTGCTCAAAGCCAAGAACAAAAGGGCTGTCTTGTAGATAAAACAGGTTCTAGAAAAACTGCACTATTGGGCTATGGAGCACAGCAAGAGAGCCCAGTATCTGCCTGGAGTCTGTGGTTGGAAAAATCAGAAACCTAACACTGTGCTAATCACAGGGCTGTACTTGTTTGAAAACCTTAGTCTAAGAAATCAGCAAAATTGTCTGGAAGTAGCGAAACTCATATAGTACTAGCATAGAGAAACACAAAATCCCCTATAGAATTCCTCCAAAGCCTAGAAAATAAGCAAGATCCTGCCACCTGGGGAAAAAAAAAACAAACCACAAATAAATAAAGAAGCAAATGTCATGATAGAGAGATGGCAGATGCAATGAATGATAAAATTTATACCCCAAGATTTATAGATAAAAGGAAAACCCGAAAAATGTTTCAATTCATAAAACATGGAAATTAATTTAAAATAAATATGTTTAAAGTGCTCAAGGACATAAAGGAAGAAATAGAATATGTATGATAAGTGAGATATCATGGGAGGAAAGATGAGTTTGTAAAAGAATCAAAGAGAAATTCTAGAAACTAAAAACTTGTAGACATTTAGGTTTTGTAAACAGAATTTAATAGATTGATTAGACATTTAACTAGATCCTGCTACTGAGTAAATTAAGTGGAAAACAAATATGAGGAAATCATTCAAAATATGGTACAAGAAGATGAGATAGAAAATAAGAAAGAGAGAATAAAAGACATGGTGTATAGAGTGAGAAGCTCTGAATAGGAGTTCAGAGGGAAAAAAATAACGGTGGAAGAGAGAGGCAGTACAAAAACGGGTAATGGTGGAGAAGTTTCCTGAACTGAAGAAAAACATGTTTGCCAACTGAAGAAGCCTAAAGCATCAATAGAATGTTTTTTTTAAGTATATTTTATTGATTATATTGTTACAATAGTTCCAATTTTTTTTTCCCCTTTGCTCCCCTCCGCCCAGCACCCCCCTTCCCCAACAATCCCCTCTCCAAGTCCATGCCCATGGGTCGTACATACAAGCTCTCCCGCCTCACCCTTTCATATATTCTTCTTCTTCTTTTTTAAAATTAATTAATTAATTAGTTAAATATTTTAACAATAAAAAATAACAATTCCTCCCTCTCAGACTTAAGACCCTTTACAATCTTATAAAGGACAATGGATGAAGGTCTCGAGCTCCTCTAGCTGCTTCAAGCTGGACATGGTCGTCGTCCTACCTACCCGTGGGTCAAGAAATCCCTAATAAGAGTGGGGATGTGGAGGGGAGGGTGGCCTTCCCACAAGGGGAAGGATCGTGCAGACTCCAGGTTGGTTGGCTGTCTCTGGACAACGGCATGCTTGGTTTGACAGGCTGGCATCCTTGTTGTATTCTGGGGGCAACAGGGTTAAAGGACATCATTTAATCCGTAACCACTAGATGACAAAAGACAGGTATTAATTTTTCAATGTCCCACATTAGGGAAAAGAAGGGCTTCTTTGGAGGAAGGTGTGCCAGGTACATCTCACCTGTCCAAAACCCTTTTGCCCATTATACTTATTTTGGACTGAGGGAAATATTTTAGGTTTCCCCCATCTCAGGCCTCTGGGCTTTTTCTGTCCAAGCCATTAGGATAGAAAAGAGAAACCAGTTTTAAAGTGAAGCCCACAGACCACCCCGTTCTTCACCAACCCAGCCACTTAGTTCAGCCAAACCATTGAGTCTCAAGAGGCAGCAATGCAGACAGGATTAAGTGAGGCCTATGCATACAGATAATCACTCAGGTAATGAGATTGTAGGCTTATGCCCTTTGAAAACAGAAAACACATGTTAATTTATGTAACATAACCCACATACAAGTCTCTAAATCTGTAGGACTGTCTTATCGGAAGGAAAATCCTTGTCCTTCTAATATTCACTGAACTTGCATTTCTATTCTTTATATTTTTATTCCCCCCCCACTAAAAAATTTTCTGTTTGTTTGTTTTTCCACTACAGTTGTCTCACTTTTTTTCCCCCTCTTGCTTCCCTGCACCCTGCCCCCCCCCCACAGTCAGTCCCCACCCAGTTGTCCATGTCCATGGGTCATTCATACATGTTCTTTGACTAGACCCTTCCCCTTCTTACCCCTTCTCTCCCTCCCATCTCCCCCTTTGTTACTGTTAGTTTATTCCTTGTTTACATACCTCTGGTTCAATTTTGCTCATTTGTTTGTGTTGTTCATTAGTTTCCTGTAACAGGTGACAGCATAAGGTAATTTTCTTTTGTTGCCTGGCTTATTTCGCTAAGCATAATTCTCTCTAGTTCCAATCATGTTGTTGCAAATGGTAGAAGTTCCTTCTCTCTTTCAGTACTTATTCATTGTCATTTTCCCCCTTTGTACTTGTGTCCCTCTCTGTCTCTCTGTTTCTTCATCTTCTTAAAGCAGACCCTTTAGCATCTCTTGCAATGCTGGTTTGGTGGAGATGTATTCTTTTAGCCTTCTTTTGTCTTGGAAACTCCTTATTTCACCTTCCATTTTGAATGAGAGCCTTGCTGGGTAGAGTATTCTTGGTTGTAGGCCTTTGTTTTTCATTGCTTGGAATATTTTTTGCTATTCCCTTCTGGCTTGTAGTGTTTCTGCTGAGAAATCTGATGATAGCCTTATTGGAGCTCCCTTGTATGTTATTAGTTGTTTCTCTCTTGCTGCTTTTAGGATTCTCTCTTTGTCTTTGAATGTTGGCATTTTAATTATGATGTGTCTTGAAGTGGGCCTGTTGGGGTTCATCTTCATTGGGACCCTCTGTGCTTCCTGGACTTGCGTGACTCTTTCTCTCGTCATGTTAGGAAAGTTTTCTGTCATTAGTTTTTCAAAGAGGTTTTCTATCCCTTGCTCTTCTTCTTCTCCTTCTGGAATTCCTATGATACGGATATTATTACGTTTCATGTTGTCCTGCAGCTGTCTTAGAACCTCTTCAGTCTTGTTCAGTCTTTTTTCATTTTGTTGCATTGTCTGGGAGTTTTTGTGTAGGTTGTCCTCCAGCTCGCTGATCCGATCTTCTGCTTCCTCTAGCCTGCTTTTAATTCCTTCTACTGTGTTCTTCAATTCAGAGATCGTATTTTTCATTTCCTCCTGGCTCTTATTGATAGCTTCTATGTCCTTTTTCATGCTCACGTAATTTTCTGTGAGTTCCTTGTAGTTTTTCTGGAGTTCTTTGAAGTTTCCGCTGAGCTCATTCAGCTTCTCCATAATCCATGTTTTGAATTCCATATCTGATAGTTCGCTCCCCTCTATTTCATTTAGCACTCTTTCTGGGGATTCTACCTTTCCTTTTGATGGGAGGTTGTTTCTCTGTCTCCCCATTTTTTTGACTCCTATTGTTTGTTGGTGCTTCTTGGAATGATCTGCACTTCCTGGATCTGCCTCTGGTGGCGTCAGATCATGTACCAGTCTGGCCCTAGGCAGCCTGTTGGAGACTTCCAGGGATCTACTGCTGTTGTCTGTCTTCTTTGATTGTTAATCTATTCAATCTGTGATTAGCTGTCAGGCTTAAGGACTGTGGGTGTGGCAGCTTAATTCCTGTAGGCAGGGCTTTTGCTTCCCCTCAGGCTGACGCCACTTGGAGGGGAATGGTCTACCCGCAGTACTGGGGATGAGTCAGCACTGGGACCCAGTCAGCTGCTCCTCCAGTTCTCCCCTCAAAGCCACCGTGCCAAATTCTCCCCAAGTGTCTCCAGCCCTCATTGCCTTCCCTCTGCTTGAGCCCAGGGTAAGTGGTGGCCAAAATATTTTCGTATGTGATCCACTTAAGAGCTCTTTTTCTCCTGCTGTTTCTCTCCGGCTAGCAAGAAAGCCTGTGGCTTTTCGCTTTTCACAGCTGATACTATTTTACTTTCCACTCTGTCGCTGTAGGCTGGGAAGCTCAGCTGGGGGTTTAGACCCTGCCCTTCTCAGGGGGAATCCCCGGCTGCTGAGCTGTTTCTCAGCCCCTTCAGCTGCCACCCGTGGGAGCCCAGCCAGCCCTTCCACGTCTCCGCACTCCCTACCGGTCACGTTGTGATGTAGCGGCCTTTTCTGTCTCTCCGTGGTTATAAGACTTCTCTCCAGCTGGTGTTCGGTTCGTTATTCCAGATGATTTCTCCAAAATTACATTGTAAATCCAGACTAGTTCTAGGAGGAAGTTAGTGTAGCTTCCACTTACTCCTCCGCCATCTTGTTTCTCAATAGAATTTTTTTTTAAAGTTTGTATTTAACACATCCTGTGGAAATGCAGAGCATCAAAGATAAATAAGAAATCTTAAAGGTTGTTAAAAAGACCCCTGAATTGTGTGTCTCAGTGAGTTGTGTATTGTCCCACAAACCCAAAGGTCACTGGTTTGATTCCTGGCCAGGACACATGCCTGGGTTGCAGGCTAGGTCCCCAGTTGGGATGTGCAAGAGGGAACCAGTCGATGTTTCTCTCACACATTGACATTTCTCTCCCTCTCATTCTCCCTCTCTCTAAAAATAAATAAATGAAACCTTTAAAAATAAAAGGTTACTAAAAAGAACGGGCTATCTATGTAGGAACAATAATCAGAATAATGGAGTTCTCATCATTGATGAAGTTTCCAAAATACAGTGACATAATATTATAAAAGTGCTGAGAGATATATCTGTCAATCAAGAGTTTTATTCCTAGCTATACTTACATACAAAAGTAAGGGTGAAATAAATGGTTTTCAGACATACAAAGATTAAGGAAGTTTATTACTTATAGAAATTTGCTGGTCAATTATATGGTGATGGAAGATGATTTGACTTTGGGTGGTGAGCACACAATACAATATACAGATCGTGTGTCATAGAAATGTACACCTGAAACATATAAGATCCTATGAACCAATGTCACCCCAATAAATTAATTTAAAAAAAAGAAATTTGCTGAAAGAACTACTAAGTGATTACTTTAGTAATAATCAAGATAAATTCAGAAGAAAGGAGTGAAGGGCAAGAAGAAATAATAAATAAATAAATTGTTAAGTCTAAATAAATATTGGTTACTAAAAATGTAAAATAAAATAATAAAGAACAAACAGTAACATAGCAGGTGAGAATGAATGTTCAGAATTAAGATCTTTATCTTACTGTGAAGAATAGAGAAACTGGATACATTTAAGATTAAAGTGTAATTTTTAAAATACAATACTAGAAATAGAATGTATACTTCTTAAACCAGTGAGGGGAGAAAAGATAACTTAAAAATTTAGTCAACAGGCAAAAAGAGTGAAGGAGAAAAACACAGAAAATCATGATAAGAATACATAAAGTTTATAAGTTTTAGTATATTCTATATTCTACAGTTCATAAAATGAGTGAACATAATCTACATGTATCAACATGGACAGATTTCAAAAATAGGGAGGAGTGGGGACTGGTTGAAAAAAGATGAAGGGTCTAGTCAAAGAACATATATGAATAACCCATGGACATAGACAACAGTGTGGGGATTGACTGTAGGGATTGACTGTGGGAGCGGGGGGTGGGCTGGGTGGAGGGGGGCAAAGGAGGAAGAATTGGGACAACTGTAGTAGCATAAGCAATAAAATATTTAAATTAAAATATATCTAATGTTGAAGGAAGAAAGTGATTTGCAGAATGTGTATGCGTCATGTACATGTACATTTATACAATTTACATGTATATTATTTATGTACTTTTTTACCAAAAAACTATATTCATATTCATATAAGTATGTAGTAACAATATAAAAACATAGATGGAAAGCATATATACCAACTTCAGGATAGTGGTTGCTTCTGAGAAGCCAGAGAGGGGAATAAGTCTAGTGGGAAGTGCAAAGGAATCTTCAATTATCTGTAAGGTTTATTTTTTAAAAATCTGAAGCAAATATGACAAAATGTTAGCACTTGTTAATTCTGGCCAATAAGGTATAAGGTTTGGATATTGGAGGCTACAGAGAAAGTTTTTTCTTACTCTTTAGAAAGCCTCAGAAAACTACTTTCTCTCTCTCTCTCTCTCTCTCTCTCTCTCTCTCTCTCTCTCTCTCTCTCTCCTGATAGATGTGAACAATGAGGCACACAGTCCCAATTACCCAATTACTACTGGAAAGCATCCAACAATCATGAAAGCAACCAGGCTTAAAATGAAGCCAATACTGAAGTCAGTAGAACAGAGATGGAAAAAACCCAGGTCATTGAAACATCACTAAATCAACTAAGCCTGAAGTTTACCTTACTGCATTATTACTGTCTGTTAAGTGAACTAAATGATTTTCTTATTGTCTCAGCCAGTTTACATTATAATAACTGATACAATGGATGGAGAAGTGGGCACATATAGAACTATTAGGGAGGCAGAATTAGCAAGATTTGACCGAAGATTGGATGTGATAGTGTGAAAAAGAAGAATCAAGACTGATTCCCAGATTTCTGGCTTCGATAACTGGGTGTATAATGGTGCCATTTTGAGACAGGGAAAATCAAAGGAAGATCAAGTTGAAGGTGGGGGAGACAGTAGAGAGAATCTGAACAGCTTGATTATTATGTTGGGTTTGAGGAATCTATTGGAAGCCATCTAATTGGAGATGACCAGGTGGTAGCTGAACACTTAACACTAGAGTTGAATAGTGAGTAGCGTCCCCCTAAAATTCATGTCCACTTGGAAACTCAGAATGTAATCTTTTTTGGAAATAAGCTCATTGCTGATGAAATTTGGTAAATTTATATGAGATCATAGTGGATTAAAGTGGGCCCTAAATCCTGTGTTTGGTGTTTTTATCAGAAGGCCACGTGAAGACAGAGGCAGAGACTGGAGCCAGGGAATGCTGAGAATTGCTGACAACCACCAAAGGCTGTGAAACAGGCATGGGACAGTTTCTGCCTCAGAGGAGAAGGAATCAACACCATGATTAAGACTTCTGGCCTACGGAACTGTGAGAGAATAAATTTTTGTTGTTTTAAGTCAAGTTTGTGGTAATTTGTGCAGTGGCCCTAGGGAACTAATACCAAGAGAGATGTCTCAATTTGAAATATGGATTGATAAGTCATCAGCATAAAATGGCTGTTGAAGTCTTGGGAGTAGATGAAATTACCTAAGGAGAGTATAGAATGAGAAGAGAAAAGACACCAAGAACAGAGCCTGAGGAAGACTGGCATGGAAGGAGCAGGAGGAGAAAAAGGAACAGACTAAGAAGATTGAGGAGAAGCAGAGAGCTGTGGTCCACCAACAAAAAAGCTGGTTGACCATCTGTTATATAATGAAACCTATCAGTTGACAATCTTCCCCCAGACATGCAGACCTTCCCATCAGTTTTTTCCAATCAGCTCTTTATTCAATAAGAAAGGATGTTCACAGATCATAACACATTAGAGAAAGACTCCAATATTTTAAAGATTTTTATTTAGTTATTTTCAGAGAGAGGGGATGGAAAGTAGAGAGGGAGAGAAACATCAACGTGTGAAGATAAACATAGATTGGTTGCCTCTTGCATGCCCCCAACTGGGGACCTGGCCTGCCAACTAGGCGTGTGCTCTGACCAGAAATCAAACTGGCGACCTTTCAGTTCATAGGCTGCTGCTCAATCCACTGAGTCACACCAGCCAGGGCATGACTCCAATATTTTAAAAAATCAAAATGAACAAACAGAAGTAAAGAAACCCAAAAGGAATAGAGATAATACATGGAGATAAGAAAACATCAAAGAAGCAAAAATATTTTCAGAAAGATAAAATACTGCATCTATAAAACAAGAACAGGATGCTTTAAAAATGAAACAATCAGAGGGGAAAAAAATGACCTGTGGGACATTAAAATAACAAATATGGTAGAAGAGTTTGTGGTAGACAGGGTCATGGCCCTCCAAGATGTGCTCATTCTACTCCCCAGAACCTGTGAATATGATCTTACATGGCAAAGAGACTTTGCAGATATGAATAAGGAATTTGAGATGGAGAGATTATGCTGGATTAACTAGGTGTGTAAATAAGGGTCCTTATGAGGGAAGTAGGCAGGAGGATCAGAGTCAGAGAGAGATTTGAAGATGCTTAACTGCTGACTTTGAAGCTAGAGGCTGGGGCCAGGAGCCAAGAAATGCAAGCAGCCTCTACAAGCTGGAAAAGGCAAAGAAATAGATTCTTCCCTAGAGCCTCCAGAAGGAATACAGTCCTGATTCCAGAACTGTAATATCATAAATTTGTGAAGTCATTATGTTTGTGATAATTTGCTATAGCAGCAATAGCACACTAAAATAGAATTAAAAATCAAATCAAGGAAATCTCTTATATGTCAGAACAAAAAGACAAAGAAACATAAAAATAGAATACAAATATAACACTGGAGTATCAGTTCAGGAGGTCCAACATCCAATCAATAAAAGTTGCAGAAAAGGAGACATTAAACAGAGGTAAGAACATGATCAAAGAAATAAAATAGGAACATATCCAAGAATTGAAGGACATACCTTTCCTGAGATTGAAAGAGTTTACCAAATGCCCAGAGAAATAAAGGAAAAAAAGATTTTCACCAAGGCACAGCCTCAGGAAATTCAGATCACTAGAGAGAGAGAGAAAAAAAAACATCAAAAACTTCTAGAAAGAAAAAAAATGTCTCATACAAAGGATCAGGAATCAAAATGGCCTTGTAGTTCTCAACAGCAGCACTACACATGAAGGACAGAGAAGACGTGCCTTCCTGGTTTGTAGCATACTAGTACTCTTTATCTAGTCAAATCTTTGATCAAATGTGACTGCACAAAAATACATTAGGTATTTGGACCTTAAAAAAATGTGCCATTTCCTAGGTTTCTATTAGAGAGTGTACTTTACTAAAACTATGAGAGAGAAAGATTTAACTCTGAACACAGCAAAGGGAATTTCTAGAATGTCAGCAAGAGAAGTCTCTGGGCAACACCTGTGCAGCAACATAGAGAGAAACTTCTTCAGTCTGGAGCAGGACAGAGGCTTTCAGGGGGAAAAGATGGAGCTGTAGATGACCTGATAGGTTTGAGCATGTAGAATATGGTATTAAGAGGTATTTAATTAGGTGCTAAAGAACTGAACCTATGAAAAAACTAGGCAATCTTTAACTCCAGGTAAAGCAAAACATCGTTCAAGAAAGGAACTATTATGATGGGTTACTTGGTCTAGTAGTAAACAATATTTGCAGTCATAGAAATGGATTTACTGAGTAGAGATTTAAGCAAAAGTTATAACCTACCTATAGGAGGGTAGGGAGGGAAGGAGCTAGAATCCTATCTGCCAAGGTAGGAAATCAGTATCTAATGTCTAAAATCAATGGAAACCAGAAGAAAAGCTAAAAGAATTGAAAATAGTCACCTCTGGGTGGCGGGGCTGCTGGGTTTATAAAAAGTATTTTTTATACATCTTTTATGGACAGATGACTTCTTAAGTTACATATACTTTTGTAATAAAATATAGGGGTTACTTTTTAAAAGTGCTATAGACAAGAGAGGGCTAATTGGTTAAATGAAGTTCCTAGGAAGGTGGAAGCGTTTGTCATCCAGGACAGGAAGTGGTGACCATCTGATACTGGGGGTGAAGAGGTGTGGGTGATGTGGAAATAGAGTTGCAGGTACTGTAGGTTCCAGGGGTAGGAAGTGGGGGAAATCCATGCAAGATGAAGCAGAATGTAAGACATACTGCTGGGAGTAAAGGGAGCATGGCTGGGTGAGCAGCACGAAGAGAGCAGTGAAGTAACACATGTATGTAACAGGATGTGAACATGGAATTTTGGCTGAGACATTAAACTGGTAGATACCAGAAACCAAAATGAGTTTTGTGACAGATCACTATGCAGAAATTTCAAAGGAGGTGTTTGAAAACTGATTTGATGGCTCTTAACCCTCCCTTCTTACCCCAATGATATAAGGAGCTGGAGAGGTCAGAGACAGAACTGTAAAGATAATTTATTTTTACTCTTTTTATTTTATTCTAGAGAGGGGAAGGGAGCAGGAAAGGCAGGGAGAGACACATTGATGGGAGAGAGAAACATCGACTGGTTTGCCTTCTGCATGCAACCCGACCTGGGACTGAGCCCACAACCTAGGCAAGTGCCCTACCCAGGAATTGAACCAGCGATATTTTGGTTTGCAAAACGATGCCCAAGCAACTGAGCCACACAGGCCAAGGTTGTGAAGAGAATTTTTGAAGAAAGCTGTGCTATGAACCCCACACCCTTTGGGGAAAGGAGTGAAAGAGTTCCACCACAAGGCAAAGGTGAAGGCTCCAAGGGCCCACTTGGAAAGATTGCTATGTGTCCCTGACAGTTAGAAATCCACAGGTCAGAACTTGGGCTGGGCAACCGCTGAGGGATGAGGCAAAGCAAAGGAGGCTGAGTAAAAATCAGCCAACGCACCAGAATTTGCCCTGGCAAAGTACATGTGAGTGTTTCCCATGGACCAGAGATGGGTCATGCGTCAGAAGAAATTGGAATGAGGCTGGAGCCAATTTAGTCCAGTAAAACTCTGGGAGGGTTGACGTGTCCTCAGCCGAGTGAAGCTAGAAGCAGATCACCAGGTGCCTAAGGGCTGTAGAAGAAACAGAAGCCATAGTGAAGATGCACAGACCTAGGTCAAGGTTACTACAGGTGAGGGTCTCCCAAGAACCAGGAAATGCCCACAAGATAGGCAACTTTGAAAACAGGCACAGTGTGAAGCCATCTTACCATGGGACCATCAAGTAAGAAGTATTCTGTTCTCTTCCTCTCCTGTTCCCTCCAACCCTGGAAGGATCAGAAACCAGTGAGTAAGCAGGAGAAAGAAAAAAGAGTGCACTTGTCCTGGGTGCAGGCTTTCTGTCTAAAGCAGGTCCTATCTGTGGGAGCAGGGAGAGGACTTACCTTTGAATGGCAATAAAAGTTTTGGTTACTACAATGGACTAAAATTCTAATTGAAAATTGAGACTGTTCTTTGTGATTTAAAGTACCCATCCACTTTTATTCCTAAAAGTGGCCAGAAAAAAATCATAGAGCTGCCCAAGTTTACCTCCCGGACAAGGAGGAGAAACTGTTACAGAGTCCCTTCATGGTCGCCAAATTGTTACAGAACCCCTGGGCTGCTCCAATTGAAAACAAACCCATGGGCTCTTTAGTTAGGGGTCTGATTGCCTGCCGCCAGAATTATAACTCTTAATACTTTAGTTGAGTGAAAAGAAAATTGTTTATTTAACAGTTACACATATCCTTGCCTCCCCCCTACCAAACCTAGCCAGTTTTAGTGGGGTCAGAAACACCATTTCCCTACTTCCCAGACACAGTTCAGCTTTACCAGTGGCTGCCAATCATTCAATCTAACTGGGGAGGTCCTTTCTGTGCTGTGGTGCCCTTCAGCTCTCAATACAAAACCGCCGGAATTCTCAGCCTCCTTTCAAACTGTCTTCTTTCTGTAAACTGCGTGGATCTCCTCTCCTTCTCCAGAGTACCCCGGCGAACACCTGCCAGCGAGGGAGAGAGCCCCAGAGCGCGCCCCCTTAAGGTGTTCGCAGCTGCCTATACATCCCTGACTGCGTCCTCTGACGCAGTGAGTGTTGCCAACAGTTCTGACCATTCACAGAACCCCACGTAGGCTCTGTGTGCTTTCCATACCGTCTCCTGGTTCAAGACTCCTCCCAACCACCTGAGGCCTTGGAAGCATCCAAGCAATTTTGCATAATGAAAGACACCAGCCACCAGCCTCAGGCATGTGGAAGCATTCTGAAAGCTGCTTCCTTCTCCCCATCCCCCAGCTGCAAACTCCGGGGATTTTTGGACTCCCCTGTTTCTGTAACAAAACTAGCCCCACTGAAGACAGAAAAGGGGCGGAGGAGGTGAGACTAAAGTTGCTTTTATGGCTACTCCCTGTGAGTCATGCTTGCGCACACAAGTGAAGGGTAAGGGACTTCTGTAAGCGACACAGTACAGAATATAAATTTTGGTACCAAAGAAAATTGAATTTGACATCTAGCTCTTCTACTTCCTAGTTGTGTGACCTTGGGTAAGTAACATAAGCTGAAGCTGTTTTTTCTACTGTAAAACAGGGTTAGTTAAGCATATCTTAAAGGATTAGGGAGGATTAAATAAGATTTGGAAAAACATTGAAAAGTTTACTGATTCTCTTCTCTTCTCCACTTTTGGGCATTGAGGGATGGCTGGTGTGCCTCGGTATGTCAGGGAAGGCTTTCTGAAGATGGCTACTTTTTACACTGTCGTCTCCAGAGGACAGAAGAGAAGCGGATTGGCAGAGGAGCATCACAGAGTGCTCTAGACAAAGGTGGGAGGAGACTAGGGTTGACAGATAAAATGCAGAATGCCAAATAATTTTTTAGTATAAAAACTGTTTGGAACCTGCCCTGGCTGGTGTGGCTCAGTGGATTGAGTGCCGCCGTGTGAACCAAAGGGTCGCCAGTTCTATTCCCAGTCAGGGCACTTGACTGGGTTGTGGGCCATGTCCCCAGTTGGGGGCGTGCGAGAGGCAACCACACATTGATGTTTCTCTCCCTCTCCTTCTCCCTCCCTTTCCATCGCTCTAAAAATAAATAAATCTTTAAAAAAACGTTTGGAACCTACTGATGCTACAAAATATCCATTGCTTATCTGGAATTCACTCTACATGAGACAGAGTTGGAGTGCTCTGCTGTAGTGAAGAGAGTAAGCTAAACGTCACTCAGCAGGGCAAGTTCCATCTCGTACCTATTTTTCTAACAGTTTCATAGAGTTCCAGCTGAGAGGAAATGCAGTCAAGAAATTCAGTTAGACTGAATTGAGTTGAAATGCCCTCAAGCCAGTTACATACAGCGGAAGCAGCCAGGGAAGCTGGGCCCTAGGAGGACAGCACCCCGAGCAGGTGGGCACCCATTTGTGCCTGGAAGCAGAGAATGGATAACTGCACACAGCGCTCAAAAAGAACTGGAGGTTCAGGGTGCCTCCCAAGTTTGCTCCCATGGCTTCTGCCTTCTCAGGACCCCCAGTTCCTGGCTCTCTTGCTGGTTTAAAGGGACAGCAATAAAGGTCCCCCAGAAGCAGCTCCTCATTGGGGAGGTAGATGTTGGCTGAATGCTGACTGGGTCCTTTGCTTTGTACCCATCCTGCTTATTCCCAAACAACAGAAGTGCTGCTCAGCCGCCTGGTCACCCTCATTATGCTCTTGCCACAAAGTGCTGAGTCCAGGGGCTGCCCTGGCTCTGTGACCTCACCCTCCTGCACTGGGCCTCACCCTGTGAGGCTCCCCGGGCCCAGAGGCAAGGCCAGGGCATTCAGGCCACCCATAAAATTCTACTGAGCATCTACCATGCTTGTCAGGTAGCCCGTCAGCGGGTCAGGTAGATATAATCATCCTACTTTATGCCAGACAGACAGGGTTGCCCAGAGGAGAGAATATGGGCCTTGAGTCAGACATGCATTCAAGTTTCTGTTGGGTTTCCTGGCCCAGAACTTGGCCTCTCAGAACCTCAATGAACTGATCCTTAAAATGGGCATAGTAACAATCTATTGTACTTCACGGCATTGTTGTGAGGATAAAGGAGGCACGGTCTGGTTCATGGTAAACACGCAGTAAGCTGTAGTTACTGTTATTATGAGTGAACAGGAGATACCCAAACCCAGCTTGGGAGAAGGGATTACAAGCTGGCTGCTCCCCTCCTGCCCACTCCTGGAGTGGCAGCATCCTGACAAGAGGTGGTGGTGGGGGCTGGAGGTAATCGACATGGAGCAAGTGAAGCACCAGTTCCAGACAATGTAAGAGGGAGAATCCTCTAGAACATGGTTAAACCCATATTGAAGTAATATTTGAAAAGCATGATGGTCAGTATGGAAGATCTGGTAATCCTTTTCCAACCTCCACAGACTTAAAGTAATTGAGGGAAATGGAGGAAAGACAGGCTGGGGCTGCGTATGACACTAGGAATATTCAATGGATATTGGTAAATTGTTTGCACAATAACCCTGACCCCCCACCCCAACACACACAATAGTTTTGTGCATGTACATTTGGGCTTTTTAATCAAACATAGAAAAGCTCCACTTTTCTGCAAAAATGAAAAACTGGCTCAATCAGTCTTTACTGTACTAACTCTTCAGTAGGGTGTAAAGCTCTCAAATTAAAATGCTGAAGGTATATGAAGCACAAACACAACATAAGCAGATCAGCATGGTTAGGGTAAGTAAAGACTATATCATGTGCCTACAGAGTCACAAAACCCCAACATAGGGTGTCATTAATTTATTCAAAATTTATTTATTGAACTAGGAGTTATGCCCAGAGCTGAAGATATAATGATGAACAAGACAGATGAAGCCCCTGCCCTCACAGAGCATGAAGTCTAGTGAAAGAGGCAGATAATTAAGCAATCAGTTTCATTGTTTTCAAAAATAACTTTAATATAAAATATGTTTACATTGTTCAAAGCTCAAAATGTACAGAAAAAATATATAGTGAAAAATTTTATTCTATTCCTGAGCCCTAAGTGCCTCAGTTCTCCTCTGTGGAGCCCAATATTTCTAGTTTCTTAAGTAATTTCTACAGCATGATCAAGTACAGGGTTTCATGAGAGCACATTGCAGGGGTACCTAAGCCAGTCCAGGGGTTAGGGAATGAATGAATAAATGACCCAGTAAGTGTTTCCTGAAGACCCAGTTCTGTGGAGGAAGAAGCACCAGCTGTGGACAGTTAATACCTTGAGCCTGTGCGCAGCCACCAGCTGGCCAGAGCCTGTCATGATCACCCCAAGGCAACTGATTCTCTCCCTTGACAGCCATTGATCCAGACATTACCAATTTATTAAGCAACAGAAATGTCTTGGGGTGGCACATTGTGCTTAGCATCAGACCTGTACGTTTAGAATATTCTGCCCAAATCTACAAATACTGTGTATGTACCAGAACTTGCCTCTTGAGTTTTGGTTCTGAGAACAGGGGACTCTGATGAACCGTGAATCACAGGCTAGAGATTGGCAGAGGGGTTAGGAGAACTTTACTGGGAAAAGTTTGTTCTCTCCAGGCTACTATCAGGTTTTCTACAATATCTGTCTCATCAGAAAGACAGTAGGATAACAAGTAATAATAAGCCAACAGTGTGTCTGGTGGATATTATCTTCTTTCTTGGAGTTGAGAGAGGCGGAGTGACTTGCTCAGTCACCCACACAGGGGAGCTGGGATTTGAACCTACACTACATCTCCTAGGCTCAAAGTCCTCCCCACCCACTGCACCCCATCCCTGCTTCTAACACTAGCTGTGATGCTTATACAACAAATCCTCCTTCAGGACTCCTGGGAAGCTCATGAGTCCCCTACAATACCTTTACCAAGTGCCCTGAACTTCCAGAGAGAAACTGTTTTGCCCGTTAGGGTTCTGTAGATACAGGATCTTGGGCCTGTGAGACTGCAAAGGCCCAAAGCAGTGTATTAAAAACCTAAAAAGATTTATTGACTCCACATTTTTAAAATAAAATTGCAAAATTAAAATAAATATTTAATGAAATAGCTACAGAGAGAGTCATGTCTACTAGTCAACCATAATTGAATTTAACTCCTACATATTTACATATAAATATAGTACAACTAAGATTCCCAAGAACAGAGTAAACCATTCTTTTTCTTTTTAAAAAATTCTTTTAAAATTTATTTATTTAAGGGTCATCAATTCGATTCCCGGTCAGGGCACATGGCTGGGTTGCAGGCCAGGTCCCCAGCTGGGGGCATGCGAGAGGCACCACACATTGATGTTTCCCTTCCTCTCTTTCTCCATTGCTTCCCCTCTCTCTAAAAAATGAATAAATAAAATCTTCTAAAAAATGTATTTATTTAGAATAGCCACGGGGATGTAGAGTACAGTAGGGGAAATGGAGTAGCCAAAGAATCCATGCATGACCCATGGACATGAACAATGGTGTGGGGATTGCCTGATGGACAAGGGGGTGCTGCGTGTAGGGAGAGGGGAAAGGAGAAAAAATTGAGACAACTGTAATAGCATAATCAATAAAATATAATTTTAAAATAAAATAAAATTTATTTACTTTTAGAGAGAAGGGGAGGGAGGGCAAAAGAGAGGGCATGAAACATCAATCAGTTGGGACAGGGACCAAACCCGAAACCCTGATGGGGACTCAAACTGGTGATGACGTTTCACTTCGCGGAAAAATGCCTAACCAACTTAGGTACACTGGTCAGGGCCCATTTTTTTCTTAAGAAAATTCAGAATTGTGGTAATCCTTCACATTTTTTAACAGCAAAGACAAAAACTGTATTTCCTATATGGGAAGTGAGGTGCATTTTGATGTGTTTGATATGACATGGGGTCTTAGGAAGGGCCTGGGGTTGCGTGAGGAATCTGGAGAGGGACCCGGGACAAGCACTCACGCAGAGACCTGTCCTCACCTCCCAGCTGCCCTGAGATCAAGACCACAGCAGCCAAGGGGAGCTTTTCTGGATCTCTGTTTCCCTATTTTAAACAAAGGCCTGAGGGACGCCTGCCCAGTAGGCTGAGCCACCAAAGCTCTGGGGATCAGGGAGAACAAAAGCAGAGGGAAAGAAGAGTGCTGACAGGGCCAGAGGCCGGGAGCCTGACGAGCTATAAAGAGTAGGGCCACAGAGAAAGTGGCACCAGGTGGAGACCCAGACTGTGCAGCAGGAGCTGGGTGAGTAAGGACCTGAGGGTGCTCTGGCCCTTCCTTTCTTTCCCCTGCAGAGGTATGCCCAGGAGAGGACTCAGTTTTCGTGCCTGTGGTTACAGCCTCCTAGGATGGCTGGAGAAGAGTGGGGAACTCCACAGGGAGGCAGCCATCTCTTGCTACCCCAAGAGTAGTCACTAACATGGCGATAAACCACCACCCTAGCCATCATGGCTGGGAGGAGGCATGGGGCTCTAATAAATGACAAGCTCCTGGGGTATAGGAAGGAGGCATGGGGAGCAGGAGATGGGACATGCTTATTCGGAGGGTCAGAGTGGAAGGATATATCACAGAATTTACATGCATTGGTCCTGGGGTCCGATACCAGTCAGAAAGAAAGGCCATGAATGGCTATTCTAACTGCCTGTTTACTTTCTTCCCTCCTTTTCCTTCTCTTTTTTATTCTTCCTACCATCTTTTCTGCCTACCTAATTTCTATGAGCCCCAGTATCCTCATCTGTAAAATGTGGATAATGATAGTACCTCATAGGCTCGTTGTAGAAACCAAACGTATTAATACATGTAGAGCATTTAGGACAGAGCCATTGTTAAGTGTTTGCTTTTATTATCCTTTTTTCTTCCTCACTTTCCTTCAGTAAGTCTTTTTCAATGGCACTCGTCCCCACCCCCCCACCCCCAACCTCCCAATGAATTCAGCTTGGTGCTACGACAATCACCCAGGAGACCCAGGCCCTGCCATTGGGATGGTCACCGGGACATAGTCAATAGAAACACAGAGCAACACTGTGATGAGCGCCAGAAATCAGGAAAGCAAGCCACTGCAGGGTGGGGGAAGCAGCAAAGTCTTTGAGGAGCTGGGTAGGTTGAGAAGACAGAGAAGTAGGGAGGGGATGGTAGCATGGCGTGCACAGCCAGTCAGTTTGAGGGCTGAGAAGAGCTAGATGAGGGTGAGACCACACATTGGTAATATGAGGGGTCTAGACTAGAGAGATGGTTGCCAAGGGCTTTATACTGGGGTAGGTGAGACTGAAGCAATGCTGCCACCTGTAGGAGGTACCTGGAGGCAGGCAAGTGGATGAGAGCCACATTGATTGCATTATTGCTTCTAATCCTTACAATAACTCTGCACGTAGAAGCTTTACTGATGGATGACAACAGAGACTCAGCTAGCGAGAGGCAGAGCCAGAATCCTAACCAAAGTCTGCCTACTGGACTCCAAGCCTCCTTTTCTTCCCCTGCATTCCATCACCTCATCTCCCATCCCAGAGGCCATGTCATTGGTGTGCGTTCTGTCTTCCAGGAACTTTTCCAACCACCAAGATGGCACAAACTAACCGCATGCCAGGGTCCATGGGGCCGTGGAAGGTAAGCCCACCCCCATCATAAGGAAAATTGAGGAATCTAACATGGTAGGATGTGAGATGTTGCCACAGCTCAAGGCTGTGCTTTTCCATGGGACAGTGACTGACCAATAAAACATCAGTTCACAGGGAAAGGGTCCGATCGAGGTCCAGATGCTCTGCCAGGATCCCTCAGAATGTCCCATTCGGACAGAAGGATGACCCTGGGAGCCCATGATTGGTGGGAAATGATACCTAGTTTTCCAGTTCAACTCTCCTCTGCACTGCTAAAATTATCTTAAAATTGAGAAGCCCAGGGTGGATTATGCTGTGGAGAAACTGAGAGCCCAGCAATGAAGAGAGATTTGCCCCAGATCCCAAATAAGTAATAGAATCCAGGTCTTTTTACTCCTGTCCTGAGTTTGGCTGTAGCTATTACCTGAAGTGGTTGATCCTCAGGTTTCCCTCAACTGCTCTACCCTCTTCATTGGATTAACTTTGAGTCCAGTTCATAGCTTTGGGAGTTGACCTCTAGCCAGTTTCAAGATCTCTAATTCAAGGCATAGAAGAGGTTTATTACAACTCTCTCTCTCTCCACCTTAGGTTCCTATAAAAGGTGTGCCCAGAGAAACTAAGTAATAATCCACAGGGAGCCCCTAGGACTCCCAGAATCCTGGCCCCTGGATTGCAGAAAGCATGGTGAATAAGAGTCCTTGAGTCCTTGGTCGGTCCAGTGAACCAGCTATCTTTCCTAGCAGACCATTTCTATCATAAATCAATCTCCCACACCTCATCCTTAGCCTGGGCATGTGAACACCACCAACCAACCAGTGGTATGAATTCAAATCCCTTCCTACCCTGTCTATACTGGAAGAGACCTCATCAGGCATCCTGGGATGCAACTAGTGATGGAAAACACAGAGTCAGACACAAGCTAAGGTGTTGACCAGGGCCTCTGTTCTTCCTGATGTACCACATTCTAGCTCTCTTTTTCCATTCAATCTCATTTCAGATAACCATCTATGACCAGGACAACTTCCAAGGCAAGAGGATGGAGTTCACAAACTCCTGTCCAAATGTCTCTGAGCGCAGTTTTGATAATGTCCGATCTCTCAAGGTGGAGTGTGGCGCGTGAGTATGGACCTCAGCAGAACCTCAGGCCCCTTATTTCTAGTCCCCTTAGACATGGGACTATAAAGGTGGGGGTTGGAGAGAGAGGCTTCAGTATTGATGTAATCTCAAAAGAAATCACTACACATGTAATTTAGTAACTCTAAGAGCTAGAAGGAATATGAGATTCTTAGGGGCTTGGTACTAGATTTGGGGGGTATTAAAGAAATATACATATCATGGATTGGGGCAGTGACAATAATTAGATCTGTGCTTCTGGAACCCATAGATTGCTGCTTAGGATTCTCTTTAGAACAGCCACAAGACCCTTGAGTTTTTCTTGTCTGCAGGAAACAGTTAAGCTGCCACCTCTACAACTACTCTGCTTCTGCATGTCCCAGAGCAGACATCACTCGCTAATTTCTCTGTGTAAAGAGGAACTCAACCACAGGACTTAAGAGTCATGTTGGCTCATATTTAGTCTTCCAGGAGTTTCTTGTTGGTGGTTAATCTTGGTGAGGAAGACCTCTTGTCTTCTGACTCCTGGCAGTGTAGTTGAGGCCTTTATCATCAGCCTGAAAACCCTTCTTTTTGTCTCAGCAGTTGCTCACAACCAAAACTGAGCTCTTTAACCCTTTAAAAGGAATAATGCTTTAAGATGTTGTCCGTAAATGAGGCCTGGTTGTAAAAAACTGATCTGAGGGGTTTTATAAGTAAGATATAGGTATGTGACAGCAGAAAAAAGAACCCCCAAAGTGACAAGGAAACAAGAGACTGGTAATCCATCAGTTGCCTATTGAACCCTTTGCTTCCTTAGGTTTGGCTGGAGCCAAAGCAATAGTCAGTCACTTTATCCTGAACCTGGAGCTCCAAGTAGAGAATAAGGTAACTTGTAGAAAGGAACTATATCTTTAGACTGATTAGTAACACACATTACTCAAGCCAGTGAAGTAGACCCTTTCAGTGAATAATCCTAAAACAAATATCACATTTATAAACCTGCTTAGTGTAGCTGCCAGCTCACATCATGCGATAAATGTATTACTTTGTATGGCTCTATCGGAATTGGCTTGATATTGTACTCCACTATTAACAATGAAATCAAAAGATGCCTTCTTTCTGAAGCCAGGTAGACTCTGAACACAATGAACAAACACCACTAATTGTCTTTGGCAGCTGGATTGGTTATGAGCATACCAGCTTCTGTGGGCAGCAGTTTATCCTGGAGAGAGGAGAATACCCCCGCTGGGATGCCTGGAGTGGGAGTAATGCCTACCACATTGAGCGTCTCATGTCCTTCCGCCCCATCTGTTCAGCTGTGAGTCTGAAATTTTCACTTCTGTTCTTGTGGGGAATGTGGCAGGAAGAAAGAGAAAAGTAAACAAGAGAAGAAAAACACTGGCCCCTCTGTTTTAAGTTTGCCATTTGATTTTTCTCTAAAAGTAAAGGCCTTCTTCCTATTTATAGGTGAGGAAGTGGATACTCAAGAGCCCCTATCTTCAAGTGCAATGGGATAACTAGTGAGAGCCTTGTAGTAAAAGGTGATTCATTGGCCAGTTAAAATTCAGTCTGTATAACATTTTACCCAGAAACAGGGAAGTACTGAAGTAAGCCTCCAATAAGTGGGATAACCAAAGAAACAGGCAAGTCTTCCAGTGTCTTTGACTCAATAACAACCCTCTGGTTCCTCATACTAAGCATTATTCAATACTGCATCAGAACAGGATGCTTCTAGTCTTTGGAGAGTTCAAGCTGAAGCAGGATGATCTTCAAAGGTTTGCTGAGAATGATTCCTATATTGGGAGTTAGGCTGGGCTACCTTTCCAAATATTCCTCTATATCATGTGATTTTCTCATGATTTTGGTGAATGACCTCACCCTGATTTGAAATCCTACCGAAATTCAAGTAGTAGTTACCTAAACATTTACAGAACTCAATTGTTTTGCCGTGTCTGGATGTGTTTGCATCTCACTTTGGACTATCCATTTTTTCTAGGTGTATAGTCTTGAGTTTGAAAAATATGTACACCCAGTAACCAATACCCACCCTACTCAGATAGCGAACAATTCCATCGCCCCATAAAGTTCCCTGATGTCCCTTTCCAATCAATTGCTCTTCCCCACATTCTATCACCAGGGTTAGTTTTTTTTTTTTTTTTTTTAACTAATTTAATATATGAGACATGAATTAATACAGAGGAAAACAAAAGATAAACTTATCTTTTAACACAGCCTATACTATTTTCAACCTTAATATAGCACTTAATGTTGATGCTTGGGAGCAAAAAACGGGACTAGTCCAGTGTGGTATTCAAAAAGTATTATATAAAAATTACATTAAAAGGTTTAATCTAACATAGATAGGATAACTGAGATATATGTTAATTTCAATAAAACATGCAAGTTTCTTAAACATTGTGTTATAACCTATTGTTGATTTTGGTAAGCCTGTAACATTTTCAGAATAAATGCTCATGTTTCTTTTTTGTACGTATATTTTATTGTTACAGTAGTCCCAATTTTTTCCCTTTGCTCCCCTCTGCCCAGTACCCCTCTTCCCTTCAGCAATCCCATCCCCCTTTAAGTTCATGTCCATAGGTCGTGCATATAAGTTCTTTGGCTTCACCCTTTCCTATATTATTCTTAACTTCCCCGTCTGTTTTGTACCAACCAATTATGCTTCTTAATCCCTGCACCATATCCCCATTTCTCCCCCTCCCCTCTCCCAGCTGATAACCCTCCAAATGATCCCCATGCGTATGATTCTGTTCCTATTCTGGTTTGCTTAGTTGGATTTTGTTTTTATTTTTTAGATTCAGTTGTTGATAGTTGGGAGTTTGTTGTCATTTTACAGGGCTAGTTTTGACTGTTTTTGTACTTCTTTCAGGTTAGTTTGCCTTCTTAACACTTGTGTAGTCTTCACAACCCCTACTGGACTTTAGGTTATTTCCAGTACCATGCAACACACATGAGCTTATTTTCCTTACTAATTTGTGGGATCTTTTTCCATATTAGTGACTATCAGTCCTTTGGTTGGCTGTGTGTTTCAAGTATTTTTTTTCCCCTTCATTAGCCTTTTGTTGTTCCAAAGTATCATACCAGTTATTTGTACATTTTAAATGTTATGGTATTAAATTGGATTAACAGGATTATGGGTGTTTTCCTCATAGATTTCCGTATTGCTTGAAATATTTTTACATCAACAAACATGTACTTCCTTCTGTAAACCAGGAGTGCTTTGATTTTGGAAAATATGGTTAATTACAAAATTAAGATAGCCATAACACTAGTACTAAACTAAAAATTTCTGGATTACAGAGTCATAAGGAGTCCAAGATTACCATCTTTGAGAAAGAAAACTTCATTGGACGCCAATGGGAGATCTGTGACGACCACCCCTCCTTGCAAGCCATGGGTTGGTTCAACAATGAAGTTGGTTCCATGAAGATACAATCTGGGGCGTAAGTGCAAAAACAGGGTTGGAGCACATTTCAGAGTAACTCTTGCATGTGTAAACCTTGTGAATATTAATATATCAATGGTCATATCGAATTTCATACATCAACATCATATTGGTATGGTTGTCACAATCTAGTTATTAGTGATTTTGAATCTCAAATTCTTGGTACCAACTTAAGATCACTATTTTTTTCTCCCCTAGGCATTCCTCTAGTCTATGGAACCATTTGTATCGATTACCCTACCTTTTTTCATAAGCAAGGTTAATTTTAAATTAATTATAGCCATGTTATCCTCACAAATGGTGCCTGGCATATTTTCTAAGCCTAAAAGCATTCCAAACCAATTGTGTTGAGGAAAAGAGGCTGTTTTGGGGTGTTGAGCAGTTCCTAACTAGTTTTAAAACGTCCAAGCCCTGGCTGCCGTGGCTCAGTGGATTGAGCGTAGGCCTGTGAGCCAAGTGTCGCTGGTTTGATTCCCAGTCAGGGCACATGACTAGGTTGCACGTCAGGTCCCCAGTTGGGGGCATGAGTGCGAGGCAATGACACAGTGAAAAAGAAAAAAAAATTAAATAAACAAACAAACAAATAAATAAAAGTCCAATGTGCCTTGGATTTTCTAGCTGGGTTTGCTACCAGTATCCTGGATACCATGGCTATCAGTATATCTTGGAATGTGACCATCATGGAGGAGACTACAAACACTGGAGAGAGTGGGGTTCTCATGCCCAGACTTCCCAGATTCAATCTATTCGCCGTATCCAACAGTAGTGGATTAAAAGTGCCAAGAGAATTCAAGCATGAGACCTTGTTAAGCAACCTAGAATGAGTTTTATGTTCGCTGAGACACTGCTTCCAAATGATAGCTGAAATCCACAATAAATGTCATTAAAAAAAAAATTGTAGACTGAATTAAGTACCATGCTTTACATAAATTACACTTATGTGGCTGAGAATTTTTAAAAACAAGTTTCAATAAAACCCCAAAGTCCCTTTTGTGATTTTGCAAGTCACTTACCAGGCCAAGCTCAATTATTCCCCATCTCAAATAACACTGAAGCATATAACCCAAATTCATCAGTCTATGCAGTGACAGACACACTTTTGGTAAATGTTTCTGCATCTTTTCTCCTCATCCTCTACTTTAATAATGTTGGTGTCAGCATTAAAAAAAACCTGGTGACAAATCAATGCTAAACAAACTTAGGAAGTTCCTCAAATATGCATTACCACAAAGTTATGAATAAATCTAGAATCTTAGCAACTTATTTTGGTTGCTTAATTGCTTAGCTCAATTTTGGTTTCTTATTTTAAATGGAAGAACATAATAAGGCTCAATGCCATGCAAAAAGGAAGGATAGCTATTCTCACAGCCGATTTTTCAATAAGCATGTCATTTCTAAGCACCTTAATAATATGGAAACATATCATTAGCAATGCCACAACATTAAGTTTTCTGCAATTGTTGTTAAAGCACACAAAAGAACACAAACACTTCTGAAACTTTAAAATTTTTTATTCAACAATGTACACTTATTGTCTCTTAAATTGGATCTACAAAGTTCTCAAGTTTGTTTTTCTGATAAAATAAGTAAATCTTGGTAAGGATGTAAAGTGTTTGTAATTTATATTTTTAAAACACTGAACATGAAGTAAGACATCAATAAAGGAAGATCAATACGTAACTGACACTTCCTCAGAACCCATATCAGAAACAGCTATGGCAAGTACCTAAGCATTTAGCAAAAGGGTAAATTTCTGGCCACTATTCTTTTACCTAGAAAAGGCCAATCTTTTTGACTGGGCAAAACAAACACTGAAAATTCTTTTAATTGGGAGAGGGAAGGAAAAACATCCTCTAACATAACTGTATTCCACTAATTGTCCTTTCCCCAGGTTAAGAGGTAACTCAGCTCCTAAAGGCTGACTCACCAAGACAAATTATTTAGCTCCTCCAAATATGTTCTAAGCCTGAACAGAAGTGAACTACTGACGGATGCTGAGAAGCCAGAGCCATCTAAGATAATGCTACACTCCTGCACTTATGCCTTTTAAGGCCATGCATGCATTATTGGCCACCTTTCCAGTCTTGACTAGTGGACTTAGTTTTTAACTGTCACTTTTTAGTGAAGATACAGAAGGAAAGGTTTTGCTGTGTTTTCAAAGTCAACAACATACACCAAGAGCACACCTGATGACAGAGAAGTAACACTCTTCTATACACAGGAAAACGCTATAAAACAAGTATTTCTTTTATATCTAGAAGCATGGGTAAAATACCATCAGTATTATATTCTACTTAAACTTACTAGCCTCTTCTACAAAGGTCCTGGAGAGATTACGAAACAATCTTTTAAAAGATGATTGACAAAACCTGGCCAGTACACCTACACAATCTTTTAAGTACACATACATGTGAAGTAAAGCTATTTAATACATGCAGATTGCAGCAATTTAACCAAATCTGCCCAAATTCTAAAATTGTTCTAATTGGCTTGGGCAATTTTTAAAAAGACATACATTATCTTTAAAACAACCTATGCTTAGATATTTAAGCAAGATAATGATTCTAATTTCAAGTCAATCATTCATTCATTAAACCAAATTTATGCTAAAGTGATAAAGGTGAAAAGGTTATCCTACCTTTAAACCAGGTTTAAATCATAAAATTAACACAAAAATCCATGTGGCAAAGGTCCTTCCTTCACTTCAGTTTGAATTACTTCCCATTTTTATTTGATCAAATAAACAAACAAAAGAATTCATTAAGTAAGAGCATTCAACAGTTTGTAAAACTGATAAAAATGCCCTATTTCAAGAAAAGCCCTTTAGAAGATACAAGTCAAGCTCTCATTTAAACTGAAGTTTACTAAAATAGGTGCCAGGTTTCCTCTCTTCTGCTTCCATGGATGAGCTAGCCCAGTACTGTACTGTAATTTTGAGCCATGTTTCTAAAGATGGTGAAGCTAAGAACAGCAAAGAAATGAGGATAGGTCACTTTTGGTAATGACACACAAATTAACTTTAAAAACATGTGCATAGCTTTATTCATCTACTTTTATCTAACCTTTTCATGGAGCTTCCGCAAAATTCGAGTGTGCAAAATGCATTTCTAAAACGTAATGCAAGCAAAGCTTTTCACATTTACACTGGCAGGAAATACAGAGAAACTAACAAGTCACATCAGGGAGATTTTCTTTTTTTTTTTTAATGACAAGAATTGCACAGTTCGGTTACTTTGAGACAATTGTTGCACACATAAATATTTAAAATTTTCTAAGCAAGGTGCTTTAACAATAAAAAAATTTAAGGTTGGAAAGAGCCAATAGCTTGGATCATAGCTCACATAGAATTCCAATTAAAGCGGACTGTTATCTCCCTAGATTTTGCAAACAATGTTTTTAATAATACTTTTTTTTTTTTTTTTTTAGTAACACTAAAGGAAACAGCAAGCTGAAACTTTTTTCAAAACACACAAGATATGGTGTCATCACATTACTTGAAGAAGGTGCTAAGTGGGCAGGGAAAGGGAGTGAAGTCCTTTGCTATTTCCCACTACAGAACAGCCACTAACAGACTAAGAACAAAAAAAGTAAATTAAATCACTTCCCCAGGTTATAAAATAGTTCCAGTTTGTGACAAGATCTATAACTTTAAACAGAGAGCACCAGTTGGGCGATAGAATGAGCATTTCATACTGCATAAAAATTAGTGAGGTGGCAAGAACCATCAACCATCTCAGGCATTATTACATGGCCTTTCCTATTTTTTTTTTTTTTTTTGTATACATGCAAGGCACATTGATATAAAAATAGATCTCTGGCCAAGAAATATATTAAATAAGCAACTTAAAATTTTGGCTTTGCAATATTGGCAACATCAAAATATAACCAGTTAGCTTTGGACCACGTATCTTTCTCATATTCGTTCACCCTATTTGGTGTTTTTCCCCCCCTCCTATCTTGGGTTTCATCTCCTTCAAGTTTGGATATGTACTTGAGAAATGACTTTTCTCTTGTCGAGCAGCATTTCTACTATACTTCTTTATCTTTGCTAAATAAAAATATAGTAGAGAAGCAAAATAGTTGGGAGTTCTGATTGATTTGATTAAGCTAAATCTGACTGGCTTGGGGTAGCATCATTTCTCTTCTGTATATAAACAAACAAAAAAGTCCTTAGCTTATATAGTAGACAATTGTTTTCTTTCTGAAAGAGTGATCAACAAACCAATGATATTCCTCTCTTTAAGCCATTCTTCCCAACTCCTCTTTTTGAGGCAGAGGAAATAATAGAAACAAAACTAGATTTAAACGATTTTCAGTAGTAGAAGACATTTTAAGGCCAAAAAGTGTAATACTAACAGAATTTTTATTTTCCTAAGTTATTGTCCTTCATAGGCCAATACCATAGTTATTTGTACTGATTCCCTCCCAAAGAGAATTTTTTTGTTAGTGGCTGTGCTACAGGAAAGGTATTGAAGCATACCATACCCATAAAGGTATGGTATATCGTAATGTAAAAAGTGCATCACATTCTTGATTTTCAGTTTCTCAGAGCAGCATCAGGATTAATCCATGACAGAAAGCTGTTGTATTTTCATCTATAAATGCAACATACCTAATGAAATGTATTCAAGATCATGAAAGGATCCTCCTCCATAGAGGATAAGTGAAACAGACTAATAATAGACAAACAGGGCCAAACTAGAGCATTCATATTTACATATTAAAACCATTTTTTGTTAACACCAAATCTTGACATCTAGCAAAAGAAATATTTTAATAAAGCAGACATTACTAAAGCAGTATCCATTTTTTAGAGCCTTTGTAGAGCACCTGAGGGAAAAAGGATATATGGAAAGCTATACAATTCACCTCAAGTTGGCTTGTTGGTCTGTAGAGTAAAACTTTCACAAATGAAAGGGATACTGTGCTAGAAAAATGTAGCTATTTTAATAAGGCTGTAGAAAAGGGATACTGCAGTATTATAAAATGGCTTTATTACTTTGAACAAAATTGTATGGATAAATAGGGAAGTCTGAATCAGCAATCCCATCACATCAAGGATGGCTGTTCCATAGGTTCCTAGCCGGTAACTGCTATTTGACACTCCCAGTAAAGCAAAATCAACATACCACTCATGCTTCGCTGGACGTTTTTATTATGCACACAACTTAAAGTACTATTTATTCTTAAGACCCTTGAGTAGCAAAACTTTGAAATTTGAGTAGAGCCAATGAGTCGTCATTTTTCCAGCCAACCCAGGGTGGTCCTGGTTCTCATATCTGAACAGACTTAAGTACATCTAAAAACATTTTATGATACTCAAAGCAGAAGCCCATCTTTCTCACCATAAAAGAATCCTGGTGCTCTAATTAGTTACATTAACAAAAAAGAACATCCATATTAAGAAGTAATGATAACTTATGTGTCCCTGCAAACTTAGAGCAGCTATTAAACTTCTAGTCTTGTCCTCTGCCCCTCCCCTTTAATCAAATATGAATACTTTGGGAAGATGAGCAAATGCTTCCCTTTTTAAAAATTCAGCAGGACTAGCTAGGACTTATTAAAAAGACATTGCCTGATCAAATTCTACCTCAACTGGTGTAGGATCAACAGATCTATCATAAAAGCGATTGTTCAAAATATGTACTTGTCCCACAGTAGTGTGTTTTGCAGTTAGCATAGGTATACAAGAGGGGTCATGTGTTAGAGAATATGGTCCAGTGGCATAACTGTATTCATAATCCTTGGAAATGAGACTTTTAAATCTAGTTCTCTAAAGAAAGCCTTTAAAGGACTCCTATTTAACGCAATGTAAAATCAAGTGCAGTCCTCTTACAGATTTCTTTGCCTGTGGCCATTTGGTACAAGACATACAACTTCACACTAAATGGCTTTTTCATTGTTTAAAAAAGTTTACAGCCAGAGATATACCATTAGACGCCTCCACTGGGTTAGCAATAAACCTAATGACTAAGTATGAAACCACTGCTGTTTTTGTAATGTTTTGTGAGTAAATACATTTTGTATTGTGGACAACACTCATAATTGAGGTTTGTCATATTTTCCCTAGAAACTGTTATTTGAAAAAAATGCAGCACTTTTTTTTTCCATTGTAAGGTTTTTGCAGCTTCTGAGTGATGACTAGGTAAGCAAATAATTAAGGACAACAAAATTCTAAACCTTTCCAGCCATTTATTTCAAGAAAAAACTAACTGGCATTAACAAATTCCTAGTTATTTTCTATTGCCTCCCAGAAGGTAGAGAAGGAAGGATTAACTACAGATGCTATAAAATACACTTTATGTGAAAGTTCATTACTAGGAGGTAAGAGGAAAGGCTATGCAATTAACTTCAGTTCAGCAAAGTGGGGGTGAATAGAGAAAGATAAATACACCCTGTCTTTTTGTAGGGAAGGGGAATTATTCAAGACATTTACAAGAGAGTGGTATGTGACATAGAAGTCTACAATCAAGAAAGATTTTAAAAGAAATCTTCACCCATAATTAGTATCTTCATAGCTATTAAAAAAATAGGTCATGATTTCATTCGTAGTGCCATTTTTCAAATACTACCCCTTTAAGGATTAAAACCACCTGACTTTACTCTGTGTAATGAAAACAAATGGCACAAAATAAATACAAGTTCAATCTCTGAATACTAATGTCTTACACACATTCATTTTCTAATTTTTAATTATCTCCCTTTCCCTCACACACACAAGCATTCAACACACACAAACACACACACACACACACACCCTTTTTCAGTCTTTATAATGGAGGGATGTTAAAAATCCCCTCTAGACTGTATTTGGTTTATGCTACAGTACTAATACTCTGAGTTGAAGAAAAATTCTTTATATCAAACAATAACACATTAATGTTATTTAAATGTGCTAAATTAATCACAGCTGAAGTTTGTTTAGAAGCTTACATAAAATAATGAGAAAACAGATCAACTCTTTAAGATTTTTTTTTTTTTTAATAAGTGCTCTGTAAGGAATTGTGTGAGGACCTAAGGAGAAAGATTGCAACAAGTAGAGAATTAGGTGTTACCAAACAGCACAAAGGATATTTGTCCCAAAGTCCTGCTTGTACCTAGGCAATTAAGTCCATTAACCCAATGCCCCCAAAATACTGACAATTAATAGGATGGGGCACTAGGGTTCCCAGAAGGTTAAGAGATATTTCTAACTATATACCTCTAACCATACAATTAAGGAAATTTTAGTGGAGAAATCAAGTGAAATGTTGCATTGTTTCATTTAGAAGTGAGACTCTCAAAAACCTTTGGACAGAGAAGGGATACATTCTCTTTTTGGCTTCTCTAAACATGGGAGGCCTGAGGGATATGGAAGTGAAAAAGGAAAGCAACAATAGCTTTCTAGACATTTTACAAGTGTTGCTTCTAAATTTAAAAGCCCAATTCAGATGGAGGCTGTTTTTTGTTTTTGTTTTTTAAATGTATATTTATTCAACCTCTGTATGTCACAAACCCACAAAGTTTCTTGTGACTTTTGAGACAGAAGAGCTTTAAAATTCTAGGCAAGCAAAATGGACATTTTAAAATAAAAGGGAAGAGGGCATGGGAGTGGGGGCGGGGGGTGGAAGTGGAATCTGGCCCTAAGGCGACAAGTGGTTACACAAGGCAATTGAACACACAGCAGAACTTTAAAACCTATAAAACAAACTGGAGCCTTCTTTCTTTTAATCATCCTTGTATCTTTTTTTTTAAAGAGCGTTTTGAAATTTTTTTATTTAAAAAAAAAAACAAAAACAAAAAAAAACAACACAAAAACAGAGACTTCTTCCACGTCAGTATGTGGTATGTTGCATTTTCCAGTTTGTTCAATGCTTTAAAGCTCAAGGATGCTTCTGCTTTCAATTGTACATGGGCCTGAAGCATCCTAGCTTTTGGCAAGCAGGCAGGAGACTCAACAAAAATCAAAATAGGAACAAGGCAGACTAAATGCAGGGCACATCTGTAAACATATTATACATTTGAAAATTACAATATCAGTAAAAGTGATACAGTTTACAGGTGAAATGAAACTATCTGGAACTGGCCTACCACAAGTTTCTGAACCTGGACTGATACAATAAGTTATTTATATATCTATCTATATATATGTATTTCTACATATATATAGATATATATATACACACACACAAACACACACACATACACACACATATATATAATGTATAAAAAGTTTTGTTTACATCAAGTGGAATTGGCAATCCATGCTTATACTTTTAAAATCTAAGCAGGGCAGAAATCCAGACTATAAAGATATTTATTCTACGTTGAGTCCAACAGCTTCTTTCAGAAACTACTTGTTAAAAGCCTCAAATAATCAACAAAACAAAGAAACTCATTCATACTATAGTTGCTCAAAACTGGACATTTCTTAAGCAAAGGGAATCCAGTCTTTTATTAGAAGACCATACCTCTCTATAGAAATGCCCTGCTGTTTTAACCTGTATTTGACATACATGGATATATTAATTTGTGTGTGTGTAATGTGATGCTATGTCAGGCCAGAGAACTTGTTTTTATGCCACTAACATCACCCAATCTTAAATTGGACCCTTTGTTTCTGCACACACACAAAAAACTTATTTTAGCATGCTATATACAAGCTGCAGTGCAACAGGATAGCAATGTGATGATAAGACAGGGCTAATGCTCTTCTCTGCCCAAAAGAAAATTTCCAGAATTTCACATTATTTTCCTTAAAAAACCCATTTTACTCTAGTAATAAAATATATTTATTAAGATATAATTAGAAACTAATAAGCTCAGAAGTATAGTTTGCATGAAAACACGTTTTCTATTGGCAAAGTTTATTACCTTCTCACTGGCTAAAAACATAAAAAAGTTTTAAAGTTTTCATGGAATTTTTTTTCTTTTGCTTTAGATATTATTGAGAAATTAAAAGAGACTTTACAAAAATGTATAGAAGTTCCTCTTTAGATGTTTGATGAAAAACAAGGAAAACAGCACATTTAGTGTTAGTGACAGAGAGCAAGTCTGGAGCACCTACAGTTGAAAAGCAGAATATATTTTTGCTCCCACTTATACAATTACATTAAAATATGGGCACAGGAGTATTTTTCCATATTAAATATCTAAAGCCAATTGTTCATTCTGTAACTTTTCTTTAAATGACACTAATGGATTCTTCACTTGTTAAAGTTCAATATGTAACCGAAGCCAGGTGAACTATGTACCACCAACTATTCCAGAACTGTAGAATTTCAATGCCCTCCCTTATCCCCGCCCGACAAAAAAAAATAAAAGAAAGAAAATATTTCCCCAACACCCCCCCAGAGGTTGCTTAACACGTGGCAAGACATGCAAATCATATTCGCTAAAAAAATACACCCCTGCAAACTTCAAGGCATTTATCCAGCATTCTCGCAGGGCTCAAAGTATAACCAAAAGATTAAGGGAGGAGTAGGGGAAAATGTTGAATCATTCTGGGTTCCCTGTGATTAGTGTATCACTTTAGTCACAGAACAAGATACAGAGATCTCTTAAGTGGATTGGCCTTTCCAGTGGGTCGTTTGTTGCCCAAGTTGATGACAGCAGGAACTTTAGAACCACGCTTGTTAACAAGTCTGTATTCATTAATCACTTGCATTCACACTTAAAAACAAAAGCTAACATAAGAAAAAAGAAAAAAAAAAACAACAACAACTATTCAGTACCGGAGATTAAATAACCATGTATAGTCTCTTGAAATAAATTTGATTCCTTAAGAAGTCTAATTACTTTCAGTTGCCTTTTTTTAAATAACTATATATATATATATATGTATATATATATATTTGTATATATTATCCTGTGATTCTACTTATGGTTCCTCCGCTGCGTTGAAGATCTAGGAGCATAAAAGCCTTGTGTCCCCCATGAACAGTGGCTCTAATGCTGCAGAAAGGTTACAAAGAGGCAGTCTGGTCCTTCATTGATCTGGACTATCCATGGCTTCATTGTAAGTGATTATCCTTTTGGGATCTGGAGGGAAGGTTAAAAAAACAACAACAAAAAACATAAATAAAATTAAGGTTTAGAATCCTCAAATGCCAATGTTCCAATAACAAATCCAAAATAACCATCATCATTTAAACTGCTCCTCCTTTTAATGAAAATACAATTTAAAGACCAGTTCCTTTGGTATTAACAAATGTGTGATCTACTTTTTCTCAACCCAGTAGTTCAGCATCCCAATGGATTCCCAGCAATAGGGTCCCCTAACCAATAAGCACCTGAACTCCTATGGATTAAAGTCTAATTCAATTAACAAGGGCTTTATGTGTTTGTTCCTAATTATAAAAGTAGTGCAATACATTTGGAAAAAAGCAGACAAAGGCTTAAACTGTCAATAATCCAACACTGAAATAAACACTTGGACTTGTATTCTTTTGTTTTTCTCATAAAAATGAAGTCAAATTTTATTTTAACCAGCATGGATTGTCTATAGTAAGACACTGTTCAAGTAACACCCAACACAAAAAACTCCAAGTTAAATTAGTTTTGCAAAACTACTAGCTGAGTCCTGATCCTGACCTAAGCCTGTGGATCTGCTGAGTTCAAAGTATAAAACAGTCAGAATGTGTCTGGGCAAAGATGCCAGTGTTACTCTAAATTCCTATTATTTAGTTGTATACTCCCCTCTTCTGAGAGGCAGTGATTTTATTACATACTATTTCTACCTATCACAAGAATTTTTTAAAGTTACATGCTTTAATAAAAAATAGAAAACCAATAAAACCTGTCACCTAACGGAAAAGTATAAAGGCCTGAAAATAGTATTGAAAAACTCAAGCTCCCCTCAGCTTAAGAGTCAATCTAATTTAGTCCAGAGTTAATATAATATTCTTTCTAGGACTCCAAGAGCCATCCACTAGAAACCTGCCATGACGATAATGCTTATTCTTAATAGTAACTTTATAGCAAAAACAGTGGTCTGGTTTAGCAGGGCATATTTTTGTGTCTACCCTTTTTCATATGTGTTTGAATAAAAAGATACACAGAAAACAACTCAAAATAGTTTATTAAGAGCTTGCTAGTTGTCTTTAGGCTACCTGTGTGAGACAACCCCCCCCCCGCCCCCAAAACCAGGCCTAAGAACAAGAGTGAGGTGGAAGAAGGAACAGTGTTGGTAAATCAGGGAAACCTACATTCTAGTCCTGCCACTTTCTAGCTTATACAGTAAACTTTTTGGGTCTCAGTAAATTCGTAAAATAAGAAGACAGGAGAAAATTTGGAATGTCCTTCAAGTTTTGAAATTCTAGGAATTTCACATTCATATCGAAGTTACAATTCAGTTACAGGGTTCTGAAAGCCAAGCCTATTAGAGATTAGTTCTCTAAACTAAAACTCACTTTATTTCAGGTATTCCACGACTACACATTTGGAAATAAGGCAGCACAAAATAATTAGGATAACTAATTTCAATTTTATGAAAATTTTAAATAATCCAGATATGGATTATCCAGTCTCTCTGCCCTCCTGCTATTCACATCTTGTTTATGGGGGTGAAAGAAGCTAATTTGCTATTCTTTAGGTTTCTAACCATTTTCAGATAATAAGCAGCCCAAATAAGGTTTCTAAAACAGCAAAAATTTTTTGAACCATAGATTTTGGTTTAGGCTACCCCATGCCTACCACACAAATACAGATAAAGACCTACCGTAAGTGGAGACACTTATGTTTGTTTCCTAGATTAAAAATATTTATGTCTTACTTTCATAATCAACGACAAAAATAAAAAAAATAAAGTACTTTCACATATTCTTTTCACTTAGTGTTACCCAATCCTTAACAGTTCTGGTATGATAGCTGTGCCCTTTTCTTTTCTTTAAAAAATTAATTAATCAATCAATCAATCAATTAATTAATTTATAAAGAGGGGAAGGGAGAGTGAAAGAAAGGGAGAGAAACATCAATGTGTGGTTGGTTGTCTCTCAAGTGGCCCCAACTGGGGACCTGGCCTGCAATCCAGGCATGTGCCCTGACTGGGAATCGAATCAGCGACCCTTTGGTTCACAGGCTGGCGCTCAGTCCACTGAGCCACACCAGCCAGGGCAATAGCTTTGCCTTTTGACTGCAATTATTAAATAACTCAAAATACAAAGTTTATTTATTTGGTAGCTCACTATTCATCTTATTCTCATCCCAAAATATAGTAATTAGTGATTAATACTAACATTTCTGGTAATCTAAACAGTCTTACCTTGCTTCTGCAAATTCCAAACAGATTCCATTTCTGCAAAGAAAAAAAAAAAAGGATTATTTTATACACTAAGTTTTGTACAGCACAGTTTAAAGCTATGCTTTTCACTTTAAGTCTAAAATAACTAGATTGGTTATTGCTGGACTGGAGGTAGGGTTGAAATAACACAGCTCTATAAAGCTCAGACAAAACAACTCTTATTTTTCTACAATACTGAAGCATGTCATTCCAATTGCCTTAAGTGTTGATCACAGAAAGTCAATTCTTATTTGAAATCAAACTGCCAAGAAAACTATTTGTCTACATAAATAGAAGAGATGTAGATCACGCTTTAGATAAAACAATATCTCTTGTAATAGGTCATAGTTATTTAAAATACCAAATATTTTTTGGTAACACATCACCCTTCAACAAGGTACCTAAGTCTTCTCAATGAAGCATTCATCAGATTTGATTAATTAAGCTTGATGTTTAAAATGCCTTATGAAAACTTTACTTAACTCTTGCACCCTGGCTTGCATGGCTCAGTGCCAGGTGGCAAATCGAAAGGTCACCATTTCGATTCCTAGTCAGGGCACATGCCTAGGTTCAGGCCAGGTTCCCAGTTGGGGGTGACCCACTGATGTATCTCACACATTCCTGTTTCTCTCCCCATCTCCCTCCCTTAAAAAATTTTTACTTAACCCTCACTATAAGGCAAATGGTTTTATTCTCTAAACCATACCCACTCTAACCTATATGGCTAAACTGCTTATCCATATCCATCTATTAATGACACAATCCTTATTTGCTCCAATTCCATTCAAATGTGATAACCTACAATGCGCTTACTTTGGTATCTTACAACAAGGAAAATATGTACGTGATCAAACTATAGTGACATACAGACAGAGGGCAAAAGCTCTATCTGGAAGCATACCAGAAATCTTCACAGAGGGGATATTTGAAGTCTTGATGAATAAGACAGTAAATGACTATTATGTCACAAGAAGCTAAGAATAGGCCCTTGAAAGGAAACACTCTACTAGGAGATTAATGTAAACAAAAACTACTAAGAAATAGAAATGAGCTACAACTAACACTGGGAATAAGTGCTCTCCATGTGGCCATAAAACTACCATTAAAAAAAAAAAAAAGCGATTTTATGCTGTATAACTGGATTTTGTGCAATTGTTTCCTATATTTACTAGCAACCAATTATCATTACAGAAAAACAAAATTGGGGTTCACTAAGATAGGACATATCTGGACATGGGTTATAGTTAAGATACAATGTAACCCTTCCTAGAGTTAAAATAGAGGTGTATAGATGTAAAATTATTTTTTGTTTTATGAGTATGGATGGGGTCAAAGAATGGGGGGAAAAACCACACTCTCCCTGCCCAACTGTCCCCCTCCCCATCAAACTCATTTCTAAAAAACTTCCAGATTTTTTTGAAAATTTGTCAGAATTGACTATTTGAAGCAACATGTTAATTATACAAATGATCAAAGTAATTATCTAGATAAAATCCCATTAATAGTATCACGGCAATTCTCTCATTAGACAAAGACTAGGAAATAAAACTGCTGAGCAAATGCGCATCTATAGATTGGCAGGAAAAATATCCTTCTCCTAGGAAGGCTATGAAGGGGGGAGAATTATAACCAACCTAAACTAGAAAAAGGGAAGATACATCACAAAGGGAACTGAATTCTAGTCATGGTGCTTATATCTATCACTCCAAAATAATTTCTAATTCCATTAGTTTCAGACAATCAGGAATATCTGAAATAGTCATTAGATCTGTTATCCTACAATCACTGTGTTTCAGAAGGGCTTATTTTAAGAAACCTAAAGAACACCTTTCCTTGATTGACCTAATTACAAAAAATTACCCCAATACAATCAACATTTTTTTCTTTTTGTGAAAAGTACAAAAATTTCACTTTTTGCAACAAATAAATTTTGAGTTCTGTGATGCTCCTTATTGTAACTTTGCTTAATGCAAAGATCAATCTACATTTAGTCATGTGCTACGGAAAAAGTAACAATCAAACTTCTCATTTTATCCCACCACTGCAAACCTTAACTTGCCCCTGCCTCTTTTGGGGGCGGGAGGGCTGGGATGGACTTCACTTGAGTCAGTAGCAATGGTACTACTTTAAAGCAAAGCAAACACACCAATTTTAGAAAAATAAAAGTAACAACAGCTGAGTCTTGGAACATGGGGATTAGGGGCACCGACACCCTGTGCAGTCAAAAATATAAGTGTAACGTTTGACACCCCAAAAACTTGAGTCGTCCCTCAGTATCCACAGGTGATTGGTTCCAGGACCCCACCTCGGATACCAAAATGCATGAATGCTCAAGTCTCCTATATAAAATGGCACAGGTCTATGCATACAGCCAGCCCTCTGCATCTGTAGACTCTCGACCACAAATGAAAAACAGTGTACGTATTTATTGAAAAGAAATCCATGTTTAAGTGAACCTGTGCAGGTCAAACCCATGTTGTTCAATAGTCAACTGTTTTGCAAACACCCAATTTCTTTAATGGCTTAAAGACACTTGCTAAGCTTAACTAGAATATTCAGCTTTAGGTTTTACTCTAATATTACAGATTGATTTTAAATGATTTCTGATAAGAAAGTTTTTTACCCTTAACTATGGGCTCTGGAGTAGTAAATCTGATCATGACTTTCGAGAAGGGAAAAGTATAACCTAGCTAAAAAATTAGCCATGAGCCAGCCTAGCTTCTACCCAAGAAACAAATCAGCAAGTCCCATTCCTGTTATTTAATATTAATTACTTCTATAACTAGTGGCAACTGGGTTACCTTAATTAGAATTATAAAGTTTCTGTGAAACTCTTTACAAAGTTAAAGTCAAAAAGGGGAAACCAAATATTATTTGCATGATTATATGTCATGCTTAAACAACCCTATTTAAGACCAACAAGCTAGGCTATAGAACACATAGGAAAGCAGTGAATTATATTTTGCCCTCTTTTAGAGGCTACAAAAATCTTGATTCAGATTCTAAATATGAAATGAGTTACTTTGTGTAATTTTATTTCACTATCACAAGAGAAGCTAAACAGATGAATAGTATCAAGGCCACAGAAAGCACATTCAACTATACAAAATCATAACACAGTAATTACTTTATTTTTAACATCCTCTTCCATTTACACACTCACACTCATACAGTCTTTAGACTCTCAGTTCTTTCTAAAGACTGATCAGAGCACTGAATTATGCAGTTACTGAGAAATGGCTACAGGACCAAACCTACTAACCTGCTCTTAAAATACACCAAGGTAGGTAATTTTGTTAAAATTCTGTAATTTAGACCACCATCCACGTTTGAAATTTTATTATGTCAAAAATTTCAAATATTTGGTTATGCATCTCATCCAATAAAAACTCAGCATTCAGTTTCAAAAGCAGACTTTCTACATAGCTTCCCATCACAATGCTACCTGTAGTAAATGTCTAATTACCTGAAAATTCTTAATTCCAAGTGGATTATAACGTATTACAGTAGTCTCTCTCTATATTGCGGGTCACTTATTGCGGGATTTTTAAAAATATTATAGTTAATTATGTATTGCGGATTTTCGCTATATCGCGGGATTTTGCGGTTGTACTGTATACGTATGTTGTTGAAATACATAAGTTTAAGAGTGTAGAATATATTTAAGAACATAAGTAGTGTTTATAAAAGTGTGGAAAAGGTTAATAAGGGAGTGGGAACGGTTTATAAGTGTGTGGGAAGGGTTTATAAAGCCTTAAAATATATATAAATACTAAAATAAAGGTAAGGTTCCTACTTCGCGGATTTTCACCTGTCCTGGGGGGTGGGGGGTGTCGTCTATAACATAATACCCGCAATAAGTGAGGGAATACTGTATATTTAGGGACTAAGGATACAGATCCAAAAACAGAAAGGCTCTCCCTCTGTGAGCTTAGCAGAGTAGGTAGCTTTTCTATACAGATGCAACAGCATGAATAAAGCAAAGCCTGGTGGTTATTATAAGTGTGAGTAAGCAGGGGTCAGAAAAGTGGGTTCTAACCACCATCTGTTTTCTTTCCTTTTTTAAAAAAAAAAAATTTATTTGTTTGTTTGTTTATTTTGTTTTTAGAGAGAGGGGAAAGGAGAAAGACAGGGAGAGAAGCATTACTGTGTGGTTGCCTCTCACTCGTGCCCCCAACTGGGGACCTGACATGCAACCTAGTAATGTGCCCTGACTGGGAATCGAACCAGCAACACTTGGCTTGCATGCCAATGCTCAATCCACTGAGCCACAGCAGCCAGGGCTTACCACAATCTGTTTTCAAAGAAAGTTTTAGTGAAACAACCACACCCATTGTATATATTATCTATGGCCGCTTTTGTGCACAAAGCAGAATCAAGAATCCAGTAACTGCAACAGAGACCCTATGGCTCACAAGCATAAAATTTTATTATCTGACCTGTATACAAAAAGTTTGCTGATCCATGCTTTAGTGGTCACAAGTAATTTATTAATGCTGAAATCACTACTAAGAGAAAAAGAGAGACAAAGACACTATTCAGGGAACAGAGCTTATGATCACTAAGGAAAGATTTTAGAGAAAGAAAAGTGCTTTTCTGTTATTTCAGGAAATAGTACAAAGGGGTACATAAGAAAAGTTTATTATTTAATCATAGAGGTGAAGGGAAGAGACTGAAGAAATCTAAGGTTATTGTATTAGTAATGATTCCAAGGCAACTGAAGAGAATGGATGAAATAACAGTACCAAGAGCTCAGCAAACGTTACTGTAAAGGTAAATAAAGTAGGACAGTTGTATTAGGGATGGAAAAGAAAAACAAGGAGGTGTCAAGAGGAGTGTGAGTAGCATGAAAAGAGGACTGAAGGAACATTGACATACGAGGAAAAGAAAATGATATCAGAAAGGTTATACTGAAAATATATAAAGTAGGAGAGTGGGTAGAATTAAGGAAATGCAAACTAGAGAATTTAGAGAGGGAGTATTAAACTACTGCAATTCTTACCCTAAGTTAAGACACTTGTAACTCTTAAGTCACCTATTCCTTCTTCTCTAGCCCAATGCCACTGCCCTGGTTCAAGTAGTATCTTATGAGCATTTCTATAGTTGTCTTTGAACGGGCCTCTTTTGTCATTAATTGAGCCTCACCTTGTCTTCTATACCATGGTTATCATTCTTTTCCTTTAAAAATATAAATCTGAAAGTGAGCACAATGTTCAAAACAATTCAGTGGATTCTCACTGCCAACAGGGAGAATGGACCTGTATGTCTTGTATAAGATATATTTCTAGCATTTGACACAGTGGCTGGTACATCAATAAACTAGATTTTTAACCTTGCACCATTCACCTTCCTTGAAACAAATTGAATAACCAGCAATCTTCAAACACTATTCCATTTCATCTACCTAAAACATTCTGACTCTCCTTGTATATAATAAACTCCTGCTTGTTTTCTGAATTCCTCTCCAGTATATCCCAACCCCACTACCCACCTTAGGGGTTTCTGAATGTTCCAACTGTATTTTATATTTTTTTCTACAGAGCTATCACAATAGTAGTTATTTGTTTCCAAGTGCCTATTAGAGGTCTTTAATGATATAAACCCTTTCTTTTCATCTACTTATCACCATTGCTTTGCACAGTGCTTGGCGCAAAAAATATTTATTTGAATGAAATACTACTCGCAAATCAGTCAGGAATATAACAAAGTAGTATTAGGTAGACCCATTTGAAACTGCTGATATTCAACCATTTTTGACCTACGAAACCAGCAATTTCATATGGTACAAACAAATAGGTTCAGTCCTTCAAAGAAAAAGACTGCAAAACTAAAATGATTAAAGCCAAGCAGAGGCTTTTTTTTTCCTTTAAAATGAAATGGGACATTTAAAAAATCATCTTAAAAATTTAAACATTTTAAATGGCTTCCAGCCCATCCCAAAAAAGAAAATACATCAAATATAGTCAAATAAGCTGACCCCCACAAGCCAGAGTCCTGAGATCAATTTACCACTAATCATGCCTTCCAACCCTTTATTAAGCCATTTTTACACCAAATTCTGTAAAATTCATCAGGGTGGTGATATAAATTTAAATTCTGCTTCCCTCCCCCCCCTTAACTCAGAATTGTCCATCTTTTGATGATTATTAGCTATTCCGACATCGTTTTGCTATTCTGATTTTCTTTCTGAACCAGTCCACTGTACCTGCCTATTCTTCTGGCAAATCTGTCAGAAATTTCTCCCCACCCTTCTTCCATTTTGATTATACCTATAGAGAAATACACAGTGTTTTCAAGCAAATCTGATTACTGTCATTAGAAGTCACTACCTTTTCAGTAAGTGTTTAACTCTTCACGGTGTATCATTTTCAATCCTATACTCTCAATCTGGAGCTACACCAAACCAACTAAACAGCATTGTCTGGACCACCTCTAAATGCACACTTAGAACTCAAAGGTTTACTTTATTTTATTTTGTTGCTAATTTCTGTTACACATATTCTAATGTGGTTTACTTTAAAGCAAAATATCAAATTCAAGTTCCTTGAAATGAAACTGCTATGGGTCGTTGGTTATTTCCCTCACCATCGGATCTCCCCCCCGCCCCCAGGAAATATGTCCTTCTTAAAGGATAAATTTTAATTTTAAAATCATATTTTAGTGATTATGCTATTCCAGCTGTCCTGATTTCCCCCCCTTCGCCCCCGCTCCACACACTCAAGCAATCCCCCACCACTGCCCAGATCCATGGGTCATGCGTTTAAGTTCTTTGGCTACCCCATTTCCTATATTGTATTTTACATCCCCATGACTGTTCTGTCATTACCTATTTGTACTTCTTAATCCCCTCACCTCTTCACACATTCCTCCATACCCCAACCCCCCACCTGGCAACCATCAAAACTCTCCCTATCGATGATTCTGTTTCTGTGCTTGTTCGCTTAAGTTTGACTTCTAGGTTCAATTGTTGATAGGTATGTATTCATTGCCATTTTATTGTTCATAGTTTTGAACTTCTTTTTCTTAAATAAGTTCCTTTAACATTTCATATAATAATGGTTTGGTGATGATGAACTCCTTTAGTTTTTCTTGCCTGGGAAGCTCTTTATCTGCTCTTCGATTCTGAACGACAGCTTTGTTGGCTAGAGCAATCTTTGCTGTAGGTTCCTGCTTTTCACGACTGAATATTTCTTGCCAATCCCTTCTAGCCTGCAAAGTTTATATACACTCCTATATGTCTCATAGAGAAGAACACCCCTCCGCCGCCCCCCCCCAAATCTAGGAAATTTAACCAGGCTGAAGCCAAAGTTAAACATGCAAGTAATAAGATTATTAGAAACATATTAGATTAAAATATTAACAATCTCTAATATTAAACTATCTTTAACATTTAAAAATATTAAAGGTATTGTCTAATAAGATTATTAGACAGCTGAAGGAAATAATGGAGTAATTTTTATAAAATAAGGTAAATGTGAAAATACTTATTAAGCATTGTGTTAAAAGGAGAAAATTTAATATCCAGATCCTCCTGTGAACAATAGTCTAAACTGTATGCACAGTCGCCATCCATTTTATGGCTCAATTAACCATAACTTGTCTCCACATATCCTCTTTACCAAATCCCGCATATGTAAAAATATTTTTAAAAAGATTTTTTTTATTTTTATTTTTAGAGAGAAGGGAAGGGAGAGGAAAGGGAGAAAGAGAGGGAGAGAAACATCAATCGGCTACCTCTCACACACTGAGGGCCTGGCCTGCAACCCAGGTATGTGCCCTGACCAGGAACCAAACAGGTAACCTTTCGGTTCACAGTCCAGCACTCAATCCACTAAGCCACACCTGCTAAGGCCAACCTAAAAACTCTTTTAAAATAAATATTTATTTGGGGATAAATAATACATTTGCATGACTACAAATACAAAGGGAAAACTCTATTATTTCTCTGCCTGGACTATGCCCAGAGTCTAACTGACCTATCTCTACTCACCAGAAAATAGGCTTCCAACCTAACCTAAAAAATTGCTGTCACATTCATCTACCTAAATACAGATCTACAAGTCAACTGCTCAATACCAACTCAATTTTTAAATCACTAGAGTATAATCTGATAGGATAAAAAGCAAAAAACAAAAAAAAACCCCATCTGATATATTTATTTTATAAAATCAGGAAACCCAGGCTTAAAAATGACAAATGATTTACCCAAGTACATAGGAACCGGGAAGAGCAGTGTTAAAACCCATCTTCTGTCATTTAAATTACCTCCATTCTACTGGTCTATCTCCCTGATATTCAGTGACTCCTCCCTGCCTCCAGACTGAAATGAGAAACCTCCATGATCTGGCAGCAACTTACCTCCCCTAACTCCTCAGCACATCCAAAGTGGATCCCTTTCAATATTTACATTTACTTATGATTCTCCAACTTTCATATTCTTTATCTTCCTCCTCCCTGCACTTCCATATGTCAAAAATGTTCCATATCTACAAAAACCCAGTTTAAAGGCTATTGACTCCATGAAAACATACTGCACATTTACTCTTTCAACTTTTAGTCCATTAAATTCTCTCTTCCTCCCTTGAAGTCTCGTTATTTGTACTCTTTTTACAACATTTAAAATCTTACCTTATCAACTTGTTATTGTTTCCTTCTCTACCTAAGTTCTTTAAAGGAAAATACCCTATCAAAGTCTTCCATAACTAAGCAAAGTATTTCACATAGGGTAGGTACATCATAAGAAAAAAAAAAAATTATTAGCAGTGCAGAAAACAGTGGCAAAGAGAAGTACAGAAAACTGTAACAGAGAGAAAAAAAGAATCAATATGAGGAAAGTTCTCTAGACCTCCGAGTTCCCAATCCTAGCTAGCAATTAGTACCACCCTAGTAAATTAAAATTTTCTTATTCCAGGGCTCAGCCCAGATCTAGAGAATCAAATCATATATGCCAATAATCTGCCACCTGTGTAGGTAACAGAGAAACAAATTTTTAAAATTTCATGCAACAACCCAGGGTTGCCTCAGGGATATTTGATCCTGGATAGCATTAATGTTGACTCACCCCAAACATAAAAGATTAAATACTATTCTATTCATCTCCCCTGAATTTCTATGTGCTGAGTAAAATTTACCATATCATATTTTTAAAAAATATTCCAAAATGTCAGCATTTTAAATGCTTGATATCCTTCAATGCAATATTAGCCAGGCAAAATAAATCAACCCAGTTTAAATTTAAGATGACCAAACACATCAATGTACCATATTTCAATGAACTTGGCTTCAAAACACTTAGACCATTTCAAAACCACAGATTCAATTCACCTTACAAAGTTAGGATCCAATGTTATAAACATCTGACAACAAATCAGAGAATTCTATTAAACTAAGAATTCTGAGTAACTACTTTGAAAGAGGAAACAATTGTTATATCCTGGGTATGTACATCAAAAAACTATCACTCTAACTCAAAATATCAAATAGTAAAATGTTATACCTGGAATTTACTTTTAAAAACTAACCAAAAAAAAAAAAGTGTGAAGGTGGATAGGTGAAACAGGAATGACAATGTCCAAGCTAGATGTTGGGTACACTGGGGTTCATTATATTATTGGCTCTATTTTTGTGTATACTTAAACATTTTTTAATCAATTTAAAAAGATAACATTTTATTAAAGTTTTGCCTCTGGAGTATCACTGAAACAGGAAAAGAGGACCTACCTCTCACCTTAAATATTGGTACATATTGCTATGTAATGGTACTATATGCCCCCAGGAAACAGAAAGACTAGCAGTCTTATTTCTTAAGGAAAGTTTATAGCCTAATATATAAAAAAATTAACGTCCAATCAAGACGGAGGTGTAGGTAGACATGCTTAGCCTCCTCACGCAACCATAGAATTACAACCAGACCTCAAAAACAATTAACACCCAGAACCAGCAGAAAATTAGGTTATATAGAAACACAACCAAGTAAAGAGGTGACATTCATACAGACGAGTAGGAGGAGTGGAGTCGCGGAGATGGCAGAGAGGCGGTGTGGCTTGGACACGCAGTGACCATTCATACATGTAGTGGATAAAAATCAGGAAGAATAGCCTGGGAGCAAGCAATTCCAGCCCCAGGCAAGACCTCACAGTTCATGGTTCCAGCCCGGGAAGGTAAACCCCCATTACCTCAGGCTGTAAAAACCAGCAGGGATTGGGGGTGGCAGAACTGACTGATTTTCACTGCTTAAAGGGCCCGTATGCTCTTAGAATGTACATAAACCCCATGGCAGCAACTAGAAAGGTGCTAATCGCATATGAAAGTGGGTGAAGCAACTGGAAATGGGGTGCCAGGCAAATCGCTAGAAGCCAGGCAGTGCTCTGAGCCCCCCACCACAATAGAGCCACAAAGCAGTGAAGCTGGTGGTCCCACCTTGACAATTACCTAAGGCTCTGGCCCACACAATTTACTACATAGGCCATGCTATTAAGACAGGGAGTAAAAGCAGCTCTACCTAATACACAGAAACAAACATAGGGAGGCTGCTAAATTGAGGAGGCAAAGAAATATGGACTAAATCAAAGAACAGAACAAAACCCCAGAAAAACAACAAAAGGAAACGGAGATAGCCAACCTATCAGATGCAGAGTTCGAAACATTGGTGATTAGGATGCTCAGAGGACTCATAAGAGTACAGCAAAAAAAATTAAGGTAGAAATGAAGGTTACACCAAGTGAAATAAAGAAAAATATACAGCTCTGGCCGGTATGGCTCAGTGGATTGAGTGCCAGACTGTAAGCAGAAAGGCTGCCAGTTCAATTCCCAGTTAGGGAACATGCCTAGGTTGCAAGCCAGGCCCCCAGTTGGGGACATGCAAGAGGCAACCAATCAATGTATCTCTCTCCCCACCTACCTTTCTCCCTCCCTTCCCCTCTCTCTAAAAATAAATAATAAAAGTTTAAAAATATATACATACAGGGAGCCCTGGCTGGTGTGGCTCAGTGGACTGAGTGCTGGCCTGCAAACCAGAAAGCTGAAGGTTCAATCCCCAGTCAGGGCATATGCCTGGGTTGCTGGCCAGGTCCTCAGTTGGGGGCGTGCAAGAGGCAACTGATCGATGTCTCTCTCGCACACTGATATTTATCTCCCTCTCTTTTTCCCTCCCTTCCCCTCTAAAAATAAAGAAGGATATTTAGAAAACAAAAATACAAGAAACCAACAAGGAAGGGAAGGAAGCCGTAATTCAAATCAATGATCTGAAACAGAAGGAAGAAATAAACGTTCAACCAGAACAGAAAGAAGAAACAAGATTGCAATAAAAATGAGGACAGGCTTAGAGGAACCTCTGGGACAACTTTGAAAGTACCAATATCTGAATCATATGGGTGCCAGAAGAAGAGAAAAGAGCAAGAAATCGAAAACTTACTTGAAAAAATAATAGAAGAAAATTTCTCTAATTTGACAAAGGAAATAGACATATAAATTCATACAAGCACAGAAACCCAAACAGGTTGGACCCAAAGAGTACCACACCAACACACATCTTTATTAAAATGCCAAAGGGTAAAGATAAAGAGAGATTAAAAAAAAAAAAAAGATTTTATTTATTTTTAGAGAGAGGGGACAAGAGGGAGAAAGAGAGAGAGAGAAACATCCATGTGCGGTTGTCTCCTGCACACTCCCAACTGGGGACCTGGCCCGCAACCTAGGCATGTGTCCTGACCGGGAATCGAACCGGTGACCCTTTGGTTCACAGGCCGGCATTCAGTCCACTAAGCCACACCAGCCAGGGCTAAAGAGAGATTCTTAAAAGCAGCAAGAGAAAAGGATAGTTACTTACAAAGTAGCTCCTATTAGACTGTCAGCAGATTTCTCAAAAGAAACTTAGCAGGCAGGAAGGGGCTGGCAAGAAGTATTCAAACTGATGAAAAGCAAGGACCTACAACCTAGATTACTATACCCAACAAAGCAATCATTTGGAATGGAAGGGCAGATAAAGTGCCTCTCAGACAAGGTGAAGCTAAAGGAGTTTATCATCACCAAGCCATTATTTCATGAAATGTTAAAGGAACTTATTTAAGAAAAAGAAGATCAAAACTATGAATATTAAAACGACAATAAACTCCTATCAACAACTGAATCTAAGAAACAAATGAACAAACAAAAGCCAACTAAACAAGCCACCAGAACAAGAATAGAATCATAGGTATGGAGATCATTTGGAGGGTTATCAGCTGGGAAGGGAAAGGGGGAGACTGGGGGCAAAGGCGTAAAAATTAAACATAATTAGTAGGAACAAAATAGGGGAATGTTAAGAACAGTATAGGGAAGGGAGAAGTCAAAGAACTTAAACCACGACCCACGGACATTAACTAAGGGAGGGGATTGCTGAAGGGAAGTGGGGTATCCCATGGGAGGAGGGCAAAGGGGGAAAAATTCAGACAACTAACAGCATAATCAATAAAATGTACTTAAGAATTTATACATACATATATACACTAAAAGAAAAATCCCCAAAACCAGAATTCTCAATATCCCCTTTTTTGTGCCTCAATGCATCCCATTTTATATCCTCAATTGTACTGAGAATCTAGAGTTTTAAAAATCTGAAGTACTGCCCTGGCCAGGTGGCTTGTCTGATTGGAGCATTGTCCTGTACACCAAAAGGTTCCAGGTTCGATCCCTGTTCAGGGCCCATAACTCATCACTGACTGTCTGTCTGTCATCAGTAAAAAAACATATCCTTGGGTGAAGATGTTTCAAAAATGAAAAAATAAATTAAAAAATATGAATAATTCTCAGGCTGCAAGTAATTACAGTTTAATCTAAAACATGCACCATTCCTACTGAACTGACATAATGTACCCTCCTACCTACTATTCCCAAATAAAGTTGAAGGGCTTAAGAGGTATACATAGAACTCCCAATTCTAACTTCAACTCACTTAGTAAGAGATTACTTTTGAATATTTGAAGACTATATTAAAGGACAAAGGAAATAATACAGGTGCTTTTTTAAAAGGATATTCCAATAAGCCCAACTGATTATAACCTCTTTTAGAGTTTAAGAAAACTTAAAAAATAAAAACAAAAAAGCAAGCTTTCATTTATGAAAAGATCTTCAGACCTTCAAAAAGTTGTGATTCAAAACAAATTAAAAGAAAAAGGGAAATGAGTGACCTAATGAACAGACTAATCTACACTGGCAAGAAGTCAAAGGATCTGTCACCTGGGACCTGATACATTTGGCAAGAATTCAAAGAATCCGTCCCTTTGGGGCCTAATTGAAAAGAATACGGCATATCATTCTAGGGGGGAGAAAACAATCTATACCAATTTAATCTCAGTAATGTCCAGCTACAACACTCAAAATGACGCACTTTACTAAAACAGATCTTTCAGTAATACCAGCCAAACTAAATGTAACTACGCCCATGTAGGGGGCAGGCATTTATATAAATACCATTGATTTCATATTTAGACTACCTAGAAATAAACAGGAGTTAATACTCCATTTTTAAAAGGTCTGCAGTTCTCTATAATAAAAATCATACAATACCACCAACCATTATAGACAACTTATCCCAGAATTTTTGGCAAGTTATGGGAGATTACACAACCAGATATCTTCAGGCTCACACAATACAAAATACTTTGCTAGGTTTTTCAAGCAATGGTAAAAGGCAGATGGCACAGATAATAACACCAAAAATACCCAACTCCCTGGGAGAATTTAACTTACAATTAACCACATGTCTTAAAAAACCAAGCATTTCTTTTTGTCCCAACTTTCCTAAAAATATGCAGCTCCTGATAAACTTGTATTTACTTCCAAATAGCTGTGCTAGAGAAAAGTGAAAACAGATAATTTTACCTGTCTAGATTTCTAATTCTCAACTCCTCTAAGGCAATTCTATTGCTTTTTTATTTTTAAAGAAAAATAAAATTGAGAAAGGACATCTGTTTATTTCACTAAATGTCTTACAGTTGGCAGATAAGGAAAGATGCAGACTAGGTGATTTGCTTAAAATTCACATAAGTACTTCGTTAATTAATCTCTGAGGCAGCGATTCTTCCAGGGAGAATGTGGTAATTACCACATCCCCACTATATGATGTGCTGCCCCTGTCCTGTAGTTGGCAAGTGACTGCCTAAATGAGTCACTGTTAAAAATGGAAATGTGCACGAAACTAATATTGCATGCCAACAATAACTGGAAAATAAATCACCTTTTAAAAAATAATTTTTAATGGTAATGTGCGGGATATATTTGGAGCATGTGCATACATGGAGTATGCATTTGCTAGAGGCCGGAGGTTAGGTATGAAGGTGGAAGACTGAAAACCACTGTTCATGAAAAGCACTGAGATTGTAAACTTCATTAAACCTCATTATTAACTGTGTGGATTTAAATAAATCCATTTATGCCACATAGCAAATTTTTCTGTAAGACACAAATAACCATATTCTAAGAAAGATACTAGCAGGAAACTTGAAAGATACCTGGTTTCTTTTTAACATGGGCTTTGGGGCTATGAGAGGTATAGCCTCCCAAGAGCCTGGTCTCTACAATGTTTAATTGTGATTACCATTATTCTTTGTTTAAACTATTTTCTACTTGCCATTCAGCAGCCATTATTCCTACTCATTAAGCAAATTAGAACTATCGAGTGAACTCACTAATAAAGAAGCATATGATGTAAAAAGCAAAGAAGAGGGAACATCTGTTCAAAGAAAAATATTTTAAAAATAACTTTTACCAGTGTTCAAGAGAAAATGTAACACCATACCTTTAGGTATCCCTCTTTATTCTTTGAACCAGGCAGGTCAATTATACTTGTTTATATAAAGAAATGCTTTTAAGTTGGAAAAGTGAATATTCCTTCTATGTATTAGTAAGTATTCCATACTATTTGTAAAGACCTTGAATTAGTTTATCAACTGCTTATCCATATTATTATTCTCAACTAAGTTCTAAAGTTCTTAAAGAATCTCATAGGAATTTCCAAAATTCACCCTTAATACAACAACTAATACATGTATATTAAATTGACCAATTAGAATCTTTGTATAGGAAACAAATGAGTTACCTTTAGTGTGATATACAATAGCAGCCCTCAGGTCAAAAGAACCCCAGCTATCATTCCTTTCTAGGCCTCTCTGGTATCTCTGTTCTTTGGTGGAGCCCAACAAAGTGTTCGTAGGAGATGCCAGAGGATTTTGATTTTCTATCTCGTAGTCCTTTGAGAGAAATACTAAAGCACCTTGACTACTGGTGTCTGCTTTTTGCAGGTCACCTATATGACTGGGTTCCAAGGATAAGGCTCCACTCTCACTAGTAGTCCCAGATTTTAGAATGCTACCCAGAACTTGAGGACTAGTCCGTTTTTCCAGCTCATAAGCCTTGGGAAACACAGGATGCTCAGTTCCTGAGGGGATTATTTCAGCACCCTGTGAAACCAAAGTGGCAGGATACTCCCCTTGAAATGTCACTTCCATCACTTTATGATCTGATGACTTCCCAGTAACAGTCTCAGGGCCAGCACTGGGCTCATTTATAAATGATAAACCCCACTGATTCTGGAAGATATCCCCCAGGTTTTGCTGATCTGTCTGAGAGGGCAGATCCACTTGTGCTGTGCTCAAAAGCACAGTTTGCATATTTGAAGGATAGATAAAAAGGCTAGACTTAATTTGTTCAACAGCTGCTGAAGTCAGACTCTTGTCCTGGAGAACTGAATCAGTCCCAGAAGAGATGGGCGCTATAGTATTAGCAGCAGTAGTTAGCAGTGGCTGACCCCCTGGAGAATACACACTTGCATCAGTCCCTGCTAAAACAGGCCCATTAGAAAAGGTGGCCGAAGTAACAGATTTCAGCGCTGACATAGGGACCTGGGATAACCGACTTGAAGACTGTGTCTGAGTTTCCCCAGTAGATGACGATGAAGAGGATGAAGATGAAGATGGTGACACAGAAGAGTTCTGTACAGTTTTGTTGAGGTTTTCCTTAACTTTGCTTGCATAACTTATTTTAGGAACTATTTTAGCACTGCTATTGTCCACTGGAAAAACTGGGGGTGGCTTAAATAGGGTCCATGAGTCCTCTTTGGAGGCAACAGCAGAAGCATGCTTTCCTTTGGGCCGATCATCAAACTTTTTGCTACTCACGCCAGGTTTAATATCAGAGCTTTTCCGCAGCATATCACCCACAGCAAGTTTCCCTCGACTTGTTCCTCCAGGCCCAGTTTCATACTTCCAAATGGGCTTCGAACCATCTACTCGATTTCCCTTTTGTTCACTGTAATCAGGCTTGAAAGTTTCAAGTCCCTGTTTTAAGGTTGGGACACTGGTCTCTTGTTGCATTATTTTGTCCTGCACTAAATTAAGGTTTTCACAACCCTTGGCACTATTGCGCCTAGCTTTCCTTTTTTTAGGAGTGGTATATCCGCTCTCAGATCCACTGCCATCATTATCTGCCCCTTTGCCCATATAACCATTAGTAATATAGCTAGAATTATTTGTTACAACACCATTTGGAATTGCTACAGTTTCACTCTTATCTACAGTCTGGTTCTCTCCAGATTTATTTTCATAAGACTTTCCATTCTTTTTGTCCATACTGTTTTTCTGAATAAAATTCCTGGTTTTAATTCCTGCTTTCCCAAAGGCGCTGGACTTTACAGTCTGCTTCAGATTAGTGTCTAAAACTTGTTGGTTGCCATTGAGGACCCTGGAAATAGGGTTGGTAGCTTCATCAGGACCCAGGTTCTTTAAAGGTATTTCCCTTTCTCCAGCATTACCATTTAGTTCACCATAACCTAGGGAGCAAAAAAAAAAAAAAAGATTAAAAAAAATTACGATATACAAATACAGTAGTACGTAACATTTAAGGAATATTTATTTTTATAAATTATTTTCTTTTCAGTGAGAGGGGGAGGGAGGAAGAAAGAGAGGGAGAGAAACATCAGTATGTGAAACACTGATTGGCTGCCTCTTGCACGCCCCCCAACTGGGGACTTGAACTGCAACCCAAGCATGTGCCCTAACTGGAATTGAACCAGCCACCTTTTAGTTCGCAGGCCAGCACTCAATCCACTGAGCCACACCAGCGGGAGTGAAATGTTTATTTAATGTGGGCTAAACTATGAACTTTAGCTTTATATGTTATTACTTCACAGTTCTTTGAAAAGACACTTGTCAACACCATTTTATAGAGTAAGACATCAACTAAGCAAGAGACAGGACTATGCAGGGATTCAAACCAAAGTCCAAGTTCAGAAAGAACATGACTTCTTAAGCAGTATGTCATAATATCTCTCATCTACAGAATCAATTTCCCCATCATTCTCACAAGACATTTATAAAAACTCCTTTACAATTAAGAGGAGAGCTAATCTCTGGGCAAAACTGTTATACTGATATAGTAATTTTAAGTATTATAGTGAAATTAAAGACTCCATTTCTATGAAGCTATAAGTGACTGGCAGTACCATAAATGGTTTCTATTGCATTTTGTCAAACAAAAATATAATACCTGTAAACTTTTTCCAAAGCAGTTAAATTTATTTTGATATTTCCCAGACATTAGATCATATTTTTCATATAAAACTAAAACACTTATACACCAATGTTTCTAACTCTTATAAGATATATTTTCTTCATTTTACATTTGGGTAAACAGACTCTCAGAGAAATTAAGTAACTTGCCCAAGTCACAAAGTGGAAGAACTGGAAATCTGAACTCCGGTCTGTCTGGAACATGGTTTCCTATCACTATGTCATAGTGCCTACCCAAATGATGCAGTAAGGAAATATTTACAAAACTACAATGAAAGATAACTAATTTTATGGTGTCATGGTATTCAAGTTTAATTTAAGACATTCAACTGCCATAAATAATTATTATACATGACTCAACTGAGACAACAACCTTTCCCATTTCCTTATTAGTAAAACAGTTATATTAGCTATCTACCGTTCTATGAAATGTTCCCAAAACATCTTGAGATCAAGTCATCAGAAACAGATACACAACAGAAGGATATACACAGATTCATTTAAGGCAGTTTTTCAAGGGATAGGGGGTGGCCCTCTGACAGGATACCAAGTAATTTGCCTTTGTCACTTTCATTCATTCTCTTGGGCCTTTAGTCTGTGAAGGTTAAAAGGCCCATGACCTGTATATTCTTGTTTTGAAATTTTGTTTTAATTTCCAATATAGTAAATATCAATAGATATAACACACCTTAAAAGCTCTTTGCATATTTTAAGAGTATAAGGAATTCTAAGACAAAAAGAGAATTTGGGAACCATTGTTTCAAAAGAGCTTGATGTGGAACAGAACAGTCTGGGAAAATTCACAACAGGGCTTATTTATTTTAAGTTACTCATGCCACATCAGAGAAAAAAGTGGGAACACTAAAATGAGCAAATAAAGATATTTTCTTCTACTGTATTAACTTTCAGGAAGTAACCCAAGAAAACATATTTAAGACATAATTATTTTATAAAAGAGACAGAAAACTTATCATGACAATATATCCTGCAGAAGTTCTTAACTTTTGTAGAATTTTTTTTTTTTTTTTTGGCTGCTGAGAAAACTCAGTGGAAAAATTCGAACTATGAAACAGTGAAGTAGAGATCACTGCTTAGGATGTTTCCTAAAATGTTCTTTTTTCTTTAGAAAAGCAGAAAGTCCCAGTATAGAAGCTCTCAACATTTTAAACAGATTTAAGTTTACCCGTCTACAACTCTAGACCAATGAATGAGAACTGCATATAGCATTTAACATGCTAACAAAGGTTATAATGTAGTAATAACATTAGTCATAACTACAGATCTCAAATGTAAGCAGTCTTAAATGTAAAAAAAAAAAAAAAAAAATCCAATCTCCAAACTAAATTGGACTAAAGCTAAGACTTTTAAGTGAACCAGAATTTTTTTGTAAGAATAGCAGTATTTTGTGGCTGATATCAGAAATAACCAGTTAAAAACCAACTCAGAAGCCACTATGCTTCCACCTCCAAGTTTTTAATGACAAAAAAAATCTTCTCATTTAACTGTATAAATTTTTTCCCATGGTAACTTTGTTGGTATACATGTCTGTCAGAGAGATATTTTCTTTTTAAAATTTAGGTGTTTAAGAAAAATGTAAATATTAAAATTACTGAGAAGAAAACCCCTGTCCCACCAGTGCTTTTATTATTTAGAATTGCCATGCTAAAGCATATGACCCTACTTCAAAGGGACTCGGCAAAACTCGAGTACTGATAAATCTAGCTTTTGGATTAGAAACTGAAATTACTGAGCACAATTGCCCTCTTTTGCGCCCTCTTCTGGATTTAAAAAAACCTGTTCCTCTTTATAGGTTTGTGAGTCATAAAAGCCCACCTCAACATACTGCAGATATATTTAAAAATCCTCCCAAGTTTTCTTAATAAATTAACATCATGCACGTTTAAGTAACAGTACTATGACCAGGCCACACATGAAAAACTGCTCATCCCAAATTGTCTCTTTCCTCAAAACTGCTGAGCCCAGTTTCCCCTCTTTGTATGACATAACTAATTTGAAGGATGACCCTTTGAATGGGTCAGAGGCTGCTTATACATGTAGAGAGGAGTCCTGCGGGGATATAGTAATATCTGACTGACAAGAAAGATACTGTTCAGTAATGCTGTCTTACATTCGAAGCAACCATAATTAGGTAAGATTTTTCTCACCTCTTAAGTTCAAAAAGACTAACATTAGAAAGATGTTGTACAGTTTTACAGTTTTTACTCTTTCAAATCCTTTAAGATTAAACACAATACATTCATATCTTCATTTCTACTGCACACCATCAGTCCCTACCACCCCCCAAAATGGGAAGTGCCTTTTCAATTTCAGTCTTCAAATCACATTAAATCTGAAACAGAAAAGCCATTTTTCACCCTGGCTGGTGTGGCTCAGTAGATTGAGAACCAGACTGTGAAATGAAAGGTGCCTGGTTCAATTCCCAGTCAAGGCACATGCCTAGGTTGCAGGCCAGGTCCTCGGTTGGGGGCATGTGAGAGGCAGCCAACTGATCTTTCTCTCCCTCTCTTTCCCCCTTCCTTCCCCTCTCTCTGAAAATAAATAAAATAAAAAAAGAAAACCAGTTTTTCTTCTACTGTCAGATAAATGCATGTATCGATCACATTTGCCATGCTGTTAACATTCATTTTCTTACCATTCCCTTCATTTCTCTTCAATGGATAAAGAACTCTTACTTTTAAAAAATCTGCGTGGTCATAAACTTTTAAGTTTATTTCTTCTTAAGTATTTCCTAAAATTACTTTTACCCACAATTTAACGTTTGTTAAAAATAAGAGTTTTAGGATCAATATCGGTTTGACAGTGGGAAAACACCTCTCCTTTCAACGTGGGAAAAAAGCCTCATCTGAGGCAAGATGGTAGTGAACCAGCCTCACAGATGAGCCACCCAGGTTCACCCTTAAAGATAAGAAATAGGGGTCAAAAAAACTTGCCCTCTTCCCCTTTCCAATCAAACATTTTCAATTCTCCCTCTTCAAAAGCACTACCCTAGCCCAGTAGGTAAACTGGGAGAAGCGGGGGCGGAAAGCATTGAAAGGAGATAGAACAAGCTTTTCTTGTAAAAATGAGCTGCTAGAAGGAAAGGGCCCAAGTGAAAGCCTGAGAGGCGGAATCGTGAGCGAACCTGGCAGGAGATGAGGTTCCTGTGGCAGAGAAACTCGTGACCGGGGAGCCCGGTTCCCGCTGGATACCCCACCCGGCCTTCAGGCACCGCCTCTACCCAAAATGTATCCCCCCCCTCCACCCCCAGCCCTCCAGCCCCGAGAAGCGTAGCGGACACCGCCCGTCGTCTGCGGCCTCCTTCTCCCTCGGCTTCGCTTGGAGACCGGCTCCCCGCCCCGACCGCCTGATCCTCACGCAACACCGGGGAGCCGGAAACGTGGCGCCCGGCGCGCGGGGCCAGCGCAGGCCGCTCCCCTCGTGGCCGTTTCCCTCCCCCACCCCTCACCCCAGGGACCCGCCCGGGGCCGCGCGGCCGCCACCGGGTTACACAACCCGGCCGGCGACTGGGGGAGGGGGGGCCGCGGGCCGGGGCGACCGCGCCCCCGCAGTGCAAAGGGCAAAGCGATCGTGGGTGGGAATCCCGAGCCACGGCTCCGCCGCACCGGGTGCCCCTCCACACCCTCCCCCCTCAGCTCCTCATCGGGCCTGAGTCGGTGACAGGAATCGGCTTCCAACATGGCGGACAGGAAGCGGCCCCGCGAGGAGGAGAGAACATTCCAGCCGCGCCGGCTCTGGGGGGGAGCGGGCCCGGACACCGGCCGCAGGAGGAGCCGCAAGGACTCGTTGCTGTGTCCGGTGCCCAAAAGAGGCATCTAGGGGTGGAAATGACCAGAGACACGAGGGGTCCCAACCGCCCCCCCCAGACGGGAAACCCCAAGGCCACAGGTGGGCTTGGGGTGGAGGGTAGGGAAGGGCACTTCCTCAACTGCCCACCTATCCTCTCCTTGCTGCCTGCAATAGGGTCTCGCGACACCGCCAGAGTCAGGACTCGCTAGGCCTTCCTGAGTTACTCCCTGAAGGATTTTGTGGGGGCTAGGTTAACCCCAACTCAGGGCCCCCGAATTAAGGTCCTCCCAGGGCTGCAGGAAGGTAAACGGGAAAAGAATAGTAATGCCAGACTTGCAAGGCCAACCCTCCGGGTCTCCCTCCAGCCCGGGCGGGGGCCGGGAAGGTCACAGTGGCCTAGTTGGGCCTCTCCCTTGCTGAGTGGAAGGCGAGGGCGCTGCAAACCCCGCGGCCCAGTCCAAGCTTTGGGAGAATGAAAGGGGGCTTCCCAAGAGTCGCAGGACAGTCACACACAGAACCCACCCCCCCGACCAGGTCCGCGCTTTCCAGATCCAGCCCCACCCCCATCTCCCTATCCCCCACCCCCATTCCCCTTCCCCCACTCGTCCTCCCTCACAGACCTGTTTTCTTCTTCGGCGTTTCCTGGTGCTGCTGGAGGGCGTGTTTCTGCTCATGTTTCAGTGGCTTTGGCTGGGCCTTAGGGCTGCCCTCGGCTCCATGCTGCAGGTATTGGTGAGGCTGCTGGTGATGGTGGTGGTGATGGTGGTTGTGGCTGTGGTTGTAGAAATAATAATGGTGGTGGTGGTGCGGCGGCGGCGGCTGCTGCTGCTGCTGCTGCTGCTGCTGCTGCTGCTGCTGCTGGGGGTGATGGTGCGGATGGTGGTGGCTGTGATGGTGCTGAGCCTGTGACTGGCCGGGCTTCTCCTCCATTGAAAGCGGCTGGGACTCCCTAGTTGAGGATGCGGGCTGCTGCACCGTCCGGATGTGAGACTGCTTCTCCGGGCTCACTCAGTATATCTGAGCGCGTCTCCCCAGCGCACTGGTTAGCCGAGTGATTTTTGCGAGATTGGCAGCTGCGGCCCAGCAATCAGGAGCCACGCTGCGCCTCAGGCCCCGCCCCTAGCCCAAATCCTCTTTCCTTCCCCCTTCGCCACAGCCTCCTGGCCAACGCCACTTACCCTGTGCAACCTCACAGGGCCGGGCCTTCAACGTCAGCACTATGGCTCTCTTTTCTGTCGCTTTCTGTCGTGCATCGCGCAGTTTGCGAACAGCACTTTCTACACTCCTTGCTGGCGAGCAGACTCATGTCGAATGTAGCAGATTCCACGGACGATTCCACTGGCTCTGGGAGCCATCTGTTGGTATTGCAACTCCTAGGATCTGTCGGCTTTTTTTTTTTTTTAAATCCTTTTCCGGGTAACCAGAGGGGAAGCTCAGTTCCCTCAACCCTGAGACCACTGAAGGGGCGACACAAAAAGAGGAAATAAATACATTTTTGAGATTACAAGAGCTTCACAATCAGATCATTTTATATTTTGGATTAATTTTGTTTTGTATTCATATGCTAATCTTCCTTTCCACGAAGGGATTATAAGGCTCCACAATGGGGTATCTGTGTAATTTTCTAAAAGGGCACAAAGGGTTTAAGTCACTGTTTCTTTGTAGTTAGAGGCAATAAGAGCGGGAGAAATGAAAACCTAAAATCAGCTGTTTTTTTAAAAAATATTCTGCAGTTGAGGTCAACTGTAGAATCAAGATAAGTTTTAGAATATAAAGAATTTCAAGAGCAAGAATAAGGAAAATAGCATTTTAAAAGTTACTAAGTTTTGAAAAAAATTTCATTTATGGAAAATATTGGAATTTAAATACTCTGATGTATTTTGTAGTGTTGATTTAATTTATCCTGCATTATGACATCACAGCCTGATTTTTAAAAGCAAATGTTAGAGTCTGAATAGTGGTTACTTAATAAGGAAAAAAAGGATTGTGGTGCGGAGGCACATGGGGGTACCCTCTGGTAATATTTTATTTTTTGACCTAGGTGGTGATTATACAGAGGTGAGCAAAAGTAGGTTTACAGTTGTGAGTATGGTTGAAACAGAGTTTATTTTTATATTATTTGTTTGTTTATTATTAACCTACTTTTGCCCACCCCTATATATATTTGCTTTATAAATATCTCTTAAACTGCCTTAAGTATGTATGTATAATACACTTTTTTAGTACATGTTATTGGGGGGAATTTAATTTATGAAAAATATGCAAAATTTACCATTTTAACCATTTTAAATATACAGTTCAATAGCAGTAAGTACATTCATATTGTTATACAACCATCACTGCTGTCCATCTCCAGAAGCTTCTCATCACTCAAATTGAAACTCTGTGCCCATTAAAAATAATTCCCCTTGCCTTCCTCCCCGCAGACTCCTGGTATGCTCTATTCTCTTTTCTGTCTCTGTGATACCTCGTATTGGAGAATCACACAAAATTTGTTCTTTTGTGTCTGACTTACTTCACTTAGCATAATGTCTTCATGATTCATCCATGTTGTATCAGAATTTCCTTCCTTTTTAAGGCTGAATAACATTCCATTGCATGTATAGGCCACCTTTTGTTTATTCATTCATTTGGAATGGACATATGGATTGTTTCCTCAATGTATATTTTATAATTTTTAAGATGTGGCTTGAATTCTTACAGCAGGATATTAAAAGAACAAAGATGCTTAAAAGGGAGAAGGTATGTTCTAAAATGAATGAAGATAAACACAACAGCATAATTGAAAGGTAAAAGCCTATTTCCAACAGCAAATGGCACTGAATCCAGAGAACAATGACCAGATTGTGACCTGTTCTATATATTGAAAATTTGGATTTGCATTGCCTTGCTAATTTTTAAAAAAAGATCCCTTTGTGGTAAAAGTATGTTTACCCAGTTTTGAGAGCTGAAACCCCAATAATAATATATCATGACAAATAAATCTTTGCCACTGAATTCTATTGGAGAAGAAAAGTGTGTATAGCATTTAGTATTATAGTGATAATGCTTTATATTCTTTTGCTGATTTAAATATTTAGTCAGAAGTCAAGAATTCCTGAGTCCTAACTTCTCTTTCTACATTTTCTACATTATGGTTTCAGGCAAACTAAAAGCACTCATTCTGAGTTTCTGACTTGTGACAACCTTAGCCTGTCTTAGTTTCTTCACATACAGTTGTATGAAGTTTAGGAAACTAAGCCTTGCTCTCCAGTTACTATGAATGTTGTATATGTAGTAGTATGGAGAAAGGCTTTTGATATAATGTAAGAAAAAAATGCTATTAAATTCTATGTACACTAGGATCATAACCTTGTAAAAATATAAATTTTTAATAAGTATGGAAATACAACAATAGAATTTGTACCTTTCACCCGATTTTTCTAAAATAATTTTATATGAAACATATTTGAGATTTGCCGTGCATTTGAAAATAACAATCTGAAAAGAGAGTAATTGGGTCTACTTATTTTAAGCATATGTATTGGGTAAGCCAAAAAGTCTATATGGTTTTTCTGTAAAATAAAAGGCATATTCTTCATTTTCACCAATAACTTTATTGACTCGGATATTTTGAGTATGTTGGCTATCTCCCACATGTAATAACATTGATTGTCCTCCATTAATGTCTTGATTTGATCGCTATCAACTTCAACTAGTCACAGCACCTTCTCCATACACTGCAGAAATCTTGTTTTGCATTTCAGTTGCGTTTTTACCTCTCTTGAAATAATAAAGCATAATATGCCAAAAACGTTGCTTATTTTCTTCCATCTTCAGTATTAAAATGTCTGCACAAAAATTCACCAATTTTGATGTGTTTTTTTAAGGGCACGCTGATATGACAGCGTCACAATACAATATAACAAAATTGTTTCAAATGAAACTAAAGACAACTAAGTGCTACCGCAGCTACCTTATGAAAAAAACCAAACAAACTTTTGGGCCAACCCAATATTTTTTTATCCTTGCCAGAGGACATTTTTGTTTTTCATTACTTTTATAGAGAGAGAGGAAGGGAGAGAGACAGACATTGATGTGAGAGAGAAGCATCGATTGGTTGCCTCTTGTACAGGGGAGCATACATGCCCTGACTGAACCCGCAACCTAGGTATGTGTCCTGACCAAGAATTGAACCTGCAACCTTTCGGTTAAGGGACGACATTCCAACCAACAGCATAAAAATTAAAAACAAAAACTATAAATCTGGTGAAATTATGGATGCTTTAAAATTTTTTCTGTTTTCCAAATGTTATGTAGCTATTACTCTCCATAATAACATTATTTTTTAAATAAGAAATAAAAAATTGAATCTGCACAACCCTTTGAAAATCCTTTTACACCACATTTTAGCTACAGTGTAGAACTGTATAATGGAGAAATTGAAGGTTCCCGTATATGGTAGGTTAATGTTTTAACTATTGCTGTAACCATAATAGCTAATATTTATTGAGCATTTACTATGTGTCCAGAACTGTATTAAGTATTTTATCTTTGTCTTTATTTGTAATCCTTTGAGATGGATACTAAGCACCTTCTACAGATGAGGAATTTTAGGCCTGAAGAACTTACAAGGTATGCTTGTAATTTAAAAGCCACTAAATTTATAATAGTGGAGCCTGAAAAAGACTCCAGGTTGGTGTGGATAGAAAGAATTTCTAAAACTATTGAGGTGTGATGTACTTTTATAAAATTCTAGTAAACCTCTAAAACACATTCAGACTATATGATAACCACCACGAATATGGTGTCTGGTTATTAACAGAAGCAGATGTACTGTGAAGCTATTGAAGATTCAGGGTTCCTAAATTCACAGGCCCCTTCAAGGCCCTGGAGGGGTCCTAGAAATGGTCATTTGAAAGACCTAGGTATTTTATCATTGTGTAAAATTTTTAAAGTAACATTTTTGTAATTTTTTCTTCAATGAGGGTCCCCCAAAACCTAGATTTACCCCTATTGACAGTCATTTGGGATCTGACTCAGAAGTGTTGTAACTTCAATAGGTACTTTAAAAGATTATAGTCATATATATTTTTTAATTTTTAAAAGATTTTATTTATTTTCAGAGAGGGGGAAGGGAGGGAGAAAGAAAGAGAGAGAAATATCGATATGTGAGAGAAACATCAATCGTTTGCCTGTCGCATGGCCCCAGCCGGGAACCCGGCCTGTAACCCAGGCATGTGCCCTGACATGGAATCCAACTGGTGACTTTTTGGTTTGCAGTCTGGCTTTCAATCCGCTGAGACACACCAGCTAGGGATATAGTCATATTTTATAACATGGAAAAATATTGTCACCACAACTCAAGTACCAAAAGCAAAATAAATTATAATGTATACATTATGATTGCTTATAAAATATGAATTCAAGGACTGTGAGAGAACTTAAAGAATAAAAGCAAGAAAATATCTTTATTCAATTTTTCATTCACATATATTTAATAGGCACTTTTTATGTACTACATACTATACTTTTTGTTACTTGAGTTTTTAAAATTCATTTCTTTTATTGATACAGTTTTGGAATTTAGTTAAATATATGTATTTGCCAAAGTGTCTTGATTAGCAAATGAAAATCACTTTCCACACATCTTTACTCTTACACTTGTGTACTGTGACATGTTAAGAGATACAGAAATATTTAACTATTTGGACCTCAGTTTTCTCTTCTCTAAAATGTGGAGAATGGGCAAAATGACCTCCAAATCTCTTTCACCTTTAACATTCCATGATCATATCTCTGCTCTTTATTCCTAGACTACTTTATTTTGTTACAATAAAACTATACAATAACAAGAAATTTAGCTAAAAATATAGTTTTTAACTGTAACTGTATAGTTTTTAACTAAAACTTTACAGAAATTATAACCCGGTAACAGCATTATGTAGTTTTATTTAAATGGAAATCAGCTCTCTGATGGTAGTAATTCCAGTTTCAAAGCGAGGCAAATCACTGGTAACATCTACTGTTTCATTTCAGCAGGGGAAGAAGTTTATTCATATATATTTCTTTTAGATCTTAATATTTTTGTCTAGAGACACTAACTTCAAAAAAACTTTCAAAGGAATTGAATAAAGGTATGGGTAAATTAGATTAGTCTTTTAATAACTGGGATATGATGACTTTTCTAAATATACAAGTTTTCAAAAATGACATTTTACTTTTACGAGAAGTGTTATGGGAAAAATTTGAAGCAGAAACTATAGCTGAGTGGTATAGGTTTCAGTCAGACAGAACTGGGATGGAATCTGTTCTGAAACTGCTTAGCCTTGTGACCTTGTTTGGGCAAATTATTTAACCTTTCTAAACCTTAGTTTACTCATCTGAAAAATGGAAGTAATATTAGTGCCTAACTCACAGATATAGCAAAATTTAAATAAGATAATGTACATAAAGTTGTGGAGTGTAGTTTTTATAACATCAGTATGTGGTACTAAATATTAAATGTTAATGATATTAAATTATTAAATATTAGATATATAAAGCTAAACTTTAAGAAATGATATTTCATTAAGGAAACTGAGTTTTATAGAAGCCAAGTACCAAGTTAACTAAGAATAGAGTGTTTTCCCAATGTTTAAAGGGATAGGCAAATAACCTTTTGACTCTCTGAGCAGTACCATAGCAGTTGGCAAGAACAAGCACCTTATGAAAGGCGGAAAAAAGGTTACCAAGAAGAAAGTGGTCAGTCCATTTTCTGTGAAAGATTGATATGATGTGAAAACATCAGCTATGTTCAATATAAGAAATAGTGAGAAAAGCACTAGTCATTAGAACTCAAGGAATCAAAATTGCATGTGATGACCTCACGGGTTGTGTTTTTGAAGTGAACCTTGTTGATCTGCAAAATGAAGTTGCATTTAGAAAATTCAGGTTAATTACTGAGAATGTTCAGTGCAAAAACTGCCTAACTGCATGGATCTTAGCATGACAAAATGTGCTCCATGGTCCAAAAAATGGCAGACCATCATTGAAACTCATGTTGTTGTCACCACTTGATATGGCTATTTGCTTTGTCTGTTCTGCGTTGGTTTTACTAAAAAACACAATAATCTAATTTGGAAGACCTCTTATGCTAAGCACCAACAGGTCTACCAAATCCTGAATAAATGATGGAAATCATGACCTGAGAGGTACAGACGAATGACTTGAAAAAAGTGGTCATTAAATCGATTGGGAATAAATAAATTGATTGCAGAAAGAATTAGAAAAGACATAGAAAAGGCTTGCCACAAAGAGAAGAGAAAGAGCAAGAAATTGGAAATTATTTGATAAAATAGTGAAAGAAAACGTCCCTAATTTGGTTAAGAAAATAGACATGCAAGTCCAGGAAGCAAAGAGAATCCCAAACAATAGGGATTCAAAGAGGCCCACTCCAAGACACATCATAATTAAAATGTCAAAGGGTAGAGAGAGATAATCTTAAATACAGCAAGAGAAAAGTAGTTACCTACAGGGGAGTTCACATAAGACTGTGTCAGTGGATTTCTCAAAAGAAACTTTGCAGACAAGAAGGGACTGGCAAGAAATAGTCAAAGTCATGAAAAGCAGGGACCTACAGCCAAGATTGCTTTACCCAGCAAAGCTATCATTTAGAATCGAAGGGCAGATAAAGAGCTTCCCAGATAAGAAAAAAACTAAAGAAGTTCATCATCACCAAACCATTATTATATGAAATGTTAAGGGGACTTATTTAAGAAAAAGAAGAAGATCAAAACTATGAACAATAAAATGGCAATGAATACATATCTATCAACAATTGAATCTAGAAAACCAACTAAGCAAACAAGAACAGAGAGAATCATGGATAGGGAAAGCATTTTGATAGTTGCCAGATGGGAGGGTGGTATGGGGAATGGGTGAAGAGGTGAAGGGATTTAGAAGTACAAATAGGTAATTACAGAATAGTTATAGGGATGTAAAGTACAGTATTGGAAATGGAGTAGCCAAAAAACTTATACACGTGACCCATGGACATGAACAATGGTGGAAGGATTGCCTGAGGCAGTGGGGGCTTTTGGGTAAAGAGGGGCAAAGGGGGAAAAATCAGGACAACTCTAATAGCATAATCAATAAGATATAATTTAAAAAAAGAATTTAAAAGTGCAAATAAAACAAAGAAGTATGTTCAACTACAAGGGGAGGGAGTCACAGCAAGGTATGAATACTATAAACTCATGGAAGGGATCCAGAGAAGGAAAACTCTGACTCCAAAAAACCTCCGCTGCCTTGCGGCATACCTCTTCAGGGGAAAGGCTAAGGGAGTAAACCCCGACAGAAAATCCGGAGCCGGAGTCCCTAAGGCGGTTTGACGTTGTAGTCAACACCGGCAACTCCTGCGGCGCACCTGAAGCCAAGCTGTATTGACTCCGTCTTTCCCTTGGACCCTTCAGCTGCGAAGAGAGGGTGGGTCTGCTGCATGGGCAACAGCAGACCCTCCATATCACCCTGCCCAGGCTCTGTAGCTTCAGCTTCACTGGAGAGGACACTCCAGCGTCATCGCAAGATGTCGATTCAACACGAGAGGAGACAGATACCATGTCACTCCCGAGTCGAACTGCACAGCCATTCTCGGCAGTGCAGATAGACTCTTAAGAAGCTACACCATCGTCTCTCGAGACGGACGGCTGCCGACGACGACGACATGGAAGGGATCATTAAAGGTTGTCTCAGAGGCTGCCTAGTATAAAAATTTTCATCCATCAGACTTATTCTGCTTGCTCTGAAGTCATCACCTAGCTATATTTTGAATATAATTTCATGTTATATATGACTTGTTTATAAGGAAAGTATACTGATCAGCACACACAAACTTCTCATTATTTATTAAATTGTGAAGTATTTTTAAACACTTGAATTTTGTCATTTGCCAACCTTGTGAGTTTGGTTAGTGAGATTCAGTGTCCCTAAGGTGGGTCAGTGACTAAACCTAAACTTGTGACCAGGTTCAGGGCTGTAGTCTTCTCTTCAAAGGGTCCACCTCAGCTGCCAGGAGTCCTCCTTGTGCAATAGGAATGGCTGCATAAAATACCCACATGGTGTATACAGGTAACTTAACTTGTCAGCAAACTTGGATGTAAGGAACATTTTTCCTCCAACACAACATCGAATTTTACAGTAATAATTCTATTAAAATACATACATACTTACCTCAACAGCTGGGTATTTTATCAGTCTAATATCTGCATTCAGCTTACTTAAAGATAATCTGATACACACTCTCGAAATCCTTAATCATATCTTTTCATATAAGGTAATGTTTATTCTTTTACCATATGAGGTAATATTCATAGGTTTCAGGGATTAGGGTGGACATATATTTGGGGGGGGTACCATTTAACCCATGATGGGGCATTGTCTGTAAAGAAGTTTAAAGTAATAGTAAAACTGACTAAACATCACTCTACTTTTTATTATCACCACGTGCAGCCCATTTTAAACAACGCTAGTATAAAACCAACCAACCAAACAAACAAAAAACCTTTCCATGGAGCAGATGCTCCTAATACCTCCCCTCATTGTGCCACTTCTGAATATTCCAACATGAAGCATTCAGCCTGCCTTAACTTTTCAAGGCCCCATACTGCATATGGGGCTCACCAATGGCCAGCCACACCCCCTAGTCATGGTATGACTGACTCCTCATCCTTCAGGAATCAGCTTAAGTAAATGTCACCTACTCAAGGAAGATTTCCCTAAATAACCTATCTAGGCAAAGTGTCACCCCCAACTTATATTCTGTATTTGTTTGTTTGTTTCATAGCACTTGCCACACTTTGCAGTTACTTTATTTGTAGGTTAAATCTTTCTATCTCCCTTATTAGTCTGTAAACTCCGAGTCTTGTCTGTCTTATTCTCTCAGTTTTTCCCAGAGCCTGGCATAGTGCCTGCCACATGGTAGATGCTCAATATATGTGTAGTATCATTGCAGTCTCCACAGTTTCTGTGCTACCAGTAAAGATTGCTTGCTCGCCCTGACCAGTTTGGCTCAGTTCATTAAACATCATCCCACAAAGTGAAGGGTCGCGTTTTGATTCCCAGTCAGGCACATGCCTAGGTTGCGGGTTTGGTCCGCAGTCGGGATACTTATGAGAAGCAGCCAATCCCTTTCTCCCTCCCTTCCCCACTCTTTAGTAAATAAATAAATAAATAAATAAATAAATAAATATTTAAAAAATATTGTTTGCTCAACTTTGGACAATTCTTTCTTTATCTCGTGTCCATTACAAAAAGAAATAGCCATTTGTCTAAGACTAGAGACATAGAGAACCATTTATCTCCATAATTCAGAAACAGCTGCCATGGCACGGATTTTAGTAGAGTTTTCCTCTTATTCTCAACTCCAACTCAGACATGATTAGGAATGTTTTATTGTGAAAGTTCAAAAATACTGTAAAACCGAGTCATACAATAAAATATAAATAGGACATTAACATTATGAAGGGGGACCTATACATTCTGCCCAGTCACCACTAGAAATGACAAGAATCTAGTCAGTACCCCAGACTTAACAAGTTCCAAAGATAAATCACCAATTTTCTCTTCAAACCACATACATGCTCCTCTTAATTTTCTTCAGCATTTCTTTTAGTAGCACAGCTATTCACCTGGCTAGTTTCTTAGCACATTCTGCTTCTTCTGCTACAATCGTTCTCCTCTGGCTCTTCCCATAGCAAGCCCCTTCTCATACTAAAACTTAATCTAAATGTCACTTCAAAGACTCTTTCCCTCTCTTCTCTGTATAAGTAGATCTCTCTTCTTTTACTCTTATTTCCATTTATTATACCCTATATGTTTCCTTCATAGCACCTTATCCCAATTCATATATTTGATTACTCTTCCCCATTAGATTTGTAGCCACATGAGAGCAGGAATTGTGTCTTGTTTAATGACATATAAATAGCTCCTAAAGCAATGCCTGGCGCACAGAAGGTGAGTAATTAGTTGTAGAGCAAGTTAAGGTGCCCTATTCTGTTTAGGCCTATGTGTTACAAGTGTGATGCATTTGCACAAAATTGCACAGAAGAAATTCTTATTCCTCCATTTCATGTCCCTTACTTTAAAAAGTCACTTGTATGAGGCTAGTGACATAGAGAGCCATTAATCTCCATAGTGCAGAAACAGCTGCAGTGTCATGGATCTTAATAAAGACAATACTTTTCCCATGATTAGAATATTTTCATACTGAATCTTACAGGAATTTCATAAAGAAATTGAACTGTAAAATACAAGACAGATGAATAGTATGAATGGGTAGGACCTGGAAAGTTTTGCCTGGGGCAACCAGATATTTTCTATACGCTCCCAAGATAAGCTTACAAAAAATTTTTTGCACACTTTAAAAATATCTCACAAAGTTAGACAACATCTGCTGCCTATGCTGGCCAGAAATACAAAAATTATTTATTAAGACATGACTCACCACCCAGAGGCTTTCATTTTCATGAAGAAGAGAGGCCAACTAATTTCAGATAAGCCTGGAATAGTAATTTGACTTAACAGAAAAGTGGGTCCATATTACCCCTCTCTTGGACCTTATGACAGTGTCCAAAGCCATGTCCCTTCACAGCTACACTTTAGGACTGCTTTGCATATCTGGGCTTCCCAGCAACCAGGCCTCATTTGCTATATGCCTCAAGCAGACACACTTTGGGCTAGCTTCAAAGGTCTCATAGCTATGATAGCATTCAAACAATAACAAAGAGTCTTCAGATTTCCTTAGTGTCTATCTTTGAACAGTTCAAAGGCTTCCACATTTTTTTCCCTGGTGCCTTCCCTGTCATGCTATGATGTAAGAAGATCAGAGATTAGAGAACCTGAAGTTCAAATAGTTTGTTCAAAGCCACAGTGAAATTATGTATCACAATCAACCTTCATTCTCCTAACTCCCAAAAGACCATGTAGTTAACCAAGGGGTTTGAGACCCTTTATGAAAAATTTCAAAACTACATATAATTATAAATCTTGAGCATTTTTTTCTAATCCTCTTAACATAGAGAAAAATATATTATTTTGTAGTTTTTAAATAAAATGGCTTTGTGAGAACAGGCTTCTAAATCACCTTGTTCTAAATTCACATAAAAGAGAGAAAAGGACTAAAGAAAGAGGAAAAACTGTCCACATGCCAGAAACTTGAGGAGTTTCTGCTGGTTAGAATGTAGGGGATTCAATTAGAAGAAAGGGCCAGTTCAAGATTCCACTTCTGGAAAATATATTATCACCCTGAGGGAATTCTATGAACATCCCCTTACTTGAGGTTAAAGGCTAAGTTAAGGCAGAGGGAGAGATAACCGGGACATACACTTATATCCTTTTCAATCTCTAATAGAACCCACTGCAATTCCTACTTAAGTATTAAACAAAACTGGACATGCTTATATCCCTCTATGTTAGATGAACAAAGGAAGAAAAACCATGGGACTCTGAAAAGATGCTACAGCTCAAAGGATGAGGTCCCCTTGAAAAATCAGAACAGAAGTGGGTGCTATGTAGAGAAGATTTAGAAAATCCAACTAACAAAAATGTAAGCAATTATGTTCCCTAATGATACTGTATATCCCTGATACCAAAAATAGTGCCTAGCACAGAATAGTTGCTCAATAAATATTTGTTGAATTAATTGGCTAAATATGGTAGAATCCAGAAGGGGGAAACAAAGTAGGAATAGAAACAATTATTAAATAATTCCCCCAAGACTTAAGCCTGCTGACAAAATGAATGAAAAGCAACCACCACCTAGACTAACCAGGCAACACTTTTTAATATCTCAAGGATCAAGAAAAAAGCCTTCAAGAAAAAAGCCTTCAAGAATTCAGATAGAAAAATAACAAAACAGAAACAAAACAGATTATCTCCAAAGGAACTGAACTCAAGCTGGCCTCAGAATTATGCTACCCTATAAAACATAACTCAATAAAACATATCTTACAAAATTCTGAGGATGTTTATAGCTCAAGAGTTCTGCACTCAGCCAAGTTGTCATACAGTTGGGAAGGACTCAGGAATAAGTACTCTTATATAAAGGAGGCGAAAATGACACCACTCAGGTTGTCTGTTCTGAAATAACTGCTCATGCATGTACTGCTAATAAGAACTCAGGAATAAAGAAGAAAGCCATGGCATCAAAAGACAGATGCATAAAATAAATTTATTTTAATATCTAAAATAACTCTCCCAAGAGAAAATAAATAATGTAAAAAAAAATTTCTTTTTCCAAGAGGAATAATCAAGACTGAAAAGGCCAGATTGCATTAAGGAAAACCAAGTGTGGGGGATGGGGAGTGGGAGATAAAGAATGAGAGGAAATAAAATTGTGCTAAATATCCTGTCTTGTGCAGGAGAAATCAAGAGCTGTTATTTTATTGTGATATTGAAGATGAAATGTTATCCTTAAAAGTGAGCACTTTTAGAATAAAAACAAAATGTACAACATCCAAAGCATTAAAGAAAAGTTGAAAGGCAAAGAATACATAGTTCATAGAGTAAGAGACAAGAAAAAGATAAAATCATGCAGAATATGAAAAAAAGATTAAGAAAATAAGATGACAGAAAGAGTCTAAAATTCAGAGCATCTACCAAATCTATCCTTTACCAGAGAAGTTTGTGATAAACAATATGTTATTCACTCATTTATTTTTTCAATAATCTTAACAAATATCATAAAGTCATTAAAATTAGTTTAGTAAAGATATAAACTGTTATAGAAAATATAATAAAAAGATGGATCAAAATTACTTCTATGGTAATTCCAATTGATTTAAGACATAGAAATGTACAAGAAATCTTATAGCATAACAGTTGAGATTATAGATTTTAGAATTGGATGTAGATTTGTATCTCACATCTACCATTTACTAGTGTACCTTAGGCAAACAAATTAATACTCTCAAGCCTCATTTACTCATCTGTAAAATGAGAATGATACTATTTTCTCACAAAACTACTTAGAGGATTATAACAGACTATATATATATATAAAGAAAATCAAGGTATCTGGCATGCCTAGTAAATAATAACTATCAATAGATGTGTGTATTACTTATATATTATATGCATATATTGTACATGTATATAAATATATTGTATACATACAAATATATGTGTTATATATGTTATATATGAGTGTGTGTGCCTATGCATGCATACACACAGAAATAGGGCCAAGAGAAATTATGCCAAAGTATTAATGGTTATATCCAGGTGGTGAAATTTTGAGGGGTGTTTTTGTTTGTTTTCTCTATACTGTTTGCTTCTCCTTCATGCTTTTCTCTATTTTCCAAAAATTTTACAAAGAATATTCTTATTTTTGCAACTAGGAAAGAGTTATTAATTAAAATTAAAATATATAGTAAAATGTTTGTAAGGTATTGATACAAATAGAAAGAACACATTATAACCATACAAAAGCAATATCCATTCTTAAAATGCATAAAATGATCTATAAATGCAGCAGTATCTTTCATATAGCTGGAGTTCAGTTTCAGCAAAACAAAACAACTGTCTTTTGCTCTGAATGGCGAATGCCTTGGACTTATTCCAGAATAATATTGAATTATTCACACTGAATGGTGAATGTCGGGAGTTATTCCAATATGATGCAAAATTAAAGTTTATTTCAGTAAGAACTTTTAAGCCTAAAATCCTACAAATTGAATGAGTTCTGGTAGGTGTATTTGTTCCAAAAACCAGACTCCAAATTCATAGAGACTAGGTGTGGCACTAGGAGACTAAATGTACTAGACAAATGCTACTGGATGGTGAGGGTAGTGGCTGGCAGAGTAGAGGATGATGAAACCAAACACCAATGATTAAAATACCGTCAGCAAATCCATTTGCACCCCAAGCTATCTTTCACCAGAGTAGTGTGTGATAAACAACATTTCATTCATTGATTTATTCTTGCAATTAACATTTATTTAAGGGCCCATTGTTCATACAGTACTATGCTAGGCGCTGGATTTATAGTAGAGAACAAAACAGGTGGAGTCCCTGTGTGTAGAGGGCTGAGAGCCTCCTGGAGAAGACAAATCCTACACAAAGAGATATTTAATTGCAAATTGTGGTGAGTGCTATGGAGGAAAGTAAAGAACATTACGTAAGAATTGGGGGAGGGGATATTTTAGGGAAGGAGAAGGGAGTGGTCAGACATGACCCCTTTGAGTAAGTGACATTTTATTTTTTTATATTTATTTATTTTTAGAGAGAGGAGAAAGGAGGGAGAAAGGGAGAGAAACATCAGTGTGAGAGAGGAACATCGATTGATTGCCTCCAACATACACGTTGACCAGAACCAAATCTGCAACCGAGGCATATGCCCTGACCAGGAATCGAACCTGGCGACCCTTTACTCTGCAGACCCTTTACTCTATGGGACAACACCCAACCAACTGAGCCACACCGGTCAGTGACATTTTAGCTAGGACCCAGAAGATGAGTAAAATCTGGGAAGGGATGGAGGAGAGTATTGCAGGAAGAGATAAAAAGCTTGGAGCCTTGTGGTAATTAAAAGAAGACCAGTGCAATCTTTTATGGATAAGCATGTCTCGGCTTCACCGCTCCTCATCCCAGTGAGAACAGAGAACAATGCAATGACACAAGGCACAGGTGGTAGCAGACACAGGTCTGTCCCTTAGCTGTTTAACTTTATTGCTGGACCTTGTTTCAGCCTCTTTGAAGTCAAAACTATGGATTTGTTTTGTGGACCTCTTGTGAAAGCTCATTATATTTCATTTGTAAAATACCTGCTGTTTTTATGATGTTACATAAGGATGTATGCATAATGTAATAATCAACAAAATGTGACATTTTTACGATTAAAATGCCCATACAGAGGAACAGGAGTAGGAACTCCCCGCCACTTTAGGTAAGTGACAAGAGAGAACTATATCACTCATCTGAATTTGTCATTTCATTCCAGAAGATTAATTATGATTATGAGGTAGGCCATTTATTTTTGTGCAAGTAAACTGTTATTTGCAAGAAAATGGTCTATTTAAAGCTTTCTCAAGGAGAATCCTGTGGCTTAGCCTGAGAACTTTTTTGTGAAGTTTCTAGATCTTCATGGTTTTCACTAAAATATACTCCTGTTTTGAACAACATGGTACTTAGTTAAGTGTCAGAATCAATGGACTAGAATATATCTGGAGTCTCGCCCCACCCCCACCCTGCACTGACCCTAACCACCAGGTGCAAGGTACAATGCTGAACACTTGCATGCAATAGTTCAGTTAAGCCCCGCTTTAACAACCTTGTGAGATACAGTCAATTATTGTTTACAGTAGTTGCATTCCATAACATGGCACTGAACACTGAATTAGAGAATCACAAACCATTGCTGCTAAGCAAAATACAGGGTTAGGTTCCTGAAAACTTCTGGTCATAATATTTTCATCAACTGATCAATACATAACTTTGTTTTATGTTTCTTTTTTGTTTAAAGATACCATATGCAATATATACTGTTGATTCCTTCACATTGAATTCTTCATCAACAGCACTATAACTCATGCCCGAATGAAGCTTATCTAACACGTATTTTCTCCCTCTATTCTCCATGGCAGTCTTCTTGCACTCAGGAACAGTAGACAACGTTTTGGCAATATGCTTGGGAGGTATTTTAAATAGTGAAATCACCAACAGAAAGCGCAAAATTGAAAAAAATAAAACAAACAAAATGTGGTACTAAATAGACCACGAAAAAGAACGCTTGTTTACAGCATGAGAGCTGAAAAAAAAAGGTAAAAGTGTTGCTTTCTTCAACCTCAAGTGAGAAAGTAAAAGCTGGGCAACTCAGATTTTTCTTTGCTCTGCATGTGTCTGCGAATATGGCCAAAAACACCATGAGTATCAATTTGGGGATCATAAAGAGATTTTAGCAAGTAAGTAAATTCATAAAAACAGAATCTGTAAATAATTAAGATCAACTGAAGATTTATGATTTTTATGATTTTCATTATTTAGATGAAGAAATTGAAGATCAGAGAGGGTCACTGCTCCAAGGTCATTCTTATAAAAAGTGGTAGAGAAGGGATTCAGATGCTGTTCTGCTCAGCTCCAAAGTTCCGTCGTCGGCAGCCATCCATCTCGAGAGACGATGGTGTAGCTTCTTAAGAGTCTATCTGCACCGCCGAGAATGGCTGTGCAGTCCGACTCGGGAGTGACACGGTATCTGTCTCCTCCCGTGTTGAATCGACATCTTGCGATGATGCTGGAGTGTCCTCTCCAGTGAAGCTGAAGCTACAGAGCCTGGGCAGGGTGATATGGAGGGTCTGCTGTTGCCCATGCAGCAGACCCCCCCTCTCTTCGCAGCTGAAGGGTCCAAGGGAAAGACGGAGTCAATACAGCTTGGCTTCAGGTGCGCCGCAGGAGTTGCCGGTGTTGACTACAACGTCGAACCGCCTTAGGGACTCCGGCTCCGGATTTTCTGTCAGGGTTTACTCCCTTAGCCTTTCCCCTGAAGAGGTATGCCGCAAGGCAGCGGAGGTTTTTTGGAGTCAGAGTTTTCCTTCTCTGATGTGCCCTGACTGGAAGATCGAACCAGCTACACTTAGCTCGCAGGCCGACGCTCAATCCACTGAGCCAAACCAGCCAGGGCTTAGCTCCAAAGTTAAATATGCTTAATCACTATTATCTCCTGATGTTCATTAACAGAGAACTAGTTAAACAAATTATAACAGTGAAATTCTACAGAAAGTTTCAGAAGGTGATACTCTAGTATTTTATTACATTCCTATTATTTAAAAAGAGCTACCAAATGAGGCCTTGGGTGCTATTCAAGGAACTTTCTATTCATTTTCTCACTTGATTCTCACAATTACCCAAAGAGGAAGATGCTGTCCAAATCCCCATTTGACTGATTAGAAAATTGAGGCCTAGAGATGTTATGTAACTTGTTTAAGATCACATGACAAGTAAGAAAAACCTGGTCTCAAGCTTTTAACCACCACATTATCCTAAATCCAAAAATGAGCATGTGACCAAAACAGCAACAAAAGACAGAAACTGAACATTGGGGAAAATATGACAAAACAAGTGAAGATTATTAAAAATAAGGCAGAATACTAAGTCTTTTGAAGCACTTCTAGTACATGACTAAAAAGGGACGGTAAGGGAGAGATGTGCTTATTCAATGAGAATCTCTTTAGGATGCAGTTAACAAAGATTTTCACAAAATATTTATTTCTGACGCTTATGTTAAATTTTGCTACTAAACAAAAGGATGAGAAAGAGTAGACAACAATGGCATATATAATCGGTATAATACTAAAGAATGAGATATACCATATAAATATTTGAGGAAAGTTTTACAATCTATCAAACAGAAGAGTCCAGATTGTGGAAAGTATCATGTCAAAAAGGCTTGCATTCCAGGCAGTGCAACACCATCATGCTTTTAGAAATACTGTGTCAGCTTCATGTGTTAGCTTAGTAAGTGTCCCTTTCACTGGCTTCTTCCATGAGCTCAAAAATCCATCCGAATTCATGAAAATAGGCTACATGTTAGTTTATCTGATCAGAACACTATTTCTCTTAGGGAAATTAGATCTATCTTAGAAAAATCTGTGGACTAAAAATTTCTCTGGTTTTCTTTCTTAGTTAGGCTCCTTTGGGTGCAAGTAACAAAAAGCTCCTGTTCAAATTATTTAAATAAGGAAAATGTATTATATCAGGTAATGGGTAGGTGATAGGGTAGTTACTAGGTCAGTTAATTTAGCAGCAAACGATGTTATCAGGAATGTAGGGGGATTTTTTTTCTTTTCCTATTTTTCTGCTCTGCCATGTGCAGGCTTTTGTCCTCAGGCTTATCTCCTCATGGTTGCAAGATGGCTGCTGTAGTTCCAGGGTATCTTATTTATCTGCAGGAAATATGTTACAAGACCCCCAGTAGATGCTTGAAACTGAGGATAGTACCAAATCTTATATACTATATTTTTTCCTATACATACATACTTATGATAAAGTTTAAGTTGTAAATTAAGCACAGTGAGAGATTAATGACAATAATAGTAAAATAGAACAATTATAACAATATACTGTAACACAATTTATGTGAATGTGGTCTCTCTCACTCCTATTGCACTGTACTAACTAACACTTCTTGTGATGACATGAGATGGATGATACAATGCCTATGCCGTGATGAAGTGAGGTGAACGACATAGGCACTGTGACGAAGCATTAGGCTTTACTGACCTTCTGACAATACTCAGAATGAGGCTCGTCTGCCTCAGGTGATCGTGGATCATCAGGCCATGATGAGCTACTAAGTGACTAATGGGCAGGTAGCATTTACAGCATGGATACGCTGAACAAAGGAATAATTCATGTCCCGGGCAAGATGGTGCAGAATGGTGTGATATTTTATTAAACTATTCAGAATGGTACTCAATTTAAAACTTATGAATTGTTTATTTCTGGAATTTCCTATTTAATATTTTCAGAGTGTGGTTGACTGTGGATAACTGTGACTATGGGTAACTGAGACAGTGGAAAGTGAAACTGCAGGAACAGGGGGACTACTATAGATGTTATCACATCAAGATGAACCACTTCATTCTGTGTTTTATTGTCAGCAAGGAAAAATCTTCCCCTAAAGGTCCCCCGCTTTATTCCAGCAGACCTGCTTTCATGTGTCATTAGCTAGAATTATATTACATACCCATGCCTAAACCACGATTGGCTTAGACCAATAAAAATTCACCTCCTGGAGATAGGAAGGACCCAGATATCCATATCTCAACAAAACTAGAGTTCTGTTAGCAAGAAAGAATGGGAGAGTAAACAACATACAGGCTCTCCCATACTTCTAAATAGTGATTATTTGATGTCATCACGCCCCTAAGCTAGAGTCAGAAAATATACTGAACGGATATTAGTATCCTATACACATAATAAATGTTATTGGATTGATAATGGAGCTCTTTAATGAGTCACTCTTGCAACATCATATATTTAATTTGGGGGAGCAAGAATAATACAAAAGACTCCTCCACAACCCTTATACATTTGGGTGAAAGTTGCCAATATGATGCCCCATTATCCATGAATACTTTAGAATGTAGTTCCTACAAACATAGATACTCTCCTACATAACCACAACACAACCATCAAAGTTGATATATGACTCCCACCTAATAACCAGAATCTATTTAAGTTCCACCCATTTTCCTAATAATGTCCTTTGTACCTGTAGAATTCAATCCAAGATCATACGTTGCATTTAGTTGTGACCTTCAATCTGGAAAAGTAGTTCCTCAGTCTTTCCTTCACTTTCAATACCTTATGTTTTTGAAGACTACAGGCCACTTTTGTTATCCTCATCCAAAGACATGCTTATTGATTTTAGAGAAAAGAGGAGGGAGAAAGAGAGGGGGAGAAACTTCAATGTGAGAGAGAAACATTGATTGGTCACCTCTCATATGTGCCCAAACTGGGACCAAACTCAACCTCAGCATGTGCCCTGAGCGGAAATTGGACTCGTGACCTTTTGGTTTACGGGATAATGTTCCAACCAACTGAGCCACATCAGCCAGTGTGACAGGCCATTCATTTTGTAGATTATTCCTCAGTTTGGGTTTGTCTTGTGTTTTCTAATGATTTGATTCAGGTAATGCATTTTTGGCAGAGTTATCACAGAAATGATGCTGTGTTTTTTTTCTCATTGCTTCCTATCAAGGGGTAAACAATTTCAATTTGTCCCATTACTAGCTGGTAACTTTGATTACTTGAAAATGTGGTATTTGCCAGGTTTTGCCACTTAAAAGTTACTTTTTTTCACTTGATAATTAAATAGTTTGTGGGAAGTTATTTTGAGACTATGTAAATATCCTGTTTCTCATAAAATTTTCATCCACTAATTTTAGTATCCATGATGTTTCCTGGATGAATTAACTGTTGCTGCAGTGGTTGCCAAGTGGTGATTTTCTATCCAATATTCTTTCTGCATTTATTAGTTAGCATTCAAGTGTAAAGAAAATCTTTCTAGTCGTCCTATTTGCTTATTAATTTATTTACTTATATCAATATGGACTCATGGATTCTTGTTTTATATAATCCTTTACTACTGTTATTTATTTTGAACTCTAATTGTCTCATATTTAGCTCCTTTGAGATGGCTTCTGTGTCTTTTTGACAATTCCCCATAATTTTTTGAGTACTACTTTATTTTTAGTTTTATTTTGGCATAATAAGATGTTCCAAGAGGGGAAGGAGGATTGGGGGAAGACAAAAAAGAGTAAAAAAGTCAAATAGATGGTGACAGAAGGAGACTAGACTTTGGGTGGTGAGCACACAATGGAGTATACAAATGTTGTATTATAAAGTTATACACCTGAAGTTTATATAATGTTATTAACCAATGCTACCTCAATAACTTCAATTTAAAAAGATATTCCAAGCTTGTTTTGTACTGTTTATCCCATCTTTGTGATGAGCTGTTTTTCTTTGCATCCTGATACCTTTTAACAGAGAATAATATTTAGAAACCAAGATGTGGGCACATGTGTGCTGCTCTTGTGCTAAAGGATACACATAGATCTATATATACACATATATACAAATAATACATATGTACAGAATTTTTATATATACATAAAAATATAAAAATTATATGGCTTTATATTTCTATATATTTATATAATACTTATTGGTATGTCTTATATATTTAGATTTTTAAATATCTATATTTATATCGATATATAGAGCCATATTATTTTTCTATTTTTATGTATACATATATAAATTCTGTACAGATATAAGAGTATGTTGTGTACAATATGATATTGTATATATGTGTGTGTGTGCACACACATACATGCATTTAAATCTATATTTCTTTTTATTCCTATCTCTATTTATTTACTTATTTATTTATTTTACACATTACCTCATTTATTCTCATGACATACCTATGAGGTAGGGAGGGGCAGGGACTGTCCCTGTTTTACAGAGGAGGAAGTTGAAGCACACAGAGGTCAAGTGATTTGCCCAAGGTCACAGACAGCAGCCAAGCTGAATTGGATTCCAGAGCTGGCCCTTGGTTCATCTGGGGCCCCCTGCAGCAAGTGCCAGACACCAGGATGTCCCCAGTGCCGTAGCCTACACACAGTAGACAGCAGCCCTCTTGCACTAAGCTCACTGCAGGCTGGGCCATGCCCTCCCGCTGACTTCCTCACCCTGCCCTGTAGGCCTGGGACATTGCAGTTTAGGGCTCAGGATACTCAGGGAATGGGGCTGAGGGGCAAAGGAGAGAGAAGGATGGTTGGGATAAAAAAATAAAACAGGCGGCTCAGTTGGTTGGAGCATCATCACTTACACCAAAGGGTTGTGGGTTCAATTCCCTGGCAGGGCACATACCTAGGTTTCAGGTTCAATCCCCTGTCGGGCACATATGGGAGGCAACCTATTGATCTTCCTCTCTCACATCAATGTTTTTCTCTCTCTCTCTCTCCCCCTTCTTCTCTCTCAAAAATCAATAAACATATCCTGAGGTCAAAATTAAAAATAATAATTAAAAGAAAATGTAGAGCAGAACATAAAACTCAGAGGCTGGGCAGATAGGTCCATGGCTAGGTTTCAGGTGGGGGGTGTACAGCAGGTGGTGGGAGACCATAGAAAAGGGGAAGCTTGCATGCAAGGTGTATGTTATTACACATACTTGTACACACACCTAGATATAGTATTACTACACATAAAAATATATGCTTTTCACATACTCACCTCCCGCCAAGAGCTGCAAGAGCCAGCGGTGGTGCTAGTAGGCATGGGTGAGCAGATGGGCCTTTGTTAAATATGCACTCTAAGGTCTAGGTACATATCTACACATACTACAGACACAGTACCACTCCCAGGTACTGTACATAGGCTTAGGCCAGGAACAGGCAAAAGGGGTTCCTCTCTAGAGTGTCCCCTCCAAGTCACTCTGAGTCATACTTTTTGCTGAAGGAAGAAGGGGCTAGAGAAAAGAAAAAGGTAGGAGTCTGGGGTGTGATAACTGTGGCTTTTACCTCATTTTGCCCCCAAAGACTTAAACCCTCCTCATTTTCTCAGGGAGGTGAGTCACTTATGGCTGGTGGATCACAGGGTGGGGGCTACTTCTGCTGAGAGGGACCTACATCTGTGTGTGTGCACCTGTAAGACTGTGTGTGAGCACTTCCCTGGGTAGGGATGCGTGTCCACCTCTCTGTCCTCTGAGCTCTCAGCCACAAAGACAGCGAGAACCAGAAAGCTGCCAACTAGGATGGTGACCCCTGTGTGAGCCCTGAAGGGAAAAGAAGAAGGGAAGAATGAAAACTCTGAGGTCAGAGCAGACCTAGCTGGGAAAAGAAGGAAGGACATGGCAGGCGCCCAAGGCTGCCCTTGGACTGTCATCGTCTTGTAAACAAGCTTGTTTAAATTCTCATTAGATAGAACAAGTAACACTACAGTTTGGGGGTTGGGCCAGGGAGTTACCTAAGTCCATCTATCCAGTCCACCATGGCCAGCAAGTTTTATAGTTTTGTGTTATTGTTGATTTTTTGGTGTGGAGTCTACATAACCTAAAACTGGGAGGCACCCCCCAAAAAGCCAAATTGTGAGCCCTTGTATGTGTCAATTTGAAAATTGGCTCAGGGTCTGTAGATAGAATAACCATACTCAAGGTTGAGAATACTTTTGTTCCATTCACATTTAGTCTGTTTGTGTGTGTGTGTTTTTTAATAACTTAAAATTGTTTGCTTCCTACTTCCTGGTCTCAGAGCTGGGTCTGGGACTGGGGGGCATAAACCTCGATGCTGTCCGCAGTCCCTGTGGCTGAATTCTGCCTCATAGAAGCTGCTCACTTGGCTGCCAAGAGTGTCTTGCTGACTCCTTGATGCTGCTTGTCCCTGGCATCAGAGGACTTATAGCGTCTCGCTGCTGGCTTGAATTTGGTTGGCTTCTTTGGGACCAGAAGGGGTGGTTTCTTTTCTTACTTCCTCTTGGGGGTCTCCACCAGCTGCCCGCTATTGGGCTTGAGGTGGTGGAGTTCATCAAACTTCATGCTGATGTCCTTGATGGAAAGCTGTAGCAGGTCCCAGAACCCTGCCAGTTCCTAGGCTGTTGGATGTGGGTTGGCGTCAGGGTTCAAATTTTGCTCACAGAGACTCCAGAACTGCTGGAATTTCTGGGACACTCTCCACAGCACTGAGGACTTTTCCAAGATTGTTCTCTTTGGTTTCCTTGTCCATCTGGCAGCACGAGTCTTCCCGCTGCTCTGTTTCTGCCTGCAGTAGCTCCAAGAACCAGTAGTCATCACCCTACAGTTCCCGGGCTGTGCTGGCTCTGCCTAGAAGTTGGAGGAGATCTTGAATTAAGGGTCAGGTGGGGACAGCAACAATGCCTCTAGGGCAGGGTTGCTGTTGTCTCCATAGGAGAGGTAGTGCTTGATCTGGACAATCCCGGGGGCAGCCGAGCTGATGGAGTGGGGGTGGAGGGTACAGTCCGAGAGGCTCCTCTTGGATGCCTTACAGCCCAAGTCATAGTTATCCTGGGTATCTGAATTGGTGACCTGTTGGGAGGACTCTCTGTGAGAAGGAGTGCTATTTCACCAGTCATTCTCTACCTGAACCCCAAAGAACTGCAATCTGATAGGAGGACTGGGTTCCTCTTTTGGCACTGGCTGAATGCAGTCAACTTGTGTTCCTAGAGATCAGTGATTTTCAACAGGTGTGCAATAAGAATTATTTTTAAAAAGATGCTATTTATTTATTTTTAGAGCGAAAGGAAGGGAGAGAGAGGAAAAGAGAGAGAGAAACAACAATGTGTAGTTGCCTCTTGGAGGCCCTCAACTGGAGACCTGGCCCGCAACCCAGGCACATACCTTGAACTGGCGACCCTTTTGAGTCACAGGCCGGCATTCAATCCACTGAGCCACACCAGCCAGGGCAAGAATTTTTAAAACATGCAATACCTGACTATTTAGTCAGGGACACTGATCTCTTTTCCTTTAGATTGCCAAATAAAAAATAAAAAAAATGACAACAACCAACACAACAATAGCGATCTGATGTGAATGAATCAAAATTATACCTTTTTTCTTTTTTCTTTCTTTTTTGTTTTGGTCAGATTGGCAAAAAAAAAAAAAAATCTTTTTGGTGTGCTGCAGAATTTTAGTAATTAAGTTATGTGTGCCATGAGATGGAGAAGGTTGAAAGTCACTGCTACAGATGATGATGGCCTCAGGGTGGGCTTTGGAGCTGGTCAGCACCCCTTGTTCACTCTTCAGAGCTGCAGGTTTGGCGGTGGTTCTGGGGCCTTGGAGGCTGGGGTTACTTTGCCCCATGTCACAGTGGGTGGTTGAGTACTGCTGTCCAGGGTGTCCCACAAGTTGCTCAGGCCCAATTGGCTTATCACCTTGCTCTTATGGTCCTGGCTATCCAGCTAGGTGTCCTGGGCAGACCTGGTACTGCTCTGGATGGTGACTGAGAAGAAGGGCTTTGAAAAGGTGTTTGGAGGGGTTGGTGGTGGAGTGTTCTTATACACCATTAGACATGACGACTGCGGAAGCATGCAGCTGTTGCTGAAACTACTGGCGCTGGGCAGTGGGGAGAGCCACCTTTATATATTTTAAACCATGAGGTCATACTGATAATCCCAATTTTAGTATAACATTAAAGGGCCAGTCTAGTTTTCTCCCTTTCCCTATTTGTAACTCCCACAGTGAAAATATCCTCAATATTTACATATTAAATCAATTGCTCCACATTCTCCAAAGTGATTAATTGCCTGTTTCCATGATGCCACCTCCCCAGGCAAACACTCTCCTCAACCCACTCACACTTGAACAACCTGCAGCCAGTTGACACTGCCCTTCATCCCTCTTCCCTGTGGATACCTATCTTGCTTAGCCCCACCTAGTGGATTTTAGACTGAATTATTCAGGAAGAGAGGGAATCAGGACAGGAAGGCCAGCAAGGAGTCAGATAGTTGGGCAGGCCCATATATTTACTTTTGAATAAAACTTCCAGGTAAAGGTATTTTAACCAAAAAGACAACTGTAAGAGTGAAAAATGTTGGGGATAATGACAAACCAGTGGAGATTATAGTTTGGAAGAAGCAGACCCTCATGACAATTTTTAAATAATAAGGTAAATATAAATTCTTATAGTTTAATGTGTTATGTTTTCTTTCTTCTAAATATTTGTGTCCATAATTTTTAAATTAAAAATATCACACCTCTTAAACTAGAGCCTTGCTATTCCAGGTGTAATCCACCAGCATCATCTGGGACTGTGACAGAAATAGAGTCTCAAGCCCCACCCTAGCGATACTGAATCAAAATCTACATTTAACAAGATCCCCTACGTGATTCATCTAAACTTTAAAGTTTGAAAAGCCCTGAGTTCCAACATTTATCATTTTGTAGCAAAATTCATCTTGGTCTCTCCTACAAAATGTAGGTAGTGAAAGTCCATCTCCTCTAGATCTAGCCCCAGAAATTGGAGATAAAAGTAAATACAACCTCTATCTCACTTCATATACTATTATTTATATTCATTCACTTCCTTCTACCCTTCTTATCTGCCTCTCACCCTCTTCCCTTTTTTCTCTCATTTTTAAACATTTAGTTTACCTAAATAGCTGGTAAATACCTTTAGGAAAATAACTATTTGCCCCATACGTTTACAGTTTAGTAGCTAGATACCAAAAAGTCTGGCTAGTGATTTACAAACTAACTTCTGAGAGAACTATATTTAAAGAGTACAATGAAGAAAAACCCAGTTAGATTGCTGTGCTTTGAGAATTAGCTTCAAATGAGAGAACTAAATTATTTTCCATTATTTTTCTTAATGCAAAATGTCAACATTCTGAAATCAGACAGACCTTGATTAAGGATATCAGTTTACAACTTGCTGGCTGTGTAAACTTGGGAAAGTCTCTTAAACTCTCTGAATTTCCACTTCAGTGTTTGGAGTGCTTAAGCTCATGAGCTTTGGAATAAGAAAGCTTAACTTTGAATCTTGCTTATTCCTCTTAGCTATGTAGACTTGGGCAAGCTATTTAACTTTTGATACTCAATGAAATACAGACCTACTTCAGAGGGTTACCGTAGGAAAATGTATTTCAAGTACTTAACACAATGCCTTGGCACCTAGTATGTGTTTAATAATTGTCAACTCAATGTTCTTGTCTCAAGTTTGAAATAAGGGTAATTATATGTAGTAAGGGTTGTTATGAGAGCTTAACACAAGGTCTAAAAAGTGTCTGGCACAAAGTAAGTGCTCAGTAAATATTAGCTATGACAGGCTCGTAGAGTTGTTGTGAGGATTGAGTGGAATAAAATAGTGTGATACTCATGATCGTTATTGTTCCCTCCAATTAGGGGGAAAGTCTCACCACAGGTTTCAGAGACTTTTGACTCTGCTGTAACCTGCAATTTTTAAACCCGTTCTACATTGTACTTAAGTTCTGTACTTATTGCTTATTTCTATGCTAGCATGATACAGAAGGCAACAGCTGAACATTTCAATGTGGATCTGGCTTGGGTAATGCCCCTCTTACCCTAAAATCCTGCTCTTGATATGGCCAGCACCATCCAGTACTTCCTAGATCAGTGTCTGGATTTGGACTGCAAAAGAGAAAAGGAAAAGCAGGTGAGAAGAAATGTTCCAAAATCTTCAAGATAAACAGCAAGGACTGCATCTGCCTAGGAAATAACTTCTTTAAAGACCATGCAAAGGATAAGAGAGGGAACAGTGGAAAGAGCAGCATCCAATTGCTATGGCAACTAAAATTTTGCAAATAAATACTTCAACATAGCTTGTTTCTCAAACAAACTGATCTATTCTTTCTATTATTTGGTTCCTTTTCTGCTTCCTTGTCCTCATTAGTGTACACCCATTTGTATCATACTTTGGAATGAAAGGAAAAGTGCTCCTTTTTGAGCTGTACTATCCCCTTCCCCCAAATAAAATAAAATAAAATCTTGCAATGCATTGTTTGTGCACACACTGAGACAGGAAGTGTCCCTATTATATATCAGGAGCTCTGTCCCTTCACGTGAGTCATCATACCGAGCTCCTGAGGGTATGGTAAGCCAAGAACCTCTCTAAAATTCTGACAATCAAAGCAATAAAGTTCTTGTGAGTCACCAGATTTCTCTAAGCTTCCTTTTCCCAGTGTGCATGAGGTAAATGCCGCTCTAAATTATAAGGAATGTGGGCAAGGTTTGAATCATTTGTATTCATATTCAACTGACCCAGTTTGGACCCAGTGTCCCTTTCCAGTCTATGCTCTCACTGGTCTCCTGTGCTATAGCCAAACACGTCTTCTTGTTCCTGGCACACACACTTTTTTGCCTTGGCTCTTGCCATTCTCTCTGCCTGGAACGTCCTCTCCCCTTCTCTCCACTTCCTCCTATTTTATCAAACTCTCATGTGCCTTCTTATATGTCTCAAATCAAATAGCACCCCTTTCCACAAAGCCTTCTCTGATTACCACAGCTGGTAAAGATCTTGCTTTTCTTATTTGTGTTCTGGTGTTTAGAGTTTTTGTGTGCATCTTTCATTCCCCCATACCCTTGCGGAAGAGTTGAAGTCCCTTGATACCCCAGAGCATTCTAAACAATAAGTGGTCTTTTTATTTACATGTATCCTTCCCGAACCAACCCATGACTTGACTTATAAAGTTTTTGATACCATGGGACATGTCTTGTTCCCTGTGACACACCCAGCATCTAGCTCATTGCTTGGCACATAGTGCTCAAGAAATATTGGTTGAAGTAATGAATAAAAGTAGATGTTTTGTTGGAAATGAATTAGATCTGTATTATGAAACTTGAAATTAATGGGAAAGTATAGTATTGAGTAGTTACACATGCATGGAATTCATTTATTCATTAATGAGTAGAGAACTAGATAAATTACAATCTTGACTTCATGGGGCTTATGTTTCAGTAGGACATGCAGAGAATTAACCAACAAGAAAATAAATAAATTCAGATTGAGATAAGTGTTGTGAAGGAAATATAATAAATAGGGCAATAAAATAGAACCAGTTAGAATATGAGGGGGAACCCCAAAAGCCCAGAATTTATCTATACAAAATTGTGTATTTATTCTTATATGTTTACATTTCAGTCACCTTCAAAGTACTCTCCATTTGATGTGATACACCTATTGAGATTTTTTTCCACTGCTCAAAACATTTTTTGAAGTTATTGATTTTGATGCCTTTTAGTCCTTCAGGGACTTTTTTCATTGGGGAAACAAAAAGTCACTACAGGCCAGATCTGGTGAATAAAGGAGGTGGTGCACAGGGGTCATGCCATTTTTGGTCAAAATCTGTTCAACATTTAACATGGTGTGGGCAGGTGCGCTCGTAAATCACCCATCATGAAATGGGCAACCACATTGAACGAGTCTTCCAAAAAAATTCACTGAAGCCAAATGCAGCCTCTCATAATACCAGTTGGTACAGATACAGATAGGTTCCTAGAACACTCACCTATTGGGAGGAAGCCTGTACTACAAGGAGCTCACCCTCCAGAAGATAATTCTGGTTTTTTTGGGTCTCCCCTCCTAAGTGTTAGTTAGAGTCTTATTTGTAGTATTTCTCAATCTCTGCACTATTGTCATTTTGAACCAGATCATTTTTCTTGCAGGAAGTGGCCCTGTGTATCATAGGATGTTTAGTAGTATCCCTGGCCTCTATCTACGGAATGCCAGCTACATATAACCCCTCCTGTTGTGATAGTAAAAAATGTCTTTAGACATTACCAACTCTCTGCGGGGAGAGGCAAAAGTACTTCCAAATGGGAATCCTGTGTTAAAGTAACGCACATCTCTTTGAGTTGTGACATGAACTGAGACCTGAAAGACAATACAAAAACAAACTTTCGAAACTAGTGAAGTGTATTCCAGGTGGGAAACTAGACTACAGCGCCAAAAACAAACACACAAGAAACCCAAACAAAAAATACAAACAAAAAAAAACCCCCTCCAAACCCACAAAACTATAGTAGTTGAAGATAATGAGGGAGGAGGGGAATGATATATAATGTGTTTAGAGAGGAAGTCAAAGGCTCAATATGTAGTTGTCATATAAGGAAGCCGAAATTTCACTTTAAAGCAATTGAGGCCATTAAGAATTTTAAGAAGAGATGTAACATGCTCTGATTCAAAAGATCACTCTGACTATAGTGTGGCAAATGGACTGGGCAAGAGTAGAAGCAAGGAGACCGATGAGCAGGCTGTGGGAACAATCCAGGTGAATGACGACGAGGCTTCAGTCTAGGGTAATAGCAATGGTGATGCAGATAACTGAACAGATTCATGATATCAAAGAAGTATAAGACAAATAAACCCTGGCTGGTTTGGCTCAGTGGATTGAGCGTCGGCCTGCGAGCTAAGTGTCGCTGGTTCGATCTTCCAGTCAGGGCACATCAGAGAAGGAAAACTCTGACTCCAAAAAACCTCCGCTGCCTTGCGGCATACCTCTTCAGGGGAAAGGCTAAGGGAGTAAACCCCGACAGAAAATCCGGAGCCGGAGTCCCTAAGGCGGTTTGACGTTGTAGTCAACACCGGCAACTCCTGCGGCGCACCTGAAGCCAAGCTGTATTGACTCCGTCTTTCCCTTGGACCCTTCAGCTGCGAAGAGAGGGGGGGTCTGCTGCATGGGCAACAGCAGACCCTCCATATCACCCTGCCCAGGCTCTGTAGCTTCAGCTTCACTGGAGAGGACACTCCAGCGTCATCGCAAGATGTCGATTCAACACGGGAGGAAACAGATACCGTGTCACTCCCGAGTCGGACTGCACAGCCATTCTCGGCGGTGCAGATAGACTCTTAAGAAGCTACACCATCGTCTCTCGAGACGGACGGCTGCCGAATAATAAGACAAATAGTACCACATAAAAATAAACACTGCCAGTTCAGAACAGAACAACCTATGAAGTGGTAAACTAGCTCCTTTCTCTACCTCTCGTAGGTCTGCATGGTCTATTGTCTCCATTTTCTATGCAGATGAGTTCCTGTGCCTCCACCAAGCTTTAGCTTGCACACGGTTTTGATTTACCGTGTCCTAGCCTCTACAGTATCTTTTGGTTCAAGCACCCACCATTTGTTAATTGCCTCATTCTCTCAGCTTCTCAATTCCAAATTGCTCACTGGTCTAGTTTGCACTGAGTTGCCCTCTTTCATAGGGCACATGGAAAGAGCAAATTCACTAAAAATGGAATATGAACGAGAAGACAACGTTTGACACATCTATTGGATGTGACAGGGTATTTTTTAAATCTGTGCTAATTTTTAAAGGTATTTTTTAATTGTGGTAAAATACATGTAACACAAAGTTTGCCATATAACCATTTTTAGGTGTGAAATTCATTGTAATTAAACATATTCACAATGTTATGCAACCATTACAGATATCCATTTCCAGAACTTTTTCATCACTCCAAACTGAAACTCTGGACCCATTAAATGATAATTCCTCTTTCTTGCCTTCCCCCTGGCCAGTAGTAACCTTTATGGTACTTTTTGTCTCTTTGAAATTACATACCCTAGTTACCTCATATAAGTGGAATCATACAGTATATCTGTTCTCTAGTGGTTGGTTTATTTCATTTAGCATAATGTCCTCAAGTTCATTGATGTTGTAGCATGTATCAGAATTTCATTCTTTTTTAAACCTGAATATTCCATAGTATATCATATTACATTTTATTTATCCTTTCATCTTTTAGTGGAATTTGAATTGTTTCCATTTTTTGGCAATTTTGAATAATGCTGCTATGAATAGGGGTGTACAAATATCTGTTAGAGTCTTTGCTTTCAATTTTTTGGAGTACACACCTAAAAGTGGAATTGCTGCATCATATAATAACTCTAAGTTTAACTTTTTGAGGAACTGCCAAACTGTTTTCCACAGTGGCTATATACTATTTTTTATTCTCACAAGTAATGCACCAATAATTGTTATTTTCTTTCTTTCTTTCTTTCTTTCTTTCTTTCTTTCTTTCTTTCTTTCTTTCTTTCTTTCTTTCTTTTTATAATAGCCATTCTGGGTGTGAAATGGGACATTTGTGCATCTTTTTTGACAAAATAGACGTTTCTTCAAAATAGAAAAGTCCTTGGCCTATTTTTGAATGGGGTTGTTAGTTTTTTGTTGGTGTTGAGTTGTAGGAGTTCTTTATATATTCAGAACATTACTCCCTTATCAGATATATGATTTGCAAATATCTTATTCTGTGAATAAGATAAGAATTTTTAAATTTAGTGCCTGCTAAGGCTACTGCAGTGAAATAAATGCACCCAAATCAGCTCTAGTCTTGTACTAGCTTGATCAGGAGGTCTGAGTCAAGGTGAGACTGGGCTAACACAAGTTCATATCTAGTCCAGAGAACTCCCTGAGAAGCGGGTTGTGTTTCAGATTTACTCCAGATATTTTATTTTCCTCCTTTGAGCATCAGAGAATCAAGGCACAGAAAGCCATAAAGAGAGTCAAAGTAAGACTAGAAATAAAAGACTGTCATATTATTATCACAGGCTACACTGGATTATTCTGTTTATTTCTTCAATTTGTCTACAAGTTTCTTGGTGGCAGGTACTGCTATATACATTTAAAACTAGTATTCTCTTCAGTACCTAGCACCTTAGTCTTTACATAGCAAATGCTCAATAAATCGTTAATTGGCTTATTGGTTGATTAGCAGTTCCTATTTTTATAGTAGATTATTATGAAGCTGTCTAAATTTTCTCATAAAAATAATAACACATTGCATTCCTGACTATTTGATGCCAAATAAAATTTAAACATTTCACTAAACACATAGGACAGGAAAGCTGAAATTATAAAGTTTAAAATAATTTCTTAAAATATAGTTATTCTACATAGCTTATAAAAAAATTTTAGGCAGAATTCTAATACGCCCCCGACCTCAATTCCTGGCTCCTGATATATTTTCTTTTAGGAAGGAGCATAGAAAACTCAAGTTGTCTCTAGTAAGGAAGTTTAGAGTCCTTCAAAAGATCAGAGGGAGAGAAAAATCTCAGAAACGTACATATCTGAGCCAAGCAAATAATTTAAACTGAGAAAAAAAATGAGGACTAAAGCCATCTTAAAGAAACTATTAGAATTGGTTAAAATATCATTTCCAGAAGGATATTAAGACTATTTATAACCATATTTTAACTAGAAGTAAGTTTGAAGAGAAGAAGGAGTAGAAGTTAAGTTCAGTTTAGAACATGGGACCGGAAGTAATAAAATACTTTGGTGTAGTCACTGAGTGGAGAGAAGGGGATGACAAATGGCAAAGAATTCTGACTTCTAATTCATGAAGATCTTAGTTGTATTTTTGGAATATGATTTTGCCTGCTCTTTACTGAGATATATTTGACATATAACTTTGTATTAGTTTCAGGTGTACAACATAATGATTCAATATTTGTATATATTGCAAAATAATCACCACAATATGTCTAGTTAATGTCCATTACCACACATAGTTACATTTTTTCTTGTGATAAGAAGTTTTAAGATTTATTCTCTTGGCTTTTTCCAAATATACAAAATAGTATTATTAACTTTAGTCACCATGTTTCACATTACATGCCCAGGACTTATTTATTTTGCAACCGTGTGTCGGTTCTTGTTTTTTTTTTTCTTTTGGAGTCCACATGTAAGTGAAATTATACAGTGTTTGTCTTTCTCTATCTTACTTATTTCATTTAACACCCAAGGTCTATCTATGTTTTTGCAAATGGCAAGATTTCCTTCTTTTTTATAGCTGAATGATATTTTATTGTGTGTATATATATATATATGAATATATATAATACAGGCTGTAACAAAAGGAGGTTTACAGTTGTGAGTACGTAAAACAAGGTCTTTTTTTTTTTTTTGAAGATTTTAATTTATTTATTTTCAGAGAGAGGGGAAGGAAGGGAGAAAGAGGAGGAGAGAAACATTGATGTGCTAGAGATATATCATTTGGTTGCCTCTTGCACGCCATCAACCAGGGACCTGACCTGCAACCCAGGCACGTGTCCTGACTGGGAATTGAGCCAGAAACCTTTGGGGACACAGGCTGGTATTCAATCCACTGAGCCACACCAGCCTGGCCAAGAATTTATTCTTGTATTATTTATTAATAATTGCATTATTTTTCATATGAACAACTATAAACTTACTTTTGTCCCACCCTGTATGTGTGCATATATATACATATACATATATATATTTATATACACATATCTCATTTTCTTTATCCATTCATTCATCAATGAGTATTTAGTTTGTTCCATGTCTCAGCTATTGTAAATAAAGCAGCAATAAATATGAAGGTACAGATATCTTTCAATTTAGTGTTTTTTGTTTTCTTCTGATAAATACTCAGAAGTGGAATTGCTGGATCATATGGTACTATTTTTAATTTTTTGAAAATCCTCCATACTGCTTTCCATAGTGGCTGCACCAGTTTACCTTCCTACCCAAAATGCACAAGGGCTCCGTTTTCTCCACATCCTCACCAACACTTGTTATTTATTTTCTTTTTGATAATAGCCATTCTAACAGGAGTGAGGCAACATTTCACTGTGGTTTTGATTTTCATTTCCTTGATGATTAATAATGTTGAGCACTTTATCATGTACTTGTTGGCCATCTGTATGTCTTCTTTGGAAAATATCTGTGTGATCCTTTGCCCATTTTAAAGTTAAATTGGCTTTTGCTCTTGAGGTGTATGAGTTCTTTATATATTTTGGATATTAATTCTTTATCAGATATGATTTGCAAATGTTCTCTCCTATTCCTTAGATAGACTTTTGATTTTGTTGATGGTTACCTTTGCTGTGCAAATGATTTTTTTAGTTTGATGTAGTCCTACTTATTTATTTTTGCTTTTGTTGCCTTTACATTTGGTGTCAAATCCAAAAATGATTGCCAAGACTGATGTCAAGGAGCTTGTCACCTATATTTTATTCTAGCAATTTTATGATTTTAGGTCTTACATTCAAATCTTTAATCTATTTTGAGTTAATTTTTTGTGTACTGTTTAAGGTAGTGGGCCAATTATATTCTTTTGTATGTGGTGGTCTAGTTTTCCCAGCACCATTTGTTGAGTAGACTGTCCTTTTCTCATTGTGTATTCTTGGCTCCTTTGTCATAAATTAATTAATCATATATGCAGAGATTTATTTCTGGGCTCTTTTTACTGTTTCATTGATTTATGTGTAATTACAGAATAGCCATGGGGATGTAAAGTACAGTATAGGAAATGGAGTAGCCAAAGAACTTATACACATGATCCATGGACATGAACAATGGTGTGGGGATTGCCTGAGGGTGTATGCAGTGCCGGGTGGAGAGGGGCAAAGGGCGAAAAATTGGGACAACTCTAATAGCAAAATCAATAAAATATAATGAAAAAAAACCCCAAATTATTTGCTTATAGTTTCAGTGGGTTTTAGCAAACAAATTTGAAGACACTAGATATTTTTCTGCCTTTCTATAGGAGAGGCAGTAGAATATAATTACTAAGATCAAGGACATCAGCATTGGACAGACGTGATTTTGTTTGTTGCTCAGGCACTTCCTAGCCTTGGGCAAGTTACTCAAGCTCTCTAGGCCTAGTTTTCTCACCAGTGATACACAGAATCTGAAAGAACCTACTTCAGAGGGATATTGTGAAAATTAAATGAAGTTAGAGCATTTAGCCTACTACCTTATAGGCAATCTCTAACACATTCTGTTGCACAAAGACGTAATAGAAACAACATATCCAACACTTACTATATGCCAGCTACTGTGCTTAAGTACTTTAAGTACATTATCTCATTGAGTCCTTTGATATAGGTACTATTTCTAATCTGAATTTCGCTCTTGAGGAAAATGAGGTTAAAGAAATTTCAGTAATTGAGAGCTATACAAATGCCTAGTTAGCATAATCAACCACAGGTGTGTACATGTAATATGATGCAAACATACGCACGCATACAAATGCAAGGGTAGTCACATACCCATTGATGCTAGTACCACATTTCCTAGCACTTCAATCTGGAATTAATGGTGCTGGAATAACACAGCGGTATTAGTGGAAATGGCTGGAGTATCATCCACTCAACCAGTGTGTGTGCTTTAACGAAAAGGGTGTATTGCAAAAAGCACAACTCTGTCTCTAATTTGCCCTAGGACTTTGAATAAGTCATTTAACTAGGTCTTCGGTCCTGAATTTTCTCATCTGTAAAATGAGGGGGCTGGCTCAGTTCTAGAATCCTGTGAATCTAAGCAGCCTTCAAGCCTACCACCTTGTATAGGCAGTTCTATACAAACATTCTCGCCCCCATGGCAACGGCCACTCAGCTCTCAGCAGCACTGGTATGCTGCTCCACTCCAGCCAGCAGTACTATTTCCATCGCAAATTCCTGAGTGAATGGAGGTCTTGAATGGGGGAGGGATCTGTCGGGTAGAAATCTTACAGACCCTGGTTTTAAAAGAAATTCTGGAATAAATTGTCTGTGGGTGGTGTGTATATGCTAAATCAGAAAAACAAGATCACCCTTTTAGCAGGTATAAGAGCCGTGTTAGCTGAGATGAAATTTAAAGGGTGTTTTTGCCACTAAGTGCTGAGTCAATGAGTGGTGGAGACTGTGGCCCAAGTTCACTGGCATTGGCGAGGATGCCAAAGGAACATCTCGAGAGGGTGTTTAAACCATCCTGGATTTTTGAGAAGTGACTCCGGTATTTATTTCCAAGCTACATAGATTAATAAGACTCTTATTATGATGTACATTATCAGAGCTCCATCTTAGAAGCACAAGTACTCTGGGACAAAAGGACGATGATAAAGGTATGAAAGAAAGAGGACATCTCTTTCCAAGGAAAGCAGGAGACGTCCTTAAAGAGGCTGCCCTGTTATGCCCTGCTCTCAGTATTCAAGCCTTGGAAGAGCTGTTTTCTGAGTCTGTTGCTGATAATGGTATGATGACAATGCTGAATTCAGGGGGAGGAGGAGCTCCTGCTTTTTCTCCTTTGTGTTGCTTCCTTATATTTGAACCGGGAAGTAGGAGGGGACACTATCCTTTTATAACTCAGATTTCAATGCAGAGGATGCTGAATAAGATACCAAGTTTAAAAAGAACTGAGTTTGTGAGAGGAAGTGGTTCCAGGAGAAATGCAATGCGCACTTTGCTAGATTTCCACCTGAGGGCAGCAGCGCTAGCCCACTGAGATCTGCAAGACAAGAGCACTGGAGAGTGTGGGAGATTGGGAACCAGGCTGCTGAGAGTTCTCAGAAGAGGGTTCTGTACAGTTAGAGACAGAGCTGCCTCCTTGGAGCTGAGGGGATCTCAGAATGAATGGGTGGTCTCTGTTGAAGACTGAACAAAGAAACCAGCCGAGAAGTGCAGGAGCTGTAACATTCAGGGCAAACCAAAGCCTTGCAAACTTGTGGAGTTGGAACTCGCTGTTTTTCCTCTTGCCACTAGAGGGCAGAGTATGAAAAGAAGATTTGAGCATCGTCAGCCTTTCAAATGGGCTCTTCAGCCCTAGAAGAGTTCTAAGTTTTAGAGGGATAAATCTTGACCTTGTTAATATGTATATCTGGTCAAGCCATTTCCCTGCTTACACATTTTCAGTGGCTCCCTAAAGTCTCCAGAATAAAGTCTGAGCTGATGAGAATGGCATACAAAGTTCTTTCCAAGTTGTCCTTGGTTTTCCCTCTGCTGGCTACCTGAACATATACAATCCTAGGGGAAGCAGTGAGGTGGAAAGGGCAGGGGTGTTGGAGCCAACCACAAGCCAGTAAATCCTCCCAGGCCCTCCCCTTTCCATCACTACTACCTTCGACTCCACTAATTCCTGTCTACTCTGCCTCTTGGAAGAACTCTGTCACGGCAGGGACCACATCCATCTTGTTCATCTGTATATATATCCTTACTGCCTAGCTTTCTTAGTAGGAGCTCATTAAATATTTATTGATCAAATGAATCACTACATTTATGTCACTGTTATCAGCCTAGTCCACCTTACTACCATGTCTCACCTGGTCTGCAATGGGAAACCAAGGGGTCTCCCTATGTCCTCTCTTTGTTCCCTATAATCTGTTTTATACTCTACAGCAAGAGTGATCTTTCTTCAAGGAACTAGTATAAATCACCCATGGACATGGACATTGGGGTGGGGATTGACTGTGGGAGAAGGGGTGGGTGGGGTGGGGGGAGCAATGGGGTAAAAAGTGGGACAACTGTAATAGAAAAACTAAATAAATCAAAATTTAAAAAAGAGTGATCTTTCTGAAGTGAAAATATGCATAAAACCTTTCAATGGCTTCCCAGTGCTCTTAAAACATCCTTAATACAACACACAAAGTAAGTATAACTTAGCAGTTTTGTCACTTGTTATATAATCATAAGGAAGTTACAAAATCTCACTGAATCTTGGTTTCTTCATCTAAAAAATGTGAACAATAATTATTACTACTTCACAGGGTTGTTGGGAGGATTAAGTAAGGTAATTAATATAAAGTGCTTAGCATAGTCTGTTCTCTGTTGGATAAATGGTAACCCTACGATTATTAGGACCTGAATTATGTTGTTCCTGCCTGCCTCATGCTATTCCCTCTCATTTTTTGGCATCCTCATTAAGCTATTTTCAGATCCTGGAATGCTTCTTATTAATTCTGCTCCTCTCTCTGGTCTCAATGTAAAATTTACCTCTTCTAAGAAGCTGCTTTTTGACACTCCATGTCTGGCTCAGGTGACCCTGCAATGGACTCCCACAGCAGTCTATATAATATCATGACATTGGTTATCCACTCCTGGCATAGTGACTGGCATTTAGCAATGCCTCAAAAAGCATCTGTTTAAATGCCATATGATTTCACTTATTTGTGGACTCTAAAGAGCAAGGTAAAGAGGCAAAAAAGAGACAGACTCAACGATACAGAGATCAGACTGAATGTTGCCAGAGGGGAAGAGGGTTAGAGGACTGGGTGAAAAGGGTGAAGGGAGTAATAAGTACAAACTGGTAGTCACAAAATAGTCATGGGGATGTAAAGTACAGCATAGGGAACATAGTCAATAATACTGTAATAACTATGACTGCCAGGTGGGGACTTGAAATATTGGGAGGTCCTTTTGGCTCTCTGAGCAGAACCATGGCAGTTGGCAAGAACAAGCATCTTATAAAAAGTGGCAAAATGGGAGCCAAGAAGGAAGTGGTTGATCTATTTTCTAAGGAAGATTAGTCTGATGTGAAAGCACCAACTATAAGGAATATTAGAAAAACACTGGTCATAAGAACTCAAGGAACCAAAATCACATCTGATGGTTTAAAGAGTCATGCTTTTGAAGTGAGCCTAGTTGATCTTCAGGATGATGAAGTTACACTTAGAACATTCAAGCTAATTACTGACTATTCAGGGAAAAAGCCACCTGACTAATTTCCATGGCGTGGATCTTACCATGGAGACAAAATGTGCTCTTTGGTCAAAAAGTGGCAGATGATGATTAAAGCTCATGCTGATGTCAAGACTACTGATAATTATTTGCTTCATCTATTTTGTGTTGGTTTTACTAAAAAGTGCAATAATAGATTCAGAAGACCTCTTATGCTCAGCATCAACAGGTCCACCAAATCCAGAAAAAAGAGAAATGCAGACAACTGACTTGGAAGAAGTGGTCAATAAATTGATTCCAAATAGCATTGAAAAAGACATAAAAAAGGCCTGCCAATCTATTTATCTTCTCCATGATATCTTTGTTAGGAAAGTTAAAAGGCTGAAGTAGTCCAACTTTGAATTGGGAAAACTCATGGAACTTCACAGTGAAGGTAACAGTTCTGGAAAAGTTACTGGGGTTGAGACTGGTGCTACAGTAAAACAAACTGATGGATAAGAACCTGCAGCTCAAGAATCTGCTTCAAATTCAAACTTAATGGTGACAAATAAAAAGTCCTGTTTGTGAAAAAAAGTCAAAGGAAATATAGAGAAGACCACTTGGTAAAATATACGATTGTCTAACCACCATGCTGTACCCTGAAACTAATATAAGTAATATCAAATATAGACTGTGATTGAAAAGTAAAATTAAAGTAAACAAACATATAGATATATGTGTGTGTGTGTATGTGTGTGTTGAGTCAACTCTAGACCCACTGGACTTCCTTTCCTTGTTTTTTCTTTTTAAGGTTTTATTTATTTATTTTCAGAAAGAGGGGAAGGGACGGAGCAAGAGAGGGAGAGAAACATCAATGTGAGAGAGAACCATCAATTGGTTGCCTCTCACGCCCCTAACCAGGAACCTGGCCCACAACCCAGACATTTGCCCTGACTGGGAATCGAACCAGTGACCTTTCTGTTTACAAGATGATGCCCAACCTACTGAGCCACACCAGTTAGGGCTCCATGCTCTTTGTATATGTATTTTTTCTTTCTGTTCTAAACAGAACATCATGATTGCTATATTCATATTTCTTTTCCAAGGGAAACTTTCCCACCTAAAGCTTCTATTGAAGAGGAGGCCTAGGTAGCCACAGTTCATGTGCAGTTCATGGAGGTACTTTTGCCATAGCTGACTGGACCAGAATTGGCATCAGATGCAATGGTGGACAATCCAGAACTTGGCCAGCGACTTACAACATACCTGGCGCCAAAAAAAGGAGTAAGTCAGTCAGATTCCCTTTTACTCTCTAAAATTTGAGTTAGAAAAAGGATGAGAATGTGGATATAAATGACAAGAATAAGAGCTAAAACGATACAGAAAGAAAAACCATGAGATAAGCTCAGAGTCATGAGGAGTCAAGGCAATCTATAAATATGAGGAAATAGAATCTAAGAGGTAGAGAATATCACTACAAAGTCAAGACTTTGTAAGTTATAGAAGCGTCTAGCCACTATGTTGTATACCCGAAACTAATATAATATTGAATGTCAACTGTAATTAGAAAATAATACAAAGCAAAGAACAAAAAAAAAAAAAAAACAGTCAGTAATGGTAAAAGAGGCCTTGCCAGGAGAAGGACAGCTAAGTCATGTAATGATTGAGCATCAGGATGAAAATACCAAAAATGCTGTCACTACCTCTTCTGGGCTGTGAGTTTTTCTAGGTTTCTGTGACATAGATCTTTAAAATAAAATTGTTGAGCTAAATGAGTGAGCTGTCCTTTGTAACCCAAAGTGTCTATCTCATAAACCTTTCTCCATTTTGGAAAAACCCAGGCATCTTTCAAAGCTGAATTTCTGGTCCTCCTTCTGTTCGCTCTCCATTAAGAGAACCACTTGTCACATTACTTATAAGTATTAGTTTGTCTCTGTCTACTATGTGGATATCAGACTGTGAATGCTTTGAGAAAAGGATATCTTGTCTGGGTCTCTCAGCAGCATACTCTGTCTAGAGTCATACTTGATATATAAAACTAGGTACTGTTCTAAGTACTTTACAAATTTTAATTTATTTAATCCTCATGAAATCCCTCTGAAGTTAATATTATCACTGTCCTCATTTCACAGGTAGAGAAAATGAAGCACAGAAAGCACTGGCTAAAATGCAAAGTAAAAAGTAGAGTAGGGATTCAAACAAGGAAGTTTGGCATTAGAGTCCATGAGGTTAATTCCAGTGCAACATAGCCTTGAACAAAGAACACTCCTTTGCAAGGTACAAAGCACTTTCATACATATATGAAGATATTAGGAAACCCCTCACCGTTTGTCGGAAACTAGCCAACAGCTCTAGCTCTGAAATGCCAAATACCCAGATTTTCCCTACATGCACAGAAAAATGAAGTACTTATCTAAGTAGAGGGCACATACAGACATATTTTTAAACACCATGACCCCCTTAGAGGTGCTAATGCGTGGTAAGTTGGTTAGATCTTTAGACTAGTATCTAAAGAATCCTTAGAAAATGTATTAGAAAACCTTTCATCAGGGCAAAACAACTACATTCTCAGCTATTCTAAGAACTGAGTTTTTCCATAAAACTGACAATTGAGGGTGTGCATGTGGTGTGACAGGGAAGATGGGTAACGTGAGTAATGATTCCACTTTGTACTATTGTTTTGAAAGGAGTCTGTGTTTAGGGAGCTCTTGCAGATGCCTTTATTGGCAGCTTCAACCGTTTTTTTTGAGTTGCCATGGCAACAGGAAGCCAAACTCTTGGGGGCTGTTTATTAGCGAGTGATAAGAAGCCAAGTGAAAGGAAAGCTCTTTGAGAAGGCCTAGAGTTATGGGGAGGGGGTCGTGGTGGATCAGGGTCTTTATGTACTGGTTTAGGGTAAATCCAGATGTCTCCTGGCACAATATAGGAGTAGCTGACTCTTAATTGCCTATATCTCAGAGATCTGAGTGAGTAACCAGGGGAGAGGTCTGCAGGTAGCAACTGTTCAGCACGAGAATGTTCTTAAGTATTTAATGGTTCTATGTAAGGACAGAGTCTCTGGGGTTCTCGGAAAAGTGACAGAACAGCAGGAAATGCCGCTACCTGAGTAAAATTTACCAGGGAAGTGAGTGTGATTTGTGTTTGGGCTGAACTCCTGGTGACACAGCCATATGGCTTTTGCTGGCTACCATCCTTCAGAGGGTATATTCCTTTTGTAGAGCCGCTAACTTGTATAAAGGATGGTGCTTTCCTCACAGTCACCTTTAATCCCTCCCCCATCATCAGCCAGAACTCTTAAGTGAAGACTCAGGGTGCCCCTACACATCCTTCCATCCTAAGATCAAAGGTCTTGGTCATTTCCCCAAACCACTTACCCACGTCTCTGATTTTCTCCCTAGAGTAGGAGGCTCCAGGGGACCACAGCTGACTCTGCCAGGCACAGAGGGTTGAGTCATCCTGCAGGCGTCAGAGCTGTTACCAACAGCTCTGCTGATCTGTATGCAGCTCCAGCTCCCTCTCCAGTTCAGAGTTTTGGAGCCGTCTTGTTCAAAAGTAAAGAACAGAACACAGATGGCTGGTAACAGGATCCCACAAGGGCCTCTTTTCCCACTGAGCCCATCCTGCTAATCCTTTTACAGAAGAGAAAATAAATGGTGAGTGGAGCAAAAAAGGAGTATCAGCTTCTGCACTTTGGGTCTTAGTGGAAGGCCTCTGAGAACAACTTCTAGCTACCCCTCACACTTTCCAGGCATATTCCCCACCTGGTCCTTCTTTCTCCTTATTCACATCTTTTTCCTTCCTTCCTTCAGTTTTCCATCCTAGTTCCCTATTCTCTGTCGTATCTTTTAATCCGATGGCATATTTTGCTGAAAGCCTTCTATGTTGCCAGGCAATTCTAATCCATACACGTATAAGAAAATCAAATCACTAGACGCTCAGAGTAGCTAACTTTATGTCATCTCTTGGGAGTTCCTTAAGTTTCTTCTCTTCTACTGAGGTAGCATAATGCATTGCAAAGAACACAGGCTTTGGAGCCAGAAAGAAGTGGGTTCCAAGTCCTGTTCTAAGAAGTAAATAAATACATAATAAAAAAATCTGCTTTGCCATTTACTAACTGACAATTTACCTAACCTGTCTGGGCTCCAGGTATGGCAGATGAAGATGTACATGATTGTATCTACATTGCCAGTTGGTTTATAGAATAAATTAGAGGTAAAACATAGTGTCTGGAACATATAATAGATGTGTCCAGTAAATATTAACTCTTTTCCTTTCCTCCCATCTCCGGTGCTCTAAGTGCAAGGTCCCTTTTTCAAGGATCTGAAAACAATTTCCCCATTGAGGAAGTTAGCATCTATGCTCAGGAGTTGAGGATGCAATTGCAGAAAGGTGAGTGGGAAGTGTGTGTGAATGTTTTGCAAAACTAGAGGACCGTCGTCGTCGTCGTCGGCAGCCGTCCGTCTCGAGAGACGATGGTGTAGCTTCTTAAGAGTCTATCTGCACCGCCGAGAACGGCTGTGCAGTCCGACTCGGGAGTGACACGGTATCTGTCTCCTCCCGTGTTGAATCGACATCTTGCGATGGCGCTGGAGTGTCCTCTCCAGTGAAGCTGAAGCTACAGAGCCTGGGCAGGGTGATATGGAGGGTCTGCTGTTGCCCATGCAGCAGACCCCCCCTCTCTTCGCAGCTGAAGGGTCCAAGGGAAAGACGGAGTCGATACAGCTTGGCTTCAGGTGCGCCGCAGGAGTTGCCGGTGTTGACTACAACGTCAAACCGCCTTAGGGACTCCGGCTCCGGATTTTCTGTCGGGGTTTACTCCCTTAGCCTTTCCCCTGAAGAGGTATGCCGCAAGGCAGCGGAGGTTTTTTGGAGTCAGAGTTTTCCTTCTCTCTAGAGGACCAAGACTTTGTAAAAACTAGCATGTGAATATGCTAATGTTGCTTTTCACCGATTTAGGGATTCTTGGTGAAGATTGCTGGTTTCCTCATGTTGCTGCTCAGCATGGTCGATATTAATTTATTTTCTTTGGAAGATAAGATGGTGGGTTGCTAATTGACTGTGTGACTTTAGGTAAATTATTATCCCTCCCTGGGTTTCACTGGAAGAAAGGATGGATCACTGCTCCTTTTCAGTCCAGGAAAGGAGCATTGGTTGAAGTTTGTGTAAACTCCAGGAGAAAAGTTAAGTATGGTTTGGTGTCATCCTTGGCACTGAGAACACCGGAAGTATTTGTACAATCAGGTCAAATGCTACTGTTCAATTTAAGTGATTACTAAAGACTCAGCTGACACAGGGCTGTGGTTTGACATGGTTCCTTTGTTCCGGATAATAAACATGTGTAATGACAATTATACTAATGTTTTGCTCTAGTTGAAACAAGAAGGAGGCTGATGATGAGGCCGGGACACTGTACCTCATCATTCTCTCTGACCAGGCTCACTCCGACAACACGTTTTTCCTGTCTCTCTTTGTAACTGGTAATTAAGTTCTCAGCTGAGCTGTCAGGAATCTTGACAGGTTTCACAGGCAGTCACCATCTGACAATTTACAACTCTGGGCTTCTCACAGCTGGCATGTCCCCTCCCAGGAAACCAAATTTTCTCAATCCTAACTCCTGCTATTACTCAGAGTCTGATCTGAGAAGAAAGCTAGCTTTCTCAGTGCATTATCCAATTCCAAGGCAGACTGTTGGGTCCAGTGTTGGGGGAATCCTCTTTATTTATGTATGTCCTCAGCACTAAGGGCTGACTCTATGGAGTGGAAATCATCCAAGGCAGAAGTAGCATGGGAGTGTGGAAATTTAACATAGCCTTTCAAAAAGAGAGAAAAACAGTTAACAAAATTGCTTTTTCTTTTGTTCTTAAAAAACTGAACCCCTGTACACCCAAAAAATTGAAAGCAAAGACTCAAACAGATATCTGTATACCCATGTTCATAGCAGCAGTATTCATAATAGTCAAAAGGTAGAAGCAACCCAAATGTCCATTGACAGATGAATGGATTAAAAAATGTGATATATACATACAATGGAATATTATTCAGCCTTAAAAAGGAATGAAATTGTGCTACACTCTCCAACATTGATCAATCTTGAAGACACTGTGTTAAGTGAAATAAGCCAGTCACAGAAGAGCAAATACTGTGTGATTCTACTTATATGAAGTACATAGAGAGTAAAATTTATAGAGACAGACAGTAGAATAGTGATTACCAGGGGCTGGGGAAGGGGCAGACATGGGATGAGGAGTTATTTTTTTAATAGATACAGAGTTTCAGTTTTGGAAGATGAAAAAAGGTCTGATTTTCTGTCACTTGCAATACCAAATGATTTAGAACTGTTAATTTGTTGGCCTTTCCCACTATGCTTTGATCTCAAGAATAGGAATGATACCTTATTTCTCTATCCACAGAGCCTAGCATAATGCACATAATTGACATTCAATAAATTTTTGCTCTTGATCAATTTAATTATTCCATAAACACTTATTGTCTGTTGTTCATGTGACATAAATTGCATTAGGAATGGGAGATGGAAATAAGAATGAGTGAATAAAAGCTGTTAGCATGGAGTGTATGGAAGAATAGCAACTGCGAAGTTTAGTATGATAGAGAACACTAGGAAAAGACGCAAACACATGCTAGAGTTTCCAGGAAGTTGATGTCACCCCGGCACTATGTGCCTGGATGATGAGCATTTTCTGGGTTCCTGTACATGCCAGAAAAATTTCAGGATTGTTTAAGGTTCTAAGACTGTCTGGAAGGTACTTGCTTCCCAAACTGATGTACATACCAGATTTACACATGGCCATGAACCATGGATTTTCTGCTGTGCTTCTCTATGTTGCTTGATTCTCAAAAATATATTCTGTGAAAGGAGCATGACCTGCCCATTTCTCAGAGTTATGGTGAAAATCAAAAGAGTTCATAGATATGAAAGTTCTATGGTAGCCAGGTGATAATTGTTTTCTTTTACCTGAGCACAGCAGGTGCTAATATATTCTACTCTCAGTAGCATCCCTACAAAACCATATTATTTGGCCTCACCAGCAGTTCTATTCTACTTGTTGTGACCATCTGTTGTTTTTGTCTCCCTCTTCTTCTGGCAAAAAGTACACTACGTTCCTTTGGGGAATTCCTCTCCACCATTCTATGTGGTTCCTGTGGACTGTTACTCTAAGCCTGTTATCAGAGGGTAGACACAGAATTCCAGCGAGGGCCATCAAAATGTCTCATCTCTTGGTGAGGCAACTAGCCCACAGAAGGGCATATGACACAGAACCTAAGCTGGGCCACTCAGAGCTGTTCCTTTGGATTTTATATGTTGTTATATGAGAGTAAGAAGCTTTCCTTGGCCTTTGGGGTTATTAAACTGAGATGATGTGAATCTGGATTTCTGTGGCCATCCCTTCCACTCCACATTGCCCGCCCCCCCCCCACCCCAACCTCAGTCTAGCCTCCCTCTGCTGAGTAAAATAAACTACTAAGGTGGAAGTTCTCCTCAGCACGTCCTGTGGAAACATGTCCATAGTCCATAAGCCCCAGATTCTGATCTGCTCATCCTCACAACATCCCAAATGCCTTCCAAGTCTATATTTATAATACTGTAACATTTCTGTGTTGAGAATATTTAGGAAGAGAAGAAATAAAGGATGAGTTTCATGTTAACCACTTATATAGTGTTATTTGATAACTAGAGTAAGCCTCTGTCATCTGCCCAGAGGTTTTGGGCAGCAAGTGGGAGAGAACTGGTTATATAAGAAAAGGTCACACAGCAGGCAAACCTAAGTGGTTGGAACAGGGCTCCCGTCTCTAGTGGTCGCAATACAACATATCAGCAAAGGAAGTATCTGCTTAAAAGAAATATTAAAAAATTTCCTTGATTCATTTCTTGTGTGTAGACAGTATCAATGGGCAGCAGTCAGTGTTGGGATATATTACACTAGATGACAGCAGTGGAAAAAACCTAAGCCCCCTAGTTGTACCTCTCAATATAAACACAGACAACCTTATAACAAAATCCATTCTATAGAGACAAATATCCAAGCATCATAGATATGAAAAGTCTATTGTAGCCAGGAACTTTCATATCTATGACCTCTTGGATAAACATTCTCAACACAGACAGAGAAAGGGGAGACAGAAAGAGACAAGCACCCAACAAAATTCTTTTTAAAAATATCCTTGCCAGAGGACATTTTTTCATTGCAGAGAGACAGAGAGAGAGAGACAGACAGACAAACAGACAGACAGATATCTATGAGAGAGAGAAACATCCTTTAGCTGCCTTCTTGTACCCACAACCTGGATATGTGCCCTGACTTGGAATCGAACCTGTGACCTTTCAGTCTATGAGACAATATTCCAACCAACTGAACCACACAGGCCAGGGCCAAAATTCTTTTAATTCCTAAGTGACAGGACTTTTCAGTTACAGGGTCTAACACATTTCCTTTTTTTAAAATTTTTTAATAATTTGAGCTGATCTGGATTGTCACTTTTAACCAAAAGACTTCTTACTAGCATAGTATTACTACATAGTAAAGAGGAGACTCATAGACAATCCCAGAACAGTAAAATATTAACTTATTTTGTGTTTTGATTGCCAGCTGTTTCCATTTCATATCCCATGTGGCACAATTCTAATGGGAATCTGTGTAGCTTTTTTTTTTTTTTTTTTTTTTTTTTAATCCTGGCAGATGTCAGCCAAAGAGAAGGGCATGACAAAATCATCCATTGGTCCTGAAGATACATTCCAAAAACCTCTCAGGCCACAAACATGCTGCCCAACCCTTCCCACATTCACAGATGTCCCAGACAATCATGAGACATTTGGATCACCGGGTGCCTGCCAGAGGGTAGTGTCAGAGCACTGGGATGTATATTTACCTCCTTACGCATATGAAATAAGAGCAAACACTTTAAAACGTTTTCCATGAGCTAGGCACTTCACGTGTTATCTTATTTAATCCTCACACAATCATCTGAGGAAGGTAATATTAACCCCATTTTACAGATAAGAAAAGAACACTCAGCCTGGTTATGAAACTGACACAGAGTAACTTAGTCACTCACACTAGTAAGTGATGGAGGTGGGACTCCACAGTCAATGTTTTTAACTAGTGCTCTTCTACCTTCACATCCACTGCTTGACATCTTCGGGGTTGGATGTCTTTTAGACTCTGGTGTAGCTGCTCTAACTTATTCATGGGCTACTGCAGTTGCTTATCTGATGGATACCTGAGAATGAAAGGTTTTTAGGTCAGGACTTTCTTGAACTGAACTGTATTCTACCATCCTTAGGGTACGTTGTGTACCTTGGCCCAACATTTATCTATTTCTGTGGGTTAAAGTGGAAGAATCTGCTGCCTCCACATGCAGGTTCTTTTGTTGTTGTTGTTTATTTGTTTGTTTGTTTGTTAATGTTTTTGTTGTTTTAAGATTGACATTTTAAAAATGGATCCAATTATTGGGAATGCAGAGCTCAAGAAGCAACTCTGTACATGTTAAGTTTTATTTTCCAGCCTGTGAAGCCATGCTTATTAGTCAGGCAGCCTCGTAGACATGCCTGAGTGAGGTCTGACAGCCAGACTGTAACCTACCTTAGTTGGTCCTGGGACCTAAAGACAAAATCTATGAATGCACTGGTAACAGCCCAGAATGCACTGAATGTGCTTCCAGTTTCTAAACTGGAGATTCTAAGATGCATCCTTCTCACCAACTACTGTCTCACACATTCAGCTTTATTGGTTTTTCCTTCCATGAGGAAATAGAGTGTTTCATATGTAATCATAATGTTACTGCTAAAGTAATTATACACTAGCTAATTTTGGATATCATGATGACCAAGAAAGGTTTTAGTATGAGTCTGGCAGAATACCCAAAGAAAAGTTTTCTCCTTCTGTTTCTAAATATGCATGCAGGCACATGCACACACATGTGGACACTCAGAATTTAAGTTATCTTTCCATATGATTTGCATCATTCCTGTAATTAGATTTTTGAACCAAAAGAACTCTAGAGATCATTTTAGTCTATTGTAGTTAGACAGGAAACTGAGGCTCAGAAAAGTAAAACTAAAGTCTCTCTGGTTCACTGCATTATTTGTTTATAGGTTGCTCTACGTTGTTATTTAAATGTTTTGTGTATGCAGATTTTATCTCTCTAATAAGATTTCAAATTCTTAGTATGGGGAAGGTTTGAGGAAGGTGACTGGGAGGCAACCAAAAAAACAGGGGCTTAAAATACAGATGGAACCTCCACTCTAATAGATCTCAATTTACTAGCTGTGTGATGTTGTAGTTATTTAACTTTTCTGAGCTTTCTTCCTCTGAAATGGGAATCATCATCATCATCATCCTTCTTTCAGGGTTGTTGGGAAGATCAAGGGGACAATAAATGCAAAGCACTTACTTCAAAAAGTTCTTGGCACAGTGTAACTCTATAAATGTTAGTTTCATTTGCCCTCTTCTGTATGTTACTTAAGCCGATCACACAGTAGAAATTCAACGAGTCTTTGTTACATGGAGTTGAACATGACTTGATATTTTACTGAGTGACAATACTGAAAAGATAGCCTCATTGGATAAATATCCTATCGGTCAGAGCACACACCCACACATTAACAGATACATGTGTGACAACAAATATAATGACATTACATGTGGTCATGCAGCTCTTACACACTCTAGAAATGTGGATATAGTATCAAGCTGTCCTCAGTTGGTGATGTCAGGAATACAATATGATGGAGAAAGAGTGTGCTTTGGATTCATTCACAACTGGGTTCAAATTCTAGTTCACCACATACTTACTAGATGATGATCTTGGGCAAGGACATAAGTTCTCTGGACCCTGGTTTCCTTACCTATAAAATAGAGGTACTAATAATAGTACTTACTTCACAAGTTTTTTGGTAAATATTAAATAAGACAACATAGAGAAAGTGGTTATTCTTGGTTTTGTCTCTGGTTGGGTAACTTTTCTGTCAAGGTCAAAACATGGTTGGTACCTATTCTTCACCACACAGTTTTTGATCCCAATGTACAGGTTTAAGAGATACCAAATTGAGATATGAGAAGGCCTGACAGGGAAGTGACACTTGAGCTGAATTTTGAAGCATATTAGCCAAATAGCGAAGGCATTTCAGGCAAAAGAATGCAGTGCTACACCCTAGAGACAGCATATTAGCAGTTAGCAGAAGAGCATACTATATACAGTTCAATTTGGTGGGGACATCCTAAATAAGGCTAGAGAGGTATACAGGGGTTTTGTCTGGATTTTATTTGGAGGATTTGGAGAGCCATGGAACAGTTTTAAGCAGAGAAATTACACATTCACCTTTTAGAAATTACATTTAAGGAAGACTAAAACCATTCACCTCAGTATAAAGAATGATGCACCCTGGGAAGCAAGGAGAATAGCTGCAAGGCAATCACAGTACTCCAGGTGAGAAACTGAGGTATGAACCACCATAGCAGAGGCAGTGGGGAATGGAGAATGGGATAAATCAGAGAAATGTTCAGAAGTTCAAGCCATAGAAAGTGCAATATCTGCAACTGTTCTAAACACTAACATTATTTTCTTATCATCAATGAATGTGATTTTTTGGATATTATTTTAAAAATTTAATAACGATACGTTTTAAAATATCTACTAGTGATACCTCTCTGTTGAACATTTTTGATGTTGTGATAAGCTTCTGTGTGTGAAATGTGAAGAATTTGAGGAGGGAGGCCCACTGGCATCAGATCATAGGCACAGATCTGGAGTAACAAAAATAAAAAATAATAATAAAAGACAGCCAGGCTCTGTTAAAATGCCCTGTGTGCTGGGGAAATGGGGCAGGGGTTGGGATGGGAGTGGGAAACTACAATTTATGGTAGAGATGGAGGTAAGTGTGAGAATGAGGTAGTGGCAGATACGACATATTATAAAAACACTACTTATACAACATCAAACCTTTAGGTTTAACTATCTGTGTATAAGAAATATGGGCATTGAAGCAAATATGAAATGACATCATGAGGATGCAATTGACCAAGTCCAGAATGTGGAAAATTATACCACATATATAACCTGATTTCTTTACCAATAAACGGCATACAAAAAAGAAAGAAGAAAGAAAGGAAAAAGGAAGGGGAACTGTTATGCATGAAAAAGGACTTAAGGGGCATATTTATCAATTAAATGCAAAGTGTAGAACTTGTTCAGATCCTGAGTTAGATAAATGGATGCAAAAAGATATTTTGGAAACTATTCAGAAAAACTAAACATGGACTGGGTATTAAATAATATTAAAGGATTATTGTGAAGGTGTGATAATATTGTGGCTAAATTACAACAGAAGTCTTTGTTAGAGATACATGTGAAGTATTTGGTCGGCAGCCATCCGTCTCGAGAGACGATGGTGTAGCTTCTTAAGAGTCTATCTGCACCGCCGAGAATGGCTGTGCAGTCCGACTCGGGAGTGACACGGTATCTGTCTCCTCCCGTGTTGAATCGACATCTTGCGATGACGCTGGAGTGTCCTCTCCAGTGAAGCTGAAGCTACAGAGCCTGGGCAGGGTGATATGGAGGGTCTGCTGTTGCCCATGCAGCAGACCCCCCCTCTCTTCGCAGCTGAAGGGTCCAAGGGAAAGACGGAGTCGATACAGCTTGGTTTCAGGTGCGCCGCAGGAGTTGCCGGTGTTGACTACAACGTCAAACCGCCTTAGGGACTCCGGCTCTGGATTTTCTGTCGGGGTTTACTCCCTTAGCCTTTCCCCTGAAGAGGTATGCCGCAAGGCAGCGGAGGTTTTTTGGAGTCAGAGTTTTCCTTCTCTGATGTGCCCTGACTGGAAGATCGAACCAGCGACACTTAGCTCGCAGGCTGACGCTCAATCCACTGAGCCAAACCAGCCAGGGGCTGTGAAGTATTTACATGTGAAATATTATGACAGTTTATTAGAGACTTAATTAAAAAACATCAAGAGGGAAAAAAGTTGTAAGAGAATAGGTAAAACAAGAATGATAAAATATTGATAATAGTTGAAGCTGGGTGATGAACATGTGGAGCTTTATTATTCTATCTTACTTCTTTTGTGTATATTTGAAATTTTCCATAAAAAATTAAGAATGAATACTATGGGAAAACCTGAATCTCTTTCCATTCTCAAATGTATGAGGTAAATAGAAGAGAACATTCTTGCTGTAACACTTTTAGAAGAAGGATAAGGATTGGAGAGGCATCATTTAAGGGGTGGGTGGTGGAAGAGGGTCCTGGCAACAGAAAGGTAGAAGGAAAACTGGTGTTGAGTGGTGTTGAAAAAGCCAAAGAGGAACATGGTTTCAAGATAAAAGGAGTATTAACTCCATCAAATATTGCAGATGTCAAGAAGGAAGGGATTAAAATGACTCCACTAGACATAGCGACTGGAAGGTTACTCTAGACCTTTGCAAGATCAGTTCTGGTGGAGGTGGGAAGATAGATAACTTTTCTAAGAAGCTTGGCTGTGAAGGGGAGGAGATATGAAGAATGTAGTTTCGTTACCCTTCTAACGAGAACTAGGGCATGTTTTTTATGCTGAGGGGCAGTTGCCATCTGACAGTGTTTGACAATGCAGGTGAAAAGAGGAATGACTGACTGACTCAGAACAAGGACCCTTACTAAGAGAGAATATTTAAAACAAATTATATCTATAACCCACTGAAGCAGACAGCTTGTTTTTCTGATCACAGCCAGTTTACTTTCCCAGTTTACTGTATCTTCCAGGAACTATTTTGGAGTACATTTTTACTCATGAGTCTCACATAACAACTCTATAACAGTGGTTTTATTGGTTGAAGAACCGAGGTTTTTTTAAAGACTGTATTTTAGGCACATCTTTCAGTTCCTGAATAAAATTGCTCTCATAGAGGTTTTTCCCTAGAGGGAAAAAAGTTTTCACCACAAAAAAATGAGAAGCTCTACCTCTTCCCTGAATTAGGACTTTAGGACTCTGTTTGCTGCACTTGTTTCAAAAACTTCTCATCAGTCAACCTACTAAAAAAATCCACGAAAACTTTTCAAGAATTTGTCTCTTTCCTATCATCACCAACATACAGGGCGGTTTATATCTGTATTTATACCTCTTATTACCGTTCCAAAAATTATTATAAACTATTAGAATTTTTAAAACTCAATTACATACTGATTACGATAACCAGTTTACCTCTAAATTCCACGAGATATTCTACATGTCAGGGCAAACTTCTGAATCACAAGTAGTGGGGGGCGGACAGTTTGTAACGGCAAGAAGAAAGGAGGAGAGCAGATAAGCTCTTCTTTCTCAGATTTCAGGATGAAATGAATGCACCTGACTCCGGCGTGGCACAAAACATCTGCCAGCTCAGTGAGGCCAGGCTGGACAGAGGCTGGGGCTCAGGGCCACTCTGGAGACTCCGCCCAGTGCAAGTATCCGCGCGCTCCCGTGAGGCCGTGTACGCAAACGCAATCGTGTTTCTCGCCGGGTCGGGCCTGTCAGGCAGGAAATCTCGCGAGATCGGAGACTGGGATGACTGTCGGGAGGTGGGGAGTGGTGTCTGGGAAGGGGGGGAACTTGGGCAGCGGCCGGGCTCTGTGGCTTCAGGTCTCGGAGAGAGAGATAGAGAGAGGGAGGGTGGCAAAGAGAGTGAGTTGGTTCTGCCGCCTGCCTGAGGAGAGAGGAGGGGTCCCGCTTGCCTGCGCCCTTCGCAGGCCGAGAGCGCTAGGCACCCACGAACCTCTGAGGCCTCCTGGCCTCTGGGGACCCCGCCCCGCCGCCGGCCGGCTGGCCTGCGGCCTCTCTTCCCTTTGTGAGCGCCCCCTTCCCAAGGGTGGTGGTGTTGGTAGCGGAGGGCTGTGCCTGGGCCCGCCCGCCGAGGGGCCGCGGCGGGGACCGACAGGGCCTCGGCTGTGTTTGGACGGGAGGCGGCCGAGGCCCGGGCCGGTTCCCCCGAAGCGGCGGCGGCTCCCGGCACTTCCCGCGCCATCTTAACTGAGCCCAAGCGCTGAGGGCGCCTCCTCGACCCCTGTAGTCCCCTCGCCCCCCCCCCCCCCGCCCCTTGTCGCAGAGCTTGGGCTGGGCGGCTCGCTGGGGCTCCGGGGGGGGGGGCGGCGGTGCATTGCCAGGCCCCCTCCTCTTCACTCCTCGCCTTCCAGCGTAGCGGCCACCCCAGCGCTGTAGGGGACTGCGCCTGTCTACTCCGCCCCAGACCTGTCGTCGAAAGGGTAAGGGCACCTCTGCTTTGGGAAAGGGAGACTTGGAGGGGGCGGGGAAATTCGGCCCACTCAGGCCTCTGAGCGGCAGAGGGATGTGGGGGTGGGGGAGGGAGACAAGGAGGGTCTTTGATTCTGTGGGTGGGGTGAAGAAGCTGGTGAGGTGGACGCCCTCTGGTTTTGAGGGGCTAGAGCAATTACTTTGCTCTTTCCTGAGGGTCACCGGAAGGGGTGGTGGAAGGCGATGCCTTGAGGAAGGTGTGGCCCGCAGGGTTAATATGCACCTCGATTTAAAAGGCGCGAGGTCCGTTTCCCTTCTGGTCCCTCTGCCCCTCCCTCTCCTTTGTAGTGTGTATGTATTCTCGGGAAGGGACACTGTTCTGGGTAGCTTACTGGTTGGATTCCATCCCCCCACCCCCACCCCGGAAATCTATACCCTTCTTCTGTAGGGGTGATGCGAGCGTTTTCTCCCCCTGGCCTTCCCCTTACCCCATCCTTTAGTCTGCTGCAATGCTGCAGAAGTCCAAGACAGTTCCTTCATATACAGGCCCGTGTATACACTGAAGGGAGGGGGAGCAGGAGAGGGAAGTAATGGCGCTTCCCTTGGAAAGGTTACTCTTTTTCCTCTGGTTTTAAATCGATAACAGTATCCGTTTAATACTTTCCCACTGAGCTCTGCCTCTGGGAAGTGTATCTGTTCCTGTTGTTTGGGGATAAGGCCTCTCGAGAGGAACCCTGTCATGTTCGAACAGTTTAAATGTCTCTTTCGTTCTCTCTTTGAAACACTGAATTGACATTTTTTTGGTGAGCATATTGGGTTTTCGTTAGGATTCAAATAAGACAACTTTGTACCCTCTACCCCCTAATTTCCCTTTATTTTTCTTCCTACGACTTTAGTAGTTCTTGAAGAACTGTTAAAGATCAATGCATACAAACAGGCCGTCTGATGGACATTCCTTCTCCTTGGGCTGTGAATTTTTAGGGTTAATGCTGTTTTGTATAACATCGAAATCGGAAAATTTGAAAATGATTAGTTTATGAGTCTTTCTGTAGCAAGTGCTTTGTTTCTTAAGGAAATGAAAACTAATAAACACTAATTTGCCCAGTTATGCCATGATAGGATCTCTATTCTGTGGTCATTAAGTCATTTTTCCACTTATTTTGCTTCATGTCATATTTAAGACATGTCCTCTTGTCTGGTTTACGGGAGTATTTAACTGGTTTTGTCCTTTAAGTAGAGTAGAAATAAATAAGATAAAAATTTTGACACTCTGGAAGTGTGTTGCCAAGTGTATTTTGTTACCAAAATAGTCTTGAAGTCTACTGTTGCTACATTTTTCTTTAGTATTTGAATTTACTGATGAAGTGATTTCAAAATGTTCCATATATGAATATTCATAGAATTAAATAACTTTTTTACAAAGCAATTAGAATAATTAAAATATGTATGCACAGATATGAGTTGTCTTGATATTTTACTAACAAGTTGTATTTGGTGTTTAAGCTTCACTTAGTAACTTATTTTTAAATACTTTCAAATGCCATCTACATTTAATGTTGTCCGTAAGAGCTTTTCTGGTGTTTTTTTCTTTTGCATTTTGAAAGCTGCTTTTAGACAGGTATTTAAAGATGTTGGTAGTAGGAGTGTTAGGCACTAATTTAGTTTCTGTCATCTTATTTCTTGATTTTAATATAAGGAGACATTAGTGGTTTGTTAAATTATTTATTATTTTTCCTCAGAAAATGGAATTCTCCTTGCTTTCTTTATTCTCTTGATTTTTATCTGGAATTATTTTAACTTTTAACAGCATCTCATTTAAATCTTTATTTTCTAGCACAAAGCTGCGTGTTGTGGTGTGTAGAGTTTCCACTATATGACAGATTATTCCATAAAGTCTAATTCTCTATGTTGTTGTTGATAATTAATACCTACTAGCATGTATAAACCCAAGCATGCAGAGTAGTAAAGAGTGACTTTTTATTTTGGAAAGATGCAGGCAGAGAGGATTTATCAGTAAAGGCTACAAACCTTAAGGAAGTACACAGGATATAGATAAAATACTTGCTATATTTCAGCATGTTAGAACTAAAAGAGGTACTCTTTAGGACGACTAAAAAGGAACCTTGTTTTCCATAGCTGGTAAGAATTCTGAAAGTGGTAAAAGTAAGTTCGTGATCAATTAGATAAATTCTTTATTAAGGAAAAACTGCTGGAGGGTTATTTCAGCCGACCTCTGACGCCACTGTCAGAAAGAGAATACTGAGAGCTTTTAGTCTGGGTTGGTTGATTTCAGACTAGAATGGTACTTCTTCTGTTACTAAATAGTTCATCTACAAAATGGCAGTGTACATCACTTCCTGTTCTTTCACAACTGACCCTTTCTCTGGATTCCCTTTTAATGACTTAATTTTTGGCATTCTGATTGATTTGTTAATTTGGTTATAATTCTCATGTTTTATAGATGGAAGAATTTCTTAGAATCAAGTGGGTTTAAAGGCTTTGAATAGTCTTTAAGATTATATCGACAGTAACTAAACTTTCTTCCAAACTAAAGGATAGTTTCTCAAACAGATTTAAACTCTTGAGAGGTTTTTAAGAAATTTAACAGTGTACGGGACCAAAAGTATGATGACTGAACTGAGTAGAAAATAATTATTGTATTTTCTATAATATAGATTTTTGGGGGAACTGTGGATATGGCAATTAATTGAATGTGTGTTAAATATAAAACACGCTTTCTGAATATCAAGGCATATACATGAAATTTGGTCCCATGTTATGATGACATCGCACTAATAAAAAAGAAACTGATTAGTTACAGAATACCAGAAAGACTGCATACTCTTCACTAACAAGGATTTGCTGGTACTTAGTAGGTATGAATACTCAGTAAATCCTAAAGTCATCTAGGGGCCAACTACTGGCATTGCAATTAGAGTTGAGGTCAATCTGTTATTCTAATTATCTGGCAATAAATTTGTTTTTCCCCCCTTGACTGATTAGTGTATTAAAGTCAGTTAATTTTTCCATTGTGTGTCTTTTTGGTTGTTAGTATCCTCTGTTACTTAAAATAATTGCACTCATACTAACTTAACCTTTTTGAAATTAAGAGCTTTTTTGTATATATTAGTTAAGGGCTGCTGTTCAGTTCAGGATCATATATGAGTGACTCTCTTCCAAAAATGTTATTTCTGTAATCAAGTCTTGCATAAAATTGGGATTGTTTCATTAAACAGGATGTCAGCATATGTTCATCTGCCTTTAGGTTTGTGTATTTGTTCGTGGCTGGATTATTTTTTAATTTCAAATTCTAAAATGTAAGTGAAAAAGATATAAATCCATATTATTTCATTCCATTGTAGGATTAAAGTATTTTAGGCTTTAGTGATAAAAATTAATGTTTAATTTCATTAAAGGTGTCTAATTTCTTCTAAAAAATCAAGATGAATTTAAAAATTCTGTGGATGGATTAGAAAGTAATTTTCAATTTGGATGTATCTTGTCAACATTTGGTAACAATTATTTCAGCAGTTTCTTCCATTTGTGCTAGAAGCAGGCTTTTGTTCTGCAATACAGTCTAAGGCTGCATCTTCTTACCTAATGACAAAACAAGTGACCCATAAAAGGTGGAAAGATTTTTCAAAATATAAATACCTGGCATGTAAATAACAAAAGTACAGGTTACTAAGTACTTTGCATAAAAGATATATAGCCTGTTAAAAATGCCAGTGTTTGTGATAGTGTCACTTATAGATAACTACATAAATTGGCCTCTAACTTATGAGATGAGGCTAATTTTTCCTTTTGATAAAATTATTCAATATGATAATGTTATACAGATTTAGAATAGATGAATCACTCATTCAGAAAGAAATGTAAAGTTTATTGTTTGAGAAAAGCACTAACAAATAATGGAAGGGAACAAAATATTCTGATTGGCAGTCATCAATAATAATAAAATTGGCACTTATATCTTAATTCTACCACTTATTAGCCATGTAACTTGTTTATGTAATTTTTAAGCCTCACTTTCCCCATCTATAAAATCAAGTTAGTATCCACTTTACAAGGTTGTTAGGTTTAAATGGGATAACCCTTGTTAAGCACTTGAGGTATTGCTTGATACATAGTAAGCACTCATTTTGGTCGGCAGCCATCCGTCTCGAGAGACGATGGTGTAGCTTCTTAAGAGTCTATCTGCACCGCCGAGAATGGTTGTGCAGTCCGACTCGGGAGTGACACGGTATCTGTCTCCTCCCGTGTTGAATCGACATCTTGCGATGACGCTGGAGTGTCCTCTCCAGTGAAGCTGAAGCTACAGAGCCTGGGCAGGGTGATGTGGAGGGTCTGCTGTTGCCCATGCAGCAGACCCCCCCTCTCTTCGCAGCTGAAGGGTCCAAGGGAAAGACGGAGTCGATACAGCTTGGTTTCAGGTGCGCCGCAGGAGTTGCCGGTGTTGACTACAACGTCAAACCGCCTTAGGGACTCCGGCTCCGGATTTTCTGTCGGGGTTTACTCCCTTAGCCTTTCCCCTGAAGAGGTATGCCGCAAGGCAGCGGAGGTTTTTTGGAGTCAGAGTTTTCCTTCTCTGATGTGCCCTGACTGGAAGATCGAACCGGCGACACTTAGCTCGCAGGCTGACGCTCAATCCACTGAGCCAAACCAGCCAGGGGCTGTGAAGTATTTACATGTGAAATATTATGACAGTTTATTAGAGACTTAATTAAAAAACATCAAGAGGGAAAAAAGTTGTAAGAGAATAGGTAAAACAAGAATGATAAAATATTGATAATAGTTGAAGCTGGGTGATGAACATGTGGAGCTTTATTATTCTATCTTACTTCTTTTGTGTATATTTGAAATTTTCCATAAAAAATTAAGAATGAATACTATGGGAAAACCTGAATCTCTTTCCATTCTCAAATGTATGAGGTAAATAGAAGAGAACATTCTTGCTGTAACACTTTTAGAAGAAGGATAAGGATTGGAGAGGCATCATTTAAGGGGTGGGTGGTGGAAGAGGGTCCTGGCAACAGAAAGGTAGAAGGAAAACTGGCTATCCCACACTAGCTGCTTATATAAATGTTTACAAATGAATACAAGGGGTTTAATATTTAAGAATGAATTGCATTATGTAATTTTGATTTGAAGTTAGATTTATACATTTGGAGTTCGACATATATATTTGAAAGAGATGGTTAGAATTTCTTATAATTTTTTTTTTAATCCTTCACCAAGGACATACCCACTGATTTTAGAGAGAAAGGAAGGGAGGGAGAGAGAGAAGAAGAGAAACCTCAATGTGAAAGAGAAACATGGATAGACTACTTCTTGGATGCACCCCGACCAAGCCCGTGACCTACCAGGGACAGAACCTGGAACCCAGGCATATGCCCAGACCTGGAATTGAACTTGCGACCTTTCGGTGTACCAGAAGGCACTCTAGGCAACCTAGCACCACTGATTAGGACGCTTACAAACTTTTTGTACCTATAATGGACTGCTATGTAGTTCTACAAGAGATTTTCTTTTTCCTGTGCTGGGTATAAAGCCTATCCTAAAGAACATGTTTTCTTTTCCTTTGGTCCTTCATTTGTTTATTTAAGGGTCATTTGATAACACTCTTACCAATTGGAGCTCTTTTTACCATCCCTAGTTTTGAAGGCATGCAAAGTATTAATGCTTTCCTAAGCATTTGTTTATTTCTTTTTTAGAGGTATCCTTTGTAGGTGTGTCTTCACCTTGAAAGTGCTTTATATTCCTCAGTGTATTAATTCAACACACATTAAGTGATGATTATGTGCCAGTAATACATGGTCCCTGCCCTGGAGGAATTTTGTCTTCTCATTCTGTCCACCTCCTGATTAGTTTTCTCAAGCTAGATATTCATAGGAAAGCAGGATCTCCCTATGGTTGTCAGTTTCTATAGGCCAGTGTTTTTTAAACTTTAGGTTGTGACCCATTAGTGGCTTGTGAATTTAATTTAGTGGGTCACAGTAACAATTTTTAAAAATGAAAAATAATGGAAAATATCAGTGTGGTGTGTTAGTAAGGGTAAACATTGTATGACAAACTTTTTTTTTCTGTATTTTTATGTGTTCTGGGTACCCACTTAAATTTTTTTGAAATTTCTTTTTCACTTCATCCCTTTTACTTCTAATCTTATTTTTTTGAAATATGAATATGCTCGTTTTTTTTTTTCTTTTTAACAACTCTGCTTTCAGTCTCCTGATTCTAGCTGCTAGTCTGTTTCGTAGTTATGTTGTGCATATTTACCTTTCCTACACTTGTATGGTATTGAGGACTCTGTCTAAAAGATCCTGGGCAAGCTACCAGCAGTTTTGGGTATGATGGTAACTTCTGAGGTTTTTATATTGGGGAACATGTGTTATCGCATATGTAGTGTCACATCCTATATGTATGAATGCAGTTTCTCATGAATTGGAGAATTTATTTAAAAAAGAGAACTATTTATTTGGAATATATTAAGAAACTTTTTTATTTTATTTTTAAATATTTATTCTTAGAAGGGATGGATGAGAGAGGGAGAGAAACATTGAACTGTTGCCTCTTGCACATGCTGTCCTGACTGGGGACCAGGCCTGCCACCCAGGCATGTGCCCTGACGGATCCAACAGGCAACCTTTCGCTTTGCAGGATGACACTCAACCAACTGAGCCATACTGATCAGGGCAATAGTTTTTATTTTTATTTGGTAGACTTAATTTAAAAATATTCATTGCAGTATATGTTTTAATAAGATTTATTATGTACCTACTTAAATGTATTAAATAAACATCTTAAGTATATAGTTGACCCTTGAATGAGGTAAAAGTTAGGGTTCCTGACCTTCTGCATAGTGGAAAATTCACATACAGCTTTTGACTTCCCCAAAACTTAAGTTGTCTATTGGCATCTGCAGGAGATTGGTTCCAGAACACTCTGAGGGTACCAAAATCCACAGATGCTCAAGTCCCCTATTTAAAATTGTGTAGATCAGTGCATACAGTTTGCCTTCTGCATCTGTGGACACTTCCAACCACAGATTGAAAACAGAGGAGATATTTATTGAAAAAAACTCATGTATAAATGGACCTTCACAATTCAAACTCGTGTTGTTGAAGGGTCAGCTGTACTTTTAAAATTTCAGGGTGCTTCAGTGCATTACATCTAATCATATCCTTATGTTTTAGCTGATGTTTTTAATCCACTCATGGTAATATTTATGAGTCTCTAATTTGTATTTTGGATTGATTTCTAATTCTCACTGAGACTGAGAAAGGTTTCAGAAAAAGTTGATGAACAACAAGGTCAAGGTTTTCCTTTTTTACACTTGGGAATTTAGTGTCACTCAAAATGGGAAAGCTTTGTCTCTTTGCCAAAGCATACATAGCTTTGATTATAAAGGCTGAAATTACTAATTAACCTGTACTGTACTTGATAAGGAAACTTTACTCTTCATTGTGGCACAGAAACTCTGTATGGCATGTATTATAGTATTAATATATGGTATTTAAGTAATCTCATGCTATGTAAATGGTAGATGATGTCTGTATTGTTTTATAGGGACCATCATATTACAGAGTACAGTATTTCAATAGGTTTTGTTTCAAGGGTTCTGTGTTATAGTATTTAATACATAGTTTTTGAGTGTTCTCATGATATGCACATGGTTGATGATGATTGTGATGTCTTATCGGAATCATCACATTATAGAAATACTGTATTTCAGTTAATTTGTTTCAAAAGGGTTCTGAGTCTCAGAGAGACAATATAATGTGCCCCGCTTTCAGTTTCTTTCCTTTAAGATATGATAATTTTTATGTTATCTAGAAAAGCACAAAATATTTGGAAACAGAATAATGGAAAGATCGTTTTATCAGTTTAGGCACTGACAAAATATGTGTATTATGTTTGAATGTTCAATTCTATAAATAATGCCATAAAACTTTTTTTAAAGATTTTATTTTTATTTATTTTTAGAGAGTGTGGAAGGGAGGGAGAAGGGGAGAGAAACATCAATGTGTGAGAGATACAACATCAGTCAATTGCCTCTTGCGCGCCCTCACCTGGGGACCTGGCCTGCAACCCAGGCATGTCCCCTGATCAGGAATTGAACCAGGAACCTTTCTATTCGCAGGCCAGTGTTCAATCCACTGAGCCACACCAGCCAGAGCAATGCCATAAAACTTTTAATTAAGAGCAAAAGGATTTTAAGAAGAAAAAGATGTGAAAATTTTCTATTTAGGAAGGAAATGTCCTATAGTAGAGGAATTTGATTGCTAGCAATTTAAAGTATAGAATATGAATATTTCCTTGTTTATGTGACATTTTGATTGAACTGATAATACATATGTATACATACTAACCTTTAGTAAATTGGTTGGCGAGAACTCCCACATTCTAGAACATCATGGTTTCAGAGAAAATTTAAAATACTGATACATGAATTTTGTTCTTGTAATATGTATTAGATAATTTGGTAAGTTAGAAGAATAAGTTCACTAGAGAGTTAACTAAAAGATATAATACCAAAATCTTAAATAATGAATTGTTACCAAATGAATTTTTTTCTTTTTCTGGTTGAATACATACGAAGTAGATGCTGGTTATTATTTAATAAATAAATGATAAGAGTGGTGGATTTGTTTTATTTTTTCATTTAGTAGCTTTACTATTAGAATTGAGATGGATTTTATGCCTGTAAGAAGGGCTAAATGTGATTTTTGAAAAAAAAAATTTAATTAAGAATAGACTTTGGAAGTTTTATGTAAAATTTACCTTTAGTTGGAAAATTAGCCTCTCAATATTTTATAATCTTATCTACTGTAAATGACTCAATTTAACAAGGCATCTGGTTAATTTAAGAGGCTTGTAAATACAGGATTTAATTCAACTTCCAGGCTACAGCCTGGAATATATTATGGTAAAAATGGTGAAATACAGCATGCAGAGATTTAAAATGTGTTTTATGACTATCTTTGAGGTGGTAAATCCAGTCATAAACAATAAAAGAATTCTGTTGAGATATGAAATGTTTATTAAATAATGCAAAAACTATCTAATTGTTTATTCCCATTAATATGTTAAGTTACACCACCTTTCTGTTTTTTAACATAAATTATATTGGATTAAACCTAGATGAAACGGTATCCTTAGTTTTAGTATCCATTATTTTACTTTATCATATTCAGGTAGCATTGTAATAGGAGATTAAAACTTTTTTTGGAAGTGTTCTTTTAAAAAAATCTCTTGGAGCATAGTCTTTGAGTTATTTTGTTTACTCATGCTCAATATAGAAATCAATTTCAATTTAACACTTTTTAAAGATATTTACATAGGTTATAATTTGTGATTTGGAAAAAAAGCCAAATAATCCAGTTAAAAATGGGAAAAGGACCTGAATAGACATTTTCCAAAGAAGATATATGAATGGCTAACAGGTATATGAAAAGGTGCTCAATATCACTAGTCATTAGGGAAATACAAATTAAAACCACAGTGAAATATCACCTCATGCCTGTTAGACTGGCCAGCATCAAAAAGACAGGAGAAAACAAATGCTTTTGTAGATGTGGAGAAAAAGGAAGCCCTGTGCATTGTTGGTGGGATTGTAAATTGGTATAGGCAGTATGGAAAACAGTATGGAGGTTCCTCAAAAAATCAAAAATAGAAGTACCACATGATCCAACAATTCCTTCTCCTGAAATATATACAAAAGAAATGAAACCACTAACTTGAAAAGGTATCTGCACCCCCACCCTCATGTTCATAGTAGCTAAGACAAGGAAACAACCTAACTGTCCATTGGAGAATGAGCAGATAAAGAAGTTGTGGTGTTTATTTATATATATGATGTTATACTATTCAATCATAAACAAGGAACTCATGCCATTTGTCACAATATGGATGGAACTTGAAGGCATTATACTAAGTGAAATAAGTCAGACAAAGAAAGAGAAATACTGTCTGATCTTGTGTATATGTGGAATCTAATTAAAAAAGTAAACAAAATCCCACCAAACTCACAGAAAAAGTGATCCAGAATTGTGGTTAACTGAGGAGGGGGGGTGAGGGGTGGAGGAGTTGGAGGAAGGTGGTTAAAAGGTACAAACTTCCAGTTTCAAAATAAGATTATAAGTACTTGAGACATAATGTATGGTGTGATGGCTATAGTTAACACTGCTGTATGGTGTATAGGAAAGTTGTTAGGAGAGTAGATCCTACGAGTTCTATCACAAGGAGTAATATTTTTTTCCCTTTCTTTGTATTGTGTCTATATGAGATGATGGATGTTAACTAAACCTATTGTGGTAATCACCTCACGATATAGGTAAATCAAGCTATCATACTGTATACCTTAAACATATATCGTGATGTATATCAGTTATTTTTCAGTAAAACTGGAAAATATTATTTGTGTCAAGAAAAATTTATGATTTGTTGGTATGCACTATGAAAACACGAAATCGAAATAGTTATTGATGGAATTTGAATTTATAGACTACTGATTTAACCAGTAAGCTATGTACTGAAATAAGATTTAGTGCCCTGGCTAGTGTGGCTCAGTGGATTGAGTACTGTGGCCTGCGAACCAAAGGGTCGCTACTTCAATTCCCAGTCAGGGCACATGCCTGGGTTGCAGGCCAGGTCCCCAGTTGGTGGCGCACAAGAGGCAGCCACACATTGATCTTTCTCTTTCTCTTTCTCTCTCCCTTCCCCTCTTTCTAAAAAAAAAAAAAAATTTAGGAATAACATGTATTTATTATATAATCTTTTGAGTGCCATATTAAGCACTGTGCTTATCAAAATGGGTTCAGTAATGACGCATTTATTCATTATACATTTTTAAGTGATCTTTGCTAGGGTAATGTGCCAGGATACAGAAATGAGTAAGATTTGATCCCCCCATTTTTCAGTTTAATAGGGATACAGACTTGCAAACAAATACATACAATAATGCAGTGCAAATTTTCTCAGCCATGGCAGTATTGATTGACATTTTAGGTAGGATAATTCATTGTTATGGAGATCTGTGTTGTGTATTATGTGCCAGTAGTACTCCCTCCCCCGAGTTGTGATGATCGAAATTATCTCCAGGCATTGCTAAAAGTCCCCTGGGGAATAAAAACCACCCCTGACTGACGCCCACTGGTGTAGTGAATGCTACGGTTATAGTAAGTGGAATGTACAGAGAGTTGTTGTAGCACAAGTGAAGTAGAGTTAAGGGATATTTAGGTGAAATGATCCCAAGGGAGTGAGATTTTATATGGGTCTTTAGGAAAAGTAGGAGTGGAAAGAGTATTATATACCTGAGAGCATGAAAGGTCAGTGTCTTAAGTGGATGAAAACTAATAGTTTGTGGCTATAGGCTTATTTATGTGATTTGGGTTGGATGGTTGGTAAAGTGAAGTTGAAAAGATACTTTGGGGCCATATTTTTTTTCTTTCTTTTTAACTAATTGAGGCATAATTAAGGAAGCAAAGTCGTCGTCGTCGTCGGCAGCCGTCCGTCTCGAGAGACGATGGTGTAGCTTCTTAAGAGTCTATCTGCACTGCCGAGAATGGTTGTGCAGTCCGACTCGGGAGTGACATGGTATCTGTCTCCTCCCGTGTTGAATCGACATCTTGCGATGACGCTGGAGTGTCCTCTCCAGTGGAGCTGAAGCTACAGAGCCTGGGCAGGGTGATATGGAGGGTCTGCTGTTGCCCATGCAGCAGACCCCCCCTCTCTCCGCAGCTGAAGGATCCAAGGGAAAGACGGAGTCAATACAGCTTGGCTTCAGGTGCGCCGCAGGAGTTGCCGGTGTTGACTACAACGTCAAACCGCCTTAGGGACTCCGGCTCCGGATTTTCTGTCGGGGTTTACTCCCTTAGCCTTTCCCCTGAAGAGGTATGCCGCAAGGCAGCGGAGTACATACTGGTAAATACTATGTGTTTAATTTTTGCTGACGTATGCATTCATGTAACCACCATACGTAATAAGATATGGAACAACTAGCATTTCTCATAGTTACTTCTTGAAGGACCATTTTTGCTGTGCTGCTAATTGATATTAGTTTATATAAAAGCAGGGCTGTGATCATATTTGTGTTTTAAAAAAGATTCACCTGGATGTACTGTGGAGAATAGATGGGCAGAAATTATATGTAGGGAGATTGGCTAAGAGGTTATTACAGAAGTCTAAATAAGTAGTAGAGATGATGTTATAGATTTGAGAGATTAAGGCAGAAAAATGGATGGAATTGGGGGCTTGCTTACTAGAGGTAGGGGAAAGGATATGTTGTGGATGGCTTTATTTTGCGAGGGAACAAGGAAAAGTAATGATTTTGGCTTTGGTTGTGTATGAAGAGTGACCAAGTTATGTTGGCATAACAGCTCAAAAGTTTAATTGGCCTTTAATAGGACAAATATTTTTGCTTCACATGGGTATAGTGTGGGTGGGTGGAATCTGCTTGTTCTCAATATGCGAGATCAGACCAATGGAGGCACCATCTCAACACATGGATCTGTAATCTCCATGGCAAAGGGAAGGAGGCTGTTGCTAATAACTCACTGGCTCTCTACCTAGAAGAGGATTGTATCTTTTTGGCTTATTGTTCATTGGCCAGAGTAAGTTGTATGACCTTAGAGATTTCACAGAGCATAAGGAAGTGCAGTTCTACTGTGTGTCCTGAAGAGAACTGAAATATGTCAGTCATGGTAAATATTTGTCGTATGTTGAGTTATAGCTTATTTAATCTTTTAAAAATAGAATTATGTTGAAATTTATAGTAAGCTTAGTAGTAAGAACCACCATTTATTGTTTACTGTGTGCCAGGTACTTTAAGATATATTTTCATTTTTATTTTTTGCAGACTGATGTTCATGCGGTTAAATAACTTGTTTAAGATCACATAACCAGTAAGTGATGGAGCTAGGAGTGTGTAAAGCCTGAGCTAGTTGTACTATACTTGGTTGAATAGCACCTACTTGGCAGTAGGGTGGAGGGAGGAAAAAAACTTCTTGATTGACTAATTAGACTGAAATACATAAGCAGTGGTGTTCTTCCTGTAAATAACATTGTTCTCTAAGTTTTTTTTCTGAAATTCCACAAGTTTAGACATTTCATTTCATTTTAATGATTCACACATAAAAAGCTGCGGTTTCTTATTCATTAATTGCTTTTTTACCACCTTCTATTTGATTTCTGCCTATATCACTCTACTGAACCTGTTCTCTAAGGCTGCCTTTTTATTATAAGTGTTGGAGTCTGAGAATTTTTCATCAGTTTTTTTGTATACACAATACCAATATATGTGATTTACTTCTCTATTATACTTAGAATTTTGTTTCAGGTTTGTGAATTGCTAGTCATAGTGGTGCTAGTAATCAGAGTAATAGGGAGTCTGGCTGTTACGGACAGAAAGTCAAACAGAAGGCTGAGTTAGAAGTAGGGATTTTTGTAAGAAAACCTTACGAAAGATTAAAGGAAACAAGTAAATACTATCTGTAAAACTGTCTTCTTACCTCTTTTGGAAGGAAAGGGCTTATCTTTAAGAGGCTGACAGTACTTGGATCGTAAGTTAATGGGCAGAGCTAAGGCTCTCTATAATAAGGAATGAAAGTTAGTCAAATGAAGCATTTCCATCATCTAAGCTGTCCTTGTATTGTGGGACCATGGTTGGTCTTCGGAAAATCAGCAATTTTTGCCTTAAAAATCAGAAAGGCCTTAAATAACAAAAGTTAAAGTATTTAGAATAAGTTATAACTATACATGGTATAAAATTCAAAAGGTACAAAAAGTTTTAGCATGGAAAGTAAGTTATCCTACGTCTGTCCTGTACCTATCTTGTATCCCTTCCTACTAGTAACCGCATTTCTTGTGAATCCTTTCAAAGATAGTGGGCATTAAATATTTGAATGATGGGATTAGGTGTGGTGGGAGGGACAGGTGGAACCCTCTTGGCATGCATGTTTCCGAAAGGACAGTAAACATTTACAAGCACTTCATCAAAACTCTGAGAAGGAGAGACATGAAAAGTTTATCATTAGCAATTAACTGTGTGGTACACATGGCTAATTTAGGATATATAATTGTTATTGGCATTTTCTTTATTTATAATTTTGTATATTTTAAAAAATTTCTAAGAGCATAAGTCTACTCATGACCTTATTCTTTCTGACTTTATTTTCTTTTTAACATCTTAAGTGCCTAAGATATAATTTGTTTATTAGATAGCTTTTTCAGGGAACAGGACTTTGAGTTTAGTGACAGATTCTCTCCCTGTTTGCAAAGTACTATTTAAATGCTAGGGGAAAAAATGGTGTTCATGAAAGACAGGTTTAGAATTCACAAGGAGAATACATTCATGTGTGGTTTTTTATGTCTTGTACTTACAACATTTAACACTATCACGTCTTCTTAAGAGTTTTATATTACTGGTTCTTCTTTCTGACTTCTGTGACTGTCTCAAAACACTTGATACTTTTTTGTTTTTGTTTCTGTTTTTCCCCAGAGCCTCATTTTCTTTTTCTCTTTCCACTGCGTTTCCCAATCCCATTCTTTATGCTCAACTGCCTACCTGAGATGTCTTTCATTTCTTGGCTATCCATAGACACATCAGGTTCAACACATCAAAAATAAATTCATCTTTTTCATCTCTTGCAAAAAGTTACCCTACTTACTTACCAGTTTCAGTGTTGATAGCATGTTTTAAAGTCAATTTTACCAAGGTATAATTTACTTGAAGTAAAATCCACACATTTGAGATGTACAGATCAATGGTTGTAACCATCACCCTAACGAAGACATAGAGTATTTTTATGTCTTCCGAAAATCCCCCAGGCCTTTTTGCAATCAGTCTCGCCCCAGTTTTATTCCTAGTCAGCCACTGATGTGATTTCTATTACTATGAATTAAGATTTGTCTTTTCTAGAGTTTCATTTTGTATTTAACTTTTTTCTCTTGACATAATATCTATGATAGTTTATCCATATTGTTGCATGTATTAGCAGTTCATTTCTTCTTTTGCTTAGTAATATTCCAGTGTAATGTATCATGACTTACTTATCCATTAACTTATTGATTTATTTTGAATCATTTCTAGTTTTTGGCTATTATGAGTAAAGCTGCTGTGAACATTTGAGTACAAGCTTTGTATGGACATATAGTTTTATTTCTGTTAATAATCTTTCTTTAATCTTTTTCCTTACATGTATTCATCCAGTAGATTATGAATCATGGGGTTTCTTCCTTTGAAATACGTTTCATCCTTTGTTCTCTTTTCTGTGGATATTTAACACTCTTGTGATAAGCTACTTTTTATTTTGTGAAACCGTATTTTAGGAGTAGGGGATGTAAGGGTGATTATGCAGATGGTGTCCTTGCTGAGTAGGTTTATAGTCAGTTGGGAAATGCTGACTAAAATTTGTGAGGATGGTGCTGACACTGAAGGTACAGGGTGGGGAAAGGGATGTTGCTGCTGGGTGCACTCCATCCCTGTAGGCACCATTTAATTCCTATTTTAGTTGGTATGTTAAGATTGCCACTTTTAGTTTGTTTTGGTTTTTGTTTTGTTGTAAATTCATTGGTATGTATGTGGTGAGGAGTGGTGAAAAACAGTTTCTCATCATGGATTTATCATTGCTTTGTGAACTTGAGCAAATTACATAACCTCTCTGGGTCTCTGTTTCATCATCTCTAAAATGGGACAATAATAATAATACCTGTCATATAGGGTTGTTAAGAGGATTAGATGCATTATTATATATACAGCTCTTAGAATAGTACCTGGCATATTGTGTTATATAAATATTAGCTAGTATTACTACCTTAATTTAAAATTACTTAAGAGGCTATCTTTTTCTCTCTCATTTTAGTTCCTCTTATGTATTACTATAAGATTTATCTCCTAACACATCACTCTTCTGTACCTGTTCAAACTTACAAAGGTACAGTACCATCTAACAACTATTTGTGTCTTTTTATTTCAATTGTGGTAAAATATACAAACAGTAAAGTGCACAAATGAAGTTTAACAATTACACTCACCACTCAGATTAAGCTATAGAAAGTTTCTAACATTCCAAGAAGGTTCCCTCTTATCCCTTCCCCTCAGTAACCCATCCCTTCACTTCTGTTGTGACTACTCCTTTACTGTGGATTATTTTTGCAAGTAAATCCTCACTTGATGATATATTTATTGATTTTTTTTTTAGGAGAGAGAGGAAAGGGAAGAGAGAAATATTGATATAAGAGAGAAACAGTAATCATTGCCTCCCTGTGTGCCCTGACCAGGAATTGAACTATCACCTAGATATGTGCCTTGAGTGGGGATTGAACCCTCATCCTTTTGTTGTACAGGACAATGCTCCAACTAATTTAGCCACCTGGCCAGGACCCAATAAATCTTTTTTTAAATTGAGGTATAGTTGAAATATAACATTTGTTTCAGGTATACACTATAAAAATTTGATATTTGTATATATTGCAAAATTATTATAGTAAGTGGAGTATAGTGTAGTTAACATCTGTCACCATACATTGTTACCAGTTTTTTTCTTGTATGATAACTTTTAAGTTCTATTCTCTAAGCAACTTTTAAAAATACGATACAGTATTATTAACTGTAATCACCATGCTCTACGTTATATCCTTATGACATTTATTTTGTAATTGGAAGTTTGTACCTTAAGACCCTCTTCACCCACTTCACCCCCCCAACAGACTGAATGCAGCTGTCAGTCTGTTTTCTCTATGACGTGAACTTGTTTATTTTTTTTAGATTCCACGTAAAAGTGAGATTATACATTTTTGTTTGTTTTTGTCTTTCTCTGACTTATTTCACTTAGCATAATGCCCTCAAGATCCATTCATATTGTGAGATTTCATCTTTTTTTTTTGTGGCAAAATAATACTCCATCACACACACACACACACACACACACACACACACATACATACACACATATACAGCCTATGTGTATATATGCATATATATGTTTACATGTATATATTTCTAGCTCACATTTTCTTGTTCCACTTGTCCATTGGTGAACACTTAAGTTTTTTTCCATATTTTTGCTATTGTAAATAATACTACAACAAACATGGTAGGGAGTGCAGATATCTTTTCAGATTAGTATTTTGATTTTTTTTGGGTAACTAGCCAGAAATGGAATTGTTGGGTCATATGATAGTTATATTTTTTACTTTTCACACTTGATCTTAGCCAAAAGGTCAAGAAGCAATATATATATATATATATATATATATATATATATATATATATATATATATATATATATATATATTTTTTTTTTTTTTTGAGTAATGTCCATACTGTTTTCCATAATGGCTGTACCATTTTCATGTATGAGGGTTCCCTTTTCTCTGCATCCTTGCCAACACTGTTATTTCTTGTCTTTTTTATAAAGGTATTCTAACAAGTTTGTGGAGATACCTCAGTGTGCTTTTTCTTTTTAAAGTATATTTTATTGATTATGTTGTTACAGTAGTCCCAATTTTTTTCCTTTTTGCTCCCCTCCACCCAGTAACCCGCTTCCCTCCAGCAGTCCCGCCCCCCTTAGTTCATGTCAATGGGTTGTGCATGTAAGTTCTTTGACTTCACCCCTTCCTATATTATTCTTAACCTCCCCCTGTTTATTTTGTACCAACCGTTATGCTTCTTAGTCCCTGCATCATTTCCCTATTTCTCCCCCTTCCTCCTCCCAGCTGATAACCCTCCAAATGATCTCCATACCTATGATTCTGTTCCTATTCTGGTTTGCTTAATTGGATTTTGTTTTTATTTTTTAGACTCTGTTGTTGATAGTTGTGAATTTGTTGCCATTTTAATGTTCACAGTTTTGATCTTCTTTTTCTTAAGTAAGTCCCTTTAACATTTCATATAATAATGGCTTGGTGATAATGAATTCTTTTAGCTTTACCTTGTCTGGGAAGCACTTCATCTGCCCTTCCATTCTAAATGACAGCTTTGCTGGATAGAGTAATCTTGGCTGTAGGTCCTTGCTTTTCATCACTTTGACTACTTCTTGCCAGTCCCTTCTTGCCTGCAAAGTTGCTTTTGAGAAATCAGCTGGTAGTCTTATAGTTAACTTTAAGGTTACCTGTAAGTTACCTTTGTAGGTAATCTTCATTTCTCTTGCTGCTTTTAAGATTCTCTTTATCTTTAACCCTTAGCATTTTAATTATGATATGTCTTGGTGTGGTCCTCTTTGGGTCTAGCTTGTTTGGGACTCTCTGTGCTTCCAGAACTTGTATGTCTATTTCCTTCACCAAATTAAGGAAGTTTTCCTTCATTATCTTTTCACATAAATTTTCAATTTCATGCTCTTCCTTTTCTCCGCTGGCACCCCCATTATTCGGATGTTGGCACATTTAAAGTTCTCCCAGAGGTTCCTAAGCCTCTCCTCATTTTTTTCAGTTCTTGTGTCTTCATTCTGTACAGAGTGACTGTTTATTTCGTTTTATATTCCAAATCATTTATTGGAACCCCGGCTTCCTTCAGTTCACCATTGATTTCATGTGGATTTTCCTTTACTTCACTTCTTCCTTTGTGTGTTTGCCGTACTCAAGCATGTCTGTCAAGTCTGTGGGCATCATTAATACCATTGTTTTGAACTCTGCATCTGTTAGGTGGGGTATCTCCTCATTGCTTGGTTTTCCCACTGGAACCTTGATGTGCTCCCTCTTTTGGGCCGTATTTCTCTGTCTCCTCAACTTTACAGCCTCCTGTGTTTGCCTCTGTGTCTTAGGTAGAGCTGTTGCACCTGTTTTGTTGTAAGGGGTGTAGCCTTAGGTATTCCTCAGTGTGGGGTGTCCCATTTCACCATGTTGTGGCTCTGTATGTGGGGAAGGAGTCAGAGGGGTAGCAATGCTACTTGCTCAGCACTCTCCCCTTTTTCAGACACTTCACCCACTTCCCATATGGGACTGGTGCCCCTCTAGCTGTTGCCCTGGTTGTGGTTCCCAGAGTGGGTGGGTTTGTGGACATTCTAGGACAGTGGGACCCTCTAAATGAACAGACTCTGCTGAGAGACCGGCAGTTCTGCTGCTGCCCCAACCCCCACTAGTTTTCATAGTCAGAAGCAATGTGGCTTTGTTTTCCTTGGTGCTGGAACCATGAGCTGCGTGGCCTGGTCTGGGGCTGAGATTGCTCTCCACATGTCCCTTCCAACTTTTATAGTGTGTGACTGCTCTTTCTGATGGCTGGCCACAACCACTGTTGCTGCTACCACTGCCACACTGTGTCCTTTCCTCCCTGGCTCCACCTCCCCTGCCTGTCTGGATGAGTATTACTTCTTTCTATCTTTGTTTGTTGGACTTCCATGCAGTTCAATTTTCTGGTAATTCTAGTTTTTAGTTTTGAGGTTGATGTAATTCTTCTTATAGTTGTGAAAGGAGAGGAAGCATTTCTACCTACACCTCCATTTGGCCAGAAGTCCTCCTTTTTTGTAATTACTTAGTCATCTTAACTTTAGTAGGACTATGGTTATTTTATATCACTCCCTTATAATACCTAGCATAGGACACATCATACTAATTATTGAATAGACTTTAACTGAAGTTTTAAAATTTAAGTTCTCCTAAGTTGTAGTAAGAGAACTTGACAATGAACTAGGACAACTATTTCTAAAACTACAAGAAATAAAAGCTACAGCTCCATGAACCTGTATAGATTTTGAAGAGATACCAATGTGTTAGTCTACTGTGGAATCTGAAATTTAGAATTGGAAAGGATCATAGAGGTAATATAATTATTTATCCCTACTTTTCCTAAATGTTGAATCCATGAAAATTGCTTGTGTGGGTTACAATATATCTGTGAACTTCCTGAGGTTATATGCAATTTGCCATGCATATTTTTCTACAGTAAGAATCTGTAACTTAATTGAATTTTCAAAGGTCTCTATGGCTCAAAAAACTTAAGATCCTGTGATCTAGCCAAAATATGACATTTTTCAGATGAGACAACTGCGACTTAGAGATAAATCAAGACACAAGAGGGATGACTTACTCATACAGTCATTGTTATTCACGATGATCCTGAGTCAGCAGGAAAATAGTATTAGTTCAGTGTGTATCTAATACAGTTAGGAAATATTTCTATCCCAAATGGTTAAAATAAACTTCTAAAAAATTGAGGTGAAATCCACAGAACATTAAATTAATAATTTAAAAATTAACAATTTAGTGGCAGTTAATACAGTCACAATATTGTGCAACCATCACCTCTATTCTAGGGTAAATACATTTTACTTACCGTAGAAGCAAACCTTTTACCCACTGAGCCATTGTTCTCTCTTCTCCCCTTTCCCCTGACCTGCTAATCACCAGTCTGCATTCTCTCTCTGTAGATTTGCCTCTTCTGCATAGTTCAGATAAATGGAATCATACATTGTATTGGGTTGGCCAAAGAGTTCATTTATATTTTTCTGTAAAATAAGAGACACATTTTTCATTTTCATCAGTAACGTTATTGATTTGAATATTTTGAGTATGTCAGCTATCTCCTGCGAGGTATAGTGTTGACTTTTTCTCAGTTTGTCTCGATTTGATTGCTATCAACCTCAACTCCTGACTGGAGCACCGTCCAGGGAGACATCTCCAGCACGAAACTTACCAAACCACTTTTGACAGGTCGGATCAATCACAGCACCTTCTCCATGTACTGCACAAATCTTTTTTTGTGTTTCAATTAAGTTTTTACCTTTCTTGAAATAATAGAGCATAATATGGCAAAAATGTTATTTTCTTCAATCTTCAGTATTAAAATGGCTACACAAAAATCACCAATTTTGATGTTTTTTTTTAACTGTACACTGATATGACAACTTACAATACAATCTAACAAAATAGTTTTGAATGAAGTTAAAGACAACTAAGTGCTACTAGAGCCTTCTTACAGAAAAAAACAAACGAACTTTTTGGCCAACCCAACACAACCATTTATGTCTGGCTTTCACTTAGCATAATTTTGTGGAGCTTCATCTGCCTTGTACCATATATTAGCGTTTCATTCCTTTTTTGGCTGAATAATATTCTGTTTATGTCTATACTACAATTTATCCATCTGTTGATGGACATTTGGACTGTTTCTCCCTTTTGGTTATTGTAAATAGTGCTGCTATGAATGTGTACGTATATGTATTTCTTTGATTACCTGTTTTCAGTTTTTGTCAGTATATTCTATACCTATTGCTCGGTCATATGGAAATACTATGTTTAACTTTGAGGATCTGCCTGCCAATTGTTTTCCACAACAACTAAACCATTTTACACTGCCACCAGCAATGCACAAGGGTTCCGGTTTCTTCACATCTACTACAACAGTTATTTTTTGTTAAAATTTTTTAAAAAGATTTTATTTATTTTTAGAAAGAGGGGAAAGGAGGAAGCGAGAGAGGGAGAGAAACATCGATGTATGAGAGATCCATTGATTGGTTGCATCTGGAACACCCCCAGCTGGGGACCTTGCTGCCAACCCAGGCATGTGCTCTTACAGGGAGTTGAACCAGTGCCCTTTTAGTTCATAGGCTGGAGCTCAATCCACTGAACCACACCAGCCAGGGCTTCTGTTAAGAATTTTTTAAAATTATAAGCCATCTTTGTGGGTGTGAAGTGCTACTTCCTTGTGGGTTTGATACACATTTCTCTAGTGACTAATAATATTGAACATGTTTTCAGTTTTCTTATTGGCTATTTATATATCTTCTTTAGAAAAACATAAAATAAATTTTTGCTTCTCAAAGAAGTATGCTTAAGTTGCCAAGAAAACTTTCAAAATGTGAAATATTTGTGTTACTATATAAGTAAGTGCCAGACTTTGGTACAAATACAGAGTACTTTGGGTAATCAAAAAGATGAGAGCCCTGGCTGGGTAGTTCATTTGGTTAGAGCATCATTTCAATAAGCCAAGGTTGTGAGTTCGATCCCCAGTCAGAACACATAAAAGAATACGTAAGTGGAACAATAAATCAATCTCTCTCTCTCTCTCCTTCCCTCACCATCTCTCCTCTCCCTCTCTCTTTCTCTCTCCCCCTCTCTCCCTCTTCCTCTCTTTCTCTAAAATCAAGAAATTAAAAAAGAGGAGATATGGTGAGACTAGTTTAAATTTTGAAAGAGTTTGAGACTGCTTTTAACATTTTGTACAATTACAAACTTTAATGCAGGTAAAGTAATTTTGGGACATTTGTCATTTTCAAATAGTTGAATATTGTCCTTGGCATTGAAAGATCTCCATTTAATTTTATGAATAAAAAGCACAGTTAAAAATATCCTCACTTGAGGATATGTTTATTGATTTTAGAGAAAGAGGAAGGAAAAGAGAAAGACATTGATGTGAGAGAGAAACATTGATTGGTTGCCTCCCATTTGCTCCCTGACTAGACATTGAATTCCCTACTCAGGTATGTACCCTGATGGGAATCAAACCTGCAACCTTTGGGTCTACAGGATGATAGTCCAACCAACTGAGCCACCTGGCCAGGGCAAAAACAAACAAACAAACAAAAAAAACCCCCAAAAACAAACAAAAAAACCCCAACAAGTTTTGAAGTTTATACATATTAAATTATTTTATTTCAGGTAAGTAATTGAACATTGAATAGACAAAGATGAACAGGTAAAAATAAAGGTAAGATAACAAGATGATGAGTCCTCAGGTGAATACTCTGAGACTTGATATTTAGCATAATAAGCTTTATTGAAGTATAATTCATATACAAATAATTGTACAATTTAGTATATACATTTTGATGAATTTGGACATAAGCATACACCTGTGATACCTAACCACAGTCAAGGTACTAAACATATCCTTTACCTCCAAACATTTCCTCATGTTCTTTTAGGTTATTGGTGTGTGTGTGTGTTAAGAACATTTAACATGAGAACTGTTCTCTTTAACTATTTTCATGATACTCACTGTTGAAAGAAGTGGACTGAGAATTTGTTTCATGCTTTTTTTTCCTAAGTAAGGAGAGAAATAGTCACATATAAGATTCAGTGTCCATTAGATTTAAAGGGAAAAAAATACCCAGTTATTACATGAGAAAATAATTGGATCATAACTAAAGGGGTGGTTATATTAGAAATTAATAAATCAAATAGAACATATTGAGTGACTTCTTCCATTAATGTAAGCTGAAAGTATATATTTGTAATTTTTTTAAAGCCTGGTTTAATCTTAAAACTATGTTGAGTAAAAAGTTTTTAACTGCTTTGAGGTTTTAGTTTCCCTCCTTGGAATTATATTTAGTGCCATATGGTACTTTAGAGAGGCAAATTTTGAACTCATTAATATTCTAATAGGGGAAAACTTATTCAAGGCAGGTATTATCTTTTACTCATTTTTTTATTTAATGAATATTTGTTAAATAAGCTTGTAATTGTTTTTATATTTGCCTCTACCACTTAATCATTTCTGAATCCGCAGCCTCTACGACAGTGCCTGAGACTTGGTAAAGGCCTAGTAAATATTGAATGAATTATGCTTATTTTGGTTTTCTGATTGGTTTTGATATTATCTCGTTCAAGCGTGATAGAAATAAGAATGCTTAATTCATTTGTAGTCCCTTTTCCCTCATGCATTATTATATATATTTGAATATTAGATCATGGAACATTATTAAAGCTTAATGTTAATGATTTGCTATGATAATTATATTTTTAACATATGGTCAAAACGATATTTCTCCCCCTAAAATTTTACATTTTTAAAGGATGTTACAGAAATTGTTAGAATAAAATGCATTTCTCAATTTGCTGATATTCCAGTATATCATACAATTTCATTAACTGTGAAGGAATAGTGTTACAAGAAGAATTTAATATTTTTCCATAAATTTATAGAAATCAAAGTAGATGCTAGAATATCATTTTAATACATAGCTCTCAGTAGTTAAGGGCTTATACCTGGAGATTTCACTTAAGAGTTAGGCATTCTTTTTTATATTTTTTTCCAGCTCTATGGAGATATAATTGACATACAATGTATATTTTAAAATTTTGTTATAGGTTTTTGGAAAAATTGCAGTTAGTAGAGTATTCAAGTGTGCCCTTCATTCAGCTTCCCCTAATCTTACATAACCATAGAATAATCTCCAAATAAGGATGTCAGCGTTAGTATAATATTATGAACTTAACCTCAGCCCTTATTTGAATTTCATCATTTTTTTCACTAGTAATCCTTTCACTTCCAAGATATCACACTACAATTTTTTAAAGTATATTTTATTCATTATGTTGTTACAGTAGTTCCAATTTTTTTCCCCTTTGCTCCCCTCCACCAAGTACTCCCCTTCCCTCCAGCAATCCCACCCCCCCTTAGTTCGTGTCCATGGGTCGTAGATATAAGTTGGCTTCACCCTTTCCTATATTATTCTTTTTTTTAAGTATATTGTATTGATTATATTGTTACAACAGTTCCAATTTTTTACCCTTTGCTCCCCTCTTCCCAGCACCACCCCTCCCCCAGCAATCCCACCCCCCGCCCCGTCCATGCCCATGGGTTGTACATACAAGTTCTCTGTCTTCACCCTTTCATATATTATTATTATTTTTTTTTTTAAGATAAGTAATTAAATTTTTTAACAATAAAAAATAACAATCCCTCCCTCTCAGACTTAAGACCCTTTATAATCTTATAAAGGAAAATAGGTGAATGTCTCGAGCTCCTCTAGCTGCTTCAAGCTGGGCATGGTCGTTGTCCTACCTACCCTTGGGTCCAGAAACCTCTAATAAGAATGGGGGTGTGGAGGGGAGGGTGGCCTTCCCACATGAGGAAGGATCGTGCGGACTCCAGGTCGGTTGGCTGCCCCCGGGCAACGGCGTGCTTGGTCTAACAGGCTGGCATCCTTGTCGTATTCTGGGGGCAACAGATTTGACAACAGGGTTAAAAGACATCATTCAATCCATAACCACTAGATGACAAAAGACAGGTATTAATTTTTCAATGTCCCACATTAGGGAAAAAAAGGATTTCTTTGGTGGAAGGTGTGCCAGGCACATCTCATCTGTCCAAAACCCTTTTGCGCATTATACTTAGTTTGGGCTGAGGGATATATTTTAGGTTTCCCCCTCTCCGACCTCTGGGCCCTTTCTGTCCAAGCCATTAGGATAGAAAAGAGAAACCAGTTTTAAAGTGAAGCCCACAGACCACCCCATTCTTCACCAACCTAGCCACTTAGTTCAGCCAAACTGTTGAGTCTCAGGAGGCAGCGATGCAGACAGGATTAAGTGAGGGCTATACGTACAGACAATCACTCAAGTAATGAGATCATAGGCTTATGCCCTTTGAAAACAGAAAACACATGTTAATTTATGTAACATAACCCACAAACCAGTCTCTAAATTTGTAAGACTGTCTTATTGGAAAGACATCCAGTTGCAAGGCATTTGATATTCTCCTTGCCTGTAAATTAATCATCTTTGATGATACCACAGACCTAGTTTAACTTTCAAATGAAAACAAATTTTAAATGAAAAGAAACTTTAAAGACGGTTAGCTGCACTAGTTTATAGTCTACCACTGAGCATTGTGATTTTCCTTGAATCACAATTTTTCTCCTTAAGATTACCCTCCTTGTCATTAAAGGGCCTGCATTAAGTCCATTTTTAATTTATCCTGTTCATTTGCATAAACACAACAAGAGCAGCAAATGATCACTTCTGGTCTTTAGTTCTGCTTTGCTGGAACTTATGCAAGAAACATTTAGGGTGACCTTCAGTCTACCCTTCAGGGCACAGAAGCTGAGCCACATACCTGCCATTCAACCTTGCCTGTAAACACCTGTCTTTTCCAAGTCCTTGAGGTTTTCCATTGTGCCTTAAGGTCCCTTCTAGCCATCTTTCAGGAAAGCAACCTTCATTCCTTCCCTGGAAAGATAGCCGTGGACCGCACAACCAACCAAGGTACCAGGCCTTTTATCTCGTGGGCTTTTATTACCTTTGAAAGTCAATCCTAGTTCCTCAGGGCTTTTTGGTAACAACCAGAGCCCAAGCATGTCTCCTTTAGGCATGACATTCCAGTCAAAGTCTTGGTCAAAAAAACCTCTATTAACAACTGGTCTTATTAGTTTTATGCAAAGAACCTTATGTCATTACTTATGTCTTCAGAATGCTTCTATATTATTCTTAACTTCCTCCTGTCTATTTTGTACCAACCAATTATGCTTCTTACTCCCTGCACCATATCCCCATTTCTCCCCCTCCCCCCTCCCAGCTGATAACCTTTCAAATGATCCCCATACCTGTGATTCTGTGCCTGTTCTGGTTGTTTGCTTAGTTTGTTTTTCTTTTTCTTTTTTAGATTCAGTTGTTGATAGTTGTGAGTTTGTTGTCATTTTAGTGTTCATAGTTTTGATCATCTTTTTCTTAAGTCCCTTTGACATTTCATATAATAATGGCTTGGTGATGATGAACTCCTTTAGCTTTACCTTGTCTGGGAAGCACTTCATCTGCCCTTCCATTCCAAATGATAGCTTTGCTGGACAGAGTAATCCTGGTTGCAGGTTGCCTTTCATCACATTGAATACTGCTTGCCAGTCCCTTTCTGCCTGCAAAGTGTCCTCTGAGAAATCAGCTGATAGTCCTATAGGCATTGCCCTGTAGGGAACTCTCCGTCTCTCGCTTGCTGCCCATAGGACTCTGTCTTTATCTTTCACCTTTGGCATCTCAATCATGATGCGTCCTGGTTGGTCGCCTCTGGGTCCAGCTCGCCCGGGACCCTCCATGCTTCCCGGACCTGTATGTCCATCTCCTTCGCAAAATTTGGGGAGTTTTCCCTCAATTTTTTCAATTCTTGCTTCCTCATTCTGCACTGGTTGACTATTTTTTTCTTCCTTATGTTCCAAATCATTGATTTGCACCCAAGTTTCTTTCCCTTTACCATTGGTTTTGTGTGGATTTTCCTTCGTTTCACTTACCATAGCCTTCACTTCTTCTGAGTTTGCCGTACTTTCAAGCATATCTGTCAAGCCTGTGAGCATCTTTATCACCAGTGTTTTGAATTGTGTCTGTTAGGTTGTCTTATCTCCTCCTCTGTTAGGTTGGCCATCTCCTTCTCGCTTAGTTCTCCCACTGGAACCTTGATCTCTTCCCCCTTTGGGGCCATACTTCTCTGTCTCCTCATTCTGACAGGCTCCTGTGTTTGTTTGCCTCCGCGTCCCAGGTAGAGCTGTCGCTCCTGTTACATTGTAAGGAGTGAAGCCTTAGGTATTCGTCAGTACAGGGCAACATGTTTCACCACGTTGTGGCGCTGCATGTGGGGGAAGGGGTCCGAGAGGGAACAATGACGCCTGCCCAGCACTCACCTCTTTTTCAGGCACTTCTCCCACTTCTGTATGAGACTGACGCCTCTCTAGCTGCTGCCCTGGCCATCGTTCCCAGAGTGGGTGGGTCTGTGGATGTTCTAGGACCGTGGGGGCCCTTTAAACAAGCAGACTCTGCTGAGAGACAGGCAGTTTCTGCCTCCACCCCAACACCACTGGTCTGCAGTCAGAAGCAATGGGGCTTGATTTTCCCCGGTGCTGGGACTGTGAGCTGTGAGGTCTGGTGAAGAGCTGGGAACGCTCCCCAGGTGTCCCTCCTGACTTTTTAAAACATGTGACTGTGCTTTCTGCCAGCCTGCCACTGCCGCCGCCGCTGCTGCCAACACACTGTGTCCTCTCTGCCCCGGCTCCGTCCCTCCTGTCTGTCTGGATGAGTATTTCTTCTTTATATCTTTGTTGGATTTCCATGCAGTTTGATTTTCTTGAACTTCTGGTTGTTTCTAGTTTTGAGGTAGTTGTAGTCCTTAGTTGTGGAGGGGGACGCAGCGTGTCTGTCTACACCTCCATCTTGGCCAGGAGTCTCACACTACAATTTTTTGTGTGTCCTTGGTCTCCTCAAGGCTGTGATGCTACTTCAGTCTTTCCTTGTCTTCCATGACTTTGACAGTTTTGATGAGTACTCAGTCATTTTCAAAATTTCTCTCAATTCGAACTTAGTTGGTGTTTTTTCATGATTATATTGAGGATGTATATTTTTGTTAAGAATACTGCAAAATGATACTGTGCCCTTCTCAGGGATATGATAACCTCATGTTGGTATATCTTACTACTGTCGATGTTAACTTGGTTCATCTGCTGCATTCTCCACTTTAATTACCACTTTCCAATTTGTAATCACCATAATTAATATCCTGAAACTTTGTGTTTTCTGGTACTTTTGTCAAAACTAAGAAACTGACATGAGTGTATTATTACTTACTAATACAACTGACTTTATTTGGATTTCACCAGTTTCTCCATTAATGTTTTCTTTCTGTCACAGTCTCCTCTGGAATGTGGCAATTTCTCAGTCCTTTCTGTCCTTGTTTTTCATGACCTTGACAGTCTTGAGATGTATTGGCTAGCCATCCTGAAGGATGTCCTCCATCTAGGTTTGTTTGATGTTTTTCTCATGATTAGAGGTGATGGATTTTGCGGAAGAATACCACAGAGATGGAGTGCCTTCTCATCACCTCATGTCAGGAGATACATGATATTCTCATGACACTGATGATATTAGCCTTCCTCACTTGGTTAGTGTAGTGTTTACAGTTTCATCACTGTGAAGTTACAATTTTCCTTTTTCCTATTCTTTTCTTTGGAAGTGAGTCATTAAGTCTAGTCCCAGCCTTACCTGGGGAGGAGACTTGTAATTTTGATATTCACTTCCTTGATGTCTCTTCATGGAGCTTATTTGCTATGTATTTCTCTTCTTTAGCTAAGTGTCTGTTCAAATTATTTGCCTCTCCCATCCATTTTAAAATTGGGCTGTTTGTTATTATTTAGTTAAGAATTCTATATACAGGATATATTAATACATGTTTTGCAAATATTTTCTCTCAGTCTGTGACTTGTCTTTTTGTTTTAACAGTATCTTTCAAAGAGCGTTTTCAATTTTGACGAAGTCTAGTTTATCAGTTGTTTTTTTAAAGGGTTGTGCTTTTGGTTTTATACCGAGGAAATTTTTGCGTAAATGAGGGTCACGAAAAAATTTTGTCCTATACCTTCTTATAGAAGTTTTAAAGTTTTAGGTTTTACATTTAGATGTTTTACTTGTTTTGAGTGAGATTTTGTTTAAGGTTAGGGTAAAAGATTGTTTTTTAAAAAATCTATTTCATGCTATCTAATGAAACGACTGTCCTTTCCCCATTGAATTATCTTTGCACCTTTGTCAAACAGCAGTTGATCATATATGTGTGGGTCTTCTTCTGGTCTCTGTTACATTAATCTGTGTTTTTATCCTTATTCCAGTATCACACTATCTTGATGACTCTAATTTTATATTATCTTAAGTTAAGTTAGAGTATGTCCTCACTTGATTCTATTCAAAATTGTTTTCGCTGTCCTAGGTGCTTTGCTTTTTTATGTAAGTTTTAGAATCAGTTCGTCAGCTTCTACAAATTGACTACTGGTCTTTTGAGATTGGGTTAAATCTTTGGTGATTTGGGGGAGCATTGACATCTTAAAACAATATTGAGTTTCCTAATCTACAAGTAGGACATAGCTCTCCACTTATTTGGATCATCTTTGATTTCTATCATCAGTGTTCTGTAGTTGTCATCATACAAATCTTGCACATATTTGTTAGATTTGTCCCTAAGTATTTAATGATTTTGATACTATTGTAAATGTTACTTTTTTCTCCTAAGTTTTAATTTCATTACTAGTGTATAAAAGTACAATTGATTTTTGTATATTGACTTTGTATTCTGCAACCTTGATAAATTAACTTATTCTAGTAGTTATTTGCAGATTATTTGGGATTTTCCATGTAGATAAATACATTTATGAATAAAGAATTTTGTTTCTTCCTTTTCAATCTGAGTATTTTTTATTTTTTGAATAAGTGTTGTGAGTGGATGTTCTTGCCTAGTTCCCCACATTATGGTCAAAGTTTTTAATCTTTCATCATTACATACGGTATTAACTATAGGGCTCTTATAGATATTCTTTATTAGGTTAAGGAAAGTTTCTTCCATTTTCAGTTTGCTGAAAGCTTTTGCATGAGAATTGAACTTTGTCAAGTGCTTTTTTTTTTGCATCTGCTGAAATATGGATCTGCTTTTTTAGTTTAATATAGTGAATTACATTGATTGATTTCCAATTCTGTGGTGAACTCTTCTTGCTCAAGATATATTATTTTCATAAATTGCTGGGTTCTATTTGCTAATATTTTGTTCAGAACTTTGCATTTAATATCCATGTGGGATATTGGTCTGTAGTTTTCTTGTTCATATCTTTTTTTGGTATCATGGTATTTTGACTTAATTAAATAAGTTTGTGTTTATATGTTGGAAGAGTTTATGTAGAACTGGTGTTATTTCTCTTTTAAATATTTGGTAGAATTTGCAAGTGAAGCCATCTGGGCCTGGAGTCTTCTTTGTGAGAAGGCATTTAACTACAAATTCAGTTTAATGGAAACTAAGCTATTTTCAGTTATTTATTTATTCTTGAGTTAACTTTGATATTTGTATTTTTTAAGGACTTTACATTTCACCTGTTATCAAATTAACTGGTAAAAATTATTCATAGTATTTCCTTATTCTTTTCATGTCTGTGATAAATCCCCTCTGTAATTCCTGATATGATAATTTGTATATTTTCTCTTTTTCCTATATCAGTCTGGCTAATGTTTTATCGTTTTAAAGAACTAGATTTTGCCCTGGCTTGTAGCTCAGTTGGTTGGAGCGTCATCCTGATGTGTCAGAATTGCGGGTTCAATCCCCAGTCAGGGCACATACAAGAGGTAACCAAAGGATCCATAAATAAGTGAAACAGTCTCTTGCCCTCCACCTTCTCTAAAAATCAGTCAATTAAAAAGTATATTAAAAAGTTTATTTTTTTAAACTAAATTTTGGTGAAATTGACTTTATTGGTTTCTTTTGTCTGTTTTGGTTTTACTTTCATTGTTTTTTACTCTTTATTTTCTTCCTCTTGTCTTGTGTTTAATGTGTACTTTTTGTTTCCTAAGCTAGAAGCTTAAATTACTAATTTCAAATCTTATTTTCTAATATAAGGATTTAATGTTGTAAAATGTCTCTTCAATGTACTTTCTTAGCTGTTAACGACGAAGTTAGATATATCATGTTTTCACTTCTATTCAAATTCAAAATATTTTCTCATTTTTCTTGTGTTTTCTTTGATCAAACTACATGTTGCTTAGTAATGTGTTGTTTGCCCTGGCTGGTGTGGCTCAGTGGATTGAGTGCCGGCCTGCAAACCACAGTGTCACTGGTTTGATTCCCAGTCAGGGCACATGCTTGGGTTGCAGGTCAGGGCCCCAGTTGGGCATGTGCAATAGGCAACCACACATTGATGTTTCTCTCGCTCTCTTTCTCTCTCACTTCCCTTCTCTCTAAAAATAAAAAAAAAAAAATTTTTTTTTAAGAAAAAGAAAGGAATGTATTGTTCAATTCCAAATATTTAGGGAGGTTTATGAATTAATTCCTAATTTAATTCTGTGACCAGGGAACACACTCTAAATGAGTTTAATTCTTTATATTTATTGAGTTTTTTTATGTCCTGTATGGTCTGTTTTGGTAAGTGTTCCATAAGTGCTTAATAAGAATGTGCATTCTGCATTTATTGGATGGAATGCTTTATAAATGTGAATTAGGTCAAGTTAGTGTGAGTGTTGTTTAAGTTTCTATATGCCTATTGATTTTCTGTTCTCAGTGATAGAGAAGAATGTTGAAATGTCAACTATAATTATTTGTCTAATTTTCTTTTCAGTTTTGTCAGTTTTGCTTCATGTATTTTGAAGCTTTGTTATTAGGTGCATACACATACAGGGTTGTGTATTCTTGATGAATTGTTCTTTTCCCATTATGAAACATCCCTTTTTATCTTTGGCAGTATTTCTTGTTTTGAACTATTCTTTGGTAATACAGTCATACTTCGGTACTCGTTGGCTTCAGAACTCATCAAACCTTGTACTCATCAAATTTTGATGAGGAAAAATGTTCCAGCACCGGTGCTTGCTCGCAACTTGCTAGAACTTGTGAGTCACGACACTGCCCTGCAAGAGAACATGCTTCATTGTTATATACTCATTGGTTTTGGCACTCGTCATGAGTTCTGGAATGAATTGATGAGTACCGAGGTACTACTGTATAGCCACTCCAGCATTCTTTTAATCATTTTTTAAAAATTGTGGTAAAATATACATAACATAAATGAAATGTACCATTTGAAGTATGCAGTTTAGTGGCATTAAGTATATTCAGTATTGTGCAACCATTGCCACTATTCGAGACCTTTTCTTTTTTATCCCAACAGAAACTATTTATCCATTAAACAGTAACTCCCATTACCTGCTTCCCTCAGCCCCTGGTAACCTCCAGTCTACTTTCTGTCTCTGAATTTGCCTATTCTAGGTACCTCATATAAATGGAATCATACAGTACAGGGTGGGGCAAAAGTAGGTTTACAGTTTTGAATACATAAAACACAGTTTAGTCTTGCATTATTATGTATTAAATAATGTATTATTTTTCATATGAACAACTGTTTACCTACTTCTGCTCCACCCTGTATTTGTCCTTTTGTGTCTGGCTTATTTCACTTAGCATAATGTTTTCATGTCTCATTCATGTTGTTGCATGTCTCAAGAAATTCATTCCTTTTTAAAAGACTGAATAAAATATTCCATTGTATGTTTGTATCACATGCTATTTATCCATTCATCTGTTGATAGACGTTTGAAGTTACACCTTTTGGCTATTGTGAATAACGCTGCAATGGACATTGGTATACAGTTATCTCTTTGAGCCCTTACTTTTAATTCTTTTGGGTATATCTGAGGGTTACTCCAGTATTCTTAACCTTGGTATTTGTATGATATATCTTACTTACTTTTAATCTACTTTTGTCCTTATATTTAAAGTAAGTTTCATGTTGACAGGTTTTTAAAATCGCTTTTTTTTCTTTTTCTTTTTTTTTTTTTTACAGAGAGGGGAAAGTAGGGAGAAAGAGGGGGAGAAAACCATCAATGTATGAGAGAAACATCAATCAGTTGCCTGTCGCACGCCCCAACTGGGGACCTAGAGTGCAAGCCGGGCATGTGTCCTGACTGGGAATAGAACTGGCGACATTTCTGTTCACTCATCATCACTCAGTCCACTGAGCTGCCACACCAGCCAGGGCTAAAATCACCTTTTTAAATACATTCTATCTGTCTTTTATTTAGAGTGTTCTTAAAATAACAATATGGTTGAATTTAAATATTCCTTCTTGCTATTCATTTTCTATTTATCCCATCTTTTGGCTGTTCCTTTGTACTTCTTCACTACCTTCGTTTGGATTGAGTTTATTCAATTTTTATCTCCACTGTTGGCTTAACAGGCCATAATTTTTATTTTATTTTATTTATTTAGAGAGGGGAAGGTAAGGAGAAAGAAAGGGAGAGAAACATCAATGTGAGAGAGAAACATTGATCTGTTGCCTCTCACTTGTGCCCCCACCTGGGCTATCTCTCACAGATGCCCCAGCTGAAGACCAGGCCCATAACCCAGGTATTTGCCCTAACCAGGAATCAAACCAGCGACCTTTTGCTTTGTGGGATGATGCCCAACCGAGCCATGCCTGCATGGCCAGGCCTTAATATTTTTGAATGGTTATTCTACGGTACAATAGACTCCTTTTAACTTGCCAGATTCCACCTTCAAATAATAATATAACACTTCACGTGAAATGTAACAACCTTCCAAGGGCATTCTTCTATTTTCCACGCTAATCCTTTGTGCTATTGTTGTCATACATTGTCCTTGTATGTATGTTAAAAATCTACATTACATTGTTGTGATTTTTGCTTTCCAGTAGTTCTCAACCTTCCTAATGCCGCAACCCTTTAATACAGTTCCTCATGTTGTGGTGACCCCCAACCACCCCCACCATAACTAAAGCATAGTGATTTCCGATGGTCTTAGGCGACTCCTGTGAAAGGGTTGTTCGACCTCCAAAGGGGTCTCGACCCACAGGTTGAGAACCACTGCTTTAGACAGTTTATTGTATTTTAAAGATAACTAAGTTATTTTTTAAAGTTTATATATTTATACCATTTTACTTATTTCTGTTCTCTTTTAAAAAGACTTTATTTTTTGAGAGAGGGGAAGGGAGGGAGAAAGAGATGGAGAGAAACATCGATGTGCAAGAAATACATTGATCTGTTGCCTCTCGTAGGCCCCAACTGGGGACCTGGCCCACAACCCAGGCATGTGCCCTGACTGGGAATCACACCATCAACTTTTTGGTTCACAGGCTGGCACTCAATCCACTGAGGCACACCAGCCAGGGCTATTTCTATTATTCTTCATTCCCTTGTGTAGATCCCAGTTTCTATTCAGTAATTTTTTATTTGTGCTTGAGGAACTTACTTAACCTTTCTTGTTCCTTATTGCTGTTTCTGATTTTGTCAGAAAAAGTCTTTATTTCACTTTAATTAAAATGAACCTTTTTGGGGGTTTAAGTATAGATTAACATGGAATTATGAGAACTAATACAGAGAAATCCTGTATATTGCTCACCCAATTGCCCCCAATGTTAACATCTTTATAACTATAGTATATCACAACAAGGAAATGGACACTGATACAACTCCACTTGACCTCATTCATATTTCACCAATTTTACTTCTATTCCTTTTTGTGTGAGCCTGTATGTGTATTTAGTTCTTTGTAGTTTTATCACATGTGTAGATTAGTATGACAGTCAAGATTCAGAATAGTTCAATCACAAGGATCACTTGTGGTACCCTTTATTGTCACAGCCACCTCTCTCCTTTACCCACCGCACCAACCCTTGGAAACAACTTGTTCATGTGTTCATTTAAATAATTTTAACATCTATGAAATGTATATAATTAGGCAGCGTATAACTTTTTGAAATAGGAATTTTTTTCACTTACCATGATTTGTGTGAGATTTTTCCAAGTTGCTTCATGTACCAATAGTTTGTTCTTTCTTGTTGCTGAGTAGTATTCCATGGTGTAGGATGTACAACGTTTTGTTTAACCATTCACCTGCTGAAGGATATTTGGGTGTTTCCCAGCTTTTTGCTATTACAAATAAAGTACACCAGGTCCTTGAATAATGGCATTTCATTCAACGTTTTGTTATAAACATAGATGAGAAAAAATAATGGATTCCTGGACAGGGCCACTGTGTTGTGTGGTGTTTGTATGTTCTCCCCACATATGCATGGATTTTCTCTGAGTATTTCAATTCCCTCTCAAGTCCCAAAGATGTGCACATTAGGTTAATTGACATGTCTAAATTGTCCTAGTATGAATGAGTGTGTGTACCCTGCAATTTTGGAATGGCATCCTCTCCATCCCTGGTTTTTGCCTTATGCCCTGAGCTGCCAGATAGGATCTGACCACCCATAACCCTGGACTGGAATAAGTGAGTTGGAAAATAATTATCATACTTGTTTTTATTAATCTTTCTTGAACACAAGTATAACTCACATTTATTTCAATGTTTGATATTAGAAGTGTTTTGGGTCTTTATTTAGAGATTTGTTGAAGTATTTGTGACCAGAAATATGCCGTAGGAGCTTTTAATTCTTGTTTATGTCAATTAGTGTGTGAGAAAATTGGTTTCATTATACATTGTTTTTGCTTAAAGTTGTAGTTTCCAAGGAACTATTGATGGTATTAAGTGAGAATTCACTGTTCAGGCATACAAATGGTGTACGTGTGTCTGTGTGAACATAAGTTTTGTTGGTCTGGGATAAATGACCCAATTGTTGGATCATTACACTAAACTCATATTTAGTTTTCTAAGAAACTGCCCTACTTTTCTACAGTGTCTATAACTGTTTACATTTTTTCACATCTTCACCAGCATTTTTTAAATTGTGGAAAATATACATAATAACAACATGATGGCAGAATGAGTTATTGTGGTACACACATCCTCCCACAACCCCTTCAAAATTACAACCAAACTACAGAACAACCATCAATCAGAACTGCCTGAAATCTAGCTGAACAGAAGTCCTATAACTAAGTATAGAAAGAAGCCATGTTGAAACTGCATTAACATTAACATTAGCTAGGAAAATCCATTTTTGTCCTCCTTCTATTTCTTCTTCCAGGGTGTACAGCTGTAGCTCCAGCAACTATCTTGAACTATGAGGTGACTTTGAGGAAGCCATACTCTGAAGATTGCATAGCAGAAAAGTAGGAGCTTGAGTTCCTGATAGTACCAAGGAGCCATTATACCAGTCTTGGACTACTGAACTTCTGACTTTTTCTATGTAGAAATGAAATACTATAAAGTCCTATCTTGTTTAAACTACAGAAAATATATACAGGTATCCTCCATAATGCGGTACTTCTATAACACCGTTTCACTCTAACATGATATGACTGTAGAGAATATCCAAGAATTGCTCGTAGAAGAAGAAACTGCTGAAGCAATTTTGGTGGAAATGACATCTGGAATGTGCCAAGATAACTTAGGGGATGATAGCACTGATGAAAATGAAGGAGTTAAACAGTTTACTCTAAAAAGTGTAACGAAAGACCTAGACTTAGCCGAACAGCTTAAATGAAGATCCTTGCACTGAAAGGAGCACGAAGTTTAAGAGAGAACTTCAAAAGCACTTAGCACTGTATAACAAAATTTATAAAGATCTCTCAGCTAAAAGCAAACAATCTAAAATAACAGATTTTTTGCAAAAAGTAGAGCATAGAAATCAAGATAATGCTGAAGAAAGTTCAGAGGATAAGGATATCTTGTCAAAAAGAAAATGCATTCGAGGACTTCTGGCCAAGATGGAGGCCTAGATAGACATGCTGTGTCTCCCTCCACAACTAAGAAGGAATACAACTACCTCAAAACTAGACACAACCAGAAGTTCCAGAATATCAAGCTGCATGGAAGTCCAACAGACAAGGATATAAAGAAGAAGTACTCATCCAGACAGGTAGGAGGGGCAGAGCCGGGGTGGAGAGGACGCAGTGTGGTGGCTTCAGGAGCAGCGGCAGGAGTGCCAAGGCCGGCGGAAAGCACAGTCACATATTTAAAAAAGTAGTGAGGGACACCTGGAGAGCGCTCCCAGCACCAGACCAGACTGCACAGCTCACGGTTCCAGTGCTGGGGAAAATAAAGCCCCATTGCTTCTGACTGTGCAAACCAGTAGGGGTTGGGGCAGAGGAAGAAACTGCCGGCCTCTCAGCAGAGTCTGTCTGTTTAATGGGCCCCCATGGTCCTAGAACATCTGCAAACCCACCCACTCTGGGAATGAAGGCCAAGGCAACAGCTAGAGAGGCGCCAGTCCCATACGGAAGTGGGAGAAGTGCCTGGAAAAGGGGAGAGTGCTGAGCAAGTGACATTGTTCCCTCCCAGACCCCTCCCCCACAAACAGCTCCACAGCCTGGTAAAACGGGTTGCCCTGTAATGACAAATACCTAAGGCTCCGCCCCTTGCAATGTAACAGGTGTGATAGCTCCACCTAAGACACAGAGGCAAACAAACACAGGAGCCTCTCAAGATGAGGAGACAGAGAAATATGGCCCAAAAGAGGGAATGGATCAAGGTTCCAGTGGGAGAACTAAGCAATGAGTAGATAGCCAAGCTAACAAATGAGGAGATAGCCAATCTAACATGTAGAGTTTATAAGTTTGGTGATAAAGATGCTCACAGACTTGGTAGATATGCATGAGTATGGCAAACGCATAAGGGAAGAAGTCAAGGCTATGCTAAGTGAAACGAAGGAAAATCCACACAAACCAATTGTGAAGGGAGGGAAACCAGGGTTCAAATCAATGATTTGGAACATAAGGAAGAAAAAAATAGTCAACAAGTACAGAATGAGGAAACAAGAATTGAAAGAAATGAGGAGAGGCTTAGGACTCTCTGGGACAACTTTAAATGTACCAACGTTCTTATCATGGGGGTGCCAGAAAGAGTAGAGGAAGAACAAGAAATCAAAAGCTTATGTGAAAAAATAATGAAGGAGAACTCCCCAAATATGGCGAAGTAAATAGATGGATAAGTCCAGGAAGCACAAGGAGTCCCAAACAAGCTAGACCAAAAGAGGACCACACCAAGACACATCATAATTAAAATGTCAAAGGCTCAAGATAAAGAGAGACTCTTAAAAGCAGCAAGAGAAAAGCAGAGAGTTATCTACAAAGGGTTGCCTATAAGAGCATCAGCTGATTTCTCAAAAGAAGCTTTGCAGGGACTGGCAAGAAGTATTCAATGTGATGAAAAGCAAGGACCTACAACCAAGACTACTCTATGCAGCAAAGCTATCATTTAGAATGGAAGGGCAGATGAAGTGCTTCCCAGACAAGGTAAGCTAAAGGAGTTCATCATCACCAAGCCATTATTACACGAAATGTCCAAGGGACTTACTTAAGAAAAAGAAGATCAAAATTATGAACATTAAAATGAAAACAAACTCACAACTATCAACAACTGAATCTAAAAAAGAAAAAGAAAAACAAACTAAGCAAACAACCAGAACAGGCACAGAATCATAGGTATGGGGATCATTTGGAGGGTTATCAGCTGGGAGGGGGAAGGGGGAGAAATAGGAAAGTGGTGCAGGGACTAAGAAGCATAATTGGTTGGTACAAAATAGACGGGGAAGTTAAGGATAATATAGGAAAGGGTGAAGTCAAAGAGCTCATATGCATGATCCATGGACTGAAATAAGGGGGGTGGGATTCCTGGAGGGAAGAGGGTACTGGGAAGAGGGGAGCAAAGGGAAAATAAATTGTGACAACTGTAACAACATAATCAATAAAATATACTTAACAAAATGCATTTGGTTAATGGAGCTTAGTAGTGATGACGAAGAAATCATTACTTAATTCATATTAATATGTAATACTTTCGATGAAAATTGCTTTAATAAAGATATTTCTCTTAAGTATAAAAAGATAATATTTTTTTTAATTTTTGGAACCTAACTCCCCTTTTTGCAATAGTTCTTTGTTTCGTATAACACGGATTCGCATAACACAGTATTTGTTCGGAACCTAACAACCGTGTTTATACCGGGGTTACCTGTATACATAAAAAAGATAACATTTGAGCCATTTTTATTTTATTTATTTTATTTTATTTTATTTTTTTTTTAATTTTGGTTTTTCAATTACAGTTGTCCCCTTTTCCCCTAATTTCTCTCCCCCACCCAACCCACCCCCTCTCCCGCAATCATATCCCTCCCCGTTGTCCATGTCCATGAGTCTTTTTGAGCCATTTTTAAGTGTACGCTTTTGTGGCATTAAGTACAATGACATTGTTGTACAATGCTCCCAGCATTTGTTTCCAGAATTTTTAATATTCTCCAACTGTAATTCTGTACCAATTAAACATTAACTCCTCACTCCCTCTCTCCCATCCCCTGGCAGCCACTGTTCTACTTTGTCTCTATGAATTTACTATTCTAGGAGCCTCATATGAAAGGAATCATATACTAGTTAGCCTTTTGTGACTAGGTTATTTAGCATTTGGTTTTATAATTATTTTTTATTTTAGCCATTCTGATAGGTGTTTCACTTACATTTTTAAGGTATTTTTACCTTACATAATATACTAGATTGTCTTTTTAAAATTTTAGTATTCGAAAGATATCATGACATTGTTTTTTGACTTCCATAGTTTCAGAAGAGAAATCTGCAATCATTCTTATCTTTTTTCCTCTGTAGGAAATATCTTTTCTCTGGCTACTCTTAAGACTTTCTTTTTATTATTGTTTTTTCAGCAAGTAGATTATAGTGTTTCTTTGTCATGATGTCCTGACTTGAACTTATCCTGGTGGTGCTTTTTGAGTTTCTTGAATCTGTGGGCTTATAGTTTCCATCAAAATTAAGAAATTTTGGTTATTATTCCAATAATATTTTTAGTCCACCCTTTCACGTGGTACTCCAATTACATGTATATTAGACCTTTTGATTTTGTCCCACACTAACTGAGATCCTACATGTTTTTTAATTCTTCTTTTCTGTCTGCTGTTATTTGGTTCTTATTTTCATATTAATGGATCTTTTAAAAATGTATGGATTATTTTGTCTGCAGTGGCATTTGTGCTGTTAATCCCATCCATTAACATTTTTTTATTTTTGAATTTTTCATTTTTCGAAGTTCCTTTTTATTTTTTCCCTCTCTTTTCTCTTAATTAAGTATATGTTCTTATGTAAATATTTGAAGATACTTATAATAATTTAATACCCTTTTCCTCTTCATTTCTCTTTCATTATGTGGTCTGTGTTTATTGACAAATTCTTCTGCTGGTTATGGCTAACATTTTCTTTTTTGGTACCCCCCCTTTTAAGATCTTAGAGAGAGGGAAAAGGAGGGAGAAAGGGAGGGAGAGAAGCGTCAATGTGCAGTGTGCGAAAGAAACACCAATTGTTTGCATCTTGCATGTCCCCAACTGGGGACCTGGTCTGCAACCCAGGCATGTGCCCAGACCGGGAAACAAACTGGCAATCTTTGAGTTTGTAAGCCTGCGCTCAATCCTTTAAGCTGTAACAGCCAGGGCTGGTCTTTTAATTTTTGATTGATTGTAATATATTGTCAATTTTATTTTTTGTATGCTGAAATTGTTTTCTGTCTTTAAAGAATGTTATACTTTGTTTTGATTGGAAGTTACTTGTGGATCAGCTTGAACCTTTCAAGGTTGTTAAGGTGAATTTAGAGAAGTCTTTATGCTAGGGCTAATCTAGCCCTACTGTTAAGGTTATGACCCTCTTGGGGTATCTACTGAATGCTCCCAAGTCTTCCAATAAGGAATCTTCATTGTGGTTGAGTTGGAACTCAGACATCTGCCAGCCTTTTGTGGTCTCTAGGAAGTTGTTCTTTGCCTGTCCTTCTGGAGTTTCACTCTTTGTATGTGCAGCTTAGTATTCAGTCAAATACTGAAAGACATCCCCTAAATAGTTCCGTGGTTCTTTCTCTAAAAAGCTGCTTTCTCTTTTTCTGTTGCTTGGCCTAACTAAACTCTGATCTTTCTTTCCAGTTCAGAGAGAGTGCTGTGCTTTACTTGGAATCTCTTTCACTGCGCTGCATCCTGGAAAGTGCTTCCAGATAGAAAGCCAGTAACTATATAATTTATCTTTTTTGTTTCACGCCTCAGAGCTTGCAGTCATGTGATGTCTCTTGTCTAGTGTTTCTAAATGAATTTTATATTTTTCCGGTTTTGCAGGTGTTTGTGACCGGAAGGTAAACCCTGTCTTAGTTATTCTATCATTGCTCAGAAGCAGAAGTCGATCCCAAACTTGCATACACCAAGCTTAAAAAACTTTGGGTTAAATTTTGTTATAGTATTAATGGGCAATATTGTGACGTTATTATAATTTTTATTTTTATTAAAGTATAGTTGACATATAATATATTTTAGGTATACAACATAGTGACTACATTTTTATACTTTTTTAATAATAATTTTTTTAATCCTCACCCTAGGATATGTTTATTGATTTTAGAGTGAGAGAAAGGGAGAGAAAGAGAGAAAGAAACATCGATGTGAGAGAGAAACATCGATCGGTTGCCTCCTGTACATGCCCGACAGGGGATCGAACCCACAACCTAGGTATGTGCCCTGACCAGGTATTGAACCCACAACCTTTCAATGTACGGGACAGTGCTCCAACCAGCTGAGCTACCCAGCCAGGGCTCCCTGGTCTTTTTTGTCCTTCATGATACTTTAAAGAATTCAGGTTAGTTTTGTAGTTAATTTCTGTTTTGACAAAAAATCATCTCCGTGAGTCTAGTGTGGAGTTGTAGATATCTTAGTGTATAAGTAGTGTGGAGTTGTAGATATCTAAATATTTTGAGTTTTTTTATGCCCCCCAAATCTTTGACCCGGTAATTTTTTGGAAGAGTGTTTTTCAGTATGTGCATGATATTTTGAAAAATTTATGAACAAAAATTCTTTCTTGCAAAATTACATTTATGGATTGTGAGCTATGATATTAAACTTTAAAAATTGCTGCTTCATTTCCACCTTGATTTAAGTTTCTGACACTTTGAAGAATGTCGCAATTCTATTGATTTTTATTTGCATTTTAAATATTCACATGAACTACATTTACTGAAAGCAAAATAAACTAGAAATACTTATAAGAAAAATGAAGAAAGTAATTTTAGAAATACTAGCATTCACATATAACAGCTGTCAATGTATTGGTCTATATCCGTCCATTACCTCTACCCTTCCAAACTTGAGGTGTGAGAGAGACTTATTAAAAGAATTTTGTACCGTTTTAACACTGCTGTGGCTCACTTTTCTCTCCTGTAATAGTGGTTACATTATTAAACAATGAAAGAATGGAAAAGTAAAGGTGCCATATGATATTTTTAAAGGGAAACAACTGGAAAGAGATTCTTGTCTTATCAGTTAACATTTAGACAGCTACCAAGTACTGTAAATAATTCTTAATGGTTATATCAGTTACTTTCCTAGTTCTCAGAATCTCTGTTGTTAGGGTTAGGTTAAGACAAAAGAGGTGAGTGCCTGTGGAAAGTTGCAAATTATGAAAATAGCTTTGTTTATTTGGTACTAAGTTTCATGTAAATATTATGGCCACAAAAATGAATTTTCTTATTTAAATTTTAACATTTGTTTTTTAAATAGGTAGAACATTCATCATTCAAAATTACAAAGTAGACAGTGAAAAATCTCCTTCCCATTTTTGTGTTCTAGGCCCTTGAGTTCCTTTATCAGAGGCCACCAGTTCTATCAATTTCGAAGTATCTTTCTAGAGATACATGAGAGAAAATTTGTCTGTATCACAGAACACATTTGAAATTACCTAATTATTTTAATCTAATTTCATTTAATAGTATTACGTTTATATAGGATTTCATAATTTTGCAGTGTACTTTCACATAAGTCTACCTTGTCCTTGTAACCGTCTTGGAAAGCAGTGAATAAAAACTTGAAAGTACAAAAATAAAAATTACTACTTAAGAAATGCAGAAAGAATAAGATCAGAAAAGGTTCTTTTTATAACTTCTAAAATACCTGATTTAGGTCATTAGGTGAAAGATGTAAAGTATATCTCCTTTTTTTTTTTTTTTAATTTACTTTTATTTTCCTATTACAGTTGTCCCACTTTTTCCCCCATTGCTCCCCCCAACCCAGCCCACCCGTATATCTCCTTTCTGTCAAAAGTACTACAGTGGGATTCTGATGCTAACCACCTGGAGATTAGATTCCATAGGTTTAGGGTCATGGTCCTCAACTTCAGGTGTCAGCTGCAAATTCTTGGGGTCCCCAGACCACTTACACTTTTGACCAACTGTCTACAAATCCAGGGGCTTCCCAGGACTTGCCTCAGGTTTGACAATTTGCTAGAATGAATTAAAGAACCAAGAACACTGCTATACTTAACTGTCTCAGTTTTATTATAAAGAATTCAAATCAGGACAGCCAAATGAAGAGACAAAGAGTCTGGGAGTGTTGCAAATTCAGAGCTTTGAACTTCCTCTCCCTGTGGAATCAGGAAGTATCTATCACCCCCATCAACCAGTAAACTCACCTGTCCAGAGTACTAATTGAGATTTCAGTGTAGGGCATGATTGAGTCATTGGCAGCAGATTGGCCTCCTGAATAACAAAGACACCTTATTACTTGATAAATCCCAAGGTTTGAGTTTCCCCTCCCAGAAATCAGGGGGGAAAGCCCTCAAATTCTTTATACAACACTGACATAGTTTCCCAACATCCATCCTTAGAAGGATCTCCTGTACCAGCTTTTAAAATTGTCTTTCCAGAGATAGTTTTGTATATATATGCATCTGTGATATTAATATTCTTTTCTATGATAATCTTGCTCTTCTCTTTTTCCATCTGGACTTTTATGCTTTTTCTCCTTGTGGGATGCCTGCTCATTTGGGGAAGGGGAGGCTATGTCTTTAAAATTCTCATGTTTTTCCAAGTTCTATATTGTACGTGCCATGTATCCTTTGTTGTCCAGCCCTCATCTAGAAGGCAGTCTCTCTTTTCTAAACTATTATGTAGTTCTGTATATCTCTCAAGGCGTAAGTCACTTAAATAATGGTTTATCATAATGGCCTATATCTGCCCATTTCTCATTCACAAATTTAAGGTTTATAAGGGAATGGGCTGTGTGAGTCTTACTTTCCTTTCCTTTATATTCCTTCTCCCTATAATATTTTGCTCATAGTGGATACCTAAATATCTCTAGTTTTAAGTTATGTTTTTTGCATTCTTTATTTTTTTACACTGTTATCATTTGTTGTAGCAAACTTCAGTAGGAAGATTTTCTATAGACTTGATTAAATTCATTCAAATATTATCTGTTCTACATTAAATTATATAGTTATGTATCTTATTACAGTTTACAGATGTGAGCAGTGTCCCTTACAGTCTACCTGAGTGAAAAAAAGGAAAAAAAGAGGCAAACTGTTAACATGGTTTTATTTTTAGTTTTTGGGTTTAATATATAAGGTGTAAACAGATGGGATTTTCAGAAACTGCAGGTTTTGTTAAACAGAAGACTTTAGTAAACTGATGTGTTCTTCCTAGAATATGATTCCTAATAATTCCCAACATCTTGGCTATGTTGCAGTTCTACTTGACAATTACAGACTGGACCCATGTGGGGACTGTCTCCTTTAGGAGAGGCATGGACATTCCTAATGTGTTTCTGACACTTGAACTATTTTGCTAATTTATGTTATCTGCCTAGCTCCTTTAGAGATTTTATTTTAAGACCTCTTCAATATTAAGATATCTTATAGGCTACTTTTAATTTGCTTCCATAGGTTGTGATCTATAAATTGTTGAAAAGAAAAAGTAGGGCATCATTTAGTACTTTACTGGACAGATTTTCAAAACTGCCTACAGAATTTTAAATATATGTCTAAAGTATAAGAAAGTAAAAAGATATTTAGTGTTTGGATTATCAATTTTATGCTGTAGATGTGTTATTTTATATTTTAAATGGCCTTTTTATGTCAGGGCAGTTTCTTGTAAAGATACTCTATCTAATGAGAAAATAGCTAGAGAGACCTAGAATCCTGATTTTCTGTAGAAAAGTTGATGGTTAAGAATAAGGAATGGAACCTGGGATTTAATTGTGGCTCTGTCACTTATAGACAGTGTAACTTGGGTGAACTAACCTTTGTATCTCAATCTCCGTATCTATAAAAGGCCACACTAATAGTGTTATTATGAGAATTTATTATTGTTATTGTTGCCTCTGAGTAATTTTATTTCTTGTCTTTGTTTCCTCAGCTGAAAGTACAGGATTTGCTCCATGATTTTTTCAGTTCCAAATTCTATTTCTGTAATCTTGGAGCAGAGTTAAGTTTTAAAATATTATAGTTGATTAATTTTTGTATCTTTGATGACATTTTAGTAGTCTTTGACATTAATTAATTTTAGTAGTTTATCAGATTAATTGTAAGTAAAAGTAGAGAATGTTTTATTTGATTTTAATGTGAAAAAAAGACTAACCAACAGACTCCCAAGTGCTGGTGAGGATGTGGAATATGTATTGCTGGTGGGAAACCAAAGTGTTACAGCCAACGTGACTGTCTGTAATTAGAAAATTAACTCAAGAGCCCCAGCTGGTGTGGCTGGTATTGAGCTCCAGCCTGCAAACCAAAGGGTCACGAGTTTAATCTCCGTCAGGGACATGCCTGGATTGCAGGCCAGGTCCCCAGTTGGGGGTGCATGAGAGGCAACCACACATTGATGTTTCTCTCCCCCTGTTTCTCCTTCCCTTCCCCGCTCTCTAAAAAATAAATAAAATCTTTTAAAAAAGGAAATAAAAAGAAAAATAATATAATAGTAAATAATACAAGAATAAACTTGTGTACTCACAAGATACACATACATGGATTTGATTCTGAACTCCTTTAGATTATTGATTTATTTTTCCTGTTTTTAATATTCTAGCGATGATGATAGTGTTGTTATCTTTTGGTATTTGGGAGAGCAGATGTTCCAATTCCCTTATTATTTCTTGTTTCTTTGATGTTTTGGACGGTGCTATCCTTATAAATTTACTTAGTTTTTCTACTGTCAACTTTTTAATCTTTTACATGTCAGTCTTATGTGTACTATTTGTTCAGTAAATATTTGTGGAAGTTGGATCATTGTTAGGGGTGATATAGAGAGAATAATTATTCCTTTTTTAGTTCAACAAATATATATGTAATATTAACTGTAGGAGGTGGGGTGTAGGGTGGAGAGAGGTAACACAAAAATGAATGAGACACATTGTGTCTATCTGTCTTCTTAGAAGAGTTAAACAATTACACTTTAATACAGTAAATGCTGCAGGATTTTTGGTGCATGGAGGGAGAATGATCAGCTTTTCCTATGAGAGTTAAGATTTCACAAGCAGTATTACTTTTTATCTAAATCTTGAGAAAATTTGAGTGGGAATTTTTTAAGCAGGTAAGAAAGGAGATGCAAATCAAGGAACTCAGAACATTTTAATATAGAATCGTTCATTCAAAGTTCTTAAATAAGGTCTTAAATAACACTGAAGTTTTTTTACAGGTAGATTAATTACACTTCATATAGAATATAGTTAAATCTCATTTTAGGAGTGAGAAGAAGTTAAATGATTTTCTGATTGTCATATATTCTTCTTATTCTTTAAAGTATTTTTTTAAATTTATTTTTAGAGAGAGGGGAAGGGAGGGAGAAAAAGGGAGAAAAACATGGATGTGTGAGAGAGAGATTGGTTGCCTCTTGCAGGCCCCCAGCTGGGGTCCTGGCCCGCAACCCAGGCATTTGCCCTGACAGGAATCAAACCATCAACTTTTTGGAGCCACACCAGCCAGGGCAGGATGGTCATATATTCTTGGAAGAACTGTAATTGAAGCACTTTGTTCCAGGGTAGTTCCAGAGCAGGAAAATTGGTAACCTTGAAAGTATCTTAGGAATGGAATACAAATAACAATAAAAAATAATGTTTTTATTGCAGCGTGTAGTGTTAATTTAGGGGGGTACAAAATACATGTAAATGTGTTTTATTTAGCTACAAAGAAATTTTCTAGCAAGAATTAAAATTGGTTCAGGGACTTCACTAAAAATGAGACAGTTAGTTAAAAGTTATATAGGGACATGGGGAGAATTGGCTAGAAATTTTATTTCTCTTAGAAGTCTAGTGAAATCAGTTTTGGAAGGTTTTTTTTTTCCCTTTAATTGGTGAATTTAAGCAAGTTAAAAGAGCTAACATATAATGTAGTGCTTACTATGTCAGAGTGTTAGCCTGTGGTTATATTTAGTAATTCATTTAACCCTCACAACTACTCTATGTGGTAGATTATTATTTTCATTTTACAGATTAGGAAAAGGAGGCTATGTAAGTCACAGCTTAAAAATAGTTAGTGTTGCCAGGATTAATACCCTGGCAGTGTCATTCCAGAACTCAGTATTTTCATTATGAGAGTCATTAATATTGGGTAAATGGCCCTGCTTGATGTGGCTCAGTTGGTTGGGGTGTTGTCCCAGAAAAGTCACTGGTTTGACTTCTGATCAGGGCCACATATCTGCATTGCATGTTTGGTCCCTGGTTGGAGCAAATGCAAGAGGCAACTGGATGTTAATGTTTCTTTCTCACACCAATGTTTCTCTCCCTCTCTTTCTCCTTCCCTTTCCCTCTCTTTAAAATAAATAAATAAAATCTTTAAAAAAATGAAATGGGGCGAAATGATACACAGGAACCGGTAGCAGAACTACAGTGGAATTTACTGGTTATCGACAGTGTGTGCTTATCTAATGAAGCAGATTAGATAAAGGCTATATTTTGTGTGAATCGGGTTTATGGGGGAAATAGTTGTCTGTGTTAAATTTGGTACTTTCTCCTGTTGCATTTTTTCTTTGGAATGTCTGTGTGAGAGTTGACTAAAACACTGGCATATATTATCTGAAAGGAAAAGAAAGACAGCTTCCAGAATTAAATCTTTTGTGTATTTTCTTATATTTGAAGATCATTAATAGATGGGACTCTTTCTGTTTTTAGAAAAATACTGTGGGTACATCTTGAGTTGTGCTTGTTTTAAATTTTGTTACTTATCTATTGCTAATAGATTAGATAAATATTTTAAGTATTGACACAGAAAATCTTCCAAGAAAAAAATATTTAATTTTACAAGTGTAAGTACAATGTATTGTTATATGCTATGTATAGTAGGAACCTTTCTTTTTTTTTTTTTTTTAAGGTGATTCTGATAATCAGGTTTAGGAACTACTGTACTAATAGACCATAATTCTTTCTCAGTGAATTTCTCGACCTGAGATAATTTTTATGGGCTGTTATAAAATTATCTTACACTAATTAATTATTCTTAGCAGCTTTTGCTATTCCTGACTTTTTTCTCTTCTTATTTCTCTACAGTAGTTTATGCCAGCGTGGCTTCATTCATACAGATGAACCAAGGATTGGGATAGCAAGTATAAAATTAGAATCAAACAGCTGATTGCCCAGCAGGATGCCATCAACTAACCGAGCAGGCAGCCTGAAGGACCCTGAAATTGCAGAGCTCTTCTTCAAAGAAGATCCAGAGAAGCTCTTCACAGATCTCAGAGAAATTGGCCATGGAAGCTTTGGAGCGGTGTATTTTGTAAGTGTTAAAGGCTTAATGTCAGTGACCAGCATTTACTTAATATCCAGTCCTGGCAGAGCAAAAACCAATAATACAAAGAGATATAGGCCATAGTCCATTTTATAGTCACTTGTGTAGGTTTGTGTATAATATGAAAGTAGAAATTTTTATTTATTGGGCTTTGTATATTATTGAAAAATGGAAAATATTATTATTTTGCTTTTACTTAAATGTTTAGAATTTTTAGCACACTGTTCAGAAGTCTTATCACTTGTATTGCTGTAGAATTGAACATTGCAAGAACATTGGATTCTGTAAAGTCCCATACAGAATCAATTTTATTATTGTAAAAATCTAGGATTATTATTTGGCAGAAGCATATGAACCACAGTCTTTTTTCTTATGTGTGTATTTCTGTACTTTATGCTTAAAAAAGAAAAATCAAATTTGCTATTTTAACCAGTTTTAAGTGTATAGTTTGTGGCATTCATTATACTCACAGTGTTGTACAACCATTACCACTATCTATTTTCAAAACCTTTTCATCACCCCAAATAGAAACTCTGTATCCATTAGCAATAACTCGGAATTTCCCCGTCTACCCACCTCCCGATAACCTCTAATCTACTTTTTGTCTCTATAATTTACCTATTCTAATATTTTATATAAATGGAATCATATAATACTTGTACTTTCATGTATAGCTTATATCACGTAAAATGTTTAGCATCTACTTCACAGGTCATCCATGTTCATTCCTTCTATAGCTGAATGATATTCCATTATATGTGTATATCATGGTTTGTTTATTCATCTGTTGATGGGCACTAGACTGTGTCCATCTTTTGGCTATTGTGAATAAATGCTACAGTGAACATTGGTATACAAGTATCTGTTTCAGTCCGTTTTCAGATTTGCCTATGTACCTAGAAATGAAAATACCAGATCACATGGTAATACTGCGTTTAACTTTTTGAGAAAATGCCTAACTGCACCATAGTGTCTGCATTGTTTCCAATACCACCAGCAATGCACCAGAGTTCTAGTTACTCCATATCCTTGCAAATGCATGTTATTTTCTGTTATTTTGATTCTAGCCATTGTAGATGTGAAGTGGTATCTCATGATTTTGATTTGCATTTCCCTAATGAGTAATAATGTTGAGCATCTTTTCATGTGCTTATTGGCCAATTATGTATCTTCTTTGGAGAAAGGTCTATTCAAGTCCTTGTCCCAGTTTAAAGTTCGGGTTGTCTCTTTGTTGTTGAGGAGTGAGGGTTCTTTTTTTTTTTTTAAGACTTTTATTGATTATGTTGTTACAGTAGTCCCAATTTTTTCCCCTTTGTTTCCCTCTGTCCAGTACCCTCCTCCCTTCCAGCAATCCCACTCCCTTAGTTCATGTCCATGGGTCATGCATATAAGTTCTTTGGCTTCACCCTTTCCTATATTATTCTTAACTTAACCCTGTCTCTTTTGTACCAACCAATTATGCTTCTTAATCCCTGCACCATTTCCCCATTTCTCCCCCTTCCCCCTCCCAGCTGATAACCCTCCAAATGATCCCCGTACCCATGATTCTGTTCCTATTCTGGTGTGCTTAGTTAGATTTTGTTTTTCTTTTTTAGAATCAATTGTTGATAGTTGTGAGTTTGTTGTCATTTTAATGTTCATAGTTTTTATCTTCCTTTTCTTAAATAAGTCCCTTTGACATTTCATATAATAAGGGCTTGGTGATGATGAACTCCTTCAACTTTACTTTGTCTGGGAAGCACTTCATCTGCCCTTCCATTCTAAATGCTAGCTCTGCTGCATAGAGTAGTCTTGGTTGTAGGTCCTTGCTTTTCATCACTTTGACTACTTCTTGCCAGTCCCTTCTTGCCTGCAAAGTTTCTTTTGAGAAATCAGCTGATACTCTTATAGGCACTTCTCTGTAGGTAACTCTCTGCTTTTCTCTTGCTGCTTTTAAGATTCTCTCTTTATCTTGAGCCTTGACATTTTAATTATGATGTGTCTTGGTGTGGTCCTCTTTGGGTCTCGCTTATTTGGGACCCTCTGTGCTTCCTGGACTTGTATGTCTATTTCCTTTGCCAAATTTGGGAAGTTTCCCTTCATTATTTTTTCACATAAATTTTTAATTTCTTGCTCTTCCTCTTTTCCTTCTGGCACCCCCATGTTTCAGATGTTGGCCTGCCTATAGCTGTCCCATATGTTTCTGAGCCTCTCCTCATTTTCCTCACTTTTTGTGTCCTCTTTCTGCACTGGTTGACTTTTTGTTCCTACCCTGTGTTCCAATTTATTCATTTGTTCTCTGATTTTCTTTCCCTCACCACTAGTTTCTTCTGTGTTTTCATTCATTTCTGCAGGACTAGCCTTCATTCCTTCCCTGTCTTGCTTAAGATCTGCTGTTAGGTCTGTAAGCATTTGTATAACCAAAGCTCTGAAGTGTGCCTCAGAAAGATTTCCTATCTGCTGAGTCATTAGATTAGATATTTGCTGGCTGGTTAGCTGCAGTCACCAGGATCTCTATCATGATCTGTGTCATCCTGACAGTTTTGTGCTTACCTTTGCTTCCTGGGCGGGGCTGTCACACCTCCTATGCTATAGGGGGCGGAGCCCCGTGCACTCTTCACTACGAGGCAACCCGTCTCACCACACTGTGGCCTTTTGTGTGGGGGCGGGGGTCCAAGATGGATTTCTGCTGTTCACTCTCCACTGAGAGACTGGGAGTCTCCTCCTTTATCCCCACCCCCTCTGGTCCTCACAGTCAGAGGCAGTGTGGGTCTGCCTTCCCTGGCATTGGAATGGCAAGCTGACGGGTTTGACCTGCAGCTGGGGGTGCTCCCTAGACGCTTCTCTCCTCCCCTTAAATAAGGGTGTCTGTGCTTAACGCTGTCCTGCCACCGTCTCCACAGCTGCTACCGCCAGACGGCTTGACCTCTCCGTCCTGGCTTCAACCAGACGAGCACCACTTCTTAATAACTTCATATGTTGGACTTCCTTGTAGCTTTATTTTTCTGGAACTTCTGGTTATTTCTGGTTTTGCAGTAGTTGTATTTCTTCTTAGTTGTGGAGAGAGATGGAGCGTGTCAGTCTAGGCCTCCATCTTGACCAGAAGTCCAAGAATAATATTATTAAGGATCTATCATGCTCTTAATGTTCTTCATGAATGCAGATTTACGCTTGTCTGACAGATTATAGTGGAAACAGTAATATCAGGATATGAGCGTGTTTTTACATGTCTGTTGACCATCGGTGTGTCCTCTTTGGAGAAATACCTATTTTAGGTCCTCTGCCCATTTTTTAATTGGAATGTTTGTTTTTCTGGTGTTAACTTGTATGGGTTTCTTATATATTTGGGATAGTAACCCCTATCATATGTTTCAATGGCAAATATCTTCTCCCCTTTGGTTTCTTCATTTTGTTGATGGTTTCCTTCACTGTGCAAAATCTGTTTAGTTTGATATAGTCCCATTTGTTTATTTTTTCTTTTGTTTTGCTTGCCCAAGGAGACATATACAAAAAAAAAATCGCCAAGGGCAATGCCAAAGAGTTTACTGCGTACGTTTCCTTCTAGGAGTTTTATAGTTTCAGGTTTTACATGTTAGTCTTGAAATCATTTGAGTATATATGTTTTTTATATAGTAAAGGAAAATGTTTAGTTTCTTTTTTTTTTGGCATGTATCTGTCCTGTTTTCCCAATACCATCTATTGAAGACTCTTTTAACCCATTGTATATTTTATCTCCTCTGTTACAGGTTTATTGATCATATAGGTGTAAGGTTATTTCTGCACTCTCTCTTCTGCTTCATTGATCTATATGCTTGTTTTTATCCTAGTACCATGCTGCTTTGATTACTATAATCTTGTGGTATAGGTTGATACCAGGTAGTGTGGTACCTCCAACTTTGTTCTTTCTCTAAATTGCTTTGCTTTGGCTATTTGTAGTCTTTTGTGGTTCCATAGAAATTTTAGGATTATTTCTTCTAGTTCTGTGAAAAATGCCATTGGTATTTTGATAGGGATTGCATTGATTCTTTAGATTGCTTTAGATAGTATAGACATTTTAATGATGTTAATTCTTATCTTTGAGCATAGTATATCTGTCCATTTATTTGTATCTTCTTTGATTCCTTTCTTCAGTGTCATACAGTTTTCTTAGAATAGGTCTTTTACCTCTGGTTTAAATTTATTGCTAGGTTTTTATTCTTTTTTAATGCAGTTGTAAGTTTGGTTTTCTTAATTTCTCCTTCTAATAGTTCATTATTCGTATATTAAAATACAACTGGTTTCTGAATATTAATTTTGTATCTTGCTACTTTACTCAATTCATTTATTAGTTTCTAATAGTTTTATGGTGGAATCTTTAGGATTCTTTATAATTAGTATCATGTTACCTGCAGATGACATTTTTACTTCTTCCTTTCCAACTGAGATGCCTCTTATTTCTTTCCCTTGTCTAAGGCCTTCTCATACTGTAATAAAAGTGGTGAGAGTACACATCCTTGTCTTGTTCATCATCTCAAAGAAAAACTTTCAGCTTTTCACTTAGTATATTAGCTGTGAGTTTGTCATATATGGCCTCAATTATGTTGAAGTATGTCCCCTTTATCCCCACTTTGCTGACAGTTTTGATCATAAATGGATGTTGGATTTTGTCAAATGTTTTTTCTGCAACTAATATGATTATAAGATTTTTATCCTTTATTTTGTTGGTGTTGTATAGCACATTAATTGATTTGAGTATTTGAATGAACCTTGCATCCTGGGACTAAATCCCACTTGATCATGGTGTATGAACTTGTTAATGTGTTGCTGAATTCGGTTTGCTGATATTTTATTGAGGTTTTTGCATCTGTGTTTATCAGGGATATATATATTGTAGTGTCTTTGTCTGGTTTTGGTATCAGGGCAATGCTGGAGTCATAAAATGAATTTGAGAGCCTTCCCTTCAGTTTTTTTGGAATAGTTTGAGAAGGATAGGTATTAATTCTTTTAATGTTGGGTAGAATTTACCTATGAAGTCTCTAGTCCAGGGCTTTTGTTTGTTGGGAGGGATTTTTTTATTATTATTACTGATTCTCTTTTGTTAGTAATTATGGATGGGTCTGTTCAGATTTTCTGTGTCTTCCTGATTTAATCTTAGAAGAGTTATGTTTCTAAGAATGTATCCATTTCTTCTAGGTTGTCCAATTTGTTGACATGTAATTGTAGCATTTCCTTATAATTGTATTTTTGTAGCATTGGTTGTCACTTAAGTTCATTTGTGATTTTATTTGGGCCTTTTATTTTTTTCTTGATGATTTGCAAATATTTTTTCCCATTCAATAGATTGCATTTTGTTGAATGTTTCTTTTGCTCTACAGAAGCTTTTCAATTCGATGTAGTCCCACTTACTTATTTCTGTTTTTGTTGCTAGCGCTTTGGGTGTCATGTCCAGAAAATCGCTGCCAGGAACAGTGCCAAGGATTTTTTTCTCTATCTCACCTTTGTTTTTATTGGAGTGTTTTGCATATTTATATTTGATGCAATTGCTAGTATAGTTGGGCATAAGTCTATGTTTTCTATTTGATTTCTGTTTGTCCTATCTGTTCTTTCTTTTTTTCTCATTCTTGTCATCTTTTCAATTAGTCAAGTGTTTATTGCTATTTTTGTTTAAAAATATATGTTTTTTACTATTCAGGTATGGGGAAGCCAACAGGTCAGGTAACAACTGCCACTGAAATGATAGTTTGTATATTATACTCACAGATCCCAAGCAAAGGAGGTACACCGTGCCATAGAGGGCCACATGGGAAAGTACTGGTTCAGCTGAGAAGGCAGAGGAATCAAGGAACGTACATGGGCAAGAGCCTTTATTGTAAGATTTCTGTGGGAATGATCAGGAGTGGCAGGGTAAGCAAGTTCAAGTAATTTCAGTATGCTCTGGAATAACAGAGCTGATCCTAGTTGTCTAGTACGTGGCCCTGTGGTGATTAGAGCAGGGCATAGGGAGCCCAAAGTATGAAGTCACTGACGCTATAGGTTTAGTATTGGTGATTTGTATATGTAAAATGTGCTTGTTTGCTTTCTCTAGGAATTAACTAAATCTGGGAATAGCAGGGCTTTTTGTTAACAAGGCCCCAGATGTCAAAGCATCAAATAACAGGACACAAAAAAAACATGAGTAATACATATTTTAACTCTATCTTTTGATAATGTATTTTTATTATTATTTTATTACCCTAGAGATCATAATTTATATTCTTGATTTATTATAGTTAAATTAGCACTTTTACCACTTCTCAAACAATGTAAAAAACTATGTAGTATTTCAGCTGTTTTTCTTCTGTTCTTTGTGCAATTTTTATTTTATCTTTTACTTCCAAAATATCTATTTGATTCCCTTTTTGTCTCTTTGTTTAAAAGTCTTTGATAACTCTAATCTCTGAATCCTCATTGAGTCTCTTTATATTTCTAGTTTTTTCCTTTTCAGTATTTGGTCCATTTTTTAGCATGACATGCAGGAGAATTGGTAGCTGTTTGAATGATGATTTTTTCCAAAGACTATTACTTATTATTATTACTATTAGTAGTAGTATTATTAGGCAAGCTGATAGTATAGTGGTGAATCAACTTGAGGCTTGGATTTAAGCTTTGTCAGGGCTAGATGACGTCAGTTTTGCCCTTATTACTAAGTCTTGGCCCTTATTCTTAAAGCATGGGTGTTCTGCATTTCCAACAGAATATCCAGGGTGTTTATCAAGGCTAAGTCCTTTTGGTGGTTTTGAATTCCCACCTCCATCTCCAGCAGTTCTTGTCTTCTGAAAGCTCTGCTGTCTCTTTAGTTTTCAGGCTGCCTGTTTTCTGCTGAGTTTCTGGGAGTCTTATGCAGATACATACTTTGAGGAGTTGACTATTTACTTGAGGAGAATTTGCAGATTTTTTTAGCTGTTTTTCAGCTCTGTCTTCTAAGAGTGTGCCTTTTAATTCCCAGACACTTACTTTGGAAGCTCCTATCTCTGGCCTCTGTTTCCTTAGCCTAACTTCCTTCTTGGACTCTATTTTCTGTACAGTAAATTCAGGAATGAAGCTGGAGTAAATTTACAGCTCACTTTGTATACTGTTCTTTTCTGAAGGATTTTAGCCTGCATGTGTTGCTCTCTGACAGTTTCATCCAATTTTTTTACATATATGCCTACATTGTGCTTGATTTGGGCTTTGGGGTTAGTCTAATGCAAGCATCATGGCAGGAATTAGTATTGAAATTCCCCTTGGTTAATATTATTTGCACTGATTATAAAGCTTTTGTAATAATTTAGGAAAGAAATGCTGAGAGCTTAAACTAGATATTGACAGTGAAGTTGCATTTTAAAGTTTAAATTGATAGAATCAAGAGAACATGTTTTCTGACAAGGTAAGGAGGTGTGCATTTTATTTCCTCACCCATGGAATAAAATTATTGGGGGGAAGGGGTGATTTTCTAGTGCTTGAACCTTCTTAAGTATTGTTTCTGGGGATGTCCTACCCAGTCTGGATTATTTCGGAAGGCTGTGGTTGAGAGAGAAAGTTTCATAATTCCAGAAGTAAGGATCTAATAGGGGCAACAAAAGCAAATTAGTATAAGCTAGTTATCAGGAGCTGGCTCTGGAAAGACCTGGTGATTAAACACAGTGTTCATGACCCTAGATTGGAAAAAAATTCTTCTAAAGGACATTACTGAGATAGTTGGTGAAATTTAAATATGGACTATAAGTGCACTGGATAATAGTATTACTTCAATGCCCAATTCCCCAGATTTGGTAATTGCACTGTGGTTATTCAAGAGAATGTTCTTTCTCATGAGATATATGAAGAAGTACTCTGGAACCAAGGGTGAGAACATCTACTCTCATATCATCTTCAATAATAAAATAATGATAATGTAATGATAACACTATGTATGTTTAGATAGAGTTTAAAAGCAAATGTGACAAAATGTTAACCAAGGATTTCTCTGCAGCAGGGCTGGAAACTATAGAGCCCCTAGGAAGGCATAAAGGTTCACTGTGCTATACCAAATTTACAATATATGCTTGACAGATTTGTAAAATAAAACGAGAGAGGGAAACAAACAAACAGAAAAGCTAACTAGGAAGTCAGGAAACCTAGGCTCAGGTTAGAACAACCCCAGGAATCACTGTATGAAAACATAGAAGGGTCAGGGGCAGCTGCTCTGAGCAGGTGCTTTCTGTTAATTTTCTTGCTGTCTGGGAAGCATGCACCATGTATATGAATACAGTTTGCATGTAGCCCATAACTGAATATTTTTTGCTGTAATTCTATTTCTGAGTCACCAACCTTCGTATTTTGTGGTATCAGATAAACCTGTGAGGGAGTGTGTTTATGTGTTGCATATGTGAGTGTACAAACATGAATGTGTGCTGCTTCTGTTTTTTTGTTTCCTCTCACCTTGGCAGGGCTCAATGTGCAGTGACTGTCTATAGAATATATGGAGGAAGGGACCTTCTTGTCAAATTGTTTTTAGGTGTTTAAAAGTAGTTCTTCTATCTCTGAATTTTCATCAATTGGCAGTAGTGATGATGTTGAATTTAAAAATACCCTAACTGAGCATCTCTGCTGGCTACCTCATCAACCAAGCTAATCAAGGACTGGTATCATAAGTATTTGAAACCAAAGAGCCAGATGTCTAAAAGGACCCCTATCTCCAAATTGCCAGGAAGATAAACATTCACTTTTATTTTCCAATACCTTAAATAGAACCCAACATGATGTCAGTAAAAGGGCCACAGAACATGGGCCTGGGAATCAAGTAGCTTGCTAAAAAAATGTAACAGACCATATATGATTCCAGCACGAAGCCATTTATGTATTTACTTTATAAACGTTTTTTTCTTCAATTTTAAATTTCCTAGTGTAAGATTTTACTAACGTATTCTCTTAGGGACTTGGCAAGTTCTATTTATTTATTTATTTATTTAAAATGTTTATGTATTGGTGTGAGAGAGAGAGAGAGGAAGGGAGACAGAAAGAGGAAAAAAACATCAATTTGTTGTTCCACTTACTTAAGTATTGATTGGTTGATTCTTGTATGTGCCCTGGCTGGGGATAGAACCCACAACCTTGGCATCTCAGGACAACACTAATCAACATTCTGAGCAACCCGGCCAGGAAGGTTTAGGTAAGTTTTATATTTTTGATGATTATAGCAAATTTTTTAGTGTTACAAGAAAAAGGAAATAAATACGCAAAAGAAATATAGAAAGAAAGACTATTTGTATATAATTCATTGATACGGTGATTTCAGATTATTCTTATTAGCTCATTAAATAGTTCCCAAATGGATCTTCACAGTGCCCTGGTTTGAAACAAAATGATTGATTGTATATAATTTCACTCATTTTTTTCTCTTGACAGCATAAAGTTTATCTTTAGGCCCGCAGACATTTTATCTTTACTCTTTTATTCTCAGGTAGTGAATATGGATGACAGGTAGTGTTGTGCTCTTCTTTAATTACTCACAGCTCATTTAATTCTGTTCCACATTGTATTTTTTATGTAGTCAAACACTTGTTAAAACTTTTTACCCTCTTTTCACTGTTATCTTACTTTTCTAGAACAATATCCCATTCTCTTCAGTTCACTTGTTAATATTAACCACATAAAGGAAAATGTGGAAATCATAGTTCTTCTCTATATTCTTTATGCTGATCTTGTTTTATGTGTTTCATCTACATAATTATAAAACGACCACTCAGTATCATCATTTTGCTTTAAGCAGTCGTGTGTATTTTAAAGAATCTTAAGAATAAGAATATTTTAAAGATTTACATGCATGTTTACCCTATTTACCATGTTGCACACAATGTAATTGTTTACTTTGAAAAATACCAAACAACCTGCCAAAGGACTCCCAGAACTAATACATGACTTTAGCAAGGTTGCAGGATAAAAAATCAATATACAAAAACCCAGTGCATTTCTTCGTCAGCAGTGAGCAACTAGAATTTCTTATATTCTAAGAATACTACATATAGTACCCCCAAAGTGAAATACTTGAGTAAAATGCAACAGAAAGGTGCCAGATCTATACGTTGAAAAGCATAAAACACTGATTAAAAAAAAAATCAAAGAAAACCCAAATAAGTGAAGAGATATATGCTGTGTTAATGGATTAGAAGACTAAATACTGCCATGCTGTCAGTTACCTTCAAATTGATGTATAGGTTAAATGCAATCCCAGTTAAAAAACCAGCAGGCTTTTAAAAATGTAATAGATATTGACAAGCATATTGATGGAAAGGCCAAAGAACTAAAGTAGCCAAATAATTTTGAGAAAGAGAACAGTTAAGGAACTCACTATTTAACTACAAAAACTTACTATAAACCTGCAGCAATTAAAATAATATGTTGAAAGAATAAATACATAAATAAATTAACAAAATAGAGTAGACGTATACCCAGACAATTACAGTAACTGATTTTTGACAAAGGCGCATTGACAATTTAATGAAGAAAGGATAGTTTTCAACAAGTAGTGCCAGAGCAACTAGACTTTCATATGCGTAAAAACAAACTTTGACTCACACTTTAAAACTAATGCAAAGTGGATCAGAATTTTAAATGTGAAGCAAAATATTATAAATCTTCTAGGATAAAATATTGGAGAAAATCCTTATTGCCCTGGATTATGCAGAGAGTTCATAGGATAGAACACCAAAAGCATTACCCATAAAAGACAGAGTTTATCGATTGAACTTCATCAAATTTTAAAATATTTGCTCTCTGAAAGATGCTGTTAAGAGAAGGAAAAGGAAAGCCACAGACTGGCAGAAAATATTTGCAAGTCACATATCCAGAGCATATAAAGAACTTTAAAAACTCAGCATTAAGTAAATAACCCATGGCGTTAAGTAAGGAACTAGTATAAATGACCCATGGACAATGACAACAGGGTGGGGATTATCTGGGGGTGGGAGCAGGGGAGAGTAATGGGGGAAAATGGGAAAACTTAATAGAATAACAATTAAAAAGAAAAGAAAAGAAAAAAATAAAATAAAAAATGCATTCTTTAGCATCAGAGTTACCTTGGTGGTACTAACCACCTCAAAACTTTATCTGCTAAAAATTAATTTCAGAAACTTTCTGTTATATAAGTTCTAAAAGAAGGGACATGTTCTATAAGATAGCAATACAATCTATTGATTATCTGTCTTATTCTAGCATGAAACTTAAATACAAGTAGTTAATACAGTTTATCAGCAGGAATATGTCTGCACTGTAAAAAAAATGTTAATTTGCCATCTTGTTTTCTCAAAGACCTGGAAGGTTAATGAGAGTGTAAAAGTAAAAAATTCACTCCATTATTATGGAGTAGATAAAAATGTCAAATTGTGTTGAGGTGAGCCTGGAAATCTAAATTGATACAGAGAATCTTTTGTATTTGTCAAATAACAGACAGTAAAATGAGTATATTTTTGAAGTGTATAAATCAAATAAAAATGAAGTTAGAAAATAAAAAGAGAAAGTAACCCAATAAAAATTGAGCAAAAGGTCTAAATAGGCACATCACAAAAAATACAGTTGATCAATAAAAATAAGTAAAGATGGTCAACATCATTAGTCCTTAGGTAAGCAGAAATTAAGACCACAATGAGATATCACTGCATGCCTAAAATATAAAGATGACAAGAAAGGAATATGGGCAGTATCTAGTACTAGCGAATATGCAAAACAGTTGCAAATATTCATGGCTGGTAGGAATGCAAAACGGTTTTGCCATTGTGGAAAACAATTTTGCAGTTTTAAAATAAAGTTAAACATACCATTATTCCCACTCCTAGAATTAATCCAAGGGAAATTAAAACTCGAGTTCATACAAAAACTATATACCTTAATATTGTAGTTTTATTCATAGTTGCCAAAAAAGTGACCTACTGCAGTGTGTACACTACCAAGAATGAATTTTACCAAACTTCATTAAATGTTCAATCAAAAATAAAAGCTATGCTATAAGGGAAACCCAAATGTAATACAGACTGAAACAAGTGAACCTAACTGTATTATAAGTACACAGAAGGGGGTGGGAAGGAAAAGAACCTAATCTTATTTTGGAAACAATATTTTGGCTGAATACTCCTAAAGTAAAGAACTCTAGTTAATTTGTTTCTCCCAGGGATATGGTTTGGTGGTCCTGAAACTACTGTATATATATAGTAGATTTGATTAACAAGTAAATGTATTGTAGATAATGAAAACTAGTTTTCTTACTGTCCAAGAAAGAAGTAAATTCCTTATTTGTAAATAAGGAAAGGGGGGAGGCTAGAAATAACCCTATGATGTTGAATTGGAATTGGAAGTATCAGTAGGAACTTTTCTGTCTGTCTGTCTCTCTCTCAAACACACACATACACAGATAGACATATAACAAGAATAAAAATTTTTTATTAAATTTAGAACGGCTAAGGGAAATAATTGTTGCAACTGGAATCCACTGAGAAATAGATGAAATCCGGGAGGGTGACAAAGCACCCTGTAGAATTGTGTAGGAGTTAGAGATATTAATATGAATTGATTAGTTCTGTCTGCTGCAAGATTCTAGTTGCAGTGACACCCCTCTTAGCACTCAGATCTGAGTTCCTCTCTAGAAGGATCCAGAGCTCCTTGGAAGAGTAGCTCATTCTCTTCAGGGGGCAGGGAACATAAAAGAAAAGCCTTAGAAAATCATGTGACAGAAAGCTAAAAAGTACTTAAAAAAGAAAAAGAAAAAGATGAACACTGGAGTCACCTTGAAGAGGCTCCCACTGATCAAATCTGGAACAATCTGAGCATCAATCTAAAGTGAGTAGTGGATTATAACCTGTCAAATAAAATAGGAATCCATCATTTGCATGATAGATGAGGGATAGATTGCTGAAAAGGAGGTCTTTTCCTTATATCAGAATGATGACTGATAAATGTGAAGGGAATGGTGTAATTGGAAAATATCAGCATTTTGTAATCATCATAGCAAAGATTGTTTTGGGCTCAAATCTTCAGTGGTTGCCAAATCTAGGAGAAAAGTTTGATGGGCAGAATGTTTATATTTAAGAGTAGCTCTCCACAGAAAACAGTATAGAATTTCCTCAAAAAACTAAAAATGGAACTGTCTTTTGAACCAGTGATTCCACTCCTGGGATTATATCCTAAGAATCCTGAAACACCAATTCAAAAGAACCTATATATGCCAGTATTCATAGCAGCATTATTTACAATAGCCAAGTACTGGAAACAGCTGAAGTGCCCATCAGTAAATGAGTAGATCAAAAAACTGGTACATTTACACAATGGAATACTAAACAGATGAAAGAAAGAAGGCACTCTTACCTTTCACAACAGCATGGGTGGCACTGGAGAGTATTATGCTAAGTGAAATAAGCCAGACAATGAAATACCGTATGATCTCACCTATAAGAGGAACCTAATGAACAAAACAAATGAGCAAAACAGAACCAGAGGAATGAAAACAAGGAACAGACTGACATGACCAGAGGGAGAGAGGGGAGGGGGTGTGTAAAGGGGGAAAGAAGAAAAAGGGTCTAGTCAAGGAACATGTATAAATGACCCATGAATGTGGACAACAGGGTGGGGATTGACTGTGGGGGTAGGGCAGGGGAGTGCAATGGGGAAATATTGGGACAACTGTAAAAGAACAACAATAAAAAAAAGTTAAAGTATCTCTCGACAGATGGCTTCTTAGAAACAAGATAGGAAACAGTAACTATAACTATGTACATTAGAAAAAAAACAGATAACACCTTGAGTGGTGATGAAAATTAGTAACACCAATGACAATAGATGGACCTTTTATACCTCCAGATATGTTACCCTGAAAAGGACACAATACCACTGTTGAAGCATTTTTTCTGGGGATGTATAACCTGAATCTAATATTGAAGAAATGTCAGACAGACACAAATTTAGTAGCGTTCTATAAAATCCACAGTCTAGTCTTCAGAACTGCCAGTGTAATGAAACACCAAAAAGGTTGAGGAATTGTTCTAGATTAGAGGAGACTAAAAAGACATGATAAGTAAGCATAGTAAGTAATCCTGAGGGAGGGAAAAACATGTTCGTTGACATTGAATATTTTTAGTTTTTGGCTTTTTTTAGATGATAGGCAAAAGTCATATTATTTTTATTTGGTCAACTTTAGTAATATTACTAATAAGTTCAGGTTTTAATAAATTATAGTCACTTTTTAAAAAAATACACTTAAAAATTTTTTTGTTTAGCCTTTGCTTGTGTGGCTCAGTGGACTCAGTGGATTGAGTGCTGGCCTGCAAACCAGGGGGTCACTGGTTCAAGTCCCGGTCAGGGCACATGCCTGGGCTGTGGGCCAGGTCCCCAGTTAGGGGCGCAGGAGAGGCAACTGCACATTGATATTTCTCTCCCTTTCTTTCTTCCTCCCTTCCCCTCTCTAAAAATAAGTAAATTAAATCTTTTTTAAAAGTTTTTTTCTTTTTTGTTTAGAGAGAGGGGCAGGGAGGGAGAAAGAGAGGGAGAGAGACATCGATGTGAGATAAAAACATTGATCAGTTGCTGCCTCTTGCACATAGTCCAAACAGGGACCCAGCAAGCCCACAACCTAGGCATGTGCCCTAACTTGAGAATCAAACCAGCAACCTTCTACTTTGCGGGACAATGCCCAACCAACTGAGCTACACCAGTCATGACAATTATAGTCACTTTTAAATTTAACATAATATTTAAAAATAACTTTAGATTTAGCAATAATAGTAAAGAGTTTCTCCTATAACTTTCACCCAGTTCCCCTAATGGCAACGTGTTACATAACTAAGAAAGTAAGAAATCAACACTGATACTATACCATTAACTAAACTTTATTCAGATTTTCACCATCTCCTTTTATTCTGCAATCTAGTCCAGGATGCTGCATTGCTTTTAGTATACCCACTTTTAAATCAAGCTTTATCTCAAGCCAATTAAAAGTATAGCTGTTTAATGCAAAACAATGAAATAAGATTCTTACCTCATACCATATATAATAATTAACTCAAAATGGCTCGAAGAACTAAATGTAATAGTTAAAACTATAAAACTCTTAGAAGAAAACAGAGGGGTAAATCTGAATGACTTTGGTTATAACAAATAATTGTTAGACGTGATATGAAAAATGTGTGTGACATCAACAAAAACATAAATTTGACTACAACAAAATAAACTTCTATGCCTCAAAACAGTGAAAAGACAACCCACAAACTAAGATACTTACAAATCATGTATCTGATCAGGAATTTATAAAGAACCCTTACAACTCAATATTAAAAAGACAACCCAATTTAAAAATGGGCAGAAGATCTTAATAGACATTTCTCCAAAGAAGATGTACAAATGGCCAAGAAGCGCATGAAAAGATACTCAACATCATTAGTCATGAATCTTGAAAACACTATGCTAAGTGAAAGAAACCAATCACAAAACACCACATATTATGTGAAATGTCCAGAATGGGGAAATCTCCAGAGAGACACAAAGTACCGTATTTTTCGCACTATAAGATGTACCTGACCATAAGATACACTTAGGTTTAGAGGAGGAAAACAAGAAAAAAAATGTTCTGAACCAAATGGTGTAATGAAATATTTAATAAAATATAACAATATTTCAACCATGTGACGTGAACAGCAGTCAACAGCAGTATTAAGAACTATCATCACTGTCATTAACAAATGAGGAGAGACTTTAAGGTCCAAGTACTCTTCTAGTTTTCTGGGAACGCGAAGAACTCATCATAGCTAGTGTCAGAATTTATGGGAGCCTTTAATAATAGGCACTGAAGGAGTTAAAGAGGTATCACTAATTGTAACAGTCACTGAGAGTAACACTATCCTAGTTACAGGTTCTGGCAGACTACCCCCAGTGCCTGTTACGGCTAGCGATACCCCTTAATCCACTCAGTGCAAGTGTTACTACTAGAATAGTGACCCCACCATAACTCCCGTTATATACTACAAACTTCAGCATTTATGGCTGCTCACCCAGTTACTGCAGGCCTCCTCACACAGAAATATGGTGTGCACTGGAAACAGTATGGAGGTAGACAAGACAGCTGTAGCATCTAAGGGAGCCAATAGCCAGCCAAGAGCATGTTACTTTAGCTCCATCCATCTGCCTCTCATGATTGGCAGAGCTTAAGACACAGAGATTGGTGATTGGAGGCGGTTTCACTGACACAGACCCCACCCATTGTCAAAGACAATTGGCAATTGGCACTGTGTCTCATATCCGTTATCAGCCAATTCAACAGGTCAGCTGTTGTAGCTAGGAGTGTCAGGTGACTCTCTGCACTCTCCCAGGTCCTGGGTGATGGGCAGAGGCAGATGGCAACTGCCCACACGCCCTGAGATTCAGCAGTGAAGTGGGACATTTAAGCATCCCCAGGGGTTTCTTGTGGGCCCACCGCTTCCTCTTCTAACAGCTGTCGCCACTGCTGACAGGTCAGGTAATACACATCACGGTCTGTGATGCAATATTCGCTCCATAAGACTCACAGGCATTACCCCCTACTTTTGGGGGGAAAAAAGTGCGTCTTATGGAGTGAAAAATACGGTAATTAGTTTTTGCATAGAGCTATAGGGGTGGGGAAAAGAGTTAAAAGGATGATAGCTAAAGAGTATAGTTGTTTAGTTGTTGGGTTTTTCTTTTTTTAGGAAAGAAAATTACTGTGGTAAAATACACAAATTTTACCATTTTAATAATTTTTTTTTCCAACTTGTTTTATGCACCTTAATTGCGTACTTTGATATCTCTTCCTCTTTATCTAGATCTTCCTTACGGTTTTTTAAGTATATTTCATTGATTATGCTATTGTAGTTGTCCAATTTTTCCCCCTTTGTCCCACTCTGCCCAGTACTACCCTCCTTCCTTCCAGTAATCCTCGCCCCCTAATTTGTGTCCATGGGTCATGGATAGAAGTTTTTTTGCTTCTCTATTTCCTGTATCATTCTTAATATCCCCCTGTCTTATTTTGTTCCTACCAATTATGCTTCTTAATCCCTGCACCTCTTCCCCATTCTTCCCCTTCCTCCCAGCTGATAACCCTCCAAATGATCTCTGTTATCAGTGATTCTGTTCCTGTTCTGGTTGTTTGCTTTCTTCCCTTCTCTGTTGATTTCCTGTGGATTACTCTTTATTTCACTTTTATGTAACCTTCATTTCTTCCTTTATTTTTTTTGCCATACCCAGTGAGTTCTCTGAGCATCCTGATAACCAGTGTTTTGAACTCCACAGCCGTTAGGTAGGCTGTCTCCGTTTTGCTTAGTTTTTTTTCTGGGGCTTTGTTCTGTTCTCTGATTTGGGCCATATTTCTTTGTTTCCTCAATTTAGCAGCCTCCCTATGTTTGTTCCTATGTATTAGGTAGAGTTGCTTTTACTCCCTGTCTTAGTAATGTGGTCTGTGTAGAAAAGGCACCTGTAAATTGTCTGGGGCAGGGCCTTAGGTAATTGCCAGGGTAGGGTAACCTGCTTCACCACTTCGTAGCTGTGTGGTGAGGGCTCAGAGAGGGGACAGTGCTCCTGCCTAGATTCTGGCGGTTTACCCAACAGTTGCCCAATTCCAGTCACTTCACCCTCTTCCTCTGTGCAGCTAGTACTCTTTGAGCTGCTACCCCGGTGGTGAATCTTAGAGTGGGTGCTTTTGCATACATTCTAAGACCATGATGGCCCTTTAAACAGTGCAGTTCCGGCAGTTTCTTCCACCACCCCAACCCCAACTGGTTTTTGCAGCCAGAGGTAATGGGGGTCTATCTTCCCTGTGTTGGAAACCTAGGCTGTGAAGTCTGGCCTGGGGTGGGGATCGCTCTCTCCTAAGGTATCCCTCCTGTCTTTTCTGCCACTGCCACCGCTGCTGCCTTTCTATGACATACCACCTCTCCACCTGTCTCTGTTACTCTGCCCCTCTTTCTTGTCTGGATGAATGTGTCTTCTTTAAATCCTTGGTTGTCAGACTTTCATACAGTTCGATTTTCTGATGGTTCTGGGTGTTATTAGTTTTGAGATCTGATTGTAATTCTTTCTGTGGTTGTGTGAGGAGGTGAAGCATGTCTACCTTCACCTCCATCTTGGCTGGAAGTCCATTTTAATAATTTTTAAATGAATAATTTGGAGTTTCTTTCTGAAGCTATGTAAGTTCTAAATGTGACTGAAGTGACGGTTGCATGTATCTTATTATACTAAAAGCCATCAAATTGTACACATTAAAATGGATAAATTTTATAATATGAAAATTATATTTCAATAAAGCTATTTTAAAGGAAAAGAATATAGCTGTTCCAACCTACTGATTAAAAGCAAGGGGCTCTTTTTCCTCCCTGGCTGTTTAAAAATTGACTGCCATCATGAACAACACACACAATAACTATCCAGACCAGGAATTTCATGACCAACAAATTACTTCAGCGGAAACAAATGGTCATTGATGTCCTTTACCCTGGGAAGGCAATAGCACCTAAACCAGAAATTTGGGAAAAAGCAGCCAAAATGTGTAAGACCACATCAGATGTCATGTTTGTGTTTACATTCAGAATCCATTTTGGTGGTGGCAGGACAACTGGTTTTGGCATGATCTATAATTCTTTCGATTACGCAAAGAAAAAGACATGGTCTATATGAGAAGAAGATCTAAAGAAAATAGAGACAGGAACGCAAGAACAGAATGAAGAACAGGGAACTTGGAAAGGCCAGTGTTGGTGCTGGCAAAAAACAAAAGTGAGCTGCAGATTGAACAACAGTAGGAGTAAAGATTATTTGGTGACTATCTGTGGTGATTGTGCAGATTTTCCATGAAAGGATCAATAAACAGAACTTTTTTTAAAAATCAAGGGGCTTACAGATAACCAGAGAACATTTTGGAAAAATAAATTCATATTCAAGTAGGACTTACGTGGATAGATCCACTCAACCCTTTATAATAAGTGGTGCAAGTTTTCATTAACCAATCCACTAGTAATTGAAATTGGAATGTTGTTAGTTGTTCCCAGGACCCACTTAACAGAGTGTTTTGTTTTTTTTTAACTCTATTTAGTTATAATTTATATATGTGCTATCTTCTAAATAAGCTTTTTGAGATATAAATTACATACTGTAAGTTCCCCAATTTTAGATGTACATTTTATTGGTTTTTAGTAAGTATGAGTTTTGTGGCCATCACCATAATCTAATTTTTAAAACATTTTATCTTTGAGAATTTATTAAAGTATGGATTGAAGATAAGTATTTCCACAGGTAATTTGAGATGGTTCTGACCCTTTTACTGAACATATTAAATAGTTTGCAGCTATTCTCTTGTGCCTTCTTAATATATATGTTATGATTTTTTAAAACACATAATGAGAGTTTGGCTCTGCTTTTCCAAAGAGTTAACTATTATGTTATACTTTTATTAGTTTTTAAAGAATTTCCACAACAGTTCTGCAACAGTTATAAATAATAATTTTTGATAATATTTTAACAGTCTTAATCATGAATAGCAGTTATTTATATTAGGTATGATTTACCATGTTGAGAAATTACATTCCTTTTTTTAAAAAAAATTTTTTTGATTGATTGATTTGAGAGAGAGAGAGAAACACTGCTTTGCTTTTCCACTTATTTATACATTCATTAGTAGTTTCTTGTGTGTGCCCTGACTGGGAATGGAACCTACAACTTTGGTGTATTGGGATGATGCTCTAACCTACTGAGGTAGTTGGCCAGAGTGGAATTACATTTATAATTTGGGCTTCCTAAGAATTTGGCCATACCTGCAAAAAACATTTAGAGTTGGGCTCTTCTTGTATTTTTGAGTGCGTATATGTGTATGTATGTATGTATGAAATATAGGAAATCTGTCTGAAAAACTTCCAGCCATCTTAATATAATGAGAATGGTTTGTGTGACATTGATGTAACCTGGCAACCAAGGAGAGTGGACTGGAATGTACATGCATAAACAGTGACAACTTCACTGTACTAGTCAGTGAGGGTGGTCGATATCATTGAGTGAGCATCTGTTTTGTGGCTGTGCATTCAGTACTGAGCAAGAAGAGCAATGAATCATTGTCGAATTTTGTATTAATTTTGAACATTCCTGTGTGGAAACTATCTGGATGTTTATAGTACTATTTACATTTTTATAATTTTCCTCTTAACTAGTTACTTAAAAGGTAAATCTTTTTTCTTTCCAAAGTACCATCTAATTTGGATAATGTGATAAATTTAATTATAGTTATAATTTTTTAATGTTCTTTAGTAAAAGTGTTTATGTCCTTTTTGACATGGTAACTTAAACATGCTTTTATTCTCAGAGAAGTGATTTCCCAGATGTAATCTGTTAATTTTTACAATGGTTCTTTGTTTTGTTAGGCACGAGATGTGCGTACCAATGAAGTGGTGGCTATCAAGAAAATGTCTTATAGTGGAAAGCAATCTACTGAGGTAGGTGGTGAAATATATAAATTCTTACTGCTCTGTTAGAAAAAGAAGTCTTTTCCAAGAATTAGAACATACATAAAGAAAAGTGTACAAATATTAAGTGTATATCTCAGTGAATTTTCCTTCACATACTGAATGTACCCATTTAACTTGTACCTAGAGCCATAAATAGCATTACTGGCATCCCAGTGCCTCCCAGCTTGTGCTCCCTGCTTTTATTTTTTAAAGTGTGGTTTAATATATAACTATCTTTATCAGAAAGGGATTATCAGTTTCTAAAATAATAGACTAAAATAAAATATATTTGACAGTGAATATATTGGATATAATTTTTTAGTGATTTAGAGATTGTTTAAGTGTTTTAAACAAACTTTTAACAATAGGCTGTATATATCTTGTATGAAAAATAGGCAGTGTGTAATCTGAAAAATCAAAATATAAAATTATTGATAATACATTAAATATACTTTAGTTTGCTATTATTCTGATTAGTTCTTTTGACATTATATTTAATTGCATAAATTTATTTTATGTAGTCTACTTTATAAATCTTTATAGGATGTGTCTGTCTTTAATTAAAACATTTTAAGTATATTTTATTGATTATGCTAGTACAGTTGTCCCAATTTTTTCCCCTTTGCTCCCCTCTGCCTGGTACCTCCCTTCCCTTCAGCAATCCCCTCCTTCCTTAGTTCATGTCTGTGGGTCACACATATAAGTTTTTTGGCTTCTCCATTTCCTATAAATATTCTTAATGTCCCCTTGTTTATTTTGTACCTATCAGTTATACTTCTTGATCCCTGCTCCTTTTCCCCCATTCTCCCCCTTACCCCTCGCCACTGACAACCCTCCATCTGATCTCCATATCTATGGTTCTGTTCCTGTTCTAGTTGTTTGCTTAAGTTTGTTTTCTTTAGATTCATTTGTTCATAGTGATGAGTTTGTTGTCATTTTACTGTTCATAGTTTTGATCTTCTTTTTCTTAAATAAGTCCCTTTAACATTTCGTATAATAAGGGCTTGGTGATGACGAACTCCTTTTGCTTTACCTTGTCTGGGAAGCACTTCATCTGCCCTTCCATTCTAAGTGCTAGCTCTGCTGCATAGAGTAGTCTTGGTTGTAGGTCCTTACTTTTCATCATATCGAATACTTCTTGCCAGTCCCTTATTGCCTGCAAAGTTTCCTTTGAGAAATCAGCTGATAGTCTTATAGGACCCCTCTGTAGGTGACTCTCTGCTTTTCTCTTGCTGCTTTTAAGATTCTTTCTTTATCTTGAGCCTTTGACATTTTAATTATGATGTGTCTTGGTGTGGTCCTTTTTGAGTCTAGCTTGTTTGGGACTCTGTGCTTCCTGGACTTGTATGTCTATTTCCTACACCAAATTTGGGAAGTTTTCCTTCATTATTTTTTCCAATAAGTTTTCAATTTCTTGCTCTTCCTTTTCTCCTCTGGCACCCCTATGATTTGGATGTTGGCACATTTAAAGTTGTCCCAGAGGTTCCTAAACCTCTCCTTTTTTCTTTTTTTATTCTTGTTTCCTCATTCTGTACTGGTTGGCTGTTTATTTCTTCCTTGTGTTCTAAATTGTTGGTTTGAACCCCGGCTTCCTTCGTTTCACCATTGGTTTTGTGTGGATTTTCCTTCACTTCACTTAGTATAGCCTTCACTTTTTCTCTTATGCATTTGACATACTCAGTCATGTCTGGCGAGTGTGTGAGCATTGTTATCACCAGTGTTATGAACTCTGTGTCTCTTAGGTTGCTTATCTCTTTGTCACTTAGTTCTCCCACTGGAGCCTTGATCTGCTTCCTCTTTTAGGCCATACTTCTCTGTCGCCTCAACTTGGCAGCATCCTGTGTTTGCCTCTGTGTCTTAGGTAGAGCTGTCACACCTGTTACTTTGTAAGGGGCGGAGCCTTAGGTATTTGTCAGTACGGGCGACCCATTTTACCACCTTTTGTTGTATGTGGGGAAGGGATCAGAGAGGGAACAATGTCGCTCGCTCAGCACTCCCCCCTTTTTTTATCACTCCACCCGCTTCCCGTATGTGACTGCTGTCCCTCTAGTGGTTGCCCTGGTGATGGTTTCCAGAGTGGGTGGGTTTGTGGACATTCTAGGGCCAGGGGCCCTGTAAATAGACTCACATGAAAGACTGGCAGTTTTTTCTGCCACCCAGCCCCCACTGGTTTTCAGAGCCAGAGCAATGTGGCTTTATTTTCCTGATGCTGGAACTGTGAGGTGGTTGGTGTGGCCTGGGACTGGTATTGCTCCTCATGTGTCCCTCCTGGCTTTAATAATGTGTGACTGCTCTTTCTGATGGCCGGCCACAGCCACTGCCTTGCTGCCACTGCCACAGCTGTAGATAGCCACCAAACCGTGTTCTCTCTGCCTTGGCTTCACCCCTCCTGCCTGTCTGGATGAGTATTGCTTTTTTATATCTTGGTTGGACTTCCATGCAGCTCAATTTTCTGGTAGTTCTGGTTTTTTTTTGTTTTTTTTTTTTTGAGGTAGATGTAATCCTTCTTATGGTTGTAGAAGGAGTTAAAGTATATCTAACTACAACCCCATCTTGGCCAGAAGTCCAATTTTTTAGAAAGTTTTATATTGTGTCAAAATACACAAAATTTACCATCTAAACCATTTTTAAGTGTGCAGTTCAGTGGCATTAAGGACATTCATATTTCTGTACAACCATCAACACTATTCATCTCCAGAAATCAGTTTATCTCATCTTGCAAAATTGAAGCTCTGTACCAGCAGTCCCCAACCTTTTTGGTCCCAGGACCTGGTTTTGTGGAAGACAATTTTTCCATGGACTGAGCTGGGGCAGGGAGGTTGGGTGACCTTATAGCTTGCCACCAGATGCAGCTTAATTGTCACTTGCCATTCACTGATAGGGTTTTGATATGAGTCTGCAAGTAATTGATTTACTATGGTCTCTGTGCAGTCAAACCTCTCTGCTAATGATAATCTGTGTTTGGAGCCACTTCCCAGCACTAGCAGCACCGTGTTGGCCACGCCTCAGATCATCAGGCATTTGGTTCTCACAAGGAGCGTGCAACCTAGATCCCTCTCCTGTGCAGTTCATAGGAGGGTTCACGCTCCTGTGAGAATCTGATACCGCTGCTGATCTTACAGAAGGCAGAGCTGAGGCCATGATGTGAGCTATGAGGAGCAGCTGTAAACACAGATGAAGCTTTGCTTGCTTACCTGCCACTTGCCTCCTGCTGTGCTGCCCGGTTCCTAACATGTACCTCTACTGGTTTGTGGCCGTCAGGGTTGGAAACCCCTGCTCTATACATATTAAACAATAACTCCTCATTTCCCCTTTCCTACAGCCCCTAGAAATCACCATTCTACTATCTCATTCTATCAATTAGGTTAATGCACGTAAGTGAAATCATGAAGTATTTGTACTTTTGTGATGAGCTTATTTCACTTAACGTAATGCCCTCAAAGCTCATCCATGTGTCAGAATTTCATTCCTTTTTAAGGTTAAATAATACTCCACTGTTTTCATGTGTGTGTGTATGTTTGTAAAACACCACATTTTTTTCATCCTTTCATTCATCTGTCAATGGACACTTGGATTTCTTCATCCCTTGGTGGTTGTGAATGATGCTGCTATAAACATGGGTATACAGGTAGTTCTTTGAGTCCCTGCTTTCAGTGCTTTTGAGTGTATGCCTACAGGTAGAATTTCTGGATGTCTTTAATTTTTAAAGATTTTTGTTTTCTACTCTTTCAGATCTCTTTATTTTATGGTAAATCTTGTTTTTGTGATCATACTATGGGTATGGTTGACACTATTGTGATTATATCAGTGTTCCATCATTTTGATACCCTAAAAACTCCTAAAAATTCCTAAAGCTCAAAAAACTCTTCATTTTTTACAAGTTTACTCTAATTTTATTCACCACTCTGTAGCACAATTTAGAAGTAGCTTTCACTGTAAGACTTGTGCTATGTTGGAGTCTGATTAGTCACACCTAGAACATAAAGTTTCATTTAGGACATCATCTTTTTACATCAAACATTAGTGTCATTCATGAAATTTTTTTACATTAAAAAATATAGGTTTTTGTTTGCTTTTAGAGTTTGTCTCCCAGAGCATTCAAATTTGAAATTCAAAGCCCATGAGACATTTTCTGAATTTAGCATCTTATATCTTACACAATTTATATAAAACACTGTATACCTATTCTGCTATATTTTGTTGAAGGCTTGTTAAAAACCATAGGAGATGTATGATCTTAAATTCTAGTACAAAATATTTCTTAAATTTTTCTATTATGCTAGTTTCTCTGACTTTAGAAAAGCCTAAAAAAGGTAAAACAAGAACAAAAACCAGATTCCTGCTCTCCATGCCATGCCCACTAAGCTTACAGACAGAAAACACCTGGTTGGGTTCTTAATTTTTTTTTTTAACTTTTTATTTATTGATTTTAGAGTGGAGTGGAAGGGAGAGGAAGAGAGAGAAACATCGATTTGTTGTTCCAGCTGTTTATGCATTCATTGGTTGCTTCCTAAATGTGCCCTGACTGGAGATCAAACCCACAACCTTGGCTTATTGGGACAGCTCTCTAACCAATAAACAGAGCAACCCGGCAAGGGCCCTTGTTGGGTCCTTTAGAGTTCCCTGGTTGCTTCTTAACAGTAACATTGTTTAGGATATGGCCTAAGTATATCGTTTATTGCCAATGGTTTGTCTATATTGCTTGGTAGGTGTCAATGAAGAAAGCTCTTAGTAAAATATGTAGGAAAATGTTTTCATGCTGCTTATTTTTTTCTGTGAACTCTCCTATGTAATAACTGATTGTTACTAGCATTTTAGAAAGTGCATTTACGAATTTATGTCTCAGAGTAATTACTTCATTTGAGTTTAAAAAACAAACAAAACCTTAATATTGGTAGAAGATACAAGCCAAAAACACAATAGGTGAACTTTATGGTATGTAAATTATGTCAATAAAGCTGCAAATAAGAGGGGAAATTGAATTTTGAAGAAGAATCTCTAAATATGGTATATAGTTTTCACTAATGTGTGTTGTGTGGTTGTAAAATTTTAATAAGACTTATTGATGATAAATTTTATCAAACTAAAATTTGTCTTACCTTGAATGAAATAATTTTATAAGTTATATAATGTAGTTCCTTTTAAATTAATTATTTTCACATTTAATTTAAATATTGCACATAAAGCAAAGTGATATGTTCTCATTAACCATTAATCTTGTAATTACTTTTTTCTTATATAAATTTCTAAGGAAAAACAGCTGTTCATAATTCTTACCTTTATTTTTTTTTCTCCCCACAGAAATGGCAGGATATTATTAAGGAAGTCAAATTTCTACAAAGAATAAAACATCCCAACAGTATAGAATATAAAGGCTGCTATTTACGTGAGCACACAGCATGGGTAGGTATCTGCTCTTCCCTTGCTGTAGTTGGTTTGGACATAGAATTAATTAAAGTAAGAATGTCTCAAAAAGGTCATGTGAAGCTTGCAAAAAACACCTTGAAATATTATTTCACACTGAGAAAGGAAGCAGCTTTTCCTAGAACTCCTACTCCTAGGAAAAAGAACTTTTGCAAGTTTACTGTAGAGATTTAGTTGACCTTTATGTGCATGGTAAAATATTCTCTTGACATTTTTTAGTACTTTATGAAACTACTAAATGGTTTCCCCAACATTGTGAAAACAATGCTATTACTCGAGGCTGAAAATTATTACATCTTTTTTTTTACATAAAGGTATTGTAACCTATTTAAGAGTTCTCAGTGAAGTCTTGGTCAATCCTGGTGAAATTTGAATTGATTGTGATTCCTTGGCTGAGTAATAATAAAAGTAGAAAATTGAGACACTTTATTAACAAGAAGTGGAGACTAAATTTACCCTATTTTTACCACTGAGGTGGTAAGGTAGTGATCCTACAATGGTATAGGGATAATAACTGTATCTTTTAAGAGAAAGGCTACATTTTCTTTAAACAGGAATGACCCTTTATTTTGAGTAATTAATAAGCCATAGCTAATTATCACTTTAGTGTACTGAAGTTAGAGTTATCCAGTTTGATTTTGGTGGTGGTTGTGGTGATACACCTAAACTTGAGGCTGTGGTTAAGGAAAAAGCTGTGACATTGGGCTGGTTACTTCTCTGTTGATCTCGAGTTTTTCTATCTGTAAAACAAGGAAATAATAGGGGCTACATCATAAGGTGGTTGTGATGATTAAATTAGTTATATATGTAAAATACCTGACACATAGGAGTTGCTCTGTGTTTGCTGTAAATGAAACATTTAAACTGTAACCTAAGCTTTGTGCTTACAGTCCTAACAATCAGTATTGCTACTCTAGGTTAATAGTAACAGAATATGTATATTCCTTTATAATTTTAGTAATTATATATGAATTACACATCTTGTATAAGCAGTTATATGTTTATAAAAGATTAATGTTATCATTGACTTTATGTATGCATTTAATAATTGCTAATTACATAAGTATTTGTTTTTTAAGGTAAATAATGATTAGAGTTTGTTTTACTTCAAACTGTATCTCAGTGAATTTGTATTATCTGAAATAGAATCTTTTCAGTAATATATTTTAATGCTTTTATAAATATTTTTTCCCATATAGCTTGTAATGGAGTATTGTTTAGGATCTGCTTCAGATTTACTGGAAGGTAGGTTTCCTTTAATATTAAGGGGGAAAAAAGTATTAGCAAAAGGAGAATTCAGTAGGAGATTTCTTAAATAATATAAAAACTTTCCAGAAAGTGTAAACCTTAACTTTTTCTACAATAGATTCTCAGCATGTGCACTATCCTCATTTAATTTTATATAGTACCATAAAACAGGTGCATTTTCTTTTATTATGCCTTAATGAGCATTTTTCTGCATTCTTTGTCATTCAGCTTGATCTGTTTCTTCAGTTCTGAATGAAAATATGTGAGGATAAAGGGAACACTTTTGTTATTTTTGTTTTTATTATCATCAACACCAAATAATTGTTAAATATTGTTAGCTTTGAGGAATAATGGCTGTAACCACTACTTTTAACAGCAAGGCACAGTTGATACTAGTTATAATTTCAATAGCCTTGTTTTATATCTTGGGAGGCAAATCCCTTGTTAATAAATGTTAGTGTTTAAAAATTGCCCATATATATCCGATATGTGTATTTATTACTTTAAACAAAATATTTTATATAGTAATTATTTTCAAATAAATTCTTATTTCAAGTTCACAAAAAGCCATTACAAGAATTGGAAATAGCAGCAATTACACATGGTGCTCTCCAGGGATTAGCCTACTTACATTCTCATACTATGATTCATAGGTAAGTAAGTTAAAAATTATCATATATTAACAGGCAAATGGTTTGTTGCATTTATCAGCCCTGGAACTCATTAGCCCTGAAATTTTTATTGGTTATAGCCAGACAAAAGCATTTCAGAATCTTATAAACTCATTTTTTTTAATTGTCCATGCTTTAAAAAGAACATTCTAGTTCACTGATCTCTTTGTTTCGGTTATTTTTATCTTTGTCTACACATGCTACTGGCCTTTTTGAAGTATATGTACTTTATAGATTTGGGGTACAAATTTAATTACAGAATTATTTAAATTGCAAAATGGAGACTACATTAGGGATTATGTAGTTTTTTTCTGTTTCACAGATAAAGAAACTGGTGCCCTAATTTGAGACTAATTTCCCCAAGTTTGTAAATCCAGATAGAGTAATCTAGACTAACCCTAAATCTTTTGTCTTCCTGGTAATTGATAATGCTAGATTTTTTCCTTTGATTCCATAACTAAGACATATAAAGGCCATTTAAGACTATCCTTTTGAATATTAATCCTTGATAGTCCATGATAATGGATAGTAACACTAAGATTAAACCATTTTATAATGCATTTTTAGCATTGGTATTGGTTTTGCCTGTTTTAGAAGGAAATTAACAATATTTTTATTATATATGTGAACCAGGCAATACATATTAAACTGTATGGTAGAGTCATCATGAAATAATGGGTTATCATTTTTCAAAGTACCCCTCCATTTAAAGAAAAATAAATGGAGTGACAATAGATTCAGTATTATATTCATTATAGTACTATAGTAAGAATTGACAAGTGCTTGGAAATAAAGTTTTTCATTTTTGAAAGTTTAAGTGTATATTATAGTACCTATTGGACATACAGTCTTATGTAAATATCCATTATTTTCTTCGTTTGCATGGATATCATGTTTGCTGATTTAGAAAAGTAAGCTCAAAAGTAAATTTGGGATCATTGGTATTACATTATCCTTATATATCAGTTTTCATATTACATTAGGTGAATTATGCTAAGCATTGGAAATGATATAAATAAACCTTTTAAAAAAGAATTGGGGGCATATATGCAACAACATCAATGGGTCTAGAGGGTATTATGCTAAGTGAAATAGGTCAGGCAGAGAAAGATAAATACCATATGGTTTCACTTATATGTGGTATCTAAAACAAAACAAAACAGAAACAGCAACCAAAGAGATGCTTACAAGAAGGGAGGAGGTAGGAAGATGAGTGAAAAGAGGAAGAGGAATATAATCAGTAATACCGTGATAAGTTTGCACAATGACAGATGAGTACTAGAATTAGTCAGGTGATCACACTATAAGGTATAAAAATGTCAAATCACTATATTATACACCTGAAACTAATAAACCAATAGAAAATTGTATACCAACTACACTTAAATTTCAAAATTTTAAAAAGTAATGAAAATTTGGGTTGAAATTTTTTGTCTTTTTTTTACATTAAGTGGGGTACTTAGAAACCTTAAATTTATGGGGAAGTGGTCAGCTAATTAAATTCTGTTTCTAAAGCCATTATTTATACCAGTAAACAGGAATTCAAATATAGACTATATGCCCCAATTGCATGATATTCTGTCTTCCGTTTTAACTGCTATTTTGTCTTCTCTTTTAAAATATTATTTTTATAAATTTATATGAATTCTGTGTTTTCTAATTTGGATCTTAATTCTTACTGACCCAATTGAGAGATTATGCTAGAACTTAATTATTTTTATTTCTCCCTTCCTACTTTACAATTTTTTATTTGGTTTTTATCATTTTCAACACAATCTAATGAAAGAAAAAGAAGTAATTTTCTGTGTTCCTTAAACCCAGAGATATCAAAGCAGGAAATATTCTTCTGACGGAACCAGGCCAGGTGAAACTTGCTGACTTTGGATCTGCTTCCATGGCATCTCCTGCCAATTCTTTTGTGGGAACGCCATATTGGTAAGTATAATCCTATCTGGCATTGATCCTCATAATTGAAATTACAGGTAATGTGTGGTTGTACTCTTTTCAGATGCCTTTTTGCTGGAATACAATGCTGTTTTGGACATTTTTAACTTAAAGCATTATAGTTTATTTCAAATACAGATTTGGAGTGCTGCCCTGCATCCTGTTTTTTCATTCCTTCCCTGCTGCACCTTCACATTCTCTTTTTAATTATTATCTGCATCATGTATTGGGTGTGGAAGTGAAAAAATCAGTAAAAATTGAAGTGGGGAGTAGATAGAAATGCTAAGTGGGAATCTGTTTTCTTCAGGCGTATACGACGTATCAATGATCTTCATACTAAGAATACCTAAGACTGATAGCTAATTTAGAGTTTTGAGGATTTTTATATGTTATTTCAGAAAACTTCAAATACAAATAAAAATCAGCATAGTGTAATAAAACCTCTCATACCAATCATTCATCCCAACAGAATTATTCCATGGCCATTCCCACCCTATATACTCACTCCTCTCTCTTCTTCTTCATCCCTCATTTATTTTGAAGCAAATTTTAGACATTACATAATTTTCACCATAAGTAATTTAGTATTAATGTCAGCAAGTTTGAAGGGAATAATTTTTCAGATCTTCATCTTCTATTCATTGGGACCTCTTTATCTGTGTATGCTGAGAGTGTTGTCTTGGGTCTACTACATCTTTTTTCCCCATGGACCTTTCAAATCTCCTTTCTCCCGCTTTATAAAAGAAAGGCTTTTTACCCATCCTGAATATTACAATGATGCATTGCTCTGGGATGTAAAAGCCTCAGAGCAACACCAGAGGGACAATTTTAGAATATATAGCATCCATGAGAAATATTGAAATCAGGACACAACTCTTGGTAAGGCTTTGTGTCTTTCCCGTCATCTCCCTTCCCATTTCTTTTATTCCTTGCTCTTTCTTTATCCGCAGTTATCTTCCCTCCCTTCTTTTTCCTAATGTAGAATTCATAACTGAGATGGTTGTCATGGGGACATATTAACATGTCATTTGTATTGGAAAAATGAAGTCAGACTTTTTTGATAGGGGTTGTTCTGATTTGACTGACTGATATGACCATGAAGACTGGCTTTGCTAATTAAGTTATATGGCAGTGTTTTTGATAAGTGGAATGAGCTAGTTCTGCAGCTCCAAGTTTTAAATATCTTTAGAGCATATATATAATATCCTCTGTGTGCGTGTGCGCTGAGCATTTTATCTTTTGCAACTATTAAATTTATAAAATTTAGATATAAACTCAAAAATGTTCACGGAGATACAGTTTTTCTAAGTTCATTGGAGGTAAATGAATTTAAAAAATTGAAGACCATTGTTCTCTAGAAGAACAAAAAATTTTTAAGTGAACCCTAGTTTAGAGAGTCTCCTTCCCCTCTATAAAAGAAGGGTTCTGTGAGTAAATAGTATTACTTAGTGGTTCTCCTCTTTAGAAATTAATGATGAATTTTAGATATTTAAAAGGTTCTCTGAAGTTCTACAATAAAAAAGTTTAACTTAGTAATTTTCCAAACTTCAACATCTTAAAGAACACATTAGAAACACCCTATTATTAACAATTGAAAGTATGTTTTATTTACATATTTGTTAATTTGTATGCAGTATATTTGGAACGTAGTAACAAGGCACATATTTATATGTATTTGCACACATTCACACACACACAGGGGTGCCTAGTGACAATCTTATTGAAGAAGTCAGCAGGCGTTTTAAGTTTCTGTCTGTGCTTAACTCCAAATGCAAATGAAGTGTAAGGTTGAAGTACCATCAAAAATGTTAGGCCCAGGTGAAGACATGAATTAATGTTTCATTTTATAACCAAGACACCTATAAGATTGATTATTTTCTGATTGTTTCAGTTTTAAGCTTCCCTAGCCACTGTTATCACAAAACACTTTTTATTTGAAAGAAAGATTGACAAACTATGGTTATTTAGTGTTGGTTATTGTGGCAAATATTTTCTGAAATAGAGTGAGCTAGCTTGTAACTTCAAGGAAAATAACTGCTGATATTCAGTGCCAATCATGGAATTTGATATTTTCAGCAAAAATTAGACATTTGTAAATGTCTGACATGAGACCACCGCTGGCCTAAAGGATATATAATATTAGAATCTTCAAACTTGAACAGATGCAGAATGCAACCCTGCTCTGTGGCATCCTTCCTTGAGCATGCTATTACATGATCATCATAGATAGTGAGAGTGAGTCTCACACTATCTGTGCAGTGGGAGATATTTACCTCACAATGTAATGCACTCATTTCCCGTGATAAAAATTTGTATATCTACAAATATTGTCTGCATTTCACAAAAGTATTCTCCATGTAGATGGTCATTATCTTTTAATGAATAGTATACATTATTTTTACTTTAATTTAAATGATATTTTATGTTTTAGGATGGCCCCAGAAGTAATTTTAGCCATGGATGAAGGACAATATGATGGCAAAGTAGATGTATGGTCTCTTGGAATAACATGTATTGAACTAGGTAAGCATTTTTATTATTATTATTATTATTATTATTATTGTGTAGTAAGATTTAATCGATGTCTTATCTCCATTTCTGTACCAAATTATAGGTTTTTATTCTTTGTGTCAGTTACTTAAGGGAAACAGTACATTTATTAAATTTTTTACTTTTGTGACCTGTTAATTTTCATATATATTAGGTATATTATATTTCTCTGTTAAATTAGGTCTAAAATAATTTTCCACTATGGTATTACATTTGAAATATCTATGTATAACATTAATGACTATTTGCTAAACACCTAGAATATGTATATAATTATTAGACTTACCATCTATGAAAGGTCTCTAACGCATTCATGAATTACTTATCTCTACTTAGGATGCTTATGACCTTGAATTAGGTATGAGAATTAGATGCCAGGCTGCATACCATATTGTATGTAGTGTTTTGATTTTATATACACATTTTATTTTGTTGCCCATAAATGAAACTATGCTTAAGGCAGTGGACCATCATAACTTTACTAATATTCCCACTTGAATGGAACCAGTTGGTTAATTGGACTGTCATTGTAATTAAAGATGATGAACATCTTCTTGCTTTTGATTCCCCATACTTCCCTACTCCCCACCCCATCAGCCCAATATCCTTATTTTTTCCTTTTTTTTTTCTTCTTATAAGAATATTTCATTAAACTTTATTTAATGTGGGAAATATTGGGAGTGTTTACTTGGACCATTCTGGTAGTGACCAGGGATTGAAAAGAACATGTTAAAAGTAAAATCTATGTGTAATTTTGATAAATCATTATCAACCTGGGTTTGTTAGTATTTTTCTAAAACAAGTAGATAAATTAAGGTAAAAATAAATGTAAAGCTTGCTTATCATTACACAGTAGATCAATATCATAATTTCCATTACAACCAGACTGTTTCTATCTTGTGGTATAATATTTTTCCAAAGTAATCTTTAAATATTTGCTTTTGTTGGAATTCCTACATTAACCATTGTCTCTAGGCTCTATATCATATTTATTTTAAATCTGACATCAGAAAACAGAGGTTTGGAGACTGTCACAATGTCATTCTCTTCTGATCTCTTGGTCTCAATTTGAGGTTTATAATAATGTTTCTTCTATTTGAAAATATCTTTAAGTCCCTTAAACTTTATTCCTTTACCCTTGATTCTTCTTCTTACTGGTAGGTCCTAATTAATTAAATGTAGAGATGCTGGTTAATATACTCTGTCCATGGAATATTTTCACATACTATACCCCTTGGTGATAGTGAAATGTTATCGAAAGTCCTATTAGTTATCATTGATGTATTTTAGTATTTCCTTAATTAATATTAATTAGCTAAATGTACTGCTCAGAAAGAAATCTGTGTAAACTGTGCAGTTTCTGTGAAATGGCTTCTTACTTTTTCTAGGTTTTCCAGTTTTTTATTATAGTTCATAAAATAGACTTATAACAAAGCAACTTCAGAAGATGTGACTGCCTGTATATAATTTTAAATAAATGAGACCACTAGAGTTTTAGGCATACATTTGTTATCTTCAACTTTTTAAATAGTCTGTCATAATCACTTTTTAAGATTTTACTTACAAATGTTTTGAATTATGAAGTACAAGTCAGGAACTACATTTTAAGGCTGATTCTGGTTCCAAGGGAAGAGTCTAGGTATAGCACAGGCCAGTTAAAACTTTCTGCAATGATAGAAATGTTCTGTATCTGCATGGCTTTTGAGCACTGGAAATGTTGTTAGTACAACTGAGGACCTAAATTTTAAATTCTACTTCATCTAAATAAGTTTGTGTTTAAATAGTCAGATGTGGCTAGTGGCTGCCCTGTTAGGCAATACAGGTCAGAGGCATGATTTTCATTGCACATTAGATTTGCAGTCTTGAGAAATGTATCTATTATATGCTTTTCTAGTTTCAATCAGTTAGAGATAATGAATAAAGCAGATTATTTTCTTACAGTAGAGGTGAGAGAACAAACTTAAATCAATTGTACTATCCTTGGTTTTGATAAATATAGATCTAAATAAATATGACTCACTCATACTTTGTTATCATAAAGGTTGAAATAACTTGGTTATGTCTTACGACCAAGAAATCTTAAAGTGCAGGATATTTCATAGGTGAGTTTGTATGTTTGTTTACAATTTGATGAAAAAGATCCCTAATTTGTTTTTTTTTAGGCTATATGCATGATTGTACAATTGTTATAAAAATAAAATTTGCCATCATCTTCCTGATTATAAAAGCATACAGGATGGGGCAAAAGTAGGTTTAGAGTTGGAAGTATGTGAAGCACATATTTTATTTTTGTATTATTATTTATTAATTATTGTATTATTTTCTATACCAACAACTGCAAACCTGCTTTTGCCCCACCCTTTATGTTGAGGGTATAGTATTTTGGAAATATATAAAGGAGTATAAAGAAAATAAATGAAAATAACTATAACAGTAAATTATTAATGGATACACAGAATATAAAGACATAAAGACATAAATTGTGACAACAAAAACAAAAAGGGAGGTTGTAGGGAGTAAATATGTAAGCTTTAAAATTTGTTCTCTAGTTATGAATTTAAAAGACTATTAAAATATAAATTGTTAAAACAAAAACCTATTGTCAATACATAGAGGAGAAAGAGAAGGAATCTAAGCATATTTGTACAGAAAATCATCAAATCACCAAGGAAGAGAGCTAGAGAAGAAAGAAACAAAGGAATTTAGAAAACAATTAACAAAATAACAATAAATACATATCTGTTAATAATAATTAATTGTAAGTGGACTAAATCCTCCACTCAGAAGACATAGGTGGCTGAGTGGACTTAAAAAGAAAAAAAGAAGACTAATCTATATGAGGCCTACAAGAGGCTCACTTCAGATGTAAAGATACAGACTGAAAAGTGAATGGATGGGAAAAGATACTCCGTGCAAAGGAAAACCAAAAAAAGCTGGGGTAGCTCTATTTATGTCAGGCAAATAGACTTTAAAACAAAGACTAATAAGAAACAGAGAAGGGCGTTACATAATGATAAAGAGGTCAATCCAACAAGAAGTTAGAATTTTGTAAATGTGCACCCAACATAGGAGCACCTAAATACATAAAGCAATATTAACAGACCTAAAGGGAGAAATAAACAGCAACGTAATAATAATAGTGCACTTTATTACCCTGCTTTCATCAATGAATCCATCATTAGACAAAAAATCAGTATGAAAACATTGGCTTTAAATGTCATGTTAGACCTGACTGACTTAAATAGACATGCAGAATAATTCAGCCAAAAGCAACAGTACACATTCTTCTCAAGTGCACATGAAACATCCTCCAAGATAGATCATATGTTAGGCCACAAAAGAAGTCTTAATAAATTTAAGAGAACAAATTGTATCAAGTATTTTTTTCTCATCACAGTGGTACAAAACTTGAGATTAATTACAAGAGGAAAACTGGTCAACACACAAATATATGTACATTAAACAACATGCTATTGAGAGCAGGGAGCCAGGAGGAGTACAGGGAATAGACCAGTAGGGGGCTATGGTGGGGAGGGAGTGGAATTTTAGGAAGGAGGTCCCACAGTCTAGAGTCTCAGTGAGCCCAAGGGGTGGGGGTTCCCTCCAGATTCCTGAGCCATGGGAGCTGGAGCTGACCCTGAGGACAGAGAGCAGAGGGTAGCACCGTGCTGGTGCTCCTTCATGGTTCCTTCTTGCTTACCTTGGTTTTGCTTGTCACCTCACCCTTGGCCACAGTCAATGACAGGGCACAGAGTCCCGAATAGATGGAGACCTAGTACATGAGCTCAAACTGCCTCAGCCTCTTCTGCTAGCTCTAGGGCCCCCTGTCTTCCCCTGCCTCAACACTGGACCATCCAGCTCAGGATTAATGGCAATGAGATTCAGCCTCCAGCTGCTCTTAGAGAGGCACTGGGCTAGCCAGTGAGGGAAACTGGCTGCGGAAGGAGACTTCCTGTGTTTGTTATGTATGGTAGGTGGGTGTGGAATGTTATGTTGTAGATGGGGGTTTACGGGCTATTGTATTGCTTCAACAGCCAGAGCCCCCTGGGCTGGGGAACTGGACGGTGGGATCTAGGGCAGGAAGTGATGTCTGGGGGTGGCAGGGAGAATCATGAAGCCCCTATTCTCTGAGGCCATGAGGCCATGATGTGTGTTTTTGTGGGCCTGTGAGGGCCTGGTGCAAGCCAAGACCTTGTTATAAATAGGGGCAGTGCCACCCGGAGGGGAGGGACCCTGTTTCTTAAGAGACCCTGGGTCAAGACATTGTGCCCAGGTCCCCTGGTTGGAGTTGAGTGAGAATTCAGGGCCAAGTCTCAGGGCACTGGGGCTGGGTCACAGGATTGTCACCACCACTGCACTGGGAGTGGGTATGGAATAAGAGACAGCGATGGGGATCCCTAGAGGGTCCTCCAAATGAGGAGAGGGGCTGGAGAGGGGGGAGGGTTCAAAAACCCCCATGGTATTGACCAACCAACCAGTGGATCAAAGAATAAATAGAAATAAAAACATCTCTGAAAACATGAAAAATGGGAATATAACATCCAGAATGCCTGGGATGCAGCAAAAGCATTTCTAACAGGGAAGTTCATAGTGATAACTGCCTACATTAAGAAATGAAAAAGATAATCAAAGAACCTAATTTTACACCTTAAGAAACTAGAAAAAGAACTAAGCTCAAAGTTAGTAGTTGGGAGGAAATAACAAAGATCACAGTGGCAACAACTGAAAGAAAGAGTGAAATGAATATAAAAGGTCAATGAAATGAAGAGCTGGTTTTTTGAAAAAATAAACAAAACAGACAAACCTTTAGCTAGACTCATCAAGAAAAAAAGTAATGACTCAAGTAAATCACAAATGAATGAGGTAACAACTGATACCGAAGCGCAAGAGATTGTAAAAACTAGAGTTGACCCCTTGAACAATGGGGATGACTAGGAGTGCTGAACATTACATGGTCAAATCCATGTATAGCTTTTGACTCCCCAAAACTTAACCGCTAATAACCTACTGTTGACTGGAATCCTTAACCAATAATATGAACAGTCAACACATTTTTTATGTTATATGTATTATATATTGGATTTTTTACAATAAATAAGCTAGAGAAAGGAAAGTGTTATTAAATCATAAGAGAAAACACATTTACAGTACTGTCTACATTTATTTATACCTTAAGCTTATGTTGTCTTTTTACAAGCTGAATTGTCTGTCAGTACCTACATTAATATTGTCTAGTATGATACAAAACACTGTGTATGTTCTATGTGTTACTAATATTGGACATCAAAAATAAAAGATAATGTGAAAAATTCATTTATTTACAAGTGTAATGATTCATGCATTAATAACAATGAATAAGAAATATAATTACTTTATGGTAGCCTACAGTAATTGATATGATTGTTTCATGGCAGTAAGAACATCTCCAAAATTTTTTCCAGTATATTTATTGAAAAAGTTGATGTTTAAGTGGGCCCACACAATTTAAACCCATGTTGTTCAAGAGTCAACTGTACTATAAATAATTATACACCAACAATTGTATTACCTAGAAGAAGTGGATAAATTCCTAGGAACACAACCTACAAAGACTGAATCGTGAAGAAATAGAAAATCTGAACAGACTGATTACCAGTAAGGATATTGAATCAGTAGTGAAAAACCTCCCAAATAATACAGTTCCAGGACCAGATGGATTCACTTGTGAACTCTGCCAACATTTAAAGAATTAATACCAGTCCTTCTCAAACTCTCCCAAAAAATAAAAGAAGAGGGAACACTTGCAAACTCATTTTACAAGGCCAGCATTACCCTGATACAAAACCCATACAAGAACAGTACAAGAAAAGAAAATTATAGGCCAATATCTCTGATGAGCATATGTGCAAAAGTCCTCAACAAAATATTAGCAAACTGAATTCAATAATACATTAAGAGGATCATACAATATGATCAAGTGGGATTTATTAAGGGATTGAAGGATGATGGTTCAGCATTCACAAATCAGTCAGTGTGATACATCATTAATGAATGACAAAAATCTTAATAGATGCAGAACAAACATTTGACAAAATTCAATATCCATTTATAATAAAAACTCAACAAATTGGGTTTAGAGGGAATGTACCTAAACATAGTAAAAGCTGTATATGACAGTCCCACAGCTAACATCTTACTTAATGGTAAAAAAATAAAAGCTTTTCCTCTAAGATCAGGAACAAGACAAGGATGCTCACTCTTGCTGTATTTATTCAACATAGTATTGGAAGTTCTAGCCAGTCAGTAGACAAAAATCAGTTGGATTTCTGTATACTAACAACAAGCGATCAGGAAGAAAAATTAAGGAAACAATCCCATTTACAGTCACATCAAATAGAATTAAATGCCTAGGAATAAATTTAACAAAGGGGGTCAAAGACCTGTACTCAAACTATAAGACATTGATGAAAGAAATTGAGGAAGACACAAATAAATGGAAAGATATTCTGTGTTCATAGATTGGAGTAATTAATATTGTTAAAATGTCCATACTATCCAAAGCAGTCTACAGATTCAATGCCATTTCTGTCAAAACTCCAATGGCATTTTTCACAGAAATAGAATAAACAATCCTAAAATTTCTGTAAAACCACAAAATATCCTCAATAACCAGAGCACTCTTGATAAAGAAGAACAAAGCTAGAGTTATCATGCTTCCTGATTTAAAACTACATTTGAAAACTGAAGTAATCAAAACAGTATGGTATTGTCATAAAAACAGACACATAGATCAGTGGAACAGAATAGAAAGCCCAGTAATAAACCCACAAGTATATAGTCAATTTATGACAAAGGAGCTAAGGATCCACAATGGGAAAAGGACTGTGTTTTCAATAAATAATAATGGGAAAACTGGATCACTATTTTAAACCATGCAAAAAATCAACTCAAAATTTAATTTTACAGAAACAGTCCACATTTGTAGATACATATGAGAGACATGTACAAGATAATGAGTAGGCTCTCTGTAACTATTTAAATTTTTAAATTTGTCTTAGTATAATAGTAGCTTATTAGAATTTGAGATAGAAAGTGTCAGTTAAATTTGACAAAGTTCATCACAATAGATTTGGTAAATCTCCTATGATTTTTAGCTAAATTCAGTGTTCTTTGACAAAACTGAGAGATGTTCAATTTTACACTAAATGGCAAAATAAAAAAGCATAGTATGGATTGATATATTGATGGTACACCAGTTAGAAATGGTATACCATTTAAAAATTTTTAATATTCTACATAAAAACAAGTTATTTCATTCATTCAGAATTTCTTCAGTAAACTGTCCCCTTCCAAAACTGTTTACATGGTGAGCCAAGGTAACCCAGGATGGAGTATCAGAGTCATGTGATTACAGGAGGGAGTTCCCACACACCAATAGCTTGGTATGGGGAAACAGAATCTAATGAGGGTAGCCATACAAATGGGTGGTCAGTTTTGGAGATTCAGTGCCCCAGTGGAGTGACTGAGGCATTCATACCTAGAAGTGACTCAGCATGGGGTATCAGAGTCCAAGTAGGCTGAGGAGGTGACACTTGAGGAGTGACCTATTATATAGGATCAGAGTCTAAATAAGAATATCCATTTTGGGGGGATGCCTCTACACACTTGTAATGTCTCATGAAAAAAGGGGGCTTTCCTCATGACGACTGATGAGGAGGGCCTCACTGCAGTTTGGGTAGGGTATCAAAAATTGAGTGGGATGAAGAGGACATTCACTCTGTAGAGTGACTTTAAATAGGGTTTCAAAACTTCAGCAGGGGGAAGGAGAACATTGCTCAAGAGAAAGGATAGTGGCAAGAACAGGAGACTGGTTACATACAGGGGGAATTTATCAAATAAGAAAATATATTAACCCTTTGAGTGCTAATGTTGCTGTGAGCGACGCTGATAAATTTTCCCTAAAATGCCAGCGTCATTCCCAGCGACTCTTTTTTCAGTGGCTATGAATGTAAATAACAATGGAATAATTCGTATTTTATGTTTTGTTCTCCTTTTTTGTACCTCAGGTTATATATTGATATAACTTTTTCTCATGTTGATCCAAAATTTGAATTTTTACGCTTGTTCAAATACTGACATATTCTGTTATAATTTTTACTTACATTTTAAACGGTCCTTTTAATTTCATTTATCTTTGCAATAATCGTCGAAATTCTATGCAGTGTGCATGGTAAGTAAGCTTTTGCTAATGGACATTTTCATTGCTTCACGGTATAGCATTAGCATTTTGTCTATAAACTTTTTCACTGTTGATATCTTGATATCTCTAGTGTGAATGCCGTTTGTGTTCATTTTTTTTGTACATTACAAAGTTTTTTTTTCAAAAATGTATGCAATATTTGGCATACTTCTTGCTTATTATTCATGTTGTTATGTGTTTTTTCAAATTATAATCATAGGTTTTATATTATGCCATATATACTTCAAAAGCCATTTTGAAGGAAAGAATTTATTTTTTCTAAAATAATTGTTATAATAAAATAATTTTAATGCAATAAATTTTTTTGTAAATTGCATCAAAGAACACTGCTTACAAAAGAAGAGTGTATTTACTATATGGCGTGAAATTTTCAGCAAATTATTATGAATAATGATGTTTTTGTAGACATTTTTCATAAACTCTGCATTTCTCAGCAAAATAGCCTGGCAATTCTCATGCGAATTTTAGCAATTCCACATGGCACTCAAAGGGTTAAGTAATGAAAGCAAGGTCTTTCATTGTCAGAGAAAGGTGTTACAAATGATAGAAAGAGAGAAAGCTAGAATAAGTATTATAGTATTGGATTGGATTTGAGATATTGTAGTGAACGTAATTGTTTTCAATAAGTATGTGTTAAATATGCATGTGTATATATAAATATAGCCCTGGCTGGTTTGGCTCAGTGGACTGAGCGTCTGCCTGCGAGCTAAGTGTCGCTGGTTCGATCTTCCAGTCAGGGCACATCAGAGAAGGAAAACTCTGACTCCAAAAAACCTCCGCTGCCTTGCGGCATACCTCTTCAGGGGAAAGGCTAAGGGAGTAAACCCCGACAGAAAGTCCGGAGCCGGAGTCCCTAAGGCGGTTCGACGTTGTAGTCAACACCGGCAACTCCTGCGGCGCACCTGAAACCAAGCTGTATTGACTCCGTCTTTCCCTTGGACCCTTCAGCTGCGAAGAGAGGGGGGGTCTGCTGCATGGGCAACAGCAGACCCTCCATATCACCCTGCCCAGGCTCTGTAGCTCCAGCTTCACTGGAGAGGACACTCCAGCATCATCGCAAGATGTCGATTCAACACGGGAGGAGACAGATACCGTGTCACTCCCGAGTCGGACTGCACAACCATTCTCGGCGGTGCAGATACTCTTAAGAAGCTACACCATCGTCTCTCGAGACGGACGGCTGCCGACGACGACGATATATAAATATATTATGTACCTATATGTGTTCCCTAACTTTATTCACTAAGAGGATTTAAGAGCAGTGACACTTCAGTGGCAAGGTGCACACCTATTGCCACAGATCTTTGTAGAAATGGTTGATCCAGTGTCTGAAGTAGGGAAAGTACCAGATGAACCTGGAATATCAGAAAGCAAGGAGGTGATCAAGGAATGATGAGAACATGTCAAAAAGACAGAAGTAGTACAAGATCCAAGATGGCAGAGGAGTAAGTGGAAGCTACACTAACCTCCTCCCAGGACCAATCTGGAATTACAGCTAAATTGTAGAGAAAGCATCCTGAATAACCAACTGAACACTGGTTGGAGAAAAGCCTTATAACCAAGGACAGACAGAAGAAACCACTTCATCACAACAAGACTGGTAGGGAGTGCAGAGGAGGCGCGAGAGGGCTGGCTGGGCTCCCACGTGTGGCAGCTGAAGTTATGGAGGGATATTCCAGCAGCCGGGAGTTCCCCCTGAGAAGTGTGGGGTCTAAAGCCCAAGCTGGGCTCCCCAGCCTATAGCACCAGAGCTGGAAATGAACCCAGATAACATCCAGCTGTGAAAAGCAGCAGGGTTTCTGCTTGTTAGGGAGTAACAGCTGGAGACACAGAGAGCCTTTTAAAGGGCCAACACCCAAAATTTCATCTGCAGCCACTTACCCACGGCTTTCGCAGAGGGAAGACAGAGTGGACTAGAGACTCTTGAAGCGAGTCTCAGGTTGGTGGCTCTGGGGTGAGAACTGAAGGAAGAACTGCCAGGATCTCTGTGCTGAGTCATTCCCCGTACTGCAGGAGCCATCTTTCTCAGGCAGAGCAGTCCTCTCTAGGAGTCATCAGCTTGAGGGGAATCAGTAGCCCCACCCACAGAAATTACTCCCGTCCCAGCCCCGTGGCACTTAATCCGACCTGCTGATTACAGTTTAAGGTTATGTCACGGATTAGTTTAACTAGTAAGGCAGAGAGTACAAAGAAGCAGTCAAAGTGGAAAGACAAAGAAACAGACCCCAAATGAAAGAACAAGAGAATTCTCCAGAAGAACTGAATGAAATAGAGGCAAGCAATTTATCAGATAGAGAGTTTAGAGTAATGATTTATAAAGATACTCAACAGCACGAAAAAAAGATACAGAAACCATAAAAAAAGGACCAGTCAGAAATAAAGAATGCAATATCTGAAACAAATAATACACTGGAAGGAATGAACAGTAGATTACATGTAGCAGAGGGCTGAATCAGTGGTTTGGTAGACAAGGTTAAAAAATCACCCAGGCAGAACAGGAAAAGGCAAACGATTTTTTTTTTTTTTTTTTTTTTTTAACGAGGAAAGCTTAAGAAACATTTTGGGCAACATGAAGCATAACAACATCCTTGTTATGGGAATAGCAGGAGAAGAGAACAAGCAAGGGATCAAGAACCTTTTTGAAAAGAAATAGTAACCAAAAACTTCCCTAATCTGGTGAAGGAAAAAGACACATAAGTCCAAGAAGCTCAAGAATCCCAAACAAGTTGGACCCAAAGAGGCCTAACTGAGACATATCATAAAAAAATGACAAGGCTTAAAGACAAGGAGAGAATCCAAAAATTGTATGAGAAAAGCAGGTAGTAAAAGGGACTTCTGGCTAATATGGAGGCCTAGACAGACACGCTGGGTCTCCCTCCACCACTAAGAAGGAATACAGCTACCTCAAAACTAGAGACAACCAGAAGTTCCAGAATATCGAGCTGCATGGAAGTCCACCAAACAAAGATATAAAGAAGAAATATTTATCCAGACAGGTAGGACAGGCAGAGCTGGGGCGGAGAGGACACGGTGTGGTTGTGGCAGTGGTGGTGGTGGCAGTGGCGGCAGCGGCAGCAGCAGGCCGGCAGAAAGCGCAGTCACACATTTTAAAAAGTGGGGAGGACACGTGGGGAGCGTTCCCAGCTCCTGACCAGACCGCTGCAGCTCACGGTCCCAGTCCCAGGGAAAATCAAGCCTCATTGCTTTTGATTGTGCAAACCAATGGGGGTTGGGATGGAGGAAGAAACTGTCAGTCTCTCAGCAGAGTCCACTTGTTTAAAGGGCCCCCACAGCCCTAGAACATCCGAGACCCACCCATTCTGGGAACCATGGCCAAGGCAACAGCTAGAGAGGTGCCAGCCCCATACATAAGTGGGAGAAATGCCTGGAAAAGGGGCGAGTGCTGAGCAAGTGACACTGTTCCCTCTCTGACCCCTCCCCCACACAAAGCGCCACAACGTGGTGAAATGGGTCACCCTATACTGACGAGTCCCTAAGGTTCCACCCCTTACAATGTAACAGGAGCGGCAGCTCTACCTAAGACACAGAGGCAAACAAACACAGAAGCCTGTCAAGATGAGGAGACAGAAGTATGGCCCAAAAGTGGGAACGGATCAAGGTTCCAGTGGGAGAACTAAGCGACTAGGAAATAGCCAACATAACAGACGCAGAATTCAAAACAGTGGTGATAAAGATGCTCACAGGCTTGACAGATATGCTTGAGTATGGCAAACGCATAAGGGAAGAAGTCAAGGCAATGATAAGTGAAATAAAGGAAAATCCACACAAAACCAATGGTGAAGGGAAGGAAACCGAGGTTCAAATCAATGATTTGGAACATAAGGAAGAAAAAGACAGTCAACCAGTACAGAATGAGGAAACAAGAATTGAAAAAAATGAGGAGAGGCTGAGGAACCTGTGGGACAACCTTAAATGTGCCAACATCTGAATCATAGGGGTGCCAGAAAGGAAGAGGAAGAGCAAGAAATTGAAAGTTTATGTGAGAAAACAATGAAGGAAAACTTCCCAAATTTGGCAAAGGAAAGAGACAGATAAATCCAGGAAGCACAGAGAGTCCCAAACAAGCTAGACCCAAAGAGAACCACATCAAAATACATCATAATTAAAATGCCAAAGGTGAAAGATAAAGAGAGAATCTTAAAAGCAGCAAGAAAAAAGCAGAGAGTTACCTACAAAGGGTTGCTTATAAGATTCTCTGCTGATTTCTTAAAAGACTTTGCAGGCAATAAGGGACTGGAAAGAAGTATTCAGTGTAATGAAAAGCAAGGACTTACAACCAAGACTACTCTATGCAGCAAAGCTATCATTTAGAATGGAAGGGCAGATGAAGTGCTTCCCAGGCAACGTAAAGCTAAAAGAGTTCATTATCACCAAGCCATTATTATATAAAATGTTAAAGGGACTTATTTAAGAAAAGGTCAAAACGATAAACATTAAAATGACAACAAACTCAAAACTATTAACAACTGAATCTAAAAAATAAAAACAAAATCCAACTAAGCAAGCCAGAGTAGAAACAGAATCATAGGTATGGGGATCATTTGGAAGGTTAGCTGGGAGAGGGAAGGGGGGGAAATGGGAAAATGGTGCAGGGATTAAAAAGCATAATTGGTAGGAACAAAATAGGGGTAAGTTAAGAATAATATAGGAAAGGGTGAAGCCAAAGAACTATATGCATGACTCATGGACATGAACTAAGGGAAGTGGGATTGCTGGGGGATGGGGGTTACCAGGCAGAGGGGAGCAAAAGGGGAAAAATTGGGCCTACTGTAACAACATAATAAAATATACTTAAAAAAAAAAAAGCAGGTAGTTACATACAAGGGAGCACCAATTAGGCTGTCATCTGATTACTGAACAGAAACATTTCATACCAGAAGGGAGTGGCGTGAAATACTCAACGTGATGAAAAACGAAGACCTACAGTCCAGGCTACTTTATCCAGCAAGGCTGTCATCTAAAGTCAAAGGAGTGTTAAGGAGCTTCCCAGACAAGAGAAAACTAAAGGAGTTTGTTAACACCAATTAGTACTGCAACAAGTGTTAAAGGGCTTGCTTTAGGAAAAAAAAGAAAAGAAAGAAAAGAACAGAAGAAAGTCTAACAATAAAATGGCACTAAATACGTATCTATCAATAATCACCTTAAATGTCAATGGGTTAAACGCTGCAACCAAAAGACAGAGAGCAGCTGAATGGATAAGAAAACAAGACCCACATATATATGCTGCCTCCAAGAGACCCATTTCAGGTCAAAAGATACACACAGACTAAAAGTAAAGGGATGGAAAAAGATATTTTATGCAAACAGAAAGGAAAAAAAGGCTGGTGTAGCAGTACTTATATCTGACAAAATAGACTTTAAAACCAACACTATAGTAAGAGACAAAGAAGGACACTATATAATGATAAAGGTAACAATCCAACAAGAGGATATAACACTAGTAAACATTTATATACTCAGTATAGGAGCACCTAAATATGTGATGCAAATTTGATGGACATAAAGGGAGAGATAGACAAAAATACAGTGGTAGTCGGGGATTTTAACACCCCAATGACTTCAATGGGTAGATCTTCCAGATAGAAAATCAACAAGGAGGCAATTGCCTTAACGAACTAGATCAGATGGATTTATTTGATAACTTGAGAATTTCACCCCAAAGCAACAGAATATACATACTTCTAAAGTGCACATGGAACATTTTCTAGGATAGACTACATGTTAGGACACAAAACAAATTTCAGTAAATTTTAGAAGATTAAAATCATATCAAGCATCATCTCTGACCACAATGCTGTGAAACTAGAAATCACAAAAAGGACACTGAAAAACACATAAAGACATGGAAGCTAAAGAACATGTTATTTAACAATGAATTGGTCAACAATGAAATAAGGAAGAAAGCAAAGATACCTTGAAACAAATGAAAATGAGGACACAAGAATCCAAAATCTGTGGGTTACTGGGAAAGCAATACTAAAAGGGAAATTCATAGCATTACAGGTCTATCCCCACCCCACTCCATCCCAAAAGCAAAGAAGAAAAGGCTCAAATAAGCAATTTAACTTCACACTTAAAGGAACTTGAAAAGGAACAGCAAACAAAGCCCAAAGTCAGTAGAAGGAAGGAAATAATAAGGATCAGAGCAGAAATAAATGGAATAGAGCCAAAAAACCTATACAAAAGATCAGTGAATCCAGGAGCTGGTGTTTTGAAAAAATAAGCAAGATTGATAAACATTTAAGCAGACTCATCAAGGGAAAAAAAAAAAAAAGAGAAATGACCCAAATAATAAAATCAGAAATGAAAGAGGAAACAAACACAGAAGACTTCCAGCCAAGATGGAGGCCTAGACTGACACACTCCGTCTCCCTCCACAACTAAGAAGGAATACAACTACCACAAAACCAAAAATAACCAGAAGTTCCAGAAAATAAATGAAGTCCAACGTATGAAGTTATAAAGAAGTGGTGCTCGTCTGGACAGGTAGGAGGGGTGAAGCCAGAGAGGAGAATTCAAGCTGTGCTGGCTGTGGCAGCTGCGGCGACAGAGGCAGGACAGCAGTAAGCACAGACACCGTATTTAGGGGGAGGTGAGAAGCGCCTGGGGAGCACCCACAGCTGCAGATCAGACCCGTCAGCTTGCGATTCCAAAGCCAGGGAAAGCTGACCTCCATTGCCTTGTACTGTGAGGCCTGGAGGTGGTGGGACTGAGGAGGAGGCTCCCAGTCTCTCAGCAGAGAGTGAGTGGCAGGAAGCCATCTTGGACCCCCACCCTCACAGAAAATGCCAGAGTGTGGTGAGACGGGTCACCCAGTTGTGACGAGTGCATGGGGCTCCGCCCCCTATAGCGTAGGAGGTGTGACAGCTCTGCCCAGGAAGCAAAGGTAAACACAGAATGGTCAGGATGATACAGATCATGATAGAGATCCCCCGTGATTCAGCTGACCAGACAGCAAATATCTAATCTAATGGCTCAGCAGATAGGAAATCTTTCTGAGGCTCAGTTCAGAGCTTTGGTTATAAAAATGCTTACAGACCTAACAGCAGATCTTAAACAAGACGGGGAAGGAATGAAGGCTAGTCCTGCTGCTGAAATGAACAAAAACACATACCAAACTAGTGGTGAGGGAAAGAAAACCAGGGATCAAATCAACAAATCAGAACATAGGGAAGGAACAATCAATCAACCAGTGCAGAAAGAGGAATCGAGAAGTGAGGAAAATGAGGAGAGGCTCAGAAACTTATCGGAGAGCTATAAGCGGGCCAACATCCAAATCGTAAGGCTGAAAGAAGGTGAAGAAGAACTAGAACTTGAAAAATTATGTGAAAAAATAATGAAGCAGAACTTCCCTAATTTGGGGAAGGACTTACAGGTCCAGGAAGTACAGAGAGTTTCAAAAAAACTGGACCCAGGGAGAACCACACCAAGACAAATTATAAACAAAATGTCGAAAATTAAGGATAAAGAGAGAATCTTAAAAGCAGCAAGAGAGAAGAAGAGAATTACATACAAAGGAGTCCCAATAAGACTGTCAGCTGATTTCTAAAAAGAAACTCTGCAGGCAAGAAGGGACTGGCAAGAAATATTCAAAGAAATGAAAAGCAAAAACCTACAGCGACAATTACTTTATCCAGCAAAGCTCTCATTCAGAATAGAAGGGCAGAGAAAGTGCTTCCAGGACAAATTGAACTGAAGGAGTTCATCAGGTCCAAACCACTGTTACATGAAATGTTAAAGGGACTTGTTTAGGAGAAGGAAGATCAAAACTATGAACATTAAAATGAAAATTGTATCACAACAACCAACAACATAAGCTAGGGAATTGAAACAAAGGCAGTCTAAGTAGGCAACGAGAGTGTAAGAAAATATTGTGAACGCTATATACCAACACACTGGACAACCTGGATGAAATGGATAAATTCCTACAAGCATACATTCTTCAAAAACTAAATCAGGAAGAATCAGAAGATCTGAATAGATAGATTACACCTAGTGAAATTGAAGCAGTAATCACAAAACTCCCAACAACAAAATAGAACCCATGGACCTGATGGCTTCACAGGTGAATTTTACCAAATATTACAATAACTAACACCTTCCCTTCTCAAACTATTTCATAAAATTCAGGAGAAGGGAAGGCTCCCAGACTCATTTTATGAGGCCAGCATTATTCTAATTTCAAAACCAGATAAAGACACTACAGGAAAGAAATGTATAGGCCAATATTCCTGATGGACATAGATGCTAACATTGTCAGCAAAATATTTGCAAACCAAATACAGCAATGCATCAAAAAGATTTTACACCATGATCAAGTGGGATTTATTTCAGGAATGCAAGGTTGGTACAACATTCTCAAATCAATAAATGTGATATACCACATAAGCAAAATGAAGAATAAAAACCACATGATCATATCAATAGATGCAGAAAAAGCATTAGATAAAATTCAGCACCCATTTATGATAAAAACTCAGCAAAGTGAGATTATAGGGAACATACCTAAACATAATAAAGGTTAAATATGACAGACTCACTGCCAGCATCAACTCAATGGGCAAAAATTACAAGTGTTCCCATAAAGATTGGGAACAAGACAGGGATGTCCATTTTCACCTCATTCAACATGGTACTGGAAGTCCTAGCCACAGCAGTCATAAAATAAGAAGAAATAAAAGGCATCCAAATTGGAAAGGAAGAAGTAAATCTGACAGTATTTGCAGATGACATAATACTGTATGTAGAAAACCCTAAAGATTCTGCCAAGAAACTACTAGAACTGATAAATGAATTCAGCCAAGTAGCAGGATAGAACATTAATATCTAGAAATCAGTTGCATTTTTATATGCCAATAATGAGCTAACAATGGGAAATTTAAGAAAACAGTCCCATGCACAACTGCTACAAAAAGAATAAAATACCTAGGAATAAACCTAGCCAAGGATGTAAAAGACCTGTACTCAGAAAATTATAAGACACCAAAGACAGAAATTGAAGAAGATACAAATAAATAGAAGCATGTACCATGTTCATAGATAGGAAGAATTAAAATCATTAAAATGTCCATACTACCCAAAGCAATCTATAGATTCAATGCAGTTCCTATGATGAATCCAATAATGTATTTCACAGAACTAGAACAAATATTTCAAAAACTTATATGGAACTACAAAAGAGGACCCACATAACAACAGCAATCCTGAGAAAGAACAAAGCGGGAAGAATCATGCTACGTTGTATGAAACTATATTATAAGGCCAAAGTAATCAAAATAGCATGGTACTGGCATAAAAACAGACACATATCCATGGAACAGAATAGATAGCCCAGAAATAAACCCACAACTGTATAGTCAATATTCAACAGAGCAAACAAACACATACAATCGGCTAAAGATAGTTTATTCAATAAATGGTGTTGGGAAAGTTGGAGAGACACATGCAGAAAAATGACACTAGACAACTTTCTTAACCACACACAAGAATAAATTCAAAACAGATTAAAGACTTAAATGTTAGACCTGAAACCATAAAAATCCTAGAAGAAAACATAGGCAGCAAAATGTTCATTGCAGCATTATTTACAATTACCAAGATATGGAAGCAGCCCAAGTGTCCATCAGTAGATGAATGGATAAAACAACTATGGAACATTTACACAATGGAATACTAGGCTGTAAAAAAGAAGAAAGTTTTACCCTTTGCAACAGCATGGATGTACCTGGAGAACATTATGCTAAGTTAAATAAGCCAATCAGGGAAAGACAAATACCATATGATATCACTCATATGTGGAATCTAATGGGCAAACTGAACTAACAAGGAAAATGGGTACAGACCCATACATTGAAAACAGGATGACAGCTAGTGGGGGATGGCGCAGTTAGGTGGTAGAGGGATTGAGCAAAAGGAAAAAGGATTCCTTGACATGGACAACAGTGTGGTGATTGCTGGGGGGAGGGAGTGAAGGGGACTAAATGGTAATGGAAAAAACAACAATGAAGATTAAGTTTTAAAAAAAGAAAAGACAAGCCAGAATATAAACATTCTCAGTGCTCAAATATGAGGCATTTTTGAACATCAAAGTAAATAGTAGTAGTAGACTATAGCTTATTAAATAAAATAAAAATCTATAGGCCCTGGATGGGTAGCTCAGTCGGTCTGTATGACAAGGTTTCGCGTTTGATCCCCAGTTAAGGCTCATACCGTAATCAACCAGTGAATACATAAATAAGTGGAACAACAAAAGTGATATTTCTCTTTCTGTCCCCCTACTTTCCTCTGTCTCCTTTCATTTATCTCTCTAAAATTAATAAAAAAAAATTTTTAATCTATAAGTCCATAAAATAAAAAGAATAAAATGAAAGTTTTATGAAAAACTATTTATATAGATTCAAGTACCTTCTCATAAAATACTTATTAATTACAATGGAAAAAAGAGAAACTTCACCATGAAGAAGCCTGCCAGACATCACCTTAAATGATTAAAGTGAACACCATTAAAACAGGACCATTTAAAATAATGCACTGCTTCATGGGATACAATAAGAAAAATAACAACATCTGCTTCTGTGATCTTCCTGCCAAAGATGTATAACCGAAATTTAGTCATAAGACAAACTCATATTGAGGGACATTCTGAAGTCTTGTATCTTCAAAATTGTCAAGATTATGACTTAGAGACTAGAAAAAGATGAGCAAATTCAACCCAAAATGAGGAGAAGAAAGAGAATTTAAAAGATCAAAGCAGAAAACAGTTAAATAAAAAATAAAAACTATAGAAAAAATCAGTAAAACAAAGAACTGTTTCTTCGAGGAAATTGATAAAATTGATAAACCTCTAGCCAGATTGTTTAGGAAAAAAGAATACACATGACTTGACTGTAGGAATTAAAAGGATTATAGGGATATAGTATGAACAATTTTATGTTAATAAATTCAACAACTTAGATAAAATGGACAATTTACTTGAAGGACACATAATCAAAACTCACTTTTGCTGCAAAAGACATTATTTGACATTTGGGTGAAACTTGAATGGGGTTTGAGGATTAGATGAGAGTCATGTATTAGCATTAATGGCCTGATTTAATGGAGATATTGATCTTTAGTAGAATGTTCTTGTTTTAAAGTATTTAGAAATGGTGGGGCATCAAGTAAATAATTTACTCTAAATCAATTTACTTAAAAATGTTCTTTGGACTTGCAATGTTCTGCTAAGTTTGAGATAATTTTTTTATTAAAAAACCTCATTAATATTTGTGTGCCCCTTTATAACAGGTGTGTATTTTAATAAGCAAGTTTTCTTTCTCTTACAGCGGAAAGGAAGCCTCCTTTATTTAATATGAATGCAATGAGTGCCTTATATCACATAGCCCAAAATGAATCCCCTACACTACAGTCTAATGAATGGTAAGTATTTCTAAGAAATATATTACTCAACATTGTATAAATTAAATGCTTTTTGATAATGTTATCAAAATGACTTCATTTCAACTAGGTAAAATGTAACACCTCCTGAAGCAATATTAAAATACGTTTATTTCTCTAACAACATTGTAATTAATTCATCATTGCTTTAGTGTGTGTTATTTTTATTGGTTTTTTAAGAGACATTATCCTGTATGATATTGGCTTGTGAAATTCCCTCAGTGAACCTGTGCTACATAAACTATAGGCAAAGATAAATAAAATAAAATGGATTTATTTTACCCTTATATCATATTTGTCCTTTATTATGTCTATTTTTTTTTTCATAGCATAGGTATCTCAGTAATGTCACGTGGAAGCAAAAAGTATTGCTTTTTACAAAAACGTATATTTTATTTTCTTTGATTTTTAGGCGTACATATAACCCTGATTATATTATAAAGATCACAATTTCAACATTAATATTTTATAATTAAAATACATAGGTTGCCATACCTGTAGTGATATGTTTTAGGAGAATGGTTTTAATTTATATGGGTAAAACATAGGTAAAATGACTTGATTTGTCAGAATTACCAGATAATTTATAACTTTAGAATCATTCTAATTGTTATTATGTTATTTATTATTCAGAATGTTCTTATGTCCCTTTTCCTAATGGTTCCTTGATTTGATAAAGAAGTTTATGTAGAATAGGTTGACAGTTTTAGAAGACTAGAATTATTATTAGAAAATTTTAGTGAGATTAATTATTCAGGTGTATCTAGCATATGAAAAATTCTAGGGGAACTTATAGTATATTTAATAAATAATTTAAAATTCAGAAGTAGATACATAAATTAACGATACTTTTTTTTCAAAGATTACATAATTACGGCACATTTAAAGATCTTGCTGCTTATGTAGATATATATAGAAGGAATCTTTGGCACAGAGTTTAGTATTATGATGTGATACTTTGGGGATTCAGAAAAGAATTCTTCCCACAGGGAATATAAAATGTTATTTGACTGTTTTAAGACAAACATTGATGGAGTAATTATTACTTACTGCCTTGCTCACTGAACACTTACCGAGAACACTAATAATATGTTGCAGACTTCTAATGTTTTTAAAAATACCTTAATTGGTTTTCTGGGTTTAATGGAAGTTCTGTCCATTTATTAAGGAACACTAAATTCTCAAGTATAAAAAATGCTCCCTCCAAAGCTAATAGAGTGATGTTCTGAAACATGCTATATAGAAGATAATCCAAGCAGAAAACAAGAGAGGAAACAGATTGAGAAGAATATTATCTTAGATTTGAATGCAAAGAAGAAAAAGATCGACTTCCCTAATTTTGCCTCAATTTAGAATAAGTTGTGATGTTTAAATATGTACAAACAGGATTTTAAAATAATCTGTACAAGTTTTTCTTTGAAATGGTAAAGTTTCACTGATTGCTTTAAACTGTTTTCATAGACTTAATATGAAATATATAGTGTGTTGTGTCTGCTTTTTTAAAAAATGATTGCTTTTCCATCCCCCTCCCACCTATAGACACATACCTTAATTTGTGTATCTGTTTTAAAGGAAATAGCAATATGTTCACTTGATACTTTCCTTTACAATAGGTCTGATTATTTTCGCAACTTTGTAGATTCTTGTCTCCAGAAAATCCCTCAAGATCGCCCTACATCAGAGGAACTTTTAAAGGTAAGTTCTATTATACTCTTGTTTTCTACCCCTAAGAAATTATTTTAAGGAATGTGTTTTATTCCTCTTTGATTCTGAATCAATATTAAGAATGCTGTATTAGTTTTTACTAAGACAATAATTTTATATAGTGTTCTCTCTTTGGAACCTTTCTCAAATGCTAAGTATTTAATATTTTTTCAAAATTGATTAATATCCTTTACCATTGCTGAATAGACTTTACAGTTAAATATTCAAAATAGTACCAAGTGGCTAAATTGTTATATGTGCAAAAAAAAATTTATGAGTTATAATTATATAATTTAATATATATGGAATAATGTTATATTTCAAAGTTGGCAAAATGTACAACTTTTAGTTTTTGTATCTATAATATGTATATTGTTCTGTATTAAAATAACATGAAATAAAGAGAAATAATGTGATATACACATTTATGTAAATACTGTGGGAGAAAAGAGATTTCAAAAGAAACTTAAAAATGGATATTGTTTCTTTTCTGGAAACATTTTTCTAATTTAATGAAAATATTTTTAAAATCGTGTAAATTCTATTCAGTTTTCAATAGATTTGGTTGCCTAATTTAAATACATGATTGGTATATCCTTTATCTCCTCAAAAAACTATTATTTCATTTGCAGGTTCACCATCTTATTAGTAAGAGTATGGTTGAAATTAATAAACTTCTTAAAACATATAGCTGAGACATTAGTAAGTAGGATTTGACACTTTCTTTTTGTGACCCTAAGGAATCTTGTTGATTTTTCACTACAAGATATTAGTAGATTATTATTACATGAAGGTTTTAGAATTTCGGATGTTCAGTGTATTTTCACTGACAAACAGCACTTAAAAATAACAAAGAAAATCTTGCGAGAGATATATGTATTCAGTAGTATTATTTGCTACCACAGTATATGTCGAAGAGCAATATAAAATTTCAGTAATGCTTGGGGAATTCTAGACAGTAATACCACTCATAGTCTCAAATGAAAGCCTGAATAAATAGGTACATGTAATAGTAGCAACAAAAAGTGTAATATACCTAGGAATTATGTTACTGAAAAATAAGAAAGATCTATATGTAGAAAGTTACCAGATTTAGAAATACATTATTTTTTGCTAAGAAGACTGAATATTGTTAAGTAGTGGTAAAAGGAAGAATGTGACTGCCTTGTTACACGTGCATAAGCATAAACTCTTTTGATAACAACCTATGTATCTATAAGACAAAATCTGTACATAGAAAATTTATGAAAAGAAATATACGATCATGGGGATGTGAAGTACAGCACAGAGAATGTAATCAATAATACTGTAATAATTATGTATGGTACCAGGTGGGTACTAGATTTATTAAAGGGATCACTTCGTAAGTTATACAAATATCTAACCATTATGCTGTATACCTGAAACTAATATAATATTGAATGTCAACTGTAATTTTAAAAAGAAAGAAAGGAAAGGGAGGAAGGAAAACCAAAATGTAATAGTGGTAATTCTAATGGTGGAATTGTACTTTCTACTTTTCTCTATTTGATAGGTTAAGCTTTATTAAATGTTAGTGGTAAACATCACTAATAATATAGTGGCTTTTAATTAACTGCTAGTGTTTAATGAAGTATTTCTTATGCAACATATAAGGGAGCCCATAATATCCAAGTTTATGTGATATAAAACCACCATCAGTAAATACTTGCCCTGGCTGGTTTAGCTCAGTGGATTGAGCGTCGGCCTGCGAGCTAAGTGTCGCTGGTTCGATCTTCCAGTCAGGGTACATCAGAGAAGGAAAACTCTGACTCCAAAAAACCTCCGCTGCCTTGCGGCATACCTCTTCAGGGGAAAGGCTAAGGGAGTAAACCCCGACAGAAAATCCGGAGCCGGAGTCCCTAAGGCGGTTTGACGTTGTAGTCAACACCGGCAACTCCTGCGGCGCACCTGAACCCAAGCTGTATCGACTCCGTCTTTCCCTTGGACCCTTCAGCTGCGAAGAGAGGGGGGGTCTGCTGCATGGGCAACAGCAGACCCTCCATATTACCCTGCCCAGGCTCTGTAGCTTCAGCGTCATCGCAAGATGTCGATTCAACACGGGAGGAGACAGATACCATGTCACTCCCGAGTCGGACTGCACAGCCATTCTTGGCGGTGCAGATAGACTCTGAAGAAGCTACACCATCGTCTCTCGAGACGGACGGCTGCCGACGACGACGACGACGACGACAGTAAATACATTCTGTTGAAAACTAACTCAGAACCGATGCCTTATCTATCAAATCAGTTCTGTAATATGTAAACCTTTATTTAGCCTTTATTTAGGGCTCCAATTTAAGAATTGAACTCACACTCTCTCCCTCCCAGGATCACAAACACGTTTTTCCCTTCCCCCTCCTCTTCTTTACCCCCGACATGCATCTCCTTAACCCTAAGGGACCCAACCAGGTTTGCAAACCGGGAGCAATGGGCAGGAGCAGCAGGCTAATCCCCTGATCCTATCCCCAAGGCCCCCTTTATTCTGACTTCCTAGTGAGATAAAGCAGCCCAGCCTCAGCTCATTTCCCCATCTAGTCCCTCTCCTGTTGCTTCTATCCTAGGCCCTTCCTTGTTTTACTGTCCCCAGCTTTAAAAAGAAAAAGAAAAAAAAGAATTGAACTTAATTGTTAGTGTTTATTTAAACCTTTTGATTATTTTTAAAGATTTTATTTATTTATTTTTAGAGAGAGGGGAAAGGAAGGAGAGAGGAAGAGAAACATTGGTGTGTGAGAAAAACATCAGTCGGTTGCCTCTTGCATGCCCCCAACTGGGGACATGGCCCACAACCTAGGCATGTGCCCTGACTGGGAATTGAACTGGCAACCTTTTGTTCTGCAGGCCGGTGCTCAATATACTGAGCCACACCAGCCAGGGCCTTTTTGATTGTTTTAACTCAGCATTTTCAGTTGGCCAACAAAGGTATCGTGTTCAAAGTTTTTATAAAATGTGCAGAGGTAGTTATGTAGGCATAGAGTGTGTATGTGTAAATGACAACTTTGTAAATATAAGAAGTCAGAAGTATATAATTAGGTAGCTATAATTATATGCATTATAATTACTTAGGATAATAATTCTAGGATCTGAGAAAGAGTACATTTGTACCAATTTTAAAATTGTGTAGGTTTCAACCTGACTTTTACCTTCTCTTATCCAGCACATGTTTGTTCTTCGGGAGCGCCCTGAAACAGTGTTAATAGATCTCATTCAAAGGACTAAGGATGCAGTGAGAGAGCTGGACAATCTGCAATATCGAAAGATGAAGAAACTCCTTTTCCAGGAGGCACATAATGGACCAGCAGTAGAAGCACAGGAAGAAGAAGAGGTGATAACTTAGAAATTACTCGATTATTGAGCTCTCTTTATTAGCTTCTTTCCTTATGCAATTTATCTTGCCATGAATCATTTAGATCAGTGGTTCCTAAATCGTGTTTTCTTAACACTGATCCTGTAAGATAACCAGGTGGGGAAAAAGATTTTGTATTATTTAAACCCAACCCTTTCATAGTGTACATTAGCATAGTAAAGCTCTACAAAGTCTTTCATTAAAGAAACATGTTCACCTTTATTTAATCTAGTCCCTTTTTAAAGCTCTTGGCCACTGAACCCTTTTTATTTTATCTTATTCTTCGATTCCGTGGACACCCTTTTGGAAGGATTTGAAATTATTAACTGGAAGTTGCCAGTACTTACTCAGAAGTCATACAAAGTTAGCAGGCATTCTAAGAACTCTGTCACCAGGAGCCATTTACTCTTTTCAGTTCTGCACAATTTTTATTCCATCTACACAGTTCTAAAATGCTCATATTACAGATGAGTAAAGCGAGGCTCAAAATGATTAACTCACCTCAGTTTGAGGCATGTGGGTTCAAAGTCATGTATTACTCACTCTCAAGGCCACATTCTTTCCATGTAGCCTTTTAGGGAGAATGGAAATACAAATGTGCAAGAGATAATACTAAAGAACTTCCTCATGGGGGTGAGGGGGGAACGAACACACACACACACACACACACACACACACACACACACACACACCCTCCCTATAATTTATTTGTGGAGCTATCTCTCTCTCACACACACACACACACACACACACACACACACACACACACACACCCTCCCTATAATTTATTTGTGGAGCTATCTCTCACACACACACACACACACCCTATAGTTTATTTGTGGAGCTATCACACACACACACACACACACACACACACACCCTATAATTTATTTGTGGAGCTATCTCTCTCTCACACACACACACACACACACACACACACACACACCCTATAATTTATTTGTGGAGCTATCTCTCACACACACACACACACCCTATAGTTTATTTGTGGAGCTATCACACACACACACACACACACACACACCCATAGTTTATTTGTGGAGCTATCACTCTAAATATTTTCAGTTTTCTTCTTTGCTCCAGTCCAAAGGTTTAATTCTTTTGCATTGCTTTCCAGTAAAAGAGGTCACTTTGCATTCTGAAACCAGAAGCAGTAGTTACTTACTTTTTTTAATAGTACTGCATAATTAATAAACTGTAAATACAGTACTTTCTTACTACAGTTCTGGTTTTTTTTTTATTTTGTTTTATTCTTATAGTCATTAAGAAATTATTGGGTTATTTTAAATATATGAAATACTTTAGCGAAGTTGTGAAATTAATAAAATAATGTAGTTAAATCTAGTTCTAATGTAGTGTCTCTGATAGGCCAGGTAATATAAGTATATATATATATGTGTATATACATATATATATAGAGAGAGAGAGAGATAGTATGTATATACTAATTAAATCCTGCATATCTTGTAGAATTCTAATTATGGTAAGACTACTATAATGTTGGTGCCCAGATACCATTTCTTGCCTGATTACTTCAGAAAAGCAGTCTCATGATTGTGATTAAATAAGTAATACGTAATTTTGAATTTACACAAAAATAGATAGGAATTAATCTTAATTATTTGGTGGCAGCAGATAGGCTAGGCTATATTCTGAGGAAGAAAGAAAAATACACTTATAAAAGACTTCAGTAAAAAAATTAATAAAAGGCATTCTTTACTAGATTTTTGAAAGGTTGGGGCTTGTTTAACGATGGAAATCATTGATATAAACCAGATAGTTCATGAGATGTGTACTAAAAATGGATTTCAAAAAAACTGGAAGTAACCCAGAACTGATGACCATACTTTTTTGCATGGTTGGGTTTTTGTTATTTATTTATTGGTCATTTTTATTTGTTTTACTGTCAAGTAACATTTGGTAAACTTCCTGGTCTTGACAAATAAAGGGAATTTCTCATGATAGACCTCTGACTTTCTAAAGGCTGTGAGTCAAGCAATATGCTAGGTACTTGTATTCAAGAATTCAAAACAAATACAGATGTTTGAAACCTAATACTCTTTTCCCTTAGGAACAAGATCATGGTGTTGGACGGACAGGAACAGTGAACAGTGTTGGAAGTAATCAGTCTATTCCCAGTATGTCCATTAGTGCCAGTAGCCAAAGCAGTAGTGTTAACAGTCTTCCAGATGCCTCAGATGACAAGAGTGAGCTAGACATGATGGAGGGAGATCACACAGTGATGTCTAATAGTTCTGTCATCCACTTAAAACCTGTGAGTATTTGAGTGCCAGTGAAAAATTTCAACTTTGATAAATAATTTTCTTTTATCTGATTAGTTTAAGAGGAGTTTTTTGTTGTTTGGGTTTTTGTTTTTTTTTAATGTTTCAGAAGTTTGAAACAATAGGCTTGTTAATTCCCAATTTAACATCTGCATTTGGAAACTAATGTTCTGAGAATACCAAGAGAATATTTTTAAAATCTTAGAAGAAAGTTAATACAGAAATATGACATGTATTATTTGAAGTTACTTTACATGGAAAATAAATAATTTAAAATAGTAAGTATACACATGAAATTAGTGATAATGGTTGCCTTCTCAAAGCAAGAGAAATGGTTAGGATGATCAAAAGTAGCTTTGCATTATCCATGCTTACATCTTTAAAATAAAAGTGAGTGTAGTTGCAGAAAGTTATAAATTTTGAGTGTCACACACAAATGGGGTGTTTGCTACATTATTCTTTGCATTTTCAAGTGGATAATTTTAAATTTTCTTGAAAGTATTTGAAGGTCAGTAGCTCCTTTAACACTTAGTAGGAATACTTCCTTTTTAACTTTGTAGCTTGCGGTAGGTATTACCTAAATGTTGGTAGGCATGTGAGCTAAAAAATGGAACCAACACAAGTGTCCATCAATAAGAGTGGTATATACATCTAATGGACTATTATTCAGTTATGAAAAGGGATGAAATTCTGATGCATGCTACATCAAGTTAACCTTGAAAACATTATGCCAAGTGATATAAACCAGATGCAAAAAGACAAATACTGTGTAATTCCACTTATATGAAATATCTAGAATAGGTAAATTCATAGCAGTAGAAAGTAGATTAGAGGCTACCAGGGACTGAATAGAGGATGAAATGGAGAATTTTTGTTAATGGATACAGAATTTCCAGTTGGGGTAATAAAAAAGTTTTTAATATAGTGACAGTGGTTTCCCAACATTGAGAATGTAATTAATGCCACTGAATTATATCCTTAAAAGTGGTTAAAATGGAAAAATGTTTAAAGTTTTTAAAAATTTTAGAAAGTTATTAAGAATGATTAGATAAGTGGTAGTGTTATTCAGAACAAAATCATGTTTAATTTTGTTTCTTAACAATAGAATCAGTGATATGAAAGATTAGTCCCACAATTTGTTGGTTGTTACTTCAGTTTACTTCTCTTTAGTTAATGAACTAAGATAGTATATAAAGAAAGACAATTTACAGCTATTTTTCTATTATCTTGGACAAATGACAGAAGATATTTTTAAGCTATATTATTGCTTCTAAAACCTAAGAGCCTTAGAGTAATTAATTTTATTACTGCTGTTTAAAATATGGGCTTCATGTTTCATTTTCTTTATTTTCAAGCCATATTAAAACTTTGCAATTTTGCGTATAACGAGTAGGATATAAATCTAGCTTTATACATTTCCTTATCCTGAATCTGTGTACGATTTCATACACTGAAGAAATAGTGTCTCCTGATTCTAATTATGTTGAAAAAATATCAGCGTTCCCCATTTTTGTTTGTTTCTGCTTTTAAAATTATGTTTTTGAGATTTGTTGATCAAGTTGTCTTTTAATTTTCTTGAGAGTTCAAACAAACTGTTCACCTCAGTGTTGTCTCTTTGTCTAGGAGGAAGAAAATTACAGAGAAGAGGGAGACCCTAGAACAAGAGTGTCAGATCCACAGTCTCCCCCGCAAGTATCTCGTCATAAATCACACTATCGTAATCGAGAACACTTTGCTACTATACGGACAGCATCATTGGTAGGTACTTTTCCTAAATTAGAAGCATAATTTTCATGTTGAACCTTGGCATCTATACTCAAATATAACTTTTCTTTTTGTATTTGAGTTTTATTTTGCAAAAAATATTCAATTTTTCAGTGCCTGTTAATGAGAAAGATTATACAAATCACTCAGAGAATTTAAACTAATATTTTCAGAACATGTACACAAGTAGCTAATATGTTAGAATATATTAAATGCTTAAGAGGACTACAAGATACTAAATAGGAATTCAAATTACTTTTAATTCAGGGCATAAAGGAAGTATTTATAAAATAAATTGTGTGAGCCTTAAGTAATTAGTTCTAGGCTCGAGGGAAAGGAGAAACGTTATTTCCACATAAGAATTAACAGTAGGCCCTGACTGCTGTGGCTCAGTCAGTTTGGCATCGAACTGCGGACTGAAAGATCATGGTTCAATTCCCAGTCCGGATGCATGCATGAGTGGCGGCTAGTCCCAATTGGGGGCATGAGAGAGGGAGCCAGTCAATGTTTCTCCCACACATCAATGTTTATCTCCCTCTCTTTCTCCCTCTCTCTAAAAATAAATAAGTTTAAAAGAAAACCTCTTTACCAAAGAATTAACAATAGGAAATACTGAGGCTAACCAAAATGAGGGGGAATGTTTGGGAAATGTGAGGTGATCCAATTTGATATACTCAAAACGGAGTTCTTCTGATTTCTCAAATAACAATAAAAAATCTACTGTTCATTACAAGAACATCGTTTTATAAACCAAATGATTATTATATTTGTATTCAGACTTTAAGACATTTTCCTTATTTTTAACTATATTTTCATTTCTCTAATTGGTTTATAGTCTTTATTTTTTTATTTCCTTTTTTACTGAATTTATTGGGTTGACACTGGTTAACAAAATTAAACAGGTATTGGATGAACAATTCTACAACACATCATCTGTACACTGGATTGTGTGTTAACCACCACCCTGTCAGGTCTCCTTCCATCAGCATTTATCCCTCTTATACCCTCCTCCACCTTCCTCACTTCCCTGCTAACCCCCCACCCCTCACAGTCACCACACTGTTGGTCATGTCCATGAGGTTTTTTTAAAGTATATTTTATTGATTATGCTATGACAGCTGTCCCAACTTTTTTCCCCTTTACCCCTCTCTACCTGGTACCCAGTTCCCTCCAACAATCCCGCTACTTAGCTCATGTCCATGGGTTGTACATGTAAGTTCTTTGCCTTCTCCATTTCCTTTACTATTCTTAACATCCCCCTATTTTGTTCCTACCAGTTACACTTGTTAATCCCTGCACCTTTTCGCCATTCTCCCTCTTCCCCCTCCCAGCTGGTAACCCTCCATATGATCTCCATATCTGTGGTTCTGTTCCTGCTCTTGCTGTTTGCTTAGTTTGCTTTTGTTTTTTAGATTCATTTGTTGATAGTTGTGATCATATCCATGAGTTTTCTCTCTTTTTTTTTTTTTGTCAATACCCCCCTACCCTAGCAGCTGTCAGCCTGCTTTCTATGAGTCTGTCTCCGTTTTGCTTGTTAATTCATTTTGTTATGTGTGAAATCATATGGTACTTGTCTTTCTTTGACTGGCTTATTTCATTTAACATAATGCTCTCTAGGTTCATCCATGTTGTCAGGTTGTTACAAAGGGTAAGATTTTCTTTTTTTTCTTTTTTTTTTTTTTTATAGCCAAGTAGTACTCCATTGTGTAAATGTACCATGGCTTTTTTAATCTACTCATCTACTGTTGGATACTTGGGCTTTTTTAATGGAGTATTTATAATCCTGATCAATGAGATAAGTAGAACCAAAATATAACAAAGGATCGTAGGGATAGGAAGAAATTATATCAAGATATTATAGGAAAAGTAGGCTATTGGAAAATATGATAGAAAGACAAAGAGATATGGGAGTTATCTGAATTACCAACTACTTATGCAAATTTTATAAATTCCATGCTATGACCCATGAATCTGTATAACGTGAGGTCAAGAACAGTGTCTCCAGTCATAATTCAAGTTGTTTCTACTATTTTGCAACATCCAAATAACTCTTTGAACAGAGAATATGGCAAAGTTGCTTAATTTTTTTTTTCATGACTATTTTAATAAATACCTAGAGAGGGGCCAGTTTGTATGGAAACATCTTTGTGACTTGGCATATATTAAATGTTTCTCAAGCAAGTCTTCTGCCCCCAAATTTGGCTCCCTCAAATTAATTAAGAACACTTAAGTAGGATTTAGAAAACTTACTTAAGGTCTGTATTCTTAAACTTAATGATTCTGATTATTTCAAATAAAAATTCAGAATGTGAAGATTTATGCAGAAAGATAAGCATAGCTGTATTATTCAGTATGTTTACCATATGCCATAACTCAGTCTTCTTTTGCGTTGGATTTTTTTTCATACAGTAAAATGCACATATCTTAGATATTTATTCAGTTTGAAGAGTTTTTACAATAGCACACACCTATGTTAATCATTGCCTACAAAATCAGGATGTGTAAAATTTCTTGTGATGCCAGAAAGTTCCCTCTTTTGTCAGTTCGTCATTTTCATGACCACCATTTTTTGTTTCTTTTGTTAGATTTAACTGTTTTCAGATTTTATATAAATGGAATCACAGAGAATTTATTTGTGTTGAGTGTATTTCTCTCAGCTTCATGTTTTTGAGATTCATCTATGTTGTTGTGTTCAGTCTTTTATTACTATAAACAGTTTTCCATTGTATGGATATACTACTGGTTTTTTTTATTTATTCCTTCTATTGATGAGAATTTGGTTTGAATTCCATTTTGAGCTATTACACATAGGTTGCTAGAAATATTCTTGCACAAGTCTATGTGAACATGATGTTTTCATTTCTTTTTGGTAAATACCTAACAGTAAAATTGTAAGCTCATAAGGTATATGTACGTTTCCCTTTATAAGAAACTGTCAGTTTTCCAAAATGGTTGTACGATTTTACATTAGCAGTGTATACGAGTTCCAGGTCGTTCACATCCTCATCAACATTTGATGTTGTCAGTCTTTTTTACTTTAGCCATTCTAATGGGTATCAAATGAAATCTCACAGGTTTTTTTTTTATTATTATTATCTCTATGACTAAAGATATCACCAAAATCTGCCTTTGATGTGTTTATCGGTTCATGTATCTTCTTTAGTGAAGTGTTTATTCAAGACTTTTGCCTGATTTCTTGTTCAGACGTTCATCCTTTTAATATTGATTTGTAGGAGTTCTTTATATCGTCTGGATACAAGTATTATATCTCATATATATTTTGCAAATATTTTTTTCTCCATCTGTGATTTACATATTCTTTTTTCTTTGTTTTCTTTTTTACTGTTGTCTTGATGAGAAATTAAATATATTTTAGGTCTAAAATCCAGGTTAAACAACCCAATTAAAAAATGGGTAAAAATCTTGAACAGACATTTATCCAAAGAAGATAGACAAATGGCTAACAAGCACATGAAAAGATGCTCAACATCATTTTTCATTAGGGAAATGCAAATTAAAACCACAATGAGTTACCACCTCACACCCATGAGAATGGATTTTTTTTTTTTAATGGAAAATAACAAGTGTTGGAGAGCACATGGTCCAAAATGTTTTTTGAAAGAAAAAGTTTTGCTTTATTTAATTCTTTTCTTCTAGGTTACAAGGCAAATGCAAGAACATGAACAGGACTCTGAGCTTAGAGAACAGATGTCTGGCTATAAGAGAATGAGGCGGCAACATCAAAAGCAGCTGATGACTCTGGAAAATAAGCTCAAGGCTGAGATGGATGAACATCGCCTCAGATTGGACAAAGATCTTGAAACTCAACGTAACAATTTTGCTGCAGAAATGGAGAAACTTATTAAGAAACATCAGGCTGCTATGGAAAAAGAGGTAGCTGATTAGTATTATTATTTATTCTAGTTTTTGATCACATCAGAATTAACCAAGGTAGCATTTTGATGTTAGGGTACCTGTTCCCCAGAACCAAGCAAACCAGTTGGAGAAAGGGAGAACTATTTATATAATATCAAGTACTGAGTCTGGGAACCAATGAACATGGAATCGTTTCCTGACATTTGATAATTTTATAGTGTCACAGTGGAAAGTCCTTCAGTATTCAAAGCCTTGGATCTCCTGGTTATTGAGTTCGATAAATCACTCATCAATAGGAGATTTAGGTCTCAAAAAAAATGATTCATGATTCTCTTCTCTGTGTATTTTTTAAAACTTTTAAAAATTTATAGCAGGATTTTTATGTCAGAATAGTTGAAGATTATTATAATATATAGGGAACTTGTTACAGGTTACAAATTAAGATAGATTTAGTCCATTTATTTATAAGTGTCATTCTACTATATGATAATGGTGCATTTTTAAGGAGTCTTGTCATGTGAAACCTTTTCTTCTGTTTTTGGTATCCCATCTGTTTCATTTTATTTTGAGTCACATTTTTCAAGTAAAATGTAAGCTTCTCAGTGAATTCATATAAAATCATCAGATATGTCTGATTAGTCCACATTGAGGCATTATCATAGTTAGTCTGTTCACCTTTTCCCTCCAACATAGAAGAACCACTCTCTCACAAATAGAGAAGTTGGCAAAATAATTTATGGTATAAATAGTTGATTTTGAAATAATTTGGTGAAAGAATGTACAGATATTTAGAATTCTTTTGGGCTTTGGGTAGTATTTTTAATAACTTTAGAAAAGGTAGAACCTAACATATTGCCCTGTCCCAGTAGTTCAGTTGGTTAGAGCAGAGTTGTAGGTTTGATCCCTGATCAGGGCACATGCAAGAATCAACCAATGAATGCATGAATGGGTGGGACAACAGGTGATGGCTCTCTTTCTCTCTCTTGTCTCTCTCTCTCTCCTGCCCTCTCCCTCTCTCTCTCTCTCTCTCACACACTCTCAAAGCAATACATAAAAATTTTAAAAAAGAAACTAACATATTTAGGAAAACAATTTGTGAAACAAAATGTGCCATATGATTACAAATTTGTTTAAAATATATATATATGTGCATGAAAAAATTAGGAAGGGTATGCACCAAAACACTGATATTGTTTATTTCTGAGTGGTAAAATCATGTAAGATTTTTCTTCTTTGTGTTTTCCTGTATCTCCTAAATATTCTACAATGGATATATATTGCATATATATTCAGAAGTAAAACAATATGATATATATAATATTTAACATTTTCATATTTAATATATAAATAGAAGGTCAGTGTTTCATTTGAAGATGAATATATTATTTAATACACAGGTAAGTCTAGATAAAAGGTCATGATTTATATTTTTAGATGAATATATATTTGTTTTGTTTTAATGTAGGGAGGGCATACTCCTGTTAAATGAAAAAAAAACAACCAGAACTTTTGACCCTGTAAAAGATCAATATTTTAGGAGTGAGTTTTATTTTACTGGTTCTCTAAAACTCATATGAAAGATCTGAGTAGTACTTATTAATAATTATTTGGGGATTTTTATTTTGGTAATGCCTATACTGATTTTATGTTCTTGGGGGAACAAATGTATCCTTAGCGATGTTCATTAAACTGCTACTTTGAATCTACTTAACTAATTTGATCCATTTTTAAAATTACTTATAGGGTAAAGTGATGGCCAATGAGGAGAAAAAATTCCAGCAACATATTCAGGCCCAACAGAAGAAAGAACTAAATAGCTTTTTGGAGTCTCAGAAAAGGGAATACAAGCTTCGAAAAGAACAGCTTAAGGAGGTACTTATTTTATAAAAATTTTCAATCCAGTTACCTGATTATTAATAATATCCAATGCTAATCAACTTACAGAATCAGTAGGATAAGTTTTTCTTTTCTGTTAGCTTTTTTCATCAATTACAGTTGACATTTAATATTACATTAGTTTCAGGTGTAGTGCATAGTGGTTAGATATTTAAATAGCTTATGAAGTGATTTCCCCAGTAAGTCTAGTACTCACCTGGCACCATACATAGTTATTAAGATATTTCTTTTTATTTCCTTCTAGACTTTATTTTTTAAAGTACATTTTATTATGCTATTACAGTTGTCCCACTTTTTTTCCCTTTGCCCCCCTCCTCCTGAAATACCCCCTCCAACAATCCCTTCCACCTTAGTTCATGTCCGTGGATCATGCATGTAAGTTCTTTGGCTTCTCTACCTCCCCCACTATTAACTTCCCCCCTATCTATTCTGCACCCATCAATTATGCTACTTAATCCCTGTACCTCTTCTCCCATTCACCCCCTTCCCTCTCCCCACTGAAAACCCTCCATGTGGTCGCCATATTCATGACTTTGCTCCTGCCCTAGCTGTTTGCTAGTTTGTTTTTGTTTCTCTTTTTTAGAATCTGTTGTTAATAGTTGTGACTTTGTTGTCATTTTAATGTTCATAGTGTTGATCTTTTTCTTAAACAAGTCCCTTTAACATTTTACATAATAATGGCTTGGTGATGATGTACTCCTTTAGCTTACCTTGTCTGGGAAGCACTTTACCGGCCTTCCATTTTAAATGATAGCTTTGCTGGATAGAGTAGTCTTGGTTGTAGGTCCTTGCTTTTCATCACATCAAATACTTCTTGTCAGTCCATTCTTGCCTGCAAAATTTCTTTTGAGAAATTAGCTGATAGTCTTATAGGCAACCCTTTGTAGATAACTCTCTGCTTCTCTCTTGCTGATTTTAAGATTCTCTCCTTATCTTGAATCTTTGGCATTTTAATTATGATGTGTCTTGCTGTGGTCCTCTTTGGGTCTAGCTTGTTTGGGACTCTCTGTGCTTCCTGGATTTGTATGTCTTATTTCCTTTGCCAATTTTGGGAAGTTATCCTTCATTATTTTTTCCAATAAGTTTTCAATTTCTTGCTCTTCCTCTTCTCCTCTGGCATTCCTATGATTCAGATGTTGGCATGTTTAAAGTTGTCTCAGAGGTTCCTAAGCCTCTCACTTTTTTCAATTCTTGTTTCCTCATTCTGTACTGGTTGACTGTTTTTTCTTCCTTATGTTCCAAGTCATTGATTTGAAGCCCAGTGTCCTTCCCTTCACTATTGGTTTTGTGTGGATTTTTTTTAGTTTCACTTAGCTTAGCCTTCACATTTTCCCTTCTGCATTTGACATACTTAAGCATATCTTTCAAGTCTGCGAGCATCTTTATCACTAGTGTTTTGAATTCTGCGTCTGTTAGGTTGTCTATCTCCTCATCTTTCAGGTTGGCTATCTCCTCGTCGCTTAGTTCTCCCATTGGAACCTAAATCCATTCCCTCTTTTGGGCCATACTTCTCTGTCTACTCATCTTGACAGGCTCCTGCATTTGTTTGCCTCTGTGTCTTAGGTAGAGCTGTCGCACCTTTTTCATTGTGAGGGCTGGTGCCTTAGGTATTTGTCAGTACAAGGCAACCTGTGGCGCTATATGTGGGGGAGGGGCCTGAAAGAGAACAATGCTGCTTGCTCAACACTGGCCTCTTTTCCAGGCATCTCTTCCACTTTTGTATGGGGCCGGCACCTCTCTAGCTGTTGCCCTGGCTGTCATTCCCAGAGTGGGTTGGTTTGCAGATGTTCTAGGACCATGAGAGCCCTTTAAACAAGCCAACTCTACTGAGAGACTGGCAGTTTCTTCCTCTGCCCCAACCCCTACAGGTTTGCACAGTCAGAAGCAATGGGGTTTTATTTTCTCCCATGCTGGAACAGTGAGCAATGCTATCTGGCCTGGTGATGGGAGTGCTCCCCAGGTGTCTCCCTCTACTTTTTAAAACACGACTGCACTTTCCGCCGGCCTGCCACTGCTGCTGCCACCACCACACTGTCCTCTCCACCCATACTACCTGTTTGGATGAGTATTTCTTCTTTATATCTTTGTGTGTTGGACTTCCATGCAGCTCGATTTTCTGGAACTTCTGGTTGTCTCTAGTTTTGAGGTAGTTTTATTCCTCCTTAGTTGTGGAGGGAGACACAGCGTGTCTGTCTAAGCCTCCATCTTGACTGGAAGTCGGATAAGTTATATCTTTTGATATAACTGTAATAGCATAATAAAATATACTTTAAAAAATAAAGAAAGTCTAGAAGGAAATAAAAAGAAATATCTTAATAACTGTGTATGGTGACATAGGGTTTGGAGAGATTGTAAACAGGGTCCACAACTTTAAATAAGTATCCAATAAAATGCAGTTCTACAGTTTTGCTTCCCAGGCAAATGAAATTTTAGTTGTATAGGTGCATTGGTTTAGATAATTCTTTAATAATATAATTTGTAGTCCTACTAATAAATTAATTTTGTTTAGGAAGTCAGATGTGTACATTTATTTAGAATAATAATTCTCTGTGTAGAGGAAGGAACATAGAGTCTTGGTAGGGAATTTCCCTGACAGAAGATTTTTAAAAAGCTACCCAGGTAATTCTATATTTATATGCCTATGTTACCCCTATCTCTTCCCAAAGTGTGCATACATATAAACCCTTATGCTGAGAGCTACTGATGTTATGCTTTTTATTTTTATGTGTTTGAATATCTTATGAACTAAAGTTACAAAGAATTGATCTCTTGAATAAGAAGGGAAAGATTCAGTTGTTGATAGTTTTGAGTTCATTGTCATTTTAATGTTCATAGTGTTGATCTTCTTTTTCTTAAATAAGTCCCTTTAACATTTTATATAATAATGGCTCAGTGATGATGAACTCCTTTAGCTTTACCTTGTCTGGTTAGTAGTCTCAGAAAAATCATTTTATACCTAGGAAAGGTGACTGATTTATAACTTCACAATGGTAATGCTTTTTAGATTGAAAATATACTAGTATTAATTAGCATTCTAGTTTGCCTCATTGAGTATATTGTCAGTGCTCTCACCTTGTCCAATAAAATGCATTTCCATTTATGTAGTTTGTGAGATGCTATTTAAAAGCTCTAGAAAAACATTGATTTTGTTTGTTCTTTGGTTATTAATGCTGAAATTAGAAAGCATTCATAATGAAAATCTATTCTCCCATGGTTTTATTGATTTTGTATTTAATTACTAACTCTCTTATATTGAGTCCATCCATAAATTTGCCAAAAACTTAATATTTAGACTGTCAGAAACCAAGATGTAAAACATAACTATATTTTGACCCTAATTTTAATTAGCATATCATTTTTACCTGAAAGCACTACCATCTGTCTTAGGAAGGATTTACAGAAAGGTGTGTTTTACTTCATTTACTAGTAATTTTATGCTTTTTGAAGCTAGAAACCATCATAAGTGCAGCTGTGCAAAGTTAAAAGTTAAAAGGGTGTGCATGCTTTCTAGTGTACATTTCTCTTTTCCTGTTAGTTCATGGGTAACTCAAGGAAAAGAAAAATATTACCTACCTCCTTAAGGTCATTGCCTTGCCAGAACATTAGAGAGAACATAGATAAAATACATTTATTTAAATTTACCAGATACCAAATGGTACATTTGTGTTGTTCATTTTTATGTATTTTTAACTGAGTTGTTTTTTATGTTACTAGGAGCTGAATGAAAATCAAAGCACTCCAAAAAAAGAAAAACAGGAGTGGCTTTCAAAGCAGAAGGAGAATATACAGCATTTCCAAGCAGAAGAAGAGGCTAATCTTCTTCGACGTCAGAGACAATACCTAGAGCTGGAATGCCGTCGCTTCAAGAGAAGAATGTTACTTGGACGCCATAATTTAGAGCAGGACCTTGTCAGGGAGGTATGTTTGAAATCAGGATCTTCCCTGAAAATACATCAGTCATATCCCAGCTTCAGGGCTTTTGCACTTGTACTTCTCTCTGCCTAAATCCTTCTTCCCCTGGTATTAATGTGACTTGCTTTCTCCCTTCATATCTCTCTTCATATGTCACCTCCTCAGAAATACCTTCCATGATCACAAAATTCTCCCTTTAAATGTTCTTTGTACTTCTGTTTCTTACATACATGTAATTTTTTGAAGGAAGTCTCTCCCTAACTAGAATGAAAATTATATGAAGTCACAGATTTTGTTCAGGTCTTTATACGCTTAGTGTCTGGCCCATAATAGGCATTTAATAAATATGAAATCCATAAATAAAAGAAGTATTAATTTTTAAGATGAGAAAATTGATTGCATAAGTTATATATTTTTTTATGTATAGTTTATTGATTATGTTGTTACAGTAGTCCCAATTTTTTTTTGCCTTTACTACCCTCTTCCCAGTACTCCCCTTCCCTCCAGCAATCTCACCTCTGCTTAGTTCATGTCCATGATTCATGCATTTAAGTTCTTTGGCTTCATCCTTTCCTATATTATTCTTTAGTAATAAGTCACTAAATAATCTTTACTTCTTCTGTTGTTTGATCTCTAGCTTAATTTTGCCAGCAGCAACATTGGCCTTTGCATTCCCCCCATCTTTCTTCATTCTTTTTTTTTCCATTGCTTTCTCTGTTATTCTGAAGTCTTCTTCTCATGTAGGCCATATCTTGCAAGTCTGTACCTGGGTTCATTTTTCTTTACATAATCCAAGGAAGCATCATAAATCATAAATCATGCCAAAGTCAAAATGGGCTCTGAGCCCAAACACATAGATGGCATCTGGTGTGGTCTTGGACATTTTGGCTAGTTTTTCCTGAATTTCTGTCTTAGGTAGTGTTGTCTTCCCAGGGTAAAGGACATCAATGACCGTTTGTTTCCACTGAAGTAGTGTGTTAGTCATGACTTCCTGTGTCATTACTATGTCATTCATGATGGCAGCAGATCTTCAAGCAACCATCAAGGAGAAAAACCATTTAAAATATTTTATAATTACATAATTTTTAATTAGGCAAATATTGAATCTCTTATATCAATGAAAACATTGTTCTCATTATCCGGGATACTTGTAAGCATGGATACATTTATTTTCAAGAGTGGCTTAAAATAAACTTCAAATAGATCATGATTGTTCAAATTCACTAATAATTAAAGAAAGGCATATTAAAAGAGTTGCATCAATTAGATTAGAACAACTTAAAAGATTGGTTTACATAGAGTCTGAGTAGTGGTATGTTAAAACGGGCCTATCCTCATTTTTTTGAATTCTTATTTATTTTTATTATGATTGAATGTTTATCTCTTCCTTATGTTCCAAATCGTTGATTTGAACCCTGGCTTCCTTCCCTTCTCTGTTGGTTTCCTGTGGATTATTCTTTATTTCACTTAGTGTAACCTTCATTTCTTCCTTTATTTTTTTGCCATACTCAAGTAGTTTTCTGAGCATTCTTATCACCAGTGTTTTGAACTCTTCATCGACAGGTTGGCTCTCTCTATACCAAGTAATACAGTTCTTTTTTCTGGGGTTTTATTTTGTTCTTTCATTTCTACCATATTTCTTTGTCTCCTCAATTTAGCAGCCTCCCTGTGTTTGTTTCTGTGTATTAAGTAGAGCTGCTTTTACTCCCTGTCTTAGTAGCGTGGTCTATGTAGAAAAGGTACCTATAAGCTGTGTGAGGCAGAGCCTTAGGTAATTGCCAGGAAGGGGCAACCCACTTCACTGCTTTGTAACTATGTGGGGAAGGTTTAGAGAGGACAGCGCCACTGCCTAGTTTCTGGCAGTTCACCTCGCACTCACCTCATTTCCAGTCACTTCACCCCCTTCCCATGCGCAGCTGGTATCCTTTCAGCTCCTGCCCCAGTGGTGAATCCCAGAGTGTGTGGGTATGCATACATTCTAAGATCCTGCTGCCTTTTTAAGCATTGAAAATCTGGCAGATTCTTCCACTGCCCCGACCCTCACTGGGTGTTACAGCCAGAGATAACGGGGTTCTATCTTCCTGGTGCTGGAACCCTGGGCTATGCAGTCTGGCCTGGGGCTGGGATTGCTTGTTCCTAAGGCATCCCTCCCATCTGTTCTGCCACCTCAGCTGCCACTGCCTTTTCCTGTCATACCACCTCTCCGCCTGGATCCGTGACTCCACCCCTCCTACCCATCTGGATGAATGTGTCTTCTTTAAATCCTTAGTTGTCAGACTTCCATACAGCTTGATTATCTGACAGTTCTGGGTGTTACTAGTTTTGAGATCCTGTTGTAATTTTTTCTATGGTTGCATGAGGAGGCAAAGCATGTCTGCCTATGCCTCCATCTTGACCAGAAGTTCTGTTTATTGAAAATTTGTTTATAAAGCAAGAAATAGAAAAATTATGATACTGCCAAACAGAAGCTTACTATATAACTTTAAAAAAAAGATCTGTATGTACTGATCTGATCTGGATATATGTCCATTATATTGTTAGGTGAAGAAAGCACATTACATGCCTGTAATGTATATTGTTGTTCAGTTTTTAAAACTGTATGTTTTTCTATAATAGATGTCTCATGATAAGCATGGGGAAGGTTGGGAAACATTTGGAACAAACTGTTGGCCTCTTGAAAAAGGGTTTAGAGAGGCAAAAGGGACAAGTTTGACTTCTACATTTGTGTGTGCATGTGTGTTATTCTGCAGCTGTTATTGAACCAGAGTTTTGCATCTCTTTCCTCATTATTCTCTTTCTTAGGATTTTTTCCCCTGGTATAAACAGCAGTAAATTATACCTTTTGTCTTTGCTTCATGGCTTAGGAGTTAAATAAAAGGCAAACCCAAAAGGATTTAGAGCATGCCATGCTACTGCGACAGCATGAGTCCATGCAAGAACTGGAGTTCCGCCACCTCAACACAATTCAGAAGATGCGCTGTGAGTTGATCAGATTGCAGCATCAAACTGAGCTCACTAATCAGCTGGAATATAATAAGCGAAGAGAACGAGAACTGAGGCGAAAGCATGTCATGGAGGTTCGACAACAGCCTAAGAGCCTGAAGGTACCTTTAGCCTAAACTTCTTGACAGGGAAAGGAGATAAAAGGCATCCATGTAAACAGTAAAAGTCCATGTAAACAGATGTCTGTCATAAAGAAATTGAAGAAACTATTTTCATTTTAAGCATGTTTAGTTAGTTTTAATTTGAATTGTGTATAGCTACAGACTTTTGCTTATGTATTTCTCACAAACTACCAAAAATAGCCAAAACTTTAACTGTGATAAGTTCCTTAAATAAGAATTAAAATTCTTACTTTAAATGTATCCAAACGTTCAACGCTGATATTACATGTTAGTGTTAACCTGTGGGCTTCTCTCTGTACCAAGTAATACAGTTTTGGAATCTTATTTGCTCTAAATGTGATTTGTATCCAAAAAAGACAGTGTGTTCCTAATCAGTACAGATGCCAGTGAATGCGAAATGCCTTTTAACTCCTCTGCCTTCATTGTCTATGCTTATCTGAATAGAAATAGTGGAATCATCACAGAACTTTAAATTTTGTACTCATATTTGGTTTTAATAGAGGGACTCATTTGCATGGTATAAAATTTGAAAGATAACAAAGTATACTATACTATAAAATTAAAGGTTTCCCTCTCCTTCCCTTTGTCCTTCCAGCCACCTAGTCCACCAAACCCCCTTTACCAGAGTCAATCAGACTTAACAATTCAAAGAAATTTTCAAGTTTTATAACTTGTAATAAATATTTGAAGGAGTATAGTTGCATGCATCTTAATAAACTAAAACCACGTACTGTGTAGTCTAACATATTAGTACCTCAATTAATTTGTACATATCTGCACACTTCATACTTTTATTTACATCTAATAAGACTCACATCCCACGGTATTTTTATAAAGCCTTTACTTCCTTTTAAAACTATTTGGTAATTAAACTATAAAACTATTCTTGGTCTTAACTGAATAATTGTCCTGGAGTAAAATTTTTTCACGGAGGTAATTTGTGTTAAAATCTGGAAGCTACACCACACCCAGTGGTATCCCCAGTTCCTACCCAATTCCATTTAAACAAGCTATTTTGAACAAAATATAAAAGTAAAACTGTTTTTCCTTTTCCTGTGAACCTGAGTAAAATTTCACTTTGTTGTGTCTTCAAAATAGCTAATTAACATCATTTATAATGTAGCTTATGTTGACCTTCTTTCGTCACTGCTTAGAAAAATTGGAATTTATAATGATTTTTCATATTTATTTTGTCTTTTTAGTGGAGAGGTATATACTCTTTGGCTATAGATTTTTAAGACATGTCTATGAAATTAATTATGGTTTTAAAGTCAGCAGTGCCTAGAAGTAAACCAAACTGAAAGCTCATTAGTTTTTGTAGTCATACCATAAATCTTATTTGGTGGCATTTCTCTGGGATAGTTGTTCAATATTTAACCCTTCCCATTTCCTGTTGCTGGATCCTTTTCAGTTTGAAGGCTTGTAGACACTAGTATGGTTCTCACAGACATGATACAGAAAGTGAGAAAATAATGTTTACATTCACAGTCAGACTTTGAATAGAATGCCTCTTTATGATGACAAATGAGCTCAAGAATTCCTATAAAGAAATTATTCTGTTACTTTAGTAGGGAAGAGAATCACCAAGTTACTCTTAGTTTTGTATATCTTGCTCAAAACAGATTAGATTTTAACACCAAGTGATCCCATTTTTATTTGCCTGAGTACTTAGTTGTCTCAGCTTTCCCCAAGAATTGTTTCTTTTCTCTTTAATTTTTAAAAAAGATTTTATTTATTTTTAGAGAGAGGGGAAGGGAGGGAGAAGGAGGGAGAGAAGCATCAAAGTGTGAGAGAAACATCAATCAGCTGCCTCTCGCATACCCCCAACTGGGACCTGCCTGCAACCTAGGCATGTGCCTCTTGACTGGGAATCTGGAATCAAACTGGCAACCTTTCAGTTCACAGGACAATGCCCAACCCACTGAGCCACACCAGTCAGGGCTCTAAAGATTAAAAGAAGGCTAGGGTAACTTCAGTTGGAACACTTCTGAGTTGACTAGGATTTGTGAGGGTTGGAAACTATCTCTGGAATGGGTTGGGTAAACACCTATTGCCTTTTCTGCTGTTTCTTCACCTGCCATCTAAATGGTGCTTTGTCTGTGTTAAATGAGTAGAGACCATTGTAACTTACGTTCATCTTGTTTTCACTAAGTCAAACATTGAGGGATATAGTTTATTCTTAGTTTAGGTATTACTGTTCTTATTGAAAATTTATCTATATGAGATGTACGAGGTCTGTCCAGAAAGTATTCAGCCATGTGATATGAAAAATAGAGACATTTATGAAGAAAATACAAAAAACATTGTACGTAAGACAATGACACCTCAGTGCCCTCCAAAGTAGCCACCTTGGGACCTCACACAGTTCTCCCAGTCACCATCAGCTGCCCTGTCATATTTTCCTGAATCTCATCGATGGTCTGAAATCTCTTCCCTTTCAAAGGTGCTTTTAGTTTTGGGAAAAGCCAGAAGTTTCAGGTTCCAAATCTGGGCTGTAGCGGGGCTGAGTCACCTGGGTGATTTGATGTTGCATCAAAAAAATTGCACAAGGGGTTTCTGGACACAAGGGTAGGTAGGATGATGACCATGTCCAGCTTGAAGCAGCTAGAGGAGCATGAGATTTTTGCTCATTGTCCTTTATAAGATTATAAAGGGTCTTAAGTGTGAGAGGGGGGAATTGTTACAGAGTGGCCCCCCCCCCCAAAATAAATTAATTGATTAATTTAAAAACAACAACTGCACGAGACGTGATGCATGAGCAGGCACATTGTCGTCATGAGCTGCTAATCACTGTTTGCCCCTAACTGCGGCCTTCTGAATCATCCAAATAGTTTCCATGGAGGAATGTTCAAGCTTAACACAAAATTTGATGCAGATTCGTTGCTGTACTTACTCAGTCATTTTGAATATAAAAGGCATGCACTGTACATGTTCACTCAACAACATTTACCACCCCCACTGACTAGTACAGTGAAGTCATCATTGTTCATGCATGTGCATTCCTGTCCACTCTCCTTGGCTCTGCCAGGTTACATAAATGTGGCACAGCCCTGGCTGGTGTGGCTTAGTGGATTGAGCTGCTGGCCTGTGAACCAAAGGGTTGCCAGTTTGATTCCTAGTCAGGTCACATGCCTGGGTTGCGGGCTGGGTTCCCATTTGGGAGTGCATGAGAGGCAACCACACATTGATGGTTTTCTCCCTCTCTTTCTCCCTCCTTTCCCCTCTCTCTAAAAATAAATAAATAAATAAATTTTTAAAGAATGTGGCGCAAACCATTCCTGTTGCATTAACAATGGCTGAAGTTTTTTTTGACAGACTTTGTATGTTGGCTGAACCTGTTGTAATCATATCACAATATATATAAATTAAACCATCATGCTCTATACCTTAAATTCGTACAGTGATATATGTCAGTTATTTCTCAAAAAAACAAAAACGAAAAAGTAAGTGGCAAAATTTATTTTTAATTTTATTTCAAGGAGTTGTTTTTCTCATTTGGCTAGTGATATACAATTTTCTTGGTAAAATATTTTAAAGTTAAAAACATAAAAGAATGGAGACTTATACAGAGGCAGAAGGGAATGTCTAAATTTCATTGTTCCATTCTTGGCTAACTTGAGGGAATTTTTTTTAACCAAGGACAGTATTTAAGAGCAATGCTATTAAGCATAGCTAAACCAAGAGTTTCTCTTTCTAGCTAGACAAGAAATTTCTTGACTCGTCACAGAATAAAGGTATATGAGTATGACCTAGTGCCTCAGTTGGAGTAAAATATGGAAAGGGTATATTTGATGTTGTAGTATGGAGGGAAAGCAAAACTACTTCCTTGACAAATGTGTTACTTTGGTCATATATGCATTTCTTGCACAGTGTATCAAACAATTAATATACAGTAGTCCCTCTATATCATGGTTCACTTATCGCGGCCTCTCTGTATCGCGGGATTTTTAAAAATATTATATTTAATTATTTATCACAGATTTTTCGCTATATCGTGGGATTTTGCGGTACTGTATACGTATGTTGTTAAAATTACGTAGGTTTAAGAGTGTAGAATATGTTTAAGAACATAAGTAATGTTTATAAAAGTGTGGAAAAGGTTAATAAGGGAGTGGGAACGGTTAAGTGTGTGGGAGGGGTTTATAAAGCCTTAAAATACATATAAATACTAAAATAAATGTAAGGTTCCTACTTGTCGGATTTTCACCTGTCGCAGGGGTGGGGGGTTGTCTAGGACATAATACCTGCGATAAGTGAGGGAATACTGTATGACAGTATTTATATTAAGGTAAAATAATTTCACCTACAGGTTTACTTTATTGTAGTAAATAAATATTTTCTCACTTGTGACCTAGATCAATATACCTTATAGAAATATATTTTATCTCATTAAGTTTTGTTAAAACCTGAGTTCATAGAATGCCTAACCTGTGATTAACCAAAATCTAAAGTCAAAACTCCTACATCTCTGACCTCAAATTATTTTATCTCTAAAATGTTTGTGTAATTCATGTTGATCATCACCTTGAGAAGGCTTGCCCCCTCCTTGGCCCAACTTTTCCTAAACTTTTGTTTGACCTTTGAAAGCTTAGTTAACACAGTGACTTTCAAATTTTTGCTTGTTGTAGTAAAGAGTAAACTGTTATATGGTGTGTTTCTACCTAGTTGGTTCCCTTAAGGAAAAGACCAATTATAATAACAGTATTAGTTACTAATACCCCATTTTTAAAAAGATTTTATTTACTTATTGTTAGAGAGAGGGAACATGAGATGAGAGGAAAGAGAGGGGTTAGGGAGAGAAACATCCATGTGCAAGAGATACATCCATCTGTTGCCTCTCACACGCCCCCAGCTGGGGACCTGGCCTATATAACCCAGGCATGTGTCCTGCCTAGGAATCGAACCGGTGACCCTTTGGTCACCAGCCAGGGCATAATACCCTATTTTTATGGGGTCTGTCATAGACTGTGTAGTTGGAGTTGAGATTGTCATTAAAAGAATTGTAGAAAAGTATCTCAGTTAAGAACAGAGAAAATATGCTTATTTTCTACCCTAGAGATCTGATAAAATATTGTCTGTGCTTTTATATCTACTACACTTACTGCATGAGAAGAAATTTAATTTTCTATCATTAATATACACAGTAATCAAAACTAATTTTAATGTTTACTTATGTTGCCAGACCTACTAGCAAGGTAATGAGTAGTATTGTTTGAAGTCCTGTGATAAATGAGGTTGTTGGTATTCTAATAATTTAGATTAGTTTTTGTTATTAAAATGTATAGAATTCAGTAATTTGACCCAGTAGCCAAGTGCAAAGTTACCTGCAACCTGATGATCTCACCTTTTTGTGTTTACTCTCCCTTTCTCCCAGGAGCCTTTGTTTTCATATAAGCATAAGGTATTCCAAATGCCATATGTTAAAAATTATATACATTAATTTTTTTCCTTTCCAGTCTAAAGAACTCCAAATAAAAAAGCAGTTTCAGGACACCTGCAAAATCCAAACCAGACAGTACAAAGCACTGAGAAATCACCTCCTGGAGACTACACCAAAGAGTGAGCACAAAGCTGTTCTGAAACGGCTCAAGGAAGAGCAGACCCGGAAGTTAGCCATCTTGGCTGAGCAGTATGACCACAGCATTAATGAAATGCTGTCCACACAAGCCGTGAGTTTGTTTTATTTAGGCAAAACAGTTTAGTAGCCCCATCCTTCTATCACCTGAATAAAATATCAGCAATTAAAATATTAGTTGGAAGTGATAGCTCTCCTTCAGCTTGAAAAATAGTGGTGGTGGTCCATATTCTTCAGGCTCTTGGCATTGCTTGCAAGTTTTAAATAGGCTCTTTGCTGGTACCTTTAAGGCATTCAGTACATATCCCAAAAGCTTATCAAGATTAGAGCTCCAGCTTTATTAAGGAGTGGTCAAAAGTAAGTACTACATTGGGAATGCAGATGGTCACATTTGAGTGCTAATATAAAAATATTTTCTGTATAAGTTTTGTAAACTGTTTCTTAAAAGGTCGAGATAGTAGATATTTTAGGCTTTGTGGGCCAGAAGGCAAAATTAAGGATATTATGTGGGTACTTAAGTATATAGACATTTAAAATGTAACCATTTCAAAATGTAAAGACCATTCTTAACTACTGAGCTATTTAAACACACACACACACACACACACACACACGCAATGTGGCCCATAGGCTATAGTTGGTTTGTCTTTGTTCTGTAGTTATTTCCATTTGAGAGAAGAAATTAAGAGTTTAAAAAAAAATTTTTTTTTATTAATTTGAGAAAGAGAGAGACAAACATCAATTTGTTTTTCCACTTATTGGTGCATTCACTGGTTGACTCTTGTATGTGCCCTAACTGGGGTCAAACCCTCAACTTTGGCATATTGGGATGATGTTCTCACCAACTGAGCCATGGCAAGAAATTCAGTCTTACATCACTTAATCAGAGTCTAGATTTTTCTTGTGAAAAATATGGCTATTTTCCAAATAGCTTATCATAGTTTTATCTTCATAATGCCATTTATTGGTTACTGTGCCTTCCTTTTATAGAGATGTTTACTCTAAAATAGAAGAGAGAACAGGAACAAATCCTACGAAAGAGCAGTCTTTCACACTTCTTTCCATAGGTCATGAATAGATAGCTCATAGTAGGATATATCTGTTTTCTTTCTCTCTTTCAGCTGCGTTTGGATGAAGCACAGGAAGCAGAGTGCCAGGTTTTGAAAATGCAGCTGCAGCAGGAACTGGAGCTGTTGAATGCATATCAGAGCAAAATCAAGATGCAAGCTGAGGCACAACATGATCGAGAGCTTCGGGAGCTTGAACAGAGGGTCTCCCTCCGCAGGGCACTCTTAGAACAAAAGGTATAAGTAATAGAAGGAAGATAATTGTGCTAGTATTTTCTGTCTTTGGATGCATTTAATAAATATTAAATGATATATTGACAGAGGTAGTATTAGATTGTTTTCACAATATTATATTTCCTTAATTTCTAGTTTGGTAGTTTTTTGCTTTTAAAAAAATATTGATTCAGTAATGAACCTTACGATGAATGAGTTCTAAACATTAAGGGACCATAATTAAGTAGTAATTGCTAGAGTAAGGATACGAGTTATGTGAAGACAGTTGAATTCTAAGAGAGTAGCTCTGGCTCCACGTTCTCACTTCTTTCATGTACCTAACTTTACCTAAGAAGATTGGACAAAAACTCGGAGAGTGAAGAAAAATAATTTTAGCAATTGCTTGGGAGAGGCAGGGACAAAGGATCAGGAACATATACTTTACTTATACATCCTGGGCCTGGAATTACACAGAATGCTGGAAGATTTCTAGAGTACAGAAGATAAAATCAGTTCCACACAGGTGAAAAGTCAGGCTGAAAATGCTACTTCCAGATGTACCTTTATTTATTTTCTTTAACTTATTCTTTGTCAGATATTTTAGAGAATAGAACTAGACTCACAAAATTCATTTCTGTCCTTTAAGAAACTTAAGATGTGTATGTTTGTTTGTGTGTTGGGGAAAGGGCAATGAGCAGATTTTGAGTGATAAAAAACGGAAAGGTATTTGTTGTGGGAAGTAGTAGAATATCAGTTGTATCCATGATTCAAAGATGTATTGTAGAATTCCTGAGCCATAAATTCCTAATAGCTGATATAGTCTTATGTCCATTGGTCCATTAAGTTAATGGTCTTACCTATTAAAAGTTGTCATTGTTTCTGGACCATTGGCTCATAGATTCTCCTGTTTCCTGCAATTCTTATGATAAGATTAGAATGCCTTATTAAATTTTAAAAATATATTCTTTAAAAAACCCATCTAACTAAGTATTTCTATTTTTCTGGCACAGCTGTCTTTATTACTGGCTTCTTTAGAGGTATTGCCTCTAAAAATTATCTCAATTATGTTTCTCATTCAAGATGGAAAGATAAAAACATATTTTGAGAAAAATTAATTTGTCTAATGTCAAGATTTTAAATCTAATTCCAGCTTTCATATTTAAAATTCAGTCCAAAGTTTCTTATGCTTCAAAATTATCACTGAAAGGAAAACTCCCTGTAGTATTTGAGGAATAGTGTTGTGGAAATATTAGTATTACAGTATTCAAGTATATTTGTATTTTTAGTGCCACCTAGTGGTTAAAAGTTAAGCAGTGCTAATTAATCATTTCAACATATGAAGCAAAGCCTACATGTTCTACAAAGCCTAGTAAAATGTGAGTATAAAACTGATAACACATACGTGACAGTGATGTGGCACTCTCATGTATTGTTAATGCATTTTTTAAGTAATTTGGAATTATATATTGAGCTTTGGAAATGTTAAGTATATAAGATTTTGAGAATTCCAAGGAAAAGAAATCCAAAATATAGGGAAATATGTGTATAAATATGGCAAGTATAGCATATAGAGTCTCATAATGGTTTAAAACACTGAAATATCTAAAATAGAGATGTAAGGAGCATTTGAGAACTTGCTCCCCAACATATGTTGTCAGTTTTGGCTAAATAAATTCTTATAAAATTTCTCTAGAAATAAATAAGTAAATAAGAGATATAATTAAGTAATTATGGCCAAGCCACTTAATAAAATCTTATCAGACATTTAAACGATGGCTACAAAGACAGAATTAATATGAATGTGTTTAATATAATAACATACTATGATGTACTGAATAAAATAAAGACAACACAAAGTGAATTAAAGTAATGCAAGTAGTGGCTATATTAATATGGTAGATTGGTTTGTTTTTCTATTTTACTATTTTGTATGTGATTAATATTACCTTGATCATGGAAAACACTAAGATTAGTATTACAAGTAATAGAACAATAGGATGATAAATCTACAGTGCTTTGAGTTGCTACTCAATTTTTAGAGCTAATGTTCACATTTCAGTTGGAATACATGACTGTGAAGCACCTGGGGGTCAGTTGACAACTACTAAAGCCATGTACCCTCTCTATAAAAACTCTGAAAATCATAACATCACACATTTTCTGTACTTTCTGCTTACTGGTTGTACAGATAAGGAACAGTTATTTGAAAATAAATTGAGGTGGAACCAAAGTGGATTCTGATTGTTTCTAGATTAAAAAAAAATTTTTTTGAAGACTGCTGTAAGCCTTCAGATAAACCAAGAATTGTTACTTCAGGTTAAAACACCAAGAAAGTAAACCTCGTTTGACTCACACGAGTCCTTATAACAATTCTTCTTATACTTGATATACATTAAAATTTCAGCAACTATAAATGTTATGTGAATTTTATACATAACATAAAAAGTGGCAGTATTTCCAAAGTATAAACAGACTTTTTTGTTTTATTGTTTCATTTAATTTTCTCTCAATATTTCATTTAGTATCAACAACATGGTTGGTAGTTTGAAAATAAGAATTGATAATTGGAACGTGTTGCGTACCATTCTTTGTGGAGATTAAAATATTCCCACAAAAATATCACATTTAGTTTCAAAAAGATAGGCTGGGAAAGCCTCTCAAACATCTTGATTACCGTAACTCATCTACCCAGTGTAACTACATTTCTAAATTTCAACAATAAATAACATTTTAAAAGAAATGTGGATTAATGTAAGCTATCACAATTCTTAGTTTTAATTTTTAATTGAAAATTGTTCAGAGTTTCTTAAATGATAAAACTAATCAGCAAACAAAATGGAAACAAGACTACTGGATAAAATTTAAGTATTAATGTGTTTAATATTTTTATCCTGTGTTTTTTTTAAGTATATTTTATCGATTATGCTGTTACAGTTGTCCCAATTTCTTTTCTCTTTGCTCCCCTCCACCTAGTGCCCCTCTTCCTCCAGCAATCTCAACCCCCTTAGTACATGTCCATGGATTGTGCATATAAGTTTCTTGGCTTCACCATTTCCTGTATTATTCTTACCTTCCTCCTGTCTATTATGTACCAACCAATTATGCTTATTGATCCTGCACCATTTCCCCATTTGTCCCCCTTCCCCCTCCCAGCTGATAACCCTCCAAATGATCCCCATATCTAAGATTCTGGTCCTATTCTGGTTGTTTGCTTAGTTTGATTTTGTTTTTGTTTTTTTAGGTTCTATTGTTGATAGTTGTGAGTTTGTTGTCATTTTAATGTTCATAGTTTAGATCCTCTTTTTCTTAAATAAGTTCCTTTAACATTTCATATAATAAGGGCTTGGTGATAATAAAGTCCTTTAGCTGTACGTTGTCTGGGAAGCACTTTATCTGTCCTTCCATTCTAAAAGACAGCTTTGCTAGATAGAGTAATCTTGGTTGTAGGTCCTTGTTTTTCATCCCTTTGAATACTTCTTGCCTGCAAAGTTTCTTTTGAAAAATCAGCTGGTAGTCTTAAAGGCACCCCTCTGTGGGTAACTCTCTGCTTTTTTCTTACTGCTTTTAAGAGTCTCTCTTTATCTTTAACCTTTGGCATTTTAATTATGATGTGTCTTGATGTGGTCCTCTTTGGGTCTAGCTTGTTTGGGACTCTCTGTGCTTCCTGGATTTATCTCTTTCCTTTGCCAAATTTGGGAAGTTTTCCCTCATTATTTTTTCAAATAAGTTTTCAATTTGTTGCTCTTCCTGTTCTCTTTCTGGCACCCCTGTGATTCGGATGTTGACACATTTAAAGTTGTCCCAAAGGTTCCTAAGCCTCTCCTCATTTTTTTCAATTCTTGTTTACTCATTTTGTACTGGTTGACTTTTTTCTTCATTATGTTCCAAATCACTGATTTGAACCTCGGTTTCCTTCCCTTCACCATTGGTTTTGTGTGGGTTCTCCTTCGTTTCACTTAGCATAAACTTCAGTTCTTCCCTTATGCGTTTGACATACTTAAGCATATCTGTCAAGTCTGTGAGCATTTTAATCACCAGTGTTTTGAACTCTGTGTTAGGTTGGTTATCTCCTTGTCACTTAGTTCTCCCACTGGAACCTTGATCTGTCCCCTCTTTTGGGCCATACTTCCCTATCTCCTCAACTTGGCAGGCTCCTGTATTTGCTTCTGTGTCTTAAATAGAGCTGTTGCACCTGTTACATTACAAGAGGTGGAGCCTTAGGTATTCTTGTCAGTACGGCGCCAGGAGTTTCACCTAGTATGGTGCTGTATGTGGGAGACGGGTCTGAGAGGGAACAATGCTGCTTGCTCAGCACTCACCCCCTTTCCAGACACCTCTTCCACATCCCATAAGGGACTGGTGCCTCTCTAGCTATTGCTCTAGCCGTGGTTCCCAGAGTGGGTGTGTCTGTGGACATTCTAGGACCATGGCGGCCCTTTAAATAAGCAGACTCTGCTGAGCGACCAGCAATTTCTTCCTCCACCCCAACCCCCACTGGTTTGCACAGTCAGAAGCAACGAGGCTTTATTTTCCCTGGCGCTGGAACCGTGAGGTACCGTGAGCTGCGCTGTCTGGTCTGGTGCTGGGAGCACTCCCCAGGTGTTCCTCACTCCTTTTTAAAACGTGTGACTGTGCTTTCCACTGGCCTGCTACTGCTGCCACCACCACACCGCGTCCTCTCCACCCCAGCTCCGCCCCTCCTGCCTGTCTGGATGAGTATTTCTTCTTTATTTTTTTGTTTGTTGAATTTCCATGCAGCTTGATTTTCTGGAACTTCTGGTTGTCTCCAGTTTTGAAGTAGTTGTATTCCTTCTTAGTCTTGGAGGGAGACGCAGTGTATCTACTTATGCCTCCATCTTGGCTGGAAGTCTTTAAGATTTTATTTATTTACTTTTAGAGAGAGGAGAAGTGAGGGAGAAAGAGAAGGAGAGAAACATCGTTGTGTGAGGTTGCCTCTCACACGCCCCGACCTGGAGACCTGGCCCTCAACCCAGGCATGTGCCCTGACTCGGAATTGAACCCATGATCACTGGGTTCACTGACCGGCGCTCGATCCACTGAGTCACACCAGCCAGGGCTCTGCTCCCTTTTTTAAATTGTGGATAGTATCATTTGCTCTGTAGGCATTCTCACATTCTGGATATGGCTGGTTGCATTCTCATGTTGTCATTTAATGCATTCCTCTCTCCTTCATATTTCTTGTAACTGGTAACTAGATTTAGAGGCATGATCATATTTAGATTCAATTTTTTCTTTTAAAAAAGTTTTTGCGAGGAATTTTTGTAAGGGTTACTATGTACTTCCATTTACGTCATATTGAGAGATATATAATGTTTAGTTGTCCCACTTTTAAAGTGTTATATTGATTAGTGGGTTCAGATATTATCAATGTGATCATTCATAAAAAGTTTCTTCAACTTGTTTTTATTGTCTATTGACTTTTATGGGTTGTTTTTTTGCATTTTTAAAAATTATATACATCAACTATATTTATTTGTAATACCTCCCAGTTTTCCAGAACTGATTAAGATGGCTACCCAACCACCAATTTCTAGGTACATATTTATAGTTTTTGTTTGTTTGGTTTTCACTTTGGTCCATCTAGAACATGGTGTGTGATGGGGTTCCACTTTTATTTCCTTGCAGATGGCTAGTCGTTTGTGCCCGTGTTATTTGTTTAAAAATTCATCTTTATCTCATTGAATTAATTACTGCTTTTGTCCTGCATTAAAAACATACAAACTGACCCCTGGCTAGTGTGACTCAGTGGACTGAGTGCCAGTCTGCGAACCAAAGGGTCACTGGTTCGATTCCCAGTCAGGGCACACGCCTGAGCTGTGGGCCAGGTCCGCAGTTGGAGGTGCGCAAGAGGCAATAACACATTGCTGTGTCTCCCTCTCTTTCTCCCTCCCTTGCCCTCTCTCTAAAAATAAATAAATAAAATCCTTTAAAAAAAAAAACACACATATAAACTGAGATCTGCATTCTATTTCTGTTTCACTATTTTTCAGTACCTATACCAATGCCATATTTATCTTATTAGATGATGTTATGGTATGTCTGATAAGGCTGGTTTCCCCTCACCCATTTTCTTTTTCATTCAGCTTTTTACCAAATGGATTTAATAGCCATTCATGATAATTGCCTTGATTTATTATTTTAATAGAGGTCACTACCATTGCTTTTAAGGACTTGATTTTACACATTTTAGAAATATAAATTATATATGATTTCTGCAGTACATCTCTTTGATTTTTAAAGGTACATCCATAAAATAGCCAGAGTGAATTTCTGTATGATTCACTTCAAAGCTGAGTAATTATTGCTTCCTTCGTTTTTAGATTTTTAAAAATAAATCAGCTGTCACTTTGCTTCCTTCCTCCATCCCCCAACAGATTGAAGAAGAGATGTTGGCTTTGCAGAATGAACGCACAGAAAGAATACGAAGCCTGCTGGAGCGTCAAGCCAGAGAAATTGAAGCTTTTGACTCTGAAAGTATGAGACTAGGTTTTAGTAATATGGTCCTTTCTAATCTTTCCCCTGAGGCATTCAGCCACAGCTACCCAGGAGCTTCTGGTTGGTCTCACAACCCTACTGGAGGTCCAGGACCTCACTGGGGTCATCCCATGGGTGGCCCTCCCCAAGCTTGGGGCCATCCAATGCAAGGTGGACCCCAGCCATGGGGTCACCCCTCAGGGCCAATGCAAGGGGTACCCCGAGGTAGCAGTATGGGAGTCCGCAATAGCCCTCAGGCTCTGAGGCGGACAGCTTCTGGGGGACGGACGGAGCAGGGCATGAGCAGAAGCACGAGTGTCACTTCACAGATATCCAATGGGTCACACATGTCTTATACATAACTTAATCATTGAAAGTGGCAATTCCGCTGGAGCTGTCTGCCAAAAGAAATGCCTACAGACATCGTCACAGCAGCCTCCTCACTTGGGTACTACAGTGTGGAAGCTGAGTGCATATGGTATATTTTATTCATTTTTGTAAAGCGTTCTATTTTGTGTTTACTAATTGGGATGTCATAGTATTTGGCTGCCGGGTTTTTTTTTGTTGTTGTTGTTTTTAACTTTGGGGAAGATTTTGAAAAGGAATCGTGTGCATACACACATCATGCATGTGAAAAAAATAAATTGGTTAGATGGGTATTTGCTGAACACTGTAAAAATAAAATGCAACAAAGTGGCTTGAGTCATCACTTTTGGGCAACTATATCCTAAGAAGTTTGTGAAAAGATCTAAAGCCTTCTCCATACCCCTAATTCTTATGAGCCACTCACAACAGGCAGCATGTGCTGAAACAAGTTATTATGGAAACACACTTATGTTCCCTCACCAATGTGTTTTCTTTTATTAATTTGGTCTGATTTCTCAGCCTCATTTGGAGTAAAAAAGTGGAAAGCCATGAACACTAAAGGGTTGCAATGACTTTCAGAGAGTAGAAAACAACTTAGTTCTTTTTCTGAATGCTGCGTAGGCTTGTCAGTGGGTTTTGTTTTTGTTTTTGTTTTTTTTTTCTTCCATTCAGTTGTGCCTTCTTTGTGGCATGTGAGATGGAGCTGTTTAAGGAGGTCTCAAGTGGTGTGGGAATAGCATCAACCTGTAAGCCTTCAAAGGAGAAGACCAGAAGGGAGAGAGGTTCCTGAAAGTTCATATGGTGGCTATGTTCAGCAGCAGAGTGAGGAGATGAATCCTATATATCCTGATGTTTTGTTGCTTATACTGTGATATTTCATCCTAGCTAAGCTCTATAACTCTCAAAACCCCAAACCATACTTTTACTTTGTACAAAAAGAAAGACGTATAGCCAATACGTATCAAATGCCAGAGGTGTTTGTATGATGCCATATTCGCAAACTGCCATCTCTTGGAATTCTCATCACACTACATAGACATTGATTTGATTACCCCCTTTTGGCTTATGGGATTTCCTGTTTACATGTAGAATAGCCAATTATTTAATGTTTAGTTGCCATAGTGAACCAGGAGTCACTGAGCCAATGACTTGACCAGCTGCTGACTAACCCTCACTACCACTGTAGATTTTGCCGCATGTGTAGGTCCTCTCTCTCTCTCTCTCTCCCTTTTTTAATTGCTGTTTTTGTTGCTGCAATACTTTACAAACTTCTAGTTCCTTGAGATTTAGTGACCATTTGACATCATGCTAACATCATACAGTAGGAAACACAACTTCCTGAAGTCTCTAGCCTCAGTGCTAAATTACTACTGAAAAGGAACTAGCAAGTTTGGCAAACAAACAAACAAAAAAAATATATATAGTGGTCAGGGAATCTCTTGACAAAAGCTAACCTTTATTTCCAGAGAGGGACATGTTTTGTTTTGTTTTGTTTTGTTTTGCAATGAAGGATCAATCCAATGCTGGAAGTCAGATGTTACTTAGTATTTTGTTGCCAGTATGGAAATTTGGTTGAAGGTGGATAGGGAACTGAGAGTATTACTTGAAGGAAAAAAAAATGTCCTTTTCAAGGACATATCAGAATTTCTTAAAAGTTATTGCCCTGCCCCCTCCCCAGTTGTCTTGAAGAACCCTTGCTGCTAACTCTGGATCCTGCTTTTCATATAGTCAAAGGACTCCAGGTTAGAATTCCCTAAGTCTCTCTCAAAGATACTTTTTACGTAAATCAGACTATTGACCAAACAGTAATCTATCACTGTTGAAATCTTGATTTTCTCAATTAAGTCTTCCCCAGGTATATCAGTCCAGTCTCCATCAATCATTCCCTTTAGGCATTTCTGGCATTTATTTAAAGGTAACTGGAAAAAAATAATGTAAATATTTTAAAAACCAATATCACCATAGAATTTCACACAATTTAAGGCAGTGTTTCAGGCAGAACTCTGATACATTGTCCTCTTGGCCATGCTTGAGGTCACCAGTTTTTAGGTGAACGTGGCATGTACTTGTCATATCTAATGAAAGGGGCTTTTAATTTTCACAATATCTTTTTTGCATTCAAATATTATGTAGTATTTGCAACAAATTGAGATATCTACCTATTTGGAGGAAAGTGATAGAAGAGAGCTTTAGAATTAATAAAATGTCCAAAAATATAATGGAATTTGATACCCATTTAAAAATTCTTATTGGCCCCTCTACTGCTAGAGGGGTGGAATAGGGAAGCAGATCAGTTTTATACACAAAACTCTAAAATCCAAAATACTGCCATTGATGTGTTAAAGTCCACTTGTGGACTTAAATTAATCTAATGGAGTCACTGAGTTCAGGCAGACCACTTCCTTATAAAATCATGATTGAATACTGATTCCAAATGTCTGTCCAGGTAGGGCTTTGTATTTGACTTACTTGTATACCAGCCAGTTTTACATGTAGGTCATGAGTATACCTGGATTATTCCACAAAGTTAATTTTAATTTAAAAATATTATACTTTACAAAAATTATTCAAATTAATTGGTTTGTGTATATTTATAAGATCTAACTTCTGAGGAATCTCATGCATAGTAGGAATCACTAAAGAGTAAAGCTTGTAGCAGGAAAATCTGAAAGGTTTAAGATCCTAAAGAAAGAAGCAGGCACTTTCTGAATCAGTGTGCAAATGTCAACATTTGATCAAATTACTACCTCCTCCCAGTGTTGGTGTTCACTCAATATGTGTTTAAAAAATGAAAAGTAGGAGAAATTTGTCCAGCATATCAGAAAGTCATAAATGCTATATCTGGTATCCAGAGCTTAGCAGTAAAAATTTTCCTGTGTTCACTGTGTCCCCCTTCTTTAGTTAGCATTTTTAAAAATGCAAAACCTCATACCTTGAAATACATTATTTGTAATAGGGTTGCCTTCTTTTTGAACATATTTTTTTTCTCTTATTAAAGTCAGCTCTAACCCCAAATCATAGTTTCTTCATTATATAGTAATGGTAGCTGGAAAATTTTTATTTTTATTCAGAGCTGCCCTTCTTTTTAGTCATTTCTATGCCTAGAGATCAATAGTCCTGCATTTGTTGCCACACCCACAGGTACAGTTTGCTGGGCACTGTACACCAAGGTTTTATTGATAAATTAAACTTTTTAGCGTAGTCATGATTTTAAGCTGCCCAGACATCAGGTAAACACCATTCAGTACACTAAAGAAACTGTCTTTGACACCCACTGCCCCTCCCACCTATTTTTCCTTATCTCCTTTTCAAAAATCAAGAACTCTATGAGTGTCTTTTTCAGACAATAAGGCAGACTTTAGTAACTTTCTACTTCTTTAAGTACTAAATGTCTGGCATTTTAAACTTTTATAAAATATATTGTGTTGGACACTGGAATAATACTGTTTATTTTCACCTGTGAAAAATGACTTTATTGTACTTGAAACACCTCCTTTGCATTTCTCCATTTGTGCCATTCACTAGTGGAAATAAATTGTATTATACCATGATCTACTGGCTTTTTAAAACTGTTAAATATGCACATTTTTGGTATAGCTATTATCATTTGTATGTATATATTGTATATACATATGAGTGTCTGTATGTGTGTATAGATAGATGGATGTAACTCATACTGTACATTTCCATCAGGGCACTTAAGGTTCTGTTACTTAGTTTTGTTATTTCAAATCCTCAGTTTAGGCAAGAATGCATGCGGTTAAGAATGAGTACTCTGGGGTGATATTTATGAGGAGGTGGTCATTAGATGCAGTCTCTTCTTTTTTAATCCCCTTTTAGCACTTGTGTGGATGGAAGGAAACTTAAGTAAAATATGGAAACCTAAGTTGCAGATGCAGTAAAACGGTGCTGGGGAAGGAGCCAGTTGGTGTTTCTATGAGTTTTTGTCCTAATGCAGTAAAGATGAGTGATGCAGAGAGAAGTGAACCATGACAATTAAAAACACTGGTGGTGATTCCTCTGCAAGATGATAAAAGAAACACTGAATCACACAGTCTTCATGTGCACTCTGCGTATTTCTTAGTGATATCATTGATCTTCTTGTTCTTTTTACTCCATCAATACTGATAGTTATAAACTTTGCTAAGGACCAAAACATCCAAGAAAAGAATTACCGCTAAAAGCATCCAAGGTTTTCCTAAACTATGAAATCAACAGGAAATGGCCACTGGGAGAGAAGGGTATGGTGCTGGTGCAGGGCTGTCTCCCTTCAGCTGCCGCCTCTTGCTTGCTAACAGTATGTTCTTTATGCACCTTCCACCCCTTCTGAGCCGCCACTAGTCAAGCAGATTTGGCTCAACACAGCAACCCTTTTTGTAGGTAGGAGGTTTATATGGTCTTTTGTTTTGTCCCATGCTCACAATGTGAAGTGTCTAGTATGTATTCAAGTCATAAAATAATATATTTAAGGTGTATAAGTATGAATCTCCTGTAATGATGGAAAAAAAGGGTTTTTTTGTTTCTTAAGATAGAAAATCACCTTCTCTAAGGAACAAAGCCAAAACTTGGGCTGTCATCTTTGAGCTACTTATCAAAATACAGATGATTATTCAAGAGAAACAGGTTTTCTATTTTGTTTTCCCTCATCTAACATGATAGTGCCCAACTAGATTGTAGCATTGCCTTTGAAAAAGTACTCACTCTTAGTTGTTAAGAACTGGAAATTTCCCATCCTCAGATTCCTAAAAGAATGAAAAGTGTGCTGTACACTTAGCAGACTTGCCTCTTGTATGCAAGGACTACTGATTGAAGTCTGTTTTGCTGTGTGTCTGGTTATGTTGTCTGCACTTTTATGAAATCACTACAGTAGACTACATTGGAAATGACTATTTGTAAAGAAGTAAGTTTTATTAAACACTTGTCTAGAAAAAAAGTGAAGCTGAGAACTCTTTATTGTATATTTTTTATTTTCTACTGCATTCTGGGAGCGCCCTTTAAAGTCACATTGACTAATTTTTCCCTCGTTTATATTCAGACTTCCAAAATTTCGCTCAAACAAGGGAAGAGAACCCACTTGGCCTAACGGTAGCCTTCACGTCATAAGAAATATATAAATTAGTATGCACCTTATCTGCCTATTGTGGGTTTTTTAAACTTGCACTTCCCACCTACCAAGAAAGATATTCTTTAAAGAAAATATATGCTGAGAATTAAAACTAGGGAGCCATTTACTATGTCACCATCACTGTTAACTGTTTCCCAACAATACTAACTTTGAAGTTTCAGAGATTTTTTTTGTGCGTGTGAATGTGCCTGTGTTGGGTTTGTTTGTTTTTAAATACAGAAGAGATTCTCCTTTAAATAGAGAAAAATGTTAATCCTCTCTGAAACAAGATACCCACTGGATATACTAATCTGAACCTCTGTCGGTAGTTTGCCATGAAAAAGTGACGCGAAGACAAGACTTCTGAATGAATGGAAAGGGTATCTTGATGCCCAAGAATTCCCCCCAAAGTACGGGTAATTCAACCTGCACAGCTTCCTTTTCACTCATAGTTTTTAGCAATTGTGAGTGAAAAGTCATGTAATTATCTGTAAATATGTAGCTAACAAATTGACCTAGTTTCTGTAATTTTGTTTTGTTTTTGTACTAAAGTTTATAAGTCTGTGCCAGCTAGAGAGGAGTTGCTGTCATTGCCGATTGTGGTCCTAGCATCTAACCCTGAAACCATCTTAGGTGACATTTTTAGATTTAATGCTTAAATGTTGTTAAACGGGAAATGAAGCTTAATTATTGGTCAGGTTTAAAATCTTTTGAAGTCATTTTATTCAATATAATGATTACGTGTTCTCAATCATGAATGAGGTAGGGAGGCTCCCTCCCCCAGTGGCCATGTTTACAGAAGTGTGTTTTTGTCTATGAAGTGCAAGAGTTTTAATGTTTATGTAAATTATGCAGGTTACATTATGGCTTGGAATTGTTTATTGGGCTCTGTAGCCGAATTTTCTAATGAAATGAACTATTCTTATTGTTGGCACATGATCCCAGTTCAGAGCATTTTTCCTATTTCCAGAGTATGTTCCTTTGTCATTACCCCCACTTAACCTTTCTTTGATATGCCTTGTAGCCCTATGGTATTTAAGTCTAGAGAATATAGACAAGGGAAATGCATTTTTTAAAAATCCATGAATCCTCATTTGTGTGCTTTCAGTACTCATATGTTTCTATGGCAACCTGGAGGTCAGTGGAATTTAGAAATGAGATACAAATGTTAATGAAAAGTGTGTACTCTTTGCTTTTGCATGGCTTGGCTTAGCACCACAGGTATATTAGGGCCACTTGAAAGCATGAAGACCAGTTGTATGGGAACAGGTTTCTCTCAGTGGCACATTTTTGCTTTTTCTGAGCCTTCAAATATATTGCCTCAGCATAAAAGTTATTGTTACTATAAATCGTCATGATCATGGAGTGAATTGTGTGATTAAAAAGATGTCACTGCTTAATATTTGCAGCTTCTGGCTGATCCATGTGACTAGTTGGCACATAATGAAACAGATGAAGGGAGCGGTATTGGAGCCCTTCTGAAAAACCCCTTTTTTGTCATTGACAAGTATATTTAGTTTAAGATGTTGGCTGCTCCTGGTGTGTTGCCAGACAGCTCTTTTTTTGTTGCGCATTCCACATGTGCTTCTTTTGCATTTCATAGTATCACAGGAATTACCACCCTTCTCCCTAGTGGCATTTTATGTTATACCTTTTATTCCACATTAAATGGGAATTGTGCCTACTTAGAGTGCCCCTCCAGTTAATTACATACACATGCCTAAAATAATCCAAGCAAAGTCACAAGGTGGGAAATTAAAAAAAAAAAAAGTCCACTTGAGGCCAGTAATTTATCTGACAAAGTATTTTACTACATTATCTTGACACTTGATATATGAGCCTATTAGGAATTGCAGGTGGTTTCATAGGGCAGAATCCAAGGGGAGAGGGATATGTGGGGTTTCTTTTAAGAGAGAACTTTGTTCTTATTTTACCTTTCCCTTTATGATCCTTCTCTCTGAGGTTAGAACAGGTTAATTCCCCAAATTTATCTTATTTTGTTTTGTTTTTATCTTTTAGGAAAATTTTTACAAAAGTGATGGTCTAATGTAAATAACATTTTAAAATATAGTGCACATAAGTTCCCCACACTATTCCAACCTGATAATTTGTAAATGCTTTAGAGTTTTTTAAATTAACACTTCTGTTGCTAAATCCTATTTATGTAAGTCTGCTAAAATTTTTAACCCATTTAAAACTTAAGACAAACATTTAAATAATGGATGGGTTACTCTGAGCAATTTAGCTTTCAGAACCCCCTTGTTTTAGTATATGAAAAAGATAGTCTAATGCGCATTAATGAGGTTGGAGAGACTATGAGAAATATGTATAGTGTATATTTTAAAACAGCTTTGCTTGTATTGTGAAGATTTAAAAACTTGAGATTTTTAACATAACTATTAACACAGTTTTAACATAAGTTATCCCACTGGGTTTAAGAGCATCGTGAATGTATAATCCTTTTTGTAACCCAGGTTGGTTTCTGCTTTTACCAGTCATCTGAACATATTATTTATGTTTTTAATTTTATATACTCATTTCCCTTTGTTTTCCTCAACCAGCATGATTTTTTTTTTTTTGCACATGTATTGTAGAAATTTTTAAAAAGAAAATTAATACGTCATTTTCTCTGGGTTTTCTTCACTTCTCTCTTCCTTTCTACTAACCCCTTACCTTAAAGGCCATATCGCTCCATTTGCATTATTTGTGCAAATGACAGGGTTGGTTTTTTATTTTTATTTTTGCTATTTACCTAAAAGAGAAAGAAAAAATGCTTCAGTCAATTGCTTTTTTATTTAAAAAAGAAAAAAAGAAAAGAAAAAAAGCTGTAACCTTATCATTTCTGAGTAGACCATTGAGAGATGAATGCACACCTGTAAATAGCCCAGGACCAGCTTTGGTGGCAAAAGGGAATATTTTAACTAAGCAAGAGGTTCTTTTCTAAAAGTGGTGTATATTATTCACAATCTCAGTTATTCCCACAAGTCGGGTCCAGATAAAATGAGGGTTATCAGCAAACTGATATGTTATCATTGAGGTTCATCAATGAATTTGTACATTTCTAGTTCCCTTTGGTGAAGGGAAAAATGATGATTTTGCAAGACCTAGATTTTGGCTTGGTTTCTTGCCTCCTTGTTTGGCAGCCTACATCTTCTCATCTCCTAAAGCCCTTGAGCCTGTAGGGTTTTTGTAGTGGACGAAGGACTTGTGGTCTTTTAAAACTAGGACTGACTTTTTTTTTTTTTTTTTTTTGGTGAGAGATTATCATCTTGAAATCGATGTTCTGCTACTTCGTAGATGACTAATTTTAAATACACAGTCCTCTCAATTTTCGGACCAAACAGACGCCCACAGTGGAGGCTTATCAAGGGTTGCAATGGGAAAGAAGCCTCTCCCTCACTGTCAGCACGAGCTGGTAAAAGGTGACTGTACAGATGTGCATTTTCCTTTTGATAGAAATGGTCCACAGCACTAACTGGTAAGGCGTATTGTACAGTATATTGTCAGTATTCTTCTGGTTCAACATACCTTATAGTTCATATATAACCTGTATTAATTGTATAGATTGTGCATTTAAAGCTGTTACCAAGTTGTCAGAACATAAGAGCGAAAACAAGGTCATATGTAATATTTTGTTTGTAAGTATCCTTTGTATAATAGCAAAGGAAATGTTTAAAAAAATCAACTGTAATAAAGTAATTTTAGTACACAGTGTCCGCTCAGTTCTCTTTAAAGTAATTTTATCCTGCCCTGACCAGTGTGGCTCAGTGGGTCGGGCATCATCCTACAAAATGATAGGTCGCCAGTTGAATGCCTGAGTTGCGGGCCAGGTCCCCAGTTCGGGGCATGCGAGAGGCAACCAATCGGTGTTTCTTTTTCTCCCACAAAAATTTTAAAAAAAGTAATTTTATCCCCATAAAGTATACTTCAACTCAGTTACTATTGGATATTTACTGAATCTCAGGCACTGTACTGGATGTTGAGATTATAAAAATGAGTAAGCTATGGGTAAGAGTAAAACTCCTGATGCAGATATAAACTCTCCAGTCTAATTGTCTCAAATTCTTTTTGCCAGAGAGTGAAGTGGCCTCTTGTGTTATGGGTGTCAGATGATTCTGTAGGTTCTAACAGTCTCACGCAGGTCCTTAAATTTTATATAGACCTATTGTGGTCTATGTAACTACACCTCCCACACACGGACACATAGAGATGTATGCAGTTCTTGGACCTTGTACAAGACTTCAAAAGGTGGCTTCATCTGGGCTTATCTTCCCAGATGTGAAATTCACATTTTAGCCCTGTATGGGGTAGAATATCTAATCCAGTTCTGTATAAAACACTGTTAATGCCCTGGCTGGTGTGGCTTAGTGGATTGAGTGCCAGCCTGTGAACCAGAAGATTTCTGGTTCCATTCCCAGTCAGGGCACATGCCTGGGCTGCAGGGCTGGTCCCCAGTTGAGGGTGTGCGAGAGGCAACCAATCAATGTATCTCTTGCACATTGATGTTTTTCTCTCTCTCTCCTTCCCTTCGCTCTCTCTTAAGAATAAATAAAATCTTCTAAAAAATAAAAACACTTAAAATGACATTTTTGTCAGAAGGCTAATTTGGGGGGTCAATTCGTGGGCTGGGGTTTACATATTTTTTAATTAAGAAATGGTTTTGAGTTTCAATTTTTTCTTTTTTTGAAAAAAATTTATTTTTAGACAGAATGGAAGGGAAGGAGAAAGCGAAACATCAATGTACGAGTAAAACATCCATCAGTTGCCTCCTGCATGCCCCCAACTGGGGACCTGGCCCACAAGTCAGACATGTGCCCTGACCAGGAATCAAACCAGTGACCTTTAGATTTGCAGTCCAGCGCTCAATCCACTGAGCCATGCCAGCCAGGGTCAGATACTTCTCATTAATGGATAGAGGTTAGACAAGGTTGCTGAGGGTGCTAAGGCTATATGCAAGCTATACAATAAATTTCAGGGTGTTAATTATAATGTGTATAGCTCTCCAATGAAATTGTGCGCTCCAACAGCTCTAAAGACACATTCTTTCCCCTTTTGTTATCATCCTTTACATTATGAAGCCTAAAATGAGCATTATTTACTGTCATCTCAGCCAGTGATTGACTAGGAAAGGCAAATAAGTATGGCATAAAGAGCAGTGGCTTGGGTTCTGGTCTTTAGCCCCACTACACTAACTGTGAGATCTTGGAAGTCACATAGTCTCTGAAACTTCATATCTGAGATAGGAAAACAGATGGTTTTTGGCTGGAACAAATGAACCTATGTGTTTGGGCAGGGGCTGCGAAGACTTTGCCCTTAGTTGGGCAACCCAGGACCTGGGCGTGAGCCTCAGAAGGTGCCGCTCTTCCAGGCTCTTCCCAACTTTGCAGTGGAATTAGTAATTGGAACTTCTTGGCCTTGTAAGAATTAGAGAATAGAGTGACCTGAAAGCAATGTTACTCATCGTACTGGTCTTTGAACTCCAGTGGAGGAATTAATAGACATGGAGAATGGGATCTATCTGCTTTACTATCCCATGTCCTAGCAGACCTCTTAAATTAAGGCCTATTCACAGTCTCAGTCTTTTTATAGAGCAACTCAAAATAACTTTCCCAAGGGCATGGGAGTCACTGATGAGTACAAACTAGAACCCCCAACTCCAAACTACTTAATTCAGTACTCTTGCCAATGCACAAATTACAGATTGCCCACTGGAAAATATCTCCATGTAGGTACTTTTGAGGATCAGGGAATTTTGAGCCTGCTGGGAAATTATCAGCCCAGAGCAGGAGGGCTGGTTGTTGATTAAACAGCTGCCACTGGTTAGTGTTAAGGACACAAGGCTACATGTACAGCAGTGAAGCAACAACCAGCACATAGAGAATGTGCAGGGAGGCTCTGTTAACTCCACAGGCAGGAAAGCATGGCTCAGTACACAAAGGACTTCAGAAGATAAACAGCACATTCATTCTGGAGATTTAAAAAATAATGACATTCCATTGTTGCAGGGAGACTGCAATTTATTTACTATTCAGAGGCAAACAAGACAGATTTTTGTTCAACGATACTAGTGATAAACACTACGGCAAGGTATTATTACCTTATTACACAGGATGGCCAAAAGGGCTAGAGACTTTTTATTTTTTATGTGTTAGTATCTTTTATTGTTTTAATGAAATTCCACTTTTCCTTCAACTTGTAGCTCTTCCTAGACACTTTAGAGCATTATTATTGGATATCTTAAAAACACCCTCTGTTCACTTTGGCAGGGTCGTTTTCATGAAAATCTTTATGTCGTCTCCCAATTCCCAGAAGCCGGATCAGGTCTGTGATCTCATGATCCTCAGGCCCATAAGTCAACCAGAAGTCTTTACAACTCACTGAACTCATTAGCATTGTTTTAACTCACCGACTTTCAGGTGAGAAAATAGCTTATTTCTTAGCACTTGTCCCCTCCATAATGTATGCCAAGTCGCAGTCTAGCTTGCCTATCCCGCATATGTGGAAATTACTGCTTCCTAAGGCATTCATTCCGTATCCAGGCACTCAGATACTCCCCGGGTATAACTCCTCGATCTCATCTCTGCCAGTTGTGGTAACTAGTGAAAACAATTTCTGATGCCATCTTTGTGGCTTGGCAGTAGAATTACAAATACTCCTGTTGGCATTGTTAACCAAGTTATACCAAAGTGGCCAAGTGTATCTGTTTATTTAAGCAAGAAGAATTCATGCTAAAGTTCATTTGTAAAGAAAGAGATGTTGGCATTACTAAGGGTGACTGACACAAAGGATCTTGTGGTCTGGATGGAAGGTGAGTACAGAGGAGCTTCTGACTTGGGGGTGGTTTTGAAGTTACATATAAAGGAAAGAACATTTCCTGTGTCAAGACTTCTTTTCTAGTAATACTCAGGTTTCAGAAGGGTATCTTCACTTAAAACAGAGAGAGTGTCATCTCAGAGTGAGGATCTGGTGCTTTGTTTTCCATACTGTTGACTCCAGCCAAGGCACCCTGGAAACCTATATATAAATAAGTTATAGCTTAGCAGTCTTTGGTATCAGAGGTCAGAACTCAGTAGAACTCAAACCTTTAGAGGCAGTTGTCTGCTTCAGGCATTTTGATGCAATGAGTGGAGACAGAGGACTCAGTCTCTATTTCTGAGATAATGCCTCCTTTAAATCATTGGTGTATTTTTAAAAAATCGTTTGAAGGTGTTCATAAGTAATGAAGAGACCAAAAGAGTGTCAAGCAAGTGAATGAGGCCTGACAAGATTGCTGAAGCCTTGCTACCTGGAAACCTCCAACTCAGTTGTACTTCTTAAAGTTTTGCTTTTTCTTTGTTTCTTGCTTCCTCAGACTCATAACTTGTCATTTTGGTGAAGGGCCACACATTCTCTCAGAATAGTGTGTCTAGTGCTCATCAAGATGACTTCATATAATTAGCTATTAACCAAAGCAGAGCCAATTGGGTGATTCCTTTATCGTTAGGCTACAGGACAGTCACCCAAACCCGCTGGAACAGGAACTACACTTTCTTGGGAAAAATGAGCTGAAAAGCAGGGGTGTCATCAAGCAGTGAGGGGAAGATGAGAGAGAAGGAGCTTCCTGAGATGGGCTATGAACACGAGGGGCATAGAGGGGAAAAACTTAAAAGGTTTAGGTCAGTGATTTTCAACCAGTGTGCTGCAAGAATTTTTAAAACATGCAATACTTGTCTATTTAGTCATGGGCACTGACCTCTTTTCCCTTAGACTGTCACATTTAAAAAATGACAACAATAGTTGTGCAGCGTAAATGCCCTGTCTAGAACCATAAGCATATAGGTCATATAATAGAGTTGCATCTTACTGGTCATGTTGCATAATCAGGTTGTATCTGATTGGTTACTTCTTGGTGCCAGAAACTCCTATATACAAGTATAAGCACCTGATTTTTTAAAAAATCAGTTGGAAGCAAAAAAGGTAGATTATTACTAGTATTATTTTCATGTGTAAATCAAAATTTTACCCTTTTTTTGTCTGATCTGCAAAAAACAAAACATATTTTTGGTGTGCCACAGACTTTTAGTAATTAGTTTAGATGTGCTACCAGATGAAAAAGGTTGAAAATCGCTGATTTAGGTCATTAGGATTGTGAGTTCAAGGGAATTCATGGTGCCTGGACTAGGGCCGTCATGCCTGTCTGAGGGCTTTAAGACTATAACTCTGTCAATACATGATAGGTAGACAGATAGGTAGATGATAGATATACACATATATATCCCACCCTACAGGCTTTCTTTCCTATTTAAGGAAATTGAAACCAACCACAATTTTTCAAAAAGCTGTTCTCTTTTTTTAAAATATATTTATTTACTTTTAGAGAGAGAGAGGAAGAGAGGGAGAAAGAGGGAGAGAAACATCAATGTGTGGTTGCCTTTCATGCACCCCGAACTGGGAACCTGGCCCACAACCCAGGCATGTGTCCTGACTAGGAATCTAACCGGCAACCCTTTGGTTCACAGGCTGGGACTCAATCTACTGAGCCACACCAGCTGGGCTGGGGCGGCAGAGGGGGGTGGGGGTAGCTATTCTCTTAAAGAACCAGAGTCCTAGGGTATCTGGGCTAGAGAAATAATATAGATTTAGCCTTTGGGGGCCATTTAAGCCAGAATCAGGGGTGTTTAAAAACCAGTGGCTGCTACCCACTTTGCAGTCAGTTCTGAATGATCCTAGGGTCCTACATATGGGACGGCAGGACCCTAATTAACTGAAATTCCCACTGTACCTGATGATGCCAAAGGGTGGCTGATGTCAGTAAGTCTCCCTCACCAAGCCTTACATGGAGCTTGTTAACCTGCAGTAGAATGGCTTCTTTAGGTTTTAGTTACTTGTTACTTCTCCTGCTCAGAGACGGTAAAAGACCTTTAGATGAGAAGCGTGGAGGAGGAGAAGGAGGATGAGGAGCAAGAAGTGGGGAATGAGGGAGGTCATTTTTTCATGACAGGAAAATGTGCCTTAAACAATTGAGTGCTATCTGCATTTTCAGTTTAGATTCTTGGATAGTTCAGAGTTTCTTATTTGATCTAAAGGAACAAGGCTTAAGATTATCCAAATCTGAAATCATGGCTCCAGGAACTACTCCTACCAAGCCTTAGGACATGGCTTCAGTAAATATCTCTCCTCTTTAAAATTGCTTTACTCCTTGTGAGGCTAGGGTGGGGCTTCCAGTCAAAACAGGCGCCCTTGAAAAAAAAAAAAGATTAAATTTTTAAAAAATTAAAATAAAAACAATAGGTGCCTTCTTTCTCAAAGACAAATTAAAATAAAACTTCAGGGCAAAGTTCTTAGTACCACATGGAATCAGATGTCCTATTGTATTGTTTAATGGACTAATCCAAACCAGGACATGTGGGCCAATGTGTACAATGCTTTATTTTACGCTGATCTTCAGCATTATTTCTCATCAAACCAAACACTCACTCACTGAATGACCAGATCCAGGAAGAAGCTTTTTCTGTCTGCATCTACATGAATAGCCTTTTGAATAATTGAGCAGAAAAAAAACACAGTAATGTGAAATAGTCATAAATTACTGAGTCAGTCCTAGCCAACCTCTTGGAACTTTCTGTTTTCCCTGGTTTCAGGTGTTTCTCCAGGTTTTGGAGAGGGAGAGGCTAGTAGTAGTGTCAGAAAAGAGGGAGGCTAACCAGAAAACACCTAAGAGATGAGGTTTATATACTTTTCACCACTTAGAGAAAGCCCACATTGCAGAAGCAAAGCAGCTCTGGCCAGAGCTCTCTGGAGTAATAATCCCAGAGCAGCTACAGTGCCTGAAAGTCTGGCTCCTTGAGTCATGGTCTAGCAAACCATGTTCAAGGACTTCTTGTTCCTAAAATCCCTGGGATCTGTCCAGTGAGTCTTGAGATTCTAGGCTGAAGCTGCAGGTCAGCCCCATTCCCAGCAAAGACTTGCAGAAGATGTCTGAAAGGCTGGACCTTAGTACTCCAGTTACTCACTCACAATCTACCCGGGGGCTCTGACTCCATCTCAGCACTGCACTTACTGCCTCTGCAGCCTTTCTCGCACTCATACAAGACAGATGCAGCCACATGACTCTCAAGCCCACTTCCACTGCCGCTACCACATGAAGTCAGCAGAGTGCCACAACCGCAGAATGAAATGAGGGAAGTGGGACTGAGACACAAACATCCTGTCCTTACTACATCGAGTGGCTCCAGCTTGAGAGTCAGGGTCATAGAGCTGTCCAATGACACACATAAACTCATCTTTGTAGTCATTGCAAGAGAGCATTTTATCCTGAGTCCATGGGTTCAAATTGTGCTAATCTTTGGCTTATGAGGTTGGTCAGGGATGCCCAGCTGCTGACCAAGAGGAGTGGGAATGTATTGGGCAAAGCCTGGGCAGGAGTACTGCTCAAGGTAAAGTAAGTGGCAACTAGCTGGAAGTTCTGTCTCTTTCAACAGACCAAAACAGAAGAAGAAGCTGAATCAGTGGCAAAGAGCTGGAGCTGCTTTCTCTGTTCAGTTCTCACCACTTTTTTAGGACTCTGCCATGCCCAGCTCTGTTGTCTTTTGCAGGACAAGGGGTTCTCCAGCCAGGTCTCACCTTGTATATGACCGCTTCCAGCTAAAAATCTCCACACTGGCAGAGGAAGAGACCTCCCGCTTCTGCAGGGTTCCCCAGCGACGATGGCACCCTAGCAATGAGGCTCGGTGCCTGCTCAGCCCTTTCATCCTCTCTTCTGTTCGGAAAAAGTCAGTCAAGGCCCGAAAGTATTCCAAGATGACCTCGTGGCTCCATGCTGGCAAGGGCTCATGGCGCAGGAAGCCACAGTGGCCTCCGTGGTGACTGAGCAGGAGGAAGAAGTAGGGGTTGTTGTGAAAGAGTTCAGTGGGCAGAAAGTGGTCTGGGGGCCCGCACACAGGGTCATCAGTACTACAGATACACAGCACAGGTACGGCTGCCTCATCCACATCCCGGAGGGGGTCGTTGTGGTCCCAGTAGGTGTCCCAACTGATGGGGAAGTTCTTAGTGTGGCAGAAGAGGGTCTCCTCAAACTCACGCAGGGAGTGGCTCCTGAACAGTTTGCGGGTGTCCACTGAGTCCTCCAGGGCTGTGGCATACCTGGCAGCAAGAAGTTGAATAGGGAAAGTAGGAAAGAGAAGGAAGAATTAGAAAACAAATTGATGGCATAGTTACAGAGTGGCAGCCCACAGGCCAGATTGTAGCCACAGAGGCTTTCTTTGACCATGTTTTTAAAAACTTTCATTTCATTGTCATCATTTAAAATCACTTAAAATGCAGCTATTATCTGGTTTCTCTAGACAAATGGTAACATGGGCTGGCATTCCTGAGGGCAACAATCGGGGTATTTCCTCTCTCCTTCCTGTGTCAGCTTTCCTACCTGGCCTGTCATTGGTGGCACTCACTACCTGCCAAGCCCTGGGGCAGCAGTTGACTTCACAGCTGCTGAGCTACAGTGAGAGCTTTCCTCTTGACCTCCACTTCTGACCCTCTGTGGGGAACTTGCTATGAACTGTACCTCCTGAACCCCTCCTAGAAGAACCCACTGGCTCAGACTCTCCACACCAGCAGGTGTCACCCCCTTCATGATTAACCTTTTACTTTAGGTTTTATTAGTAAGTTTGTATTTTTGAAACCAATATGCTATCCAGATCATGACAAATGAGTGTGTAGAGAAGGTAGGCCTAGAGAGGGCTGGATCACAGAGGAAATGACGGTAATTAATTTACTGGGTGAACTGCCAAACAGGAGCCTGAGAGCCACTGTTCTGGGGAAGAGAAACATCTTTGCGGTTGCCACCTCCCCGGAGAGGGCCTGGGACCCTGACGACGAGGCCAGGATGGGCAGTTCAGACCTTAGGGTGGATCAATCCAGCATTAGCCCTTTGAATTTGGATGTGTGTCACCTGAAAACATTCAAAGAGGCTTGCCCTGAATTTTTAATCCCAAAGTGCCATGGGCAGGGCAGTTACCAAAGGCTCAGGTTTCCTCTCCACTTCCCTCACCTTATTTTATCCAGGTGGTGCCCAGGGTCAGTGCTAGTGGTGGTCATTTGGGATGGAAACTGGCAATTAAGCCATGTGAGAGCACCCTGCCCGTGGATTAGCTGGTGGCTCTGGGTTGCCATGGCAGAGTGCTGTTGTTGAGCTCAGGGTTTGATCTCAGAAGAGGAGGCAAAACGGGGCAAGAAAAGAAAGAGAAGTCACAATTGCTACCATTTATTGAGCACCTACGCCAATCCCTCACTTCCATGATCTCATTTTATGCTTATAACTAACTACCTTGGGAGATAGTTAACTCTGTTAATTGAAGAGAGAAGTGAGGCTCTGAGGAGTTCACTAACTTGCTGGAAATTCAGAATTTGAACCTAAGTGGCCTAACTCCACATCCCAGGTCTTCCTGCCACACCACACCGTTGCCAAAATGTCTTTGACCTCCTTCTGCCTGCCATCTCCTAGGAAAGTGACAGTGCAAGCCGAGGCCTGGTTATGTGCTGTGGGTTATGTTGCTCAGGCCTTCTCAGTGGAGAAGTCTCACCTGTCTCCCTGGTGGTAGGGTAGATTGTTCTCTTTTTGGAGATTTTTTAAAAATTATGTTTAAATATTCTTTAATTTTTGTCATTAAGTATTAAGTACATACCTAGGAATATGCAAAACGTTTTCATTGCATCTAAAAAGTTTTAATAAATACTACCAAATTTTTTATTTCTGTCACCTCCAGGCTCAAAGGCTATTAGGGAACATTCTGGACACATAATCTGTTGCAGTTGCTTCCAGAGCCCTCTTTGCTGATTTGACAAGCTACAGACTAAGTGGTAAATGTCAGGCACTGCCTCTGCTGTGGATGGGACAGGTACTCAGGTTGCTAGGACACGGTGGGGCTGAGGTGAGGCCAGGGGGCCCAGGGCAGGAGGCTCATCTTGGCATAATGATGGTGACTGAGTCGTCCATGGATTTTAAACCAGCTTCCCTGGTTCTGTCTAGACTGGAGGGTTTGAACATCTTCAGATAGTGTGTGAGAAGAGCTTTGCCCAGATTGCCCTTCGCCTGTTTTAGTCAATGACCAGGCCAAGCTGTGTCTCTGCTAGCCCAGGCCCCCAGTCACCCCCTTCCCGGTCTTGCGGCCTCCGTTACCCACCTGCTGAGTGCGATCTTCTGGTGGAGCAGAAAGCCCCGCTCGTAGGGCCAGGGCAGGCCAGCCTCAAACCACTCGCGGCAGCGCAGCACAGGCGAGATGCAGGCGGCTCCCGTTACGTAGCTGGAGGAGCCACACTCTCCCAGGTAGGACAACAGCAGCCCGGAGCCCGAGCCCTCGCTCACCGCAAACAGCGGGGCCGCCGGGTGTCGGAAGCGGATGTAAGTTACCGCCTCCTTGAGATCGGACGGGTCCCCAAAAGGCTGCAGCCGGGGGCTGACCAGCGGGCAGCCGTGGTGGCCGCGGCGGTGGAAGATGACCGGGTAGTAGCCGCGCTCAAGGGCGAACAGACAGAGGCCGATCACGTTGCGGGTGAGGCGTCCCCACGCATTGGGGATCACTAGCAGCACGGCCGGAAGGCCCCCGGCGCTGGTGACTCGGCGGCCCCGGGTGCAAGGTCCCACGACCCAGTCCAGGGCCACCAGCCCGTCGTCCGCTAACTGCAGGTACTCCCGGGCCAGCTCAGGCCCCGGCCCCACTGGCAACACGAAGTGGCAGAAGGTCTGCAGGTGGGGCCCCGAGAGCCAGGAGCGCGGGCCTGGCTCCAGAGCTGCCGAGCGTCGCAAGGCGCGCAGCAGGCACTGCGCCAGCGCCGACGGCTTACAGATGAGCTTGCACCCGCCGGGCAGCGGCTCGCGCCCGCTGCTGAACTGGTCCTCCCGGCCTCCGCTGTCCGCCTCGTCGTCGTCGTCCCGGCCCCGAGCCCCCTGCAGGGTCCTGGCTCCGACGGCGCGCGTCTCGAGGCGCCGCAGACTTGGGGCGAGCAGGCCAAGCAGGGCGAGCGCGGCCAGGAGCAGGGCGAGAGCGGCGCCCCACGGCGGCATGGCGAGGCAGGAGAGACCCGAGCGGGTGGCGGGTGGCAGACGACGGGCGGCAGGCGATGGGGCCGTCCCCTCGGCGAGTTCCCCGCTCTGCCCGCGGCTCCGCCCGGCTGCGGGCGGCTGCCCAGGGCCCTCCCGCGCCGGGGGACGCTCTCCGGATTGGCCGCAGCCCCGCAGAGGCAGCCAGTTCGGGCCTGGCTCCCCACGCCCGCGCCCCACTCCCGCCCCCGGCCCTTTGTACAGCAATTGCGACAAGCAGGAGCAGAGGGTGAAAGGAACCGAGGCCCCGGAGAGGGAGCGAGGATGCGCCGGCGAGCCGGAAGGAGTGGGGAGGGTAGCGAGCCGAGGAGTGGGGTGTTGGCGTCAGAGAAGTGGGGAGACTCCGAGACCGAGGCTTGGGGGACCGGGATGAGCAGGAGTCCGGTCCCCGCTCCTCCGCCCCGCGCGCTGTGTAGCTGCGGGTGAGACCCTGCGTCGCTGCGCCCTCAGGGGCCGCGTTGAGATGTAGCAAAAGGGAGAAGTGAATCAACCACAGCTCCCGGCGCGGGCTCCCGGGCTCTCCCAGCTGCGTGCGAAGCCACCAGCCGCGCCTCCCTCCCCGGGCTCGGTCACGCTCTCTGACCTTGGAGTTGCTCTTGGCCCCTTGGGCACCAGTAACTGCGCAATACCCCCGCCGGGCGGGGCTGGAGGCGGGGGAGCGGGGGGTCTGGCTCAGAGCCTGCGAGCATCAGGGCAGGCGGGTTAGCGGCAGGAGGCAAGAGCGCCGGTGGGCTGCTCGCTCCGTTGCCCGCGTCAGTGCGCTGAGCCTATACCCCCGGGAGCCTGGTTTCAGATAGAGGAAAATTTTAAAACCGCTCCCCAAAAAGGACTTCCCCAGAAGAAACAGCCCCACGCCTCCGAGAAAAACCTGGGGGAAAAGATGCACTCAGGTGCTGGGTGAGGGGGATGCCTGTCACCCTGTGGTGGGGCTGTGGCCGGGGGTAAACTGGAGTCCTTTCATCAGCTCACTGGCTGCAATTACTGGGGGGTGGGGGATGGGGGTGGGTTCGGGACGGCGAAAGGGCGAAGGACCCCTTTGTAAGTCATAAGTATGTGTGAGAGATGACTGAAATAACACGTTCTTGCACTATTTGGAAGTCTGAGACTAGGCATCTCAACGCTCACCCTCTACCCACTTTTCCGTCTTTCCTCAAAAATCCTGAGCAGGGCCAAGGAGAAGAGGACCAGGGAGAGGGCAGCAGAGGCGGTGCCGCGCTGCAGGGGAGGTGTGGCCACCGCTCGCTGCTGGGGGCGAGGCCTGTGGTTTTTCCACCTCAGGGTGACCAATGTCTCCCTGGGCAACCGCTGGCTAACGAACGAGAGCGGAAGCCGGGGTGGGAAACAAAGCAGCACCGACCCGGCTCCGGCTTCCCAGAGCTTCTGGGTGTGAGGAGGGTGGAGGTCTGAGACCCCCTCCCCGAGGCTCCCCCGGGTTCGAGTCCTTATTTGGAGGGCAGGAATGGGATGGGCTGAAGGTGAGGCTTTAGAGCGGGAAATCTTCCTGCCGCAGCTCGGACTTCGTGATTCAGCCCCTCTTCACACTGAGAGGTCTTAAGAGTTTGTCGGAGGAGCGTACCCGTTTCCCCTCCGGGGACATCCGGTCCACAGGGATCCCATTCCCGCCCTTCGCCCCGCTCCATGACCCCACCCAGGCACTGCAGCTGTGTGTTGCACGCTGCGGAGACCCGCTGGGACGAAGGCCGAGAAGAGGAGGTGGTCGCCGCCTGCCTCGCAGAGCGCTGCGCTAGGGCCGGGCTCCCACACAAAACTTTTCCGCCTTGGGGTTCCGGACGCGTGCGCTCACTGTCGCGGCTGGGGGCGGGCATTGGGGCGGGGCGTGGGCGGAGCGAGGAGAGGCGAGGGGCTCACGGGCCGGGGGTGTCCCGGCGCGCGGTCTTGTGCGGGGGGCGGCCCGGCGCGCGCGAGCCCGGAGTCTACGTGGGCGCGCGGGGGCACTGGAGGGGGCGGGGCGCGGGGGCGGAGCGGGGCGCTCTCCTTCCCTCCCTCCCCCTCTTGCTGGGGCGGCGGGCTCGGCCTGGGATGGCGGCTCCTCAGCCTTCGCCCCAGCTGTTTCTCCTGGCAGCCCTGGCGGGGCTCCTGTGTCCCCCTAAGGTAAGGCTACCCGCACTTGATAAGGCTTCGGCCGGGGATCTCAGAGCACCCTTCGGAAAGTTCGTCGTGGGAGGAGTGGCGCGCGGAGAGAGGACTAGGAACCCTCCCCTGGCGGGCTGGGCCTGCCTGGACTGGGAGAAGGCAGGGCCCTCGCCGAGACCAGCGCCCTAGCTCCTCTGCGCATTGGACCCACAGGTGATGGCTGAGTCAGAGGAGGCGGGAGCCCGTTGTCCGGAGGGCCTCTGGCCTCTGCCCCAACAGGTAGGAGCCTCGAGGGCTGTGTGAGAAAGGGTGTGACGGGGTAGCCCCGTTCCGCTCTGGCCTCTACGCCCTCCACCGTCAGCCTCTGAGGACCTCTGCCGGTTCTCCTCCCCTCGGTCGCCAATGTCTTCATCCCAACCTGGTGGCTTGGGGCCTGCTGTTAAGTCTCCCAAATGCTTTAAGCTCTCATCTTTCCTTGTGTATAGGTGTCACCAAGAGTGACCTACGCACGGAGGAGCCCACGGCAGGTGAGTACCGCAGGTGCCATCCCTGGTGTCTGCATTTGCAGGCCTTCTCTCTCTGTTTTGCTCACCAGCTCCATTCTTTAACACTTCCCTCGGGAAGAGGCTATGTTCTTAGTCCCGACGGTGATCCAAAGGCCTCTGTCCTCGGCAGTGCTGTGTCGAGAGGGCTGTTGAGTAGCTGGCTGTGTGGGCAGGAATCTGCAAGGGCAACACTGAGGATAGTAGGGAAAAAAAAAACTCATGCTCCAGCTGTGCTGTGGGACTGTGGGAGGTCTCCTGACTTCTCTGGGCCCCCGTTTTCTGTAGTGCCCCTACCCACGAGGAGTAAATGAATCATGTGTGACAGCACTTGGGCAAGAACAAAGCTGTATTGTGTAAGGAGTGTGCCTCAGGTTACTAGGATCCAAACTGCGGGTTCACCTTGCATGGCTGCCTCTGTTTTTGCCAGTGTCCAGATAGGTGCCATGTTCCTTTGGTTTTCCTTTGGAAATATCTCACTTTTTTGATGCTTGTAATAGTTCTAGGCCAAGAGACCTCATTTCACCTATCTGATTCCTTTCCTCAAACAGCCCTTTCATGAAGTTATTTGACTGTTCAGAAACCTTTGATGGCTACTTATTTCCCACCTTATCATGGCCATACTCCCTTGCCTGGCTTTTCAGGCCCTGCCTAGTTAAATAAGCCTTGTCTGACCTTTTCAAATCTGTGGTTCCTCTCCAATCCTGTTGGTCTGCTCACCTACCACACATGTGAATGTCAGTCTCATTTTCACTGCTCTGCCTTTGCTGCGGTGTGTTCTCCACACCTGTCCTGTCCTGACCTGAAGCTGAAGCAGGCAGTTCCCTGGCCACCAGCCATCTATACCCATGCATCTGAAAAGCCCACTGCAGCCCTGGCTGGTGTGGCTCAGTGGATTGAGCACGGACCTGTGAACCAAAAGGTCATAGGTTTGATTCCCAGCGCGGACCTCTGAACCAAAAAGTCACAGGTTTGATTCCCAGGCAGGGTACACGCCTGGGTTGTGGGCCAGGTCCCCGGTTAGGGGCGTGCAAGAGGCAACAAATTGATGTTTGTCTTCCTCTCTTTCTCCTTCCCTTCCCCTCTCTCTAAAAAGTAAATAATAAAATCTTTTAAAAATTAATAAAATAATAATAAAAAGGTCAGTGCAGGAGTCAGCTCTCCCATGAAGCCTTGCCTATCATATCAGCCCTTTTCACCTTCTCCAAATTTGTGTAATGCTTATAATTTATCTCATAACTAATCAATTTGAGTTTTATTAGTTTGTTCCTTCATTTGGATTAGTTCTGTTTCCCTGAGTTTCCTTTATATTTCCTGCAAGCAGAGGCCAGGAGTTCTCTTTTGGCATCTCCTACAGCATCTGGCACAGTGCTGAGCTCAGGTCAGCTCTATCAAAGAATATTAATAATTGAAGTGTTTCCCTCCTGCGATTGTGCACCTGCTCCCTGTGTGCCCTGTACTTGGATGCTTTTGGAGATTGACTATATAGATAGGATCAGTGAAAAGAAGACTTGGTCTCCATATGGGGGATGCTTGCAGTCTAGTCTGGGTATCTGCAGAGCCATCATTGCAGGTGCACAGCTAACGAGTGTGGTTGGAGTCTGACAGGGTAACCTGGCATGCTGTCATGGAAGTTGAGAGCTCTGAGGGGTGGCACTTGATGGAGAAGGGGTGAAAGGAATGCTCAGACGCAAGACGGGGTACATGCCAGTACTAAGGGTCCTTTGTCCTTTCCTGAGCCCTGATGGTGGAAGGGTGATGTAGCCATCAGGAGTCCATTTACCCAGGCCCCTAAGATGGGAGAATTTGGGATTCTCAGGGAAGGACTGGATCTGGCTTGATGTCTCCATGCCTTTTCTCCAGGGTGAGGATGTGAGCTTCCTCTACCACCCCTGTGCCCACCCCTGGTTGAAGCTTCAGCTTTCCCTCCTGGCCCACGTTTCTATGGCCCAGCCCTCACTGGCCCCTGACTCTAGCCTCACTCGGGATCGGGTAAGTGGTTGGTGAAAGTCGGTTGTCTGGCACTGGCCAAGGCAGCTGCCGCATGTGCAGGGAAAGAAAAATTCAGGGGCTTCCTCTAGCTCTTTTCCCACCTTCATCTTAGCGCTAACTATCACCTCTTTTCTTTCATAGCCCCTGGTATTGGAAGCGTGGGGGGTGGTACTGGAGATGGCATGGGTGGAGCCAGCCTGGGCTGCCTACTGGCTGAAGAGGCGGCGGCGGAAAAAGCAGAGGAAGAAGGTGCGGTTCCTCTCTGACAGCCTTTCAGGGCCCTCTCCCTTGGTGCCAACGCTGAGCAGAGGGAGACTGTGCCGAAGAGGGTGTGTGCAGGTAAGGGGTGCTGGGCCAAGGCTTAGCTGGTGTGTCGTCATTGGGTTATCTGGGCAGGGAAAGGGCGAGCGTTGTCTCTTTTCTCCTTAGGCCCCGGCTTTGGCCTTTACCCTGCGGAGCTGGCGACCCCCAGGCACCGAGGTGGCATCGAGAGGGCCCAGGCAGCCCTCTCCTGGTAGTGCCAGGAGGCGTGGGCTGCGGGCAGCCCTTGGCCACCAGCCCACTCCCTCAGCTCCGAGGCGCCCCTCTGCTTCCCCATGGAGCTTGGAGACCAGGCAGCCCATGTTAGGAACCCCAAGTGAGGGAAGTAATGCCCCGTTTGTGCCCACTGTCCCTGTGCTGCCCAGGGGTCCTGGAGGAAATGTCAGTTCCAGGTTAGAGGCTCAGGTGTTCAAAGGGCAGAGCAGCCCAGGTGGCTGTGCCTGTCCAAGCCAGGCTTCCCCGGCCCCTCGGGCAGCGGCGCCTCCACGGGCAGCCCGGGTCCCCACCCCACGCACAGAGGAGGCTGCCTGGGCGGCCATGGCCCTGACCTTCCTGTTGGTGCTGCTCACCCTGGCCACGCTCTGCACTCGGCTGCACAGAAATTTCCGACGCGGAGAGAGCATCTACTGGGGGCCCGTAACGGACAGCCAGGACACAGTGGCTGGTGAGAAGTGCTCTTCCTCACCCAGCCCTGCCCGGCCCCCCGTGGCTTCCCTGCTCTTGACTGCTCCCCATCCTGCCCGTAGCTGTGCTGAAGAGGAGGCTGCTGATGCTCCCGCGCCGGGTCAAGCGCTCGCGTCGGAGACCCCTCCTCCCACCCACGCCCGACAGCGGCACGGATGGGGACAGCTCTGACTGACCTGCCCCAGCCCTGCCACTGTGGCAGGTTCTGCTCCTCCCCCGCGGAGGCCGCGACCTCTGCCACGTGGACCGCGCGCAGGGCCGCCCCCTGGTGGCCTGATGGAGCAGTCCTGCCTAAGCATTTGCAAAGCGGTTGGTTCTTAATACGTGTTTTCCGGGAAGGGTGGCCAAGGGGAGAAAAAGGAGCCGTTTCAGCTTCCCTTGCCAAAAATGTATTTTTAATTAAATTATTTTAGCAGACTCTGGCATTGAGTTTGCACATCTACTGTAAGGACACACTCACTCCCACCCAGGACATTGCCCTAGGCCACTTAGGTTGTGTGAGAGATAGGGAGTGTATAAAATAAAGTTGGGCACTGCCAATCTGGCCTGAAAAGGCAGGGCTTTAGGACTGTGAATGAGCCACCCCCCCCTCCCAACTCCCCGTGCTGGTGGAGGTCTGTGGTGTTGCCTACTCCAAGCTCCTTCTCTAAGAGGCAGCAGGAGGGGTGCCCTTCGCTCAGTGCACAGCCTGGAGCACTTGTATTCATTTGCTTCATGCTGTGGACAGATCTGTCTTTCTCTCATGTTTGCCACCTTCCCAGTCTCCCTCCCCTCAATTCTCTAAGCACCAGAAACAGCGCATGGTCACTTATTTATTTTTGATACAAATGTACATGATACACATCTTGACAGTCAGCCCACCCACCACCACACAGGTAGAGCCTGGCCCCCTGGGACAGAGAGGCAGGACGGGGAGAAGAGCTGGTGGGTGCTGCCAGCTGCCTTTCCAGCCTTCCCAGGCTGCAGCCCAGGTTCCAGGTACCCAGACACTGCAGGCACAGGTGCTAGCCTCTCAGAGGTTATAGGGAGGGGCCTCTCAGCTGAGTCAGGGACCCTGGGGAGCCAGCCCCAGGCTCAGGTGCTCAGTTCTCTGCCCCAGCCAGCACACTTCCCCCTCCATAAGGGAGGGGGAGGAGACATGGAGGGAAGTGGTTTCCATTTTAAGTTCACAAAGAAGGGGTACAAGTGATGGGAGTGATCAGGGGAGGCAATGGGCAGGATCCCAGTTGGTGACTGGCAGTCCCTGGCCCCAGGATGGGTGAGATGGAGCTGACCCCCAACGTTGGTCCTGCTGCTCTGGTCCCCCTCACCCCTCACAAAACTCTGTCTAGCCAGGCCTCTGGAACGGCACCGCCGCCCCGCACATTCACACGCAGGCACACAGGGACACTCGGTTACCACAACGTTAAAATTATGGGGTAAAAGAGAGAGAAAAAAGATTTTCCAGTGTTTGCTGCTGGGGACCCCAGATACACAGGTTGCCACCTGTGCCCTAGGCAGGGGCCGGTCGGCATTAAAGGAGAGCAGCATGGGGGTTGGTGGCTACATCCACAGATTATGTACAAAGGAGGGGGTGCCCCCACTCAGCCCCCAGTAGGGCTGAACTGGCTCATGGGGGTGGGATGCATGGAGGAGGAGCCACCCCACTTGGAGTGTCCCCACCTGACCCTTTGCTGAGGGTGCCCTGGAGGGCAAGGGGCTGGGAGTGATGCCTTACAGGCCCCTGCACGCTAGAAGGGGAGGGGATGCTATGTACAGGGGGAGGTGCATGGAATGTGGGGGATAGACGTTCCTGCCACCCCACCTCCCCATCCTTGGGGGCTTGAGTGGGGCGGGCATCAGGGCACCTGGCTACCAGGGGAGAGTAGCAGCACTAAGGGCACTTGTGCCAGCGGCTCTCTTGGGGTGTGGATTAGTGTCTGGAGTGGCCCAGCTCCCGTGGCCAGTGAGGTCCTAGGGTGTAGGTGAGGGTGCAGGGAGAGCGGTCACTGCTTCTTCTCTCGGGTGGTAATGGTGACCAGCTGCTTGGCAGCCTTGGCGATGTCATAGGCGCACTGGATCACCTGCTGAGTCAGCAGCTGGAAGTCCACAGGGGCGCCGGGCTCTGGAGGCACTGTCTTCCGGCACTCGCTCTGCAGCCGGTAGGCGCTGGCATTGAGCAGCCGCAGAGAGCTGCGCACAGGCTCCAGGGCTGGTCTCTGGAGGGAGGAAAAAGGGAGTTGGGCCTCATACTTCAAACCATCAACCTGGATCGTGCCCTGGTGTGTCCTCTACACCTACCCCACCCTTAGGGCCTCCCAATCTTCCTCCTCCCTGGCCCCTGTACCTTTGGGAAGAGAGAGGCCATCTCAGTCACAGCCAAATGGATCTTCTCTGAACAGGGCACAAAGCTGTGGGGGGAAGGGACGGTATAAATGACAGGGGCTCTCAGGGAAGGTTCCCAGGACAGTGGAACACTGCTCCCTCTTGTCCTCTGCAACACCCACAGGCGACATGAGCAGGTATCCTACCCCCATACCTGTCATGCTTGAATTCCTGGGCAGCCCGCAACAATTCCTGAATGTTCTTGGTGACCTGCTCGGTCTTCAGGATGACATCCTCCGTGCTAGGAAGCCCAGGGTCCAAGTCTCCATCCAGACTTTCCAACTCTGGGTGGAAGTCCTCCTCCTTGCCCAGCTCTAGAAACCTCTTCCCTTCCAGTCTGAGGCCCAGGGTTAGAAAGAGGGACGTTCCAGGCATGAGGTCTCTTGCCTGTGTCCTCAGTCCAGGGCCCACTTGACCTCCCTCTACCTGTGTGCATTACCCAAGCAGGGGATCCCCGCTTTGCGTGTTCTCATAGTCACTGTCTGCACCGCTGCCGTGGCGGGAAAGCTTGCTCTGGAAGGGGCAGGGCAGGGGCAGCAGGTGAGGCGCATACTCACAGACCCACACACCCCCCCTCAGCCTGTCCCTCGGCACCGGGGAGGGGATGTTACCGTGTGGCGGCTTCCTTCCTGAGAGCATGAGAGCAGCGGGGAGGGGGGCGCGAAGGGCACAGCTGAGGCTGAAACCCCCTTCCGGATCTGAAACCAGGAGGCCTGGAGTCAGTCTCTCCTCCGTCACTCATCTTCCAGCTTCCCCACCCCGAGGGTGGGAACTGTGTGTGTCCAGTCACCCCTGTGCCCAGCCTCCGGCACAAAGCCCGGCACCCACTGCGGCTCAGAACCAAATATTTGCAAAACTGAACCCACCTGCCTGCCCCAGGCACTGCTTACCCGGTAAAGGCCGGCAGAGACATGCATTGAATAGAGGGTGTCATCCTCCAGTTCCTGGGGGTTACACAGTGGGTATCACGAAGGGCCCTGCAGCAGAGCCAGCCCTGTTTCCCCACCACCTTGAGCTGGCAACTCACAGTGCTGTGGAAAGGCTGTAGCCGGGTGACAAGCTCGTCCCCAGGTGGGCCCCCAAAGGGCTTCAGCGCAGAGCCTGGTTCATACATGGAGAAGGCCTGGCGATCCCTGCGGTGGGCACTCCCACCGGGCCCCATGGATGCATGTTCTGCCCGTTCGCTGGGGAGTGGAGGCGTGGGCACTGGCCCAGAAGGCTGTCGGATCTGCAAGTTCTCTGCCTGCAGCTTGTGGATCTGAGAATGAAGGGGTGTCAGAAACTCCAGAAGGTTCAGGCAGCAGCCCCATCTCTCCACTGGGGCCCGGGAACTTCCACTCCCACCAGGGCTGCAGCCCTCACCTCCCTCTGTAGCCTCCGGAGCTCATCACTCAAGCTACTGTTGACCTTCATGAGCTGCTGCACCTTTGCCTCGGAGGTAGCCAGGGCCTTCTTCAGCTCCAGGTACTCCTGCAGCGTCACGGCCCCATCGGACAGGTCTGAAGAATCCATACTCTGCAGGGTGAGACATAAGCTGGTCAGCCACCAAAGGCAGGGGACAAATGCCGTCAGAGGGCTGCTCTGGCAGCTGTGGCCAGCCCACTTGTTCCCCAGGCCTTGGGCTACAAGAGGATAGAGCTGGGCCTTGGTAGAGGACGGGAGAAACTGGGGTGGGGCAGCGCTCAGACCCGGGCACGGTTGTTCCGTGTGGCGCCGGCGCTGCGTAGGGGCTCCTGGTCTGTGTCCTCGTCTGAGGCCACGCTGTCGTAGTCGTGCTGGTCGTCGAGGTCACTCTGGCTCCGCGCAGACAGCTCGAGGTTGTCTGAGGGCACAGGCCTGTCACTCAGGGCTCAGCCACACACCCATCTATCATGCTACCCAGACAGGCATGAAAGGGAATATCCTGGAACAGTGCCCACCACCCGCACCTCCATCCTCGCCTTTCCTACCTGTGGGGCTGCTCAGGCTCTTGCCCTGCTGTCTCCGCTTGGCCTCACTGAGAATGTCAATGATCAAGGTGGCAAACTCTCGGGCATTAAAGCGGGCCAACTTCTGTCGCCCCTGTGAGGAGAAAGGGCCAGACAGGCATGAAGGGATCCCCTGCTATATGCTATAACCACAGCTAAAATGTCCCAGCCTGGCTTACCTGGCCAGGATAGGGGGTGAGGGATGACACAGATTCAGGGTGCCTGGGGCGGGGGTTTCTCAGAAAGAGAAAGGAACCCAACCTCCAGAGGCTCCTCACCAAGTGCTCAAAAGTACAGCCTCTTCCTTACTCCCAAATCCTAGTGCCAACCGGGCCTGGAGGAAGGCCTTGGCCAGGGGTGAAGAACAGGCTCAGTCCTGGACAACAGCCAGTGAGGAAGGGCAGGGCCCACTGAACTAGAGACCCCAGGAAGGGAGGAAACAGCCGCAGGCCCCCCTCCAAGCCTCCTCACCTGATTCCGAGTCGCCGAGTACTCAGGGTTAACAGGCAGGAAGGGCACAGCACTGCGCTCCGTCACCAGGGTGCTGTGGTTTTGGGTAGCCAGCCACACTGTGGGGGAGGAGCAGGGAGCAGATTGTCCAGGGTGGCCAGGCCCACTAGTGCATTGGGGGGAGCGTTGAACACAGCCTTCCTAGCTCCTCCCCATGCCCACCAAGCTGGGTGATCAGAACAGGGGTGGTCTTCAGACAGGCACCGGGCAAGACCAGCTGGGGACTGCCAGACAGAACAAGGTGACTCCCTCATTCCAGGCCCAGCTGAGTTTGGGCTGGAATCTGGCTGTGGCCAGGAAGGAGTGATGGGGGGAAGGGGCGGGAGCAGGACTGGGGAGAGCGCCAAAGTGGGAGGGAGCTAGAGCAGAGATGAGAGCCCCAGTCTGGGGGTGGGGTGGGAGGAGCAGGCTGCTGCCTCCAGCTAAGCGCACACTGCCCAGCTGGGGAGGCTGCCCAAGCGGGCTTACAGCTGACAGGGGCTTATATGCAGGCCTGCTAAGTAGACCAACCCCAGGAACCCCTCCTTAGTTTCAATGGAAGTACCCAAGCGCCACACCAGGTCCTAGCCCTTCCCTAGCATGCAGGTGCTCTGTCCCATCTGCCCGAAGTCCAAAGCCTCTCATGCACCCCCAGCTCACCAGCATCATTTTCTCTTCGATCCACCTCATCATACACGTCCATGGCAAGTTCCTCAAAAAGCCGGTTGCTGAGCTGGAGGCAGAGGCAGGCAGAGACTTTGTCAGATCCACTGGCCCCCACCGCCAACAAGGCTAGCTCACCAGATGTCATAAGATGTGGGAAACGGTTTGTGTCTTTTATGGCAGCCAGCCCCCAGAACTGGAAACCAGGGTGGGGTGGGGGTGGCGGGGGGAGTCTGTCTGCCAAGCTCCAAGGCAGGAGAGGACAAAAGGGAGGCCAGGCTAGACCAGCTAATGCGGGTATAGGCCAGAGATGGAGCTAGGGCCCTGGGAGCCTTTGAAAGGAAGAGCCAAGGTAAAAGACAAGGGGTGGAGAAGTAGGAAAGAGGAGACTGGGGAGAATACAGTGAGAGGAGGTTTGGGAAAGAGCACCAGGTCAGAGGAAGGGGGTTAAAAATGTGAGCAGCTCCGAGTATTAGGGGCCTGTCTTAAGCAGACTCACCGCCTGCAGCTTCTTCTTGGCAGCTTTGGCCAACTCGGACAGGTCCAGGCTGTGGACAAGGAGGGAGGTGGGAATGGGGAAGAAGGGAGAGGCCAAACATGAGACGTGGCCAGGCCCATGCCAATGACCTCCCAAACATGCAGGGATCCCAGGGAGACAAGACACCAGATGCCACACACCAAGCGCCACCCTGCCCCACCCGACCTCCAGAGCCTGCTCCCATGGCAGACACCAGATACCTCTGAGACATGCACTTTTGCCGAGATCTAAGTCCAGAGGGAAGGCAGCAGAGGGAAGAACAGGACAGAGGCAGCAATTACCCAGGAGCAGGGCAGCACACGCCTTCCCACGTCAAGCTTGGACCCATCTCTGTGCACGCGCCAGACTCAGAGTGTAAAACTGGGCTCATCTCTCCCCCCAATCTGCTCCTGGCTGGCTTGCTCCTATTATACTTTCAATGACCCACTCACCCAACACCAATGCAGCTTCTGGGAGTCACCTGAAACCTTCCTCCCCCTCTGCCAGACCTTCCCCAAGTTCTGCCATCATTTCTTCTTGCCCCTAAAATCATTTTTTCTACCCAGCACTCAGGGTGATCTTTTTGATGCATATGGCTGCATGACACCTGCCTGTAAAAACTTCTCAATATTAACAGGATATATGGCATACTTCAACAAAAAGCTACTTTTAAAAATATGCTAAATGCTTTGCATGCATCACCTTATTTAATCCTCTCAACAGCCCAGAAAGTAGCTACTGTTGCCCTCATTTCCAGAAAAGATTAACTATGGCTCAGAGAGGTTCAGTAGCCTGCCTGAAGCCACACAGCCAGTAAGCATCAGAGCTGGCTCCACACATCCATGCCTAGACCCTCTCTGCCCTCAGGATGATCAAAGCTCTTGTCAGGGCTCACAGCACTGGCCACTCTCTCACTCCGTCTCTATTCTAGTCTTGCTCTTTGGATTCTCGTCCTCTCACATGTGCTCTAGTCTTGCCATCTGCTTTAAGTTCCTGGCACAGCATTTCTAATGTCTATACGTCTGTCTCTCTTGCTGTACTTCCCACACTGAACCACAACTGTCTGACTAAGATGCCTCCCTTTCTAGATTGTGAGCTCCTCAAAGGCAGTGATTATGTCTGAGTTCCCTCCATGTTCCAGTGCCCAGAACAGCAGCTGACACTGCAAAGGTGCTCAGTTAACAGTTCATTGAGTACATGCCCATATGTATTTATGGCACCTCCATCCCACCCCCGTCACGCAGGCACACACACCAGGCAGAATCAGACCAAAGAAGTAGGGGGAAGTCTTAGGATTTCAAGATAGAGGAGGTCTGGTTTCAGGAATCCGAGGTGCCCAGCCTTGAGGATCCCCACCTGCCCACACTGGCCTTAGGAGAAGGAGGGGGGCCCCTGTTTCCTATCCAGGCCAGCAAGTACAGCTTGGCTTGAAAACCTGGACATCAGAGGCAGCCACCAGGTGGCGCCAGCACCCATCCTGCAAACTTGGGTGAAGGAATGGGCACTGTCCTCCACAGCCTGGGCACCTGGGACCTCTCAGATCTGAGGCGGAAACACCTGAAGTGTGCCATGCCCTGCCCCTCAGCCCCTGCCCAACTGTTGAGCACACCACAGAGGCCTGGCCAGTGGTCCCAAAATTAGTCAAATCCCTGGAGCCTACCACCTTTTCACTGAATTGCAGAGGTTTATCTAAAGATTATAGTGGAGAATAGAACCCAGTGATCCACTCTGCTCCGGGTGTTCCTTGTACTCAAGCACTATACTCTCCACAGGAGGCGGCTTGGGCTATGCTGGCCATGTGCTAAGTTGACACTTCTTAACTGCCTTGGGGCCCAGAATTAGGGAGTAAGGACCAGAGTCTGTGAAATATGTGTGCTTCCAGCCCCTAGGGGGGTGGAGTGGGCAATGTGGAGGGGTCCCAGGCCCCTAAAGCCTGGGTAGTTGGAGGACTGGGGGCTCTGGGGTCAGGCAACCCACATGGCCTCTAACAGCCTCTAGGAAGGGACATCAGGTGGGCACTCACCTGTCGGCCATCTGTGGGATGATGTAATGCCCATTCTTGTGATCTGAACAAAAATAAAAATGCCAAGTCACTGGTACTGAGTGGCCTTAGCAGCTGGAAGCCCACTGCACTGCCACAAACATGGCTTGGCACCCAAAAGTGTCAGGGGCAAGGGAGGAGGGCAGGCCACCCCCGAAGGCTTTGGGAGCTGGCTGGGAGGTATGCCCACCCCCACTCCCTACCCCAATGTGCTGCAGTCCAGTGCCTGCAGCAATTTCACAGGAGCCAGTTGCCTAGCAACACTGTTCCCCAGCCGACTTTGTCACCATGGCACCTGCTGCTGAGGTGTGTCTGGGTCCCACCTGCCTGGCCCAGCAAGGCCTGCCCCGCACTCTGCTCACCAGGCTTCCGTCCGCAGAGATAGAAGGCCAACCGGTCAGTGAGCTCATACTGGCACTCAACTAGCCTTTCCGCCAGCTCATGGTGCCCCGCCTGCCTGTGGGGAGGGGGCATGGCTCAGCCTGCAGCAGCAGCCCACTCCCCCCACCCACCCAAGCATCACCCTTTAGCTGACCCTCACCTGGCATAGTCGATGGGTGTTCGGCCATTAATGTCAGGAGAGCCAGGGTCAGCCCCATACACTACAAGAAGCTCGGCCTGCAGCGTCTGCCCCGCCTTGGCAGCCACGTGCAGAGGTGTGGTGCCCTTTTCTGGGTGGAAGAAGTTGGCCTGGGCACCCAGGGACAGCAGGCGTAGACATGTCTCCAAGTTGCCTGTCCGCACGCTTGAATGCAGTTGCTGCAAGGAGCGGGAGTGTCTGGCAAATGTGTGTGCATGAGCCCCTCCACCCCTGCCTTAAGCTGCACCTAGTATAGGCAGCACCTGGGACTCCTCCAGCTCCAAGGGCCCAGCTGAAGGTAGGCTGTCAGGGAGGACACAGGTGATCCACTGGGAGTTAATACCAATTAGTAACAGCTTTTGTCAGTCACTGTCTACCACATGCTGCGTGCTCTGCTTGGAAAAGACATTATCTATGGGATAGATGCTGTTATTTCTTTCCCATTGTATAGATGATGAAACCGAGGCTCTGAGAGGTTAAGAAACTGCCCTAAATTTCTCTGGCTTTTGGGTGGCAGCTGGGGAACTTTAGCCTTGTGTGTCCACCTTGGAGCTGAGGGGCTCTGGCCACATGCAGCCTAACCAAGCAAGTTCGCAAGTTCATCGCTCCACCACGCCTTCTACTCTTGCCTGACCTGGCTGCCTTTGTGGCCTAGGGTTCAGTGGTGACAAAGGAGAGGCCTTCAGGGCATTATGGGGGAGAAGGAAAGTGGCCCACCCATCCACTGTGGGGTCCCTCCAACCTTGCTGAGGTCTTTGGCGGTGACCCCGTCGTCATCCCGGCAGGGAAGCTTGTGCACAAATGCTAGCATCTGGTACTTGGCCCTGATGAACTCTGACTTGATGGGGCTGCATGGGGCACATGGGAGGAAACGAGGAGCAGAGTGAGAGTGGCTAGGTATCCAGCCACCTCCCGGTCCCATGTCCCAGACTGCAGCCCCTGCCACCACCCTCCCAGCCCAACTCACTGGACTTTGTCTTGGGGGTTGGCTTTGCGCCGACCACTCTGCACTTGAGCGGGGTCCAGCAGGGAATGCTCCCAGATGGAGTTGGCCCCGTTGCTGGCGAGCGTGTGCACCATCTGCAGGGAGGAGATGCCAAGTGAGAGAGCCCAGTGAGTGCTGGGTACCCGCCACAGTCAGTGTGGCTGCAAAAGTACCAAAGGGCCTACTGTGTGCCTGTCACTGCTGCACCTCTATCCAGTCAGGCCACCCAGCAATGTGGGTCCTGTTTAGAACTTCAGGTCACATGGCCAGCATGCCAAGGTTTGGAGACGTTAAGTGACCTGCTCAATGCTACATGGCCAAGCTAGTAAGTGGCAGAGCCAGGGTGAGAGCCCAGATCGGTCTGACTCCAGTCCTGGATACCTCCTCTCTTAGATGAGTGGATGGGAGGAAGGTCAGGGTTAGGCTCTGCTCCACGTGGATGCTGCCATCTGGGAGCTGCTGAATGTGGGCAGGTGTGTATGTCAATATGAGGGAAATGCGCCTGTGCTCTGCACACTCTGTGAGGAAGGAGGAACCTCTGGCCAGGCCCGTACCTGCAGTAGTGTGGGAGGCCAGGCACTGTGGCGGAGGTGCTTGACAATGGAGATGTGGCGTCCCAGGCTCCGGTGCACACTGCAGCACTCGTCACACACCAGCACGCCCCTGCTGATGGAGGCCCAGCCAGGGTCTGCCGGGTTGGGGGCAAGGGTCAGCTACAGCCAGACACGGGCGAGACACCTGAAGCACCTGCTCAGGGTCAGCACTATGCTCAGTCTTCCGGACATATTTACTCACTGGGTCCCCCAGAGGTCTAGGAGCTGGGACATCGTCAGTAGGCACAGGTTACTGATAAGGCAGCTGAACTAAGGCAGTGACAGGGATTTCTCAAAAGGTCGAAGCTGGCAACTGACACAGCCAAGCTCTTTCCTACACATCTTTGCCCCTCTGGGAAGATGTGGTCCCCAGGGCCCACTCAGCGAGCATGGTTTCCTGTCCTGCAGCCACCACTACGAATCCCACCAGCCCTTCCCCAGGGAACAAGAATGCTACCAGAGGCGGGAATCCCCTAGGGGATGCAACCCTGATGGGGACACACGACACAGCCCTAGACACTCCTCCTGGGTCCAGGTCAGCGCCACGTCTCTCCTGCACCCAGACTTCTGGGGACCCACTGGCCTATATGCCTGACCCACTGCACCCCTCCACGGGCTCCTGACTCTGCCCGTATCCTGCCAGGCAAGAGGCCTCACCATGCCTGAGCCTCTTGTCACCATCACCGATGGTGTCCCTCTTGAGGGGGATGGAGAGAGCAAAGGAACTAACACTGACCGAGCCCCACTGTGTACCCCTGGGCACTGTGGGCATGATGCCTCTCACAATCATCAGGCAAAGTAGGAAACGCTACCCCTGCTGAAACAGTGGCTCAAGAGCAGTTAGAGCACTTGCTCAAGGTCACACAGCTAATGAGTGGGACTGCTGGGATGTGGACCCAGGCACTTGGATGCCAGAGACCATGCCATGTCCATAAGCACTGCCCCTGAAGGGGACAGCCCCCAGTGGGCGAGGGCTCTGGGAATCACTCAACTCTTTGGGAAGAAGTGAACGCTAGAAATGTGAAAGGGGCCAGGACAGGGTAGGAGCTCCTGGGGTCCCTCTCAAGGGCAGGGGAGATGCCACCCATCCCAGGCCCCTTGGGAGAGGGGGAGGAGACAGCTGCATACAGCTCAGGCTGTGGAAAGGTCACGGGGGAGAAAGCAGCCATTGTGTGCCACTGGAGAGTGGGGGCAGGGAGCCTGTCTCCCAGGACACTCTGCTCTGCCCAGGCCCCCACCCCGTCTCAGGAAGCCCTGTCCTAGGGAGGGGGGGCTGACTCTCTGTCCTGCCCCATGGTGTTCAGGGACAATGAGAGCCTCTCTAACCAAAGGGTGATTTTCAGACCCTTCCCTGAAAGGACTTCCACCAGAGTTCCCAGGAGAATCGTGAGGAGACTCTGAGTTGGGGTGCAGCATGAGCTCTGCCCGCAGCAAGTGTCCCCTCGTAGCATGGAAACAGGAAATGAAAGAGGGGGCTCAGCTTTTTGGTTCAGGGCTTTTTTAGGGATTCCCCCCAAAACAAGGCAACAGGAATACACAGGTGTTCATCATACACTTTCTTGGGGGGCTAATTCCACAGGCCCAAGAGGAAGGAACCCACCATCTGTGCCAAGATGGGGAATCCTAAGACATATTTTAGTGTGGCTTTACCTAGGCAGTAAGGCACTCCAGGTATGGAAAGCTCCCTCCCCCACCCCAAACACCACTGGGTCAGGGGTCTGCCTACAGCCACCTCCAGCCACCCAGCAGGAAGCTGGAAATGACGCAGCCTAAATTCCTCTTGTTGAAATGGTGGGGTTTCCTGTAAGTGGGGAGCCGCCCAGACCAGGATCATAAATGGGCTGCCCTGAGGCCTCCACCCCCACCCCAGGACTATGGCCCTACCAGAGGAGGATTGGCCAGATATTCAGGGCCAGACCAGACATGGCAAGTCCTGAATATGGCAGTGACCAAAAGACTAGGATCTGGGGAATGTGGTCCAAGACTTTGCTTAGCACTCTCCTAGGCTGAGGGAGGGGTCCTCCCTCTCCTCCACAGTGACCTGAAACAGGAAGGTTGGGCAGGGGACACTGTCCACACTGTCCTGATCTGGGGCACACTGGTGCCAGCTCAGTTCTGACACAGATGCAAAGCCCACACTCACCCCACTACCTACTCCTTATACCCAGGGGGCTTTGGGTATACCTATACCCAAGCAGGAACCCCTAAGCCCCACCTACACTGGTTCCTAAGCAGAAGGACCAGGAAGAGTTTCTGAATGTCAAATGGCTACTGAAGTGTAAGGTTAAAGGGACCCTTGTTCCAAGGAGGCTCCCTGGACAAAACTTGGGGCAGAAGAGACAGGGAACATAGGGCTAGGTGATATGGTGACCCATCAATCCTCCTCCTGGACTTCTACCTCCAGTCAGGGTAGGGGTCTGACATGTATGGGCAAGAGAAGTGGCAGGAGGGGTCTTGGGATAATCTTAACCAGTGCCAACTCCACGGAGGGCTCTACTAAAGTAAATTCATGTCACCACTTAAAGCCATTAGTGGCCTCTGAGGCCAGTAGGTCTGCTTTAAAGGCTAGCCTCTCCTGAGCTAGGGACCAGATCTCATTGGGAAAGAGGGAGAAGCCCACCATCTTGAAAGCAGACAAGAGAAATCCATAGGGATAGAGGTCAGAATGGCGGTTGCTTTGGGGGGATGCTGACTGGGAGGGGGCACAAGAAAACCCCATGGAGTGATGGAAATGCTCAACCTCTCCACTGGAGTGGTGGTGACACAGCTATCTATATACAAATGTAAAAACTCATCAGGCTAAACAGGAAGGTGTGGGCACCTGGTCGTATATAAGTTATAGCTCAATAAAAGAGGAGGAAAGCCCACCACTCACCCCACCCCACAATAATTTACATTATGAAAAGACAAGTGAGCCTGCAGGTCCTCCAATGCCCTTAGTCAATGGCCAGCCTTGCTCATCCGAGGTGCCCGCAGGTCTCTGCTCCTGTGCCCTGGGCTGCAATGGAGGCCCATGGGGTGAGGATCAAACCCTTGGGAGCTGGGCCAGGACTGTGTGGCAGAGTGAGTGAAGGGGAAGGAAGGGGAGAACACATATTCTCCAGGTTTCCTGACCCCTGTCCCTCCCTGGGACTCCCAAGGCAGACACCAGCACAGATGGCACCTGGCCAGCCATGACCAGCTGCTTCACAACATACGCACACTTATCCTGTGTGCCCAGGCCTGGGAGCAGAGGAAGGACTGAGACCTTTGAGGTCAGGCTGCATCTCACCTTTTATTTTAGCCCCATGAACCCCTCCAAATTAACCAGCTACAAGAAAGCCACAATCCCATTCCTAGAGCTGGACTGCAAGGCTCCTATCCCCATGAGAGAAACCTATGACTCTGGGTATGAGGCACATACTAGAGGGGCAGCTCTGGGTCTGGGCCGTAGAAGCTGGTTACGCTCAAGCCTTTTACCTGGGCTGCTACAGGTCCCAAACTGAGGACGCTGCTCAATGCATCATCCGGTGGGGTATGGGGTAGACCCAAGGAGCCAGCAGGGGTCTCCTGACAGGTGTCCAAACACTTGGGGAGTGCCTGCTAGGTACTGGGGTGGGGTGATGAGTAAGACTCTGTCTCACCCTGCCCACCTAATCATCCTCATCTTCTCGCCATTTGCCTCTTCCTGACCTGCATTCTGGATCGAGGGAAAAGGAGGCACCCAGGGCACAAATGCCTCTGTGGAACAAGGGCTGGGGATAGGAGCTGGGCAGTCCTGCACATCAGATACACACCGTCCTCCCCGAGCCCAGTGGGCATTCAGAGGCTTCAGCCAAACAGGCAAATGTAAAGGAGAAAAGACAAGCGCTTTGCTGATGCTGCCCCATGTCCCTTAAGCCCAGAATCTGGACCACAGATTTGGAGATAGGACACTCCTCAAAACCCATTTCTACTTCAACTTCTTTGCCTCACAGTTAAGAAAACTGGAGCCTAGAGTGAGCCAAGTCTTGCCATGGGTCACAGAATTAAGATGGAAACAAAGGCAACACTAAAATCCAGGCTCCCCTGAAAGAGTATCTGCTACGCATCCCCCTCCCAGGCCTAGTTCCTTCCCACCACACTCCATGCTACGACAGCCCCGCAGAGGTGCAGAACAGCCTGGGACAGACATATAGAAGGCAAGCTCTTCTCTTAGCCCTTCCATCCCTAGACCTGCCTGCAGTTGGGGCAAGGGGATCACAGTTTCCAGATAATTAGGGGTAAGGACACATACCCCCAGACAGCTTCTTCAGAGCCCTCTAGAAGCCGGCATGCCCCGAGAGGAGGCCTCAAGGTCCTCACCACCCCGAGAACGCCGGGCCTCTACCAGGCACCCGCAGTTCCCAAACGCTCTAGTTTGGAGGCACCACAGCCTCTGTGGGTCTCAACCTGTTAGGGTCCTGGCCAGTCCAAAGAACGGCTGGAAGTTAGGGGCCCACAAAACAGCACCCGATACCCTCACACTTAAGTCTGCCCACAGTTCCCCTAGAGTTCACGGACTCCCTGAACCTGCCCAGGGAGAAAGCTCCTTTTCTAAAGAGAGGGCAAGACAAGGGCCGGAGCTTCCTGCCCCATTGCTGGCAGCGCCCTCCCACATCAGGAAGGGGCAGCCCCTGGGTCACTGCTCCTCACTTCCTCAGCAGGGGAGGGGGTTTCACACCAGCCTGGAGCTGACTGCTGGGAAGAAGGGAAACACCACTGTAAATACAGCCAAGGGGCAGGCCAGGAAGCCAGCAGGATCCTGGAGAATCTAGACACCCCTCAGCACTGCTCCCTACACATTTCTAGCCAGACTGGGCTGGGGGACCAGGAGGGGTCTGTGCCCAAGCTGGGGCAATGTCAAGCTCATCTTCCCAAGCAGGCTTACTGGGGCACAGGAAAAGGTGAGCTGGTTGCTCCCAGTCACCAGGCGGTCTGGGGATGCCTCAGGGGAAGATACCTAGGCTCATACTGGCCCTGAACCACAGGCCCTGCAAGCAGCCCCAGCCTTGGGAGCCAGGAGCAGGGAGTTCTAGGAGTAGCCATCCCCTCATCTGCTCCGGAGGAAACAGTATCCAAGACGCCCCCTCCCCCCGGCCCATCTGCCCATCTCTGCCCCTTGCCCTCCGCCACCCCAGCGGGGCAGCAGACCATGCGAGCAGCAGGTGCAAGACGCGGGGGTGGCACTGAAATGACACAAAACCACACACTCGCCCCCATCTCCTAAATCCTGGCGGCCTCCGCCACAGCCCTCCGGCCATCCCAGGCTGGCGTTTCCGTTTGGTTATTGAGATGGGGGCGGGGGGCAGCTAGCTGCCCGCCTCCCTCTGAGTGAGGGGTGGGAGGCGGCGCCGGGAATGTCCTTCCTCGCTTGTCCGCGGACGCGAGGGAACAGGGGCCCCCCAGGCCGGCCCTCCCGCCAAGGACGCGACTCCGCAGTGGCCCGGGCGGGGACCGAGGCCGGAGGCCGCAGCCCCCAGCCCCACCCCGCCCTCCGGCCCCGCGCGGCGCTCCCGCCAGGCCCCGGCGCCCGCCCGGCGGCGGCCTCGGTGCGCGGTCCCGCCCCCGCCCAGGCCCTGCTTACCCGGGGCGCTGCAGTCCGCACACACCTCCGCTCGCGGCCCCTTCCGGGACATCCTCAGCGGCGACGCGGCCGCAGCCCTCTGGGCCAGCGTGGGGGGCGCGGGCGGCGGGCCCGGGCGGCGGCGGCCCCTGCTGCCCGGCCCGGCTCCGGCGAGGCCCCGGCTAGGCTCCGCGTCCCGGCCAACCTACCGCCCCCTGGGCTGGCCCGGAACCCGCCGTGCCGGCCTGCCCGCTTGCCCTCCGGCGCCCTCCGCCCCGCGCCACCCCACCGCCACTCGCGCTCCCTCTCTCCGCCCCTTGCGCGGCTCCCAGCCGCTCCTGCAGGAAGCGGCACAGACCCTGCCCACCGGGGGAGGGGCAGCCCGCACACCCGCCCCGCCGACCGGCCCTGCTGGCCGCGCCTCCCGGAGAAAGGAAACCGGGAGCGCGGGCGGGAGGGGGCGGTGGTGCTTAAAGGGCCCGCGGCCGCCGCCAGGCTCGGGCGGACGGTGTGGCCTGCGGCCCTGGCCCCTGCTCCGGCGTTCCCCTGACCCGGAGGCAGTGTGAGTCAGCTCTATCCCCTTCACTTTCGAGAGGGGGGGTGGCCCGTTACTCGGGCCCTAGGACAGTGGCCCTGGGAATCAGGGACAAGAGCAAGGAGCTGGAGGCCCAGGCCCCTTCTCCTGTGAAGGGGCCGTAGTTTAGGGTATCCTCCTATTTCTGGTTGGGGTGAGGTGTGCGCATCCACATATGTGTCCAGGTGTGTGTGTGGTCACACTCTTGCTGACTATGCATACCGCCAACAATATGGATGCCCAGGTGCCAAAGATGTCATGCAGAGTACTCCCTACCTCCGGGCTAAGAATACGTCTATCCTTCCTCAATGTTTGCCTCCAGAGAGGAAAGAAGCTGGGCAGTTTTGATCGACCTCCCGAGGAGTGACCACTGTGCCTGTGTGCAGTAATATCCACTTGTCCGTCTTGTATACATCCACGGTGTTTTGGGCCACCAGAGGTTTGTGTCCAGGGCGTGTGCATATAATATACAGGGATTTTTTATTTTTGTGGCAGCCTCTTTCTTCTTGGACTTCACACAGACACTCGGCGGGTGTGTGTGGGGTGGTGCGGACAGACAGCTGAGGCGCAGGCTGCACGTGGGTGCTCCTGTGCACTGAGCATGCTCCCCTAAACACGTGTGCCTCGCGTGCACCCAGCCCCCATGCCTGCAGCAGCGAAAAGCCAGAGCACTCTGCTTGTAGGGAGAGGGCAAGGGTACCCAGCACCAGGCTTGGGGGTCAGGTCAGTGATGACACGATTAAGAGAGAGTTCCCAAGTGGCAGGAATCCTGCTCAGTAACCGGAGTGAGGGGGCGGAGGGGGGAGTCCTTGGGCAGGGGTGCGGGAGTTGGTCGATTTTATCCCAGCGGTGTCAGAGCAGCAGTGACTTGTGGGTGGACAGGCTGCTTCGCTGGGGGAGACAAAGTAATGCTCATGAGTCACACCACCCGAAATACATGCAAAGCTGCCTCCATCGCTTTTCGCTGCAGCCCAGATTGACAAGTTTGTCTGAAATAGCGATCCATGGGATATTTTTAAAATCACACCTTAAAAAAAACAAAATCTGAAGGCCTCCTTTTCCCCCACAGGCCGCAGCCGGCTGTCGGGGTTTCTGTAAGCAATGATACTTCGAGAGGTGGGGTTGTGGGTGGGACACCACCTGCCGCCCGGTGCTGCACCGGCACCGAGACGTCAGTCAGTCCGTGGCTTGGTGACCCCAGCCCGGGCAACGGGACGGGTAGCCTGGCCATCCAAACCGGGCGCACAGCTGACCAGCAGTAACTGCCCATTCCCCCGACCGACCCCCCCCAGCTATGGAATTTCATTTATTAAATGTCGAGGCGGCTGCTGGCAGCCCCTTCGCTTGGTTGTCTTTGTTTCTCTGCTGTGTGGGCGCGTCTTGAGCACGTGGCAGCTGGAGCGCGCAGGCTGGAGGAAAAGCGACCTGGGTTTAGTCTATGTATGGCCGCCTGGCAAAAAAACAGCCGGCTGCCCAGGGGATAGGCCTTACCCCCCCCCCCCACCTCCACCCCCCAAATCCAGTCTGAGCTCCCCGCTTCCTTGAGCTCCAAGATTTTTCAGGGTGATTCATCCTGTTCCCCAGCCCTACCTCCCGGTTGGCCCAGGACTACCTGGGAGTGGCCCAGGCACGGATCCAGTCTCCAAACTTCGTCCTGGAAGCCCCCTGCCCCGCCACAACCTAGGCCTGGGCTAGGGATAAAAGGGTTTCAGGATTTCCCTTTGGAGATGTGTCACCTCAGGAAGCATAAAAGTTAAAAAGAAAAATCACAAGGTTCTAAAAACAATTTAATAAGGAAATGCACAGGCATTCTCCCGGCCACTCCTAGCGGTCCCTCTCCCTCTCCAGCCCCCTCCTCAACTGGGGATGCAGCCACGACACTCTGCTGACCCCTCGTGGTAGAGGTGGGCAGAGGTCCCCGGCTGCCAAAGGCTGCCAGCTGGCTCCTCCCAGGCTGGAGAAAGGGGCGAGGCCGTACACTCATCCCTCATCCTTCCCCGCCCGCCTGGGCCTGGCACCGCAGGGTGTGGAGGAGGAAGGAGGGAAGACTACACAAAGAAACCTGAGAGAGGCGCGGAGAGTTTGCAAGCTTTTGCTAGCACCTCCCACACAAACACTTCTTAGATTGTTCTAAATAGGGCTGGTGTGGAATTCCTTATTCCAGCCTTGTTGTAAGGTGGGCTCCCCAAGGCATCATGCCTGGTCCTCGCCACCTGTCTCAGTCCGTCTGGTTGGGGGAGGGATGCGCCGGTTTCCAGGGTAGTGAGGATCCTTAGCTCATCCCAGGAGGTAGTTCCCAGTCTAATTTTAGAGGTGAGTGGTCTGAGAAACCAGAAAATTTAGGCAATTTGCTTAAGGTCAGGCAATTAATAAGGAGAATTCTAACTCAGGTCTCGCTAACATCCCAGTCCTCCTCCCTCCATGGGCTGGACCAAGTCTGTAGGTTCTTCCCGCCCTTACAATAGGTGACCATGGAGGACAAATTCACTTTTACCACAGTATCCGCAGGGACCCTCTGGAAGGATCTTTCTGCCCTGGAGTTATTTAGGAAGGAGACAGTCTCTGGAATCAGTCACTTCCTCTCCTGAGGGGACCACACGGGGGGGGGGGGGGGCAGGTGGAGATTGGGAGCTGCCACCTGCTGCTTTCTCTGCCCAGCCCCACTCTGGTCCTTGCAGAGGGCAGTATATGATGAAGGACTGTCCTCCTAGTTTTCGTGGACATTCTCCTTCCAATGGCAAGTGCGGAAGATGGAGTTTAATTTTATAAAAGGGCAAAGAAACCTCATACGTAATAATAATTCAGGTGCCAGACTCCTGGTTGCTCCAATGACCCTTAGTACTAATGTCCTTCACCTTTCTCGGGAGTCCATCAGTCACTCTTCTGGAAATGTGGATGTCTTCTCTTGTTCCACTGGGACCCAAACTCAATCCTGAAGGCCACACCTTCCCACTCCCCCCAGTGCTGAAGCGAGGCCTGTAGCCCCCTCCTTCACCAGCAAAAGGCAAAATGCCACTGGGTGGAGTTGCGTCTCAGCCCACCTGGCGTCAGGACGCTGCCTCCGTTTCGGCTAGGCCTGATTCCCTCCCCCACGCCTTCATGGGATGAGGGGGACAGTGCGGGACGCTCTACGGCCCCTCGCCACCCCCAGTTCCACCAGGTGGACTACAAGCCCCATAATGCCGCGGGGCCGAGCTATAACACGCTCTGCCTGGAGCACCCGGGTTCCCCTCCTATCTCTCCTGCATCTCCGCATCCCCCGTCGGCAGCTCGGGCTGAGGGCCGGGCTATGCGGCTGCGGGAAGCCAGGGGCTGCGGGAGCTCCTCCCTGCGGTGGCGACGGCGTCTCCGGGGCCCCGCGCCCCGTGCGCCCCCGCGCCTGCTGCGGGCGTCTGCTCCCTCAGCCAAGCGGCGTCTTTGTGTGCGGGGGTGTGAGAGGCGAGGCGCGAGTCCGCGCCACGCCACCGAGTGCCTGTTTCCTCTCCGGTCGGGTGGGGGCCTCTTCGCGCCGCCCGCCGTCGCCGCCGCCACCTCCGCCTCGCGAGGACGCCCGCGGCCAGCGCCACTAGCCTCGCGCCGGGCGCGCCGCCCCCGCCCGCCGGCGCCGCCCGCACATGCCCGAGCTGCAGCCTTGCAAGCAGACAGCGCCGGCCCCGTCCCGCGGCCTCTGGCCCCGGCTCCGGCGCCGTCCCTCCTCCCGGGCCGGGCGCCGCGGCCCCGGCATGAGGAGCAGGCAATGATCCCCGCCAACGCCTCCGCCAGGAAGGAGCCCGAGGGCAAGTACCCGCTGCACTACCTGGTGTGGCACAACCGCCACCGCGAGCTGGAGAAAGAGGTCCGCGCTGGCCAGGTAAGAGCGCCGTCGGGGCGCCGTGGGGACCCCATGGCCGGGCACGCCCGGGCGGCGTGGGGAGGGGGCGCGGCGCGGGCTGTCCCGCCTCCCTAGAGAGTTTACAGCGCTCCTTTGTTCGAGCCGCGGCGTTTATGCTCGTTGACCGGGAGAGGGTGATGGGAGCGGCCCCGTCCCTTCCCCTCCGCCGGACGGGCGCCCCACACGTGTCCCAGACCCTCTCAGATTGGGGTAGGGGATACTGTACTCCTCCCCGTCGGGGCAGTGAGGGCTTCGGGGAGGGGCTGCCGGCTCTGTGTTCCATGTGGTGGGAGAGTCCGCCCCACTCAGCCAAGTGTGCGGGGGTGGACAAGGCCTGAGTGGAAAGGAGGGGGATGTTACAAGTCACGGATCAGAGAAGAGGCTGTGTGACACTCCCAGGAATCCCAGCCCCACCCAGTGCCCTCTGCCCTCACTGTGAGTGCTTATGTTTTCTCAGACTGGACAGAGTCCCTGGATCTCGCAGACCCCAGAGTCGGCTCAGGAATGGGGAGTGGAGAAAGAGAGCCCCTCTTGGGGAAGCCCCGAGGGCCTTGTCCAGGTGCTGAAAGGCGCTCTCCTGTCCTCTGGTGCTAGGGCCTGGTTTCTAGGCTCTGAAGAAGCTAGGAGCTACACTGGCCACAGGAAAAACCTGAGGTTCTGCACACGCAGCAGGCTCCCTGGTTCCTGCTAGTCAGTGAGAACGGATGGGTCAGCCAGCTTTGGCTGGACAAGTGGCCACCGAGAAGATGGGGTCTCCTGGTTATTCTTCAGGACCAAGGCAGGCACAAGTCACAGGTAGTTCCCAGCTCTGCCCTTGGCCCAGGCCACAAGTAGGCACTCATGGCATGGACAACTCACCTTCCAGGGTGGGGAAGCAGGAGCCAGAGATGGGCCTATCCTGCCCTGGGCTGCCTCAGGTGGAAGCCTGTGGGCTTGACTGAGGTCTTACACCTCTGGGGCCATGGGCTGGGAGTGGTTCCCTCGCGATTTGCCCCCTTTGAGGACCTCTTCCTGATTCACAGGAAGTTTAGTCTGAACAGCTGTCTGCTTCCCAAGGGAAGGGGAGAACATCACCAGACAGTGAACCAGGTGAGGGTCAAAGTGTGTCTCTGAAGTCTACCACTGAGCCCCCCAGGCCAGCACAGTGTCATCTCTACATAACAGTCCCAGGAAATGTTGGGGTGACTTGAGCCTCCAAGCCTCTGGGCTGGTTGGGGTATCCGCTTCCATTCTATCTTTGCTTACACAAGGATGCTCCAAGTTGCTTCTCAAACCATGTCTCTTATTTGTCCATCATCAAGGAAATGGTTTTCAGCCACAGAGGCCTGGAAAGGAAGTGAGCTCAGAGTGGTAGGTCCTGTGGAGCAAAGATGAACAGCCCCTGACGTCAAGGAGACCCCCTTTCTGTTCTGGTGATGCGCGTATGGACGGAGAAGTACAGTGTAATGTGCAGGGTGCTGAGGTGCAGACAGTCTGGTCTCTTCTGGCTCTTCTCTGCTTTTGTCCCCTGAGGGCAAAAGAAGAAAGTCTCTGACAGAGGTTTCAGTTGAAGGATTTAAGGCTCATCTGAGAGGGACTTCCTGATGGGATGGTGGTGGACTGAGGGATTGTCTCCAGAGTGCCTCAGTCACACTCCTTTGCTAGAGGGTTAGGTGGTCTTCTTGAAGAGATTGGAGAGCGGCAAAATGCCCTAGAAGAAAAGGCTCTTGCACCCAGGCCTCTCAGATCAGTATTGCTCAGGTCAGCAGCCATGGTGCTGGGGTGAGGTTGGGGCGGTGAGTACTGGAACCTGCTGCAGGGATGGGTGGTGTGAGGCTCTGAGTGTGTTCCTCCTTTCTTCCCCTCAGGCTGCCACAGAAACCAGCACCAGATTCACCCATCCCCACACTCCCACTGCCCCACCCCCACCCTACCGGGGTGAGTTAGTGTCTCCTTGAAATGGACACCGCTTGCCCTGATCCAGGCCAGGGGGAATATAGGGCACTGGTTGAGGTTAACCCTTGTTCAACCACAGAGGAATGAGGCCAGGGCTCCCCTTTGCTCTGGGCCTACCAATCAGTCTGGGCAGGAGAGGCCCCTGGCTGTAGCTTAACTCCAGGACTGACCCAGAATGGCGCTTGCATCCAAATTGCACTGCTCAGTCGCCATGGTCTCCAAGGAGAGCTGAAGGTGCCCAATCCAGGCACTTCCGGCAGGGCCTAGGCCCGGGGGTAGCCACCTAACATAAAACCACCACAGACCCCTGTGGTTCCAGCTTGGGGTAGGGGCTGACCTTTGGTTCTCCTGGCACTAACTGTTAAAGCAGCCAAGCTTTCCTCTAGCATAGCAGCTGGGTTTCCCTGGTCTTCACTTGGCATAGCTGCCTCTTCTTCACTCCAAGAAAGCCCCACAGAGGCCCTCCTGTGGTCAAGCCTGGCAATGCTGTCTGCCTGAGGAGGGGATGGCATGGCAGGCTTCAGAGCAGGTTCATGGGCTTTGCTCAGCCCCCACCTTCAGCTCTTTTGGGGTCTGGAAGCAGGGAGTGGTAGGGAGATGGGAGGTGCTAAGCAGGTGTTTTTTGGTGAAGGGAAGGGTCCATTACCACCTCTAGCCAGCATCAGCAGTAGGTGGTTGCTGGGTCCTGTTTCCTGCCTTGCATATGCCCTGACAGGTTGGGCTGGGGGCTGGGGTTGTTCACCAGTTCCCTCTTGGCTGGCAGAGCCCTGAGTTGGCACAGCCAGCTGGCCATGGCCCTGGTTCTGGAGTCACAAGTCTCTGGTGTTCCCTGGGGGTAAGAGGTGGAGCTTAGATTGCATAGCTCCCTGTGGGAGGGCCTAGAGGAGCAGGATTCTTCCCCTGGTAACAGGTACTCTGGAGGGGGCCAGACTGTGGTCCTAGGGAAACAGCTTTCTTCCTGGGGCTGCCTTCACCATGGTCTTCCTTCCTGCCTTCCCCAGGTCATCCTTCTGGCCTAGAGGCAGGCAAAAGGGGATTGTGGGGCCCCTGGGTGCTCAGACAGAGGCTGCCCCACCCAAGGTACCTGTTGTGTTTCAGAGCCCTGTGATTCCCCCACCCTAAAGTATGCAGTTTTGGTATGGGCCATCACCACAGCTGGTAAGTTGGGAAGCTCAGGGGAGAGAGCCACAAACCCCAGAAATCAAAAATCAATGTGTCTGGGCTGAGGGGGAGGAGTGTGCGGGCCAGGATGCAGGAGGCAGGGTGCAGTGAGAGGTAGCAGGTGCCACCCTCGCCTGCTGCACCTGAGGGAGCACCCTGCCTCCCTCCCCCTTGGTTGACTCGGGCATACCTGTCCCTACACCTCCTGGTCAGGTGAGAGAGCTGAGAAGTAGTGACCACACCAGCCTGGCTGCCCCCCTGGGGCTGGAGGAGAGACAAAGGCTGAGCAGGCAAGACATCACACTCTCCCTTCTTCTCCAGCACTGGTGTTTGGTCTGTACATTTGGTGTGTCCTTGTAAGATTTCACCTAGCAAAAGGATTTTGCTAATGCTAAATAACTTTGAAAATATACGCTGCTAGTGTGTGTGGGTGTGAGGGTGTGCATGCACAAATATGTGGGCAGTCATCAGGTGAGTTACACATGAGTAGACACCTGCAGAGCCAGAGTGCAGCTGGGCACGCATGTGCTTGCACACTTTGGTTGCACATGTACTGTGAGTATGGAGGCCGAAGGAGTATGAGTGTATATCCTTATGGTATGTGTACGTGTGTGTGTGTGTGTGTGCATGCAGGTGTGTGCCTGAATGGAAGCAAGGGGTTGCTCAGAGAGCCCCAGCTCTTAAGCTGGAAAGACCCCTGCTTTTGGCTCCAGCTGAGGCCTGCTGGGTTGCAGAGTTTCCATTTTCTTGGTGTGGAGGGCTAGGTGTTGGGTTTCATGGGAACTTTTCATTCCAGCAATTAAAAAGCTATAGGCCTTTGCTGAGGAAATAAATGAATTCTCCCACCTGGGGCCAGGGCAAGGTGCCACTTCCACCACAGGCCCTGCTTTGGGCAGGCCAGGGGAGCTTCTTTGGGGCCTGGCTGGGTTTATGCAGGGCCCACTTTTGCCCTGGAAAACAGCTGTGTCCTGGAGACCCTGGGGAGGGTTGTGGGTAGAGCTCTTGAGGAGTGGGGGTGGGGAGGGGCATCCTTGCCCTGTGGGCAGTGCTAGCCTCTCTCTGGAGCCTGGAGCTGAGGCACCTGAGGGGGTGGGTGGCAGACAGCATCTGGAGCCCTGGGGCTGAACAGGGTGCTGTAGGCTGGGGCAGGGCTGGTGGGATGGCTCAGCTACAGCTGCATGGGAAGGCCTCCTGCTGGCCCCAGCCAGCTTAGGGTGTGTGGGTCCCCCACCATTCCCACCCAGGGCTCAGCACCCCACCCAGGGCAGGACCCTGAGGGGCCCAGCCCGACTCATGATAGCCAAAGCTAATAGTGCTCTCTTTCCTCTGTGGAGCTGGAGCCGTGTGGAGGAGTGGCAGGAGGGCCACTCACATCTCTAAGTCACAGTTCAGAGGGCCACAGGGGCCAGGGACATTTTTCTTTTTTTTCTTTTTGAGGCTCCTGGTATATTTAAACATGGAGAAATGCCAACACAGGGCTATAAAAGTTATATAAATAATTTAATTATTTAAAATGCTTTTTTTTTGATACAGGAGTTTATACTCATGTTTTAAAATATTTAACTGTCGCCAGAGGCTTACAGTGAACAGTGAGGTGCTCACCTCACCCCTCCCCACCGCTTCATCTCATGCCCCAGAGGCAACTATTTGGAATTCTTTAGGCTGTTTTGTTATTTACCTTCATAATAGTAAACAACATACTTCTACGACTATTTTGTGGTTTATCAATTTTACATTTTATTGCCTTCCCCTCTCTGTGTCCTTTAAATATAGTCATCCATGCATTTGTTTGACAAATATTTATTAAGCACCTTACATGTCTGGCGCTGTCCAGGGACTGCGGAATCCAGCATTGAACAAAACTGAGAGTGACCCTTCCTTTGTGGGACTTACAGCCTAGGTGAGGGAGGCAATGAAAAACAAACAAGCAGGTTAATGTTGAAAGAGAACTAATGCAGGATAAGAAGCATTTGCTAGATAAATAGCACCTGTCATTTAAGATGGGTTGTCAGGACAGACCATCCTAAGGAGGTGACATTTGAGCAGCAGCCGGAGTGAAGTGGCTGTCTAGGGTGTCCAGGGGAAAATGGTTGCGGGGAAGGCCAGCATGCGGGAGTGGGGTTTGGAGGAGAGGTGGGAGAGCACATGAGTTAGGGACAGTCAGGGCTCATGGATGGGAAGCCACGGGCAGGTTTTGAGCCAGAGGACCTGGGGAACAGTTCCCAGGATGGCAGTAGCTGCAGTGGGCCAGCACAGGAGTGAAGAGACCACCAGGCGAGAGATGGGGTGCCTATGCCAGGAGGGAAGCCCCAGGTGATGAAACAGAGGAGACCCTGCACCTGTTTTGAGGGTAGAACCTATAAGGTCACATTGCTGATGGATTAGATATGGAAGGTAAGAGAAAAGGAAGAGATAAAGACAGCTCTGAAGCTTTCCCTGCTGAAAAGGGAGTGAATTGAGGTGCTGTTCCCGGTGATGGGAGAACTAGGGCAGGCGCAGCTGTCCAGGAAGGGCTGAAGTGGAGAAAGGAAAGGAGAGAAGAGAAGTCATGGGAGGTCAGGACGCCCCATGCTGTTTCATGACTACAATTATCTTTTCATATTTTTCTGAAGATGTAAATTACCATTTTCCTCCCAAAAAGTTTCTTCTGTTTTCTGCATTGACAGTGTTTCCTCTGGGTTTTTAGAATCCATTTGCATGTTTTGGTCTCTTTTACGATGGCAGCTTTCCTCAAATGTCCAGTCATCCCTGGCTGTTGGGGCCTGTTTAAGAACGGGGCTGTGGAGCTTACTGATATGTGGGTGCTACTGTCAGAAGATTGGCGGCAAGCTGGCCTGCTTACTGTAGGATTCACAGCTGTCAGTACCCAGAGGTCATGGGTGCCGCTAGTTTCTCCAGTCTCCTGCAAGGGTTGGGATGGAGCCATCTGGTTGCCAGTGGGTCAGGATGTGAGGCAGGGGAGAGACTGAGCTTTCACTGCTCCCCAGTTTTCAGCCTCGTGACCTCATCCTCAGGCCAATGTCTCTGAGTCCAGTGCATCTCAGGCTCAGTTTCTACAAAGAATAAACACCTGGCATCCTGAGGAGGGGAAGGAGGACATCTCCCATCATTGCAAGATTGGAGAGGGGGCCAGTGGTTTTGAATTCAACCAGTGTCCCCAGAATTCACCTCTGAGCCTCACTTTCACCTCTGCTGTTCCTACTGCCTGCATGTTCTGTACTTTTCAAGGGTTCTGGGGGGTGATCTGGCTTGCCACTCACTGAGTTCCCTCTGTGAATGCTTAGCTTGGTACCCTCTGCTCCCCTAAGTCAGTGACGCCCAAGCCACTTTCCATGTTCTGGAGATGTGTTGAAATTTGTCATTTGCTGACATCTCTTTATTCTCGTGGGTTTTAAATATTTTATTGACCGTCTTATAATTACTCACAAATTTACCATTTGGGGTACACTCTTCATTTCTTTGTATAGATCTAAGTTTCCATCTGGTATCATTTCCTTTCCACTTAATAACTTTCTTTAACATTTCTTCAATGTCTTCTGGTGACAAATTCTCTCAGCTTTTGTTTACATAACGGTTTCCCTTTATTTTCTTAAGTATATTTTATTGATTATGCTGTTATAGTTGTCCCAATTCCCACCCCCTTTGCCCAGTACCCCCCTTTCCTCCAGCAATTTCTCCCTTCATTCATGTCCATGGGTCATACATATAAGTTCTTTGCCTTCACCCTTTCCTATATTATTCTTAACATCCCCCTGTCTATTTTGTTCCTACCAATTATGTTTCTTAATCCCTGCACCATTTCCCCATTTCTCCCCCTTCCCCCTCCCAGCTGATAACCCTCCAAATGATCTCCATACCTATGATTCTGTTCCTGTTCTGGTTGTTTGCTTAGTTTGTGTTTGTTTTTGTTTTTAGGTTCAGTTGTTGATAGTTTTGAATTTGTTGTCATTTTAGCCTTCATAGTTTTGATCTTCTTTGTATTAAATAAGTCTGTTAATGTTTCATATAATAAGGACTTGGTGATAATGAACTCTTTTAGCTTTACCTTATCTGGGAAGTACTTTATCTGCCCTTCCATTTTAAATGATAGCTTTGCTAGATAATCTAGGTTGTAGGTTCTTGCTTTTCATCACTGTGAGTACTTCTTGCTAGTCCCTTTTTGCCTGCAAAGTTTCTTTCGAGATATTGTTACAGAGCGAACCTGTCTACAGGTTCCGTTAGTCCATCTGGAGTCATAAAAACTGTTACAGAGTGAAAGGGGGTTCTTTCACGTGGCGCCTTGGTTTAAAACCCAACAACCAGTGTTGAGGAAAACAGGTCTTTATTTACAATAGTCCAACCTGGGGAGGACAGTGAGCACTTCAGCTTGGAACCCTGTTCTCCCATGGGACCCAGCACTTCCCTTGCTCCCCAAAAGGCTAGAAGCCAAAAACATGCCCAGAAGTTCCCCATCCCTTATCTGTCCGGTGTCTCCTTCAGGATCTGGGGTACGATGTCATCAGCCTCCATATAACAGTCCAGGAAAACATGTGCCATGTTGCACTGGATCACGCATGGTTCTCCCTTTCAAAGCAGCATGGAGTTCTCCTCTCCTCCTTGCAAACTACGTAGATCTCCTCTCCTCTCAAAACCGCATGGAAATCCTCTCTTCTCAAAGCCGCATGATGTTCTTCCTTCTCAAAACCACATGGAGAACCTCCTTCTCAAAACCTCATGGAGAACTTTGCTAAAATGTCTGCTGCCTATTTTTAAACCCCTGACTGCATCCTCCTACACAGCGGGTGTGGTAACCAGTTCTGACCATTCACAGAACCTTGTGCAGGCTCTGTATGCTCTTTCCATACCATTCCATGGTCAAAACCCCTCCCCTCTTCTTGGGACCTTGGAAGAACCAAAGTCATTTGCATGACTGAGACACTAAGCTTCTAGCCATAGTCATGCAAAGGCGTCTTAAAAGCTGTTCCCTTTTCCCCATCCCCCAACCCGCAGGCTCTGGGGATTTTTGGACACCCCCACTCTAACAATATCAGCTGATAGTATTATGGGAACTCCTTTATAGGTAACTTTTCTCTTCCTGCTTTTAAGATACTCTTTTTATCTTTAACCTTTGGCATTTTAATTATGATGTGTTTTGGTGTGTTCCTCTTTGGGTCCAACTTGTTTGGGACTCTATATTTCCTGGACTTGTATGTCTTTCCTTTCCCAAATTAGGAAAGTTTTCTTTCATTATTTTTTCAAATACGTTTTCAATTTCTTGCTCTTCCTCTTTTCCTTTTAGCATCCCTGTGATTCGGATGTTGGCATTTTTGGAGATGTCCCAGAGTCTTCATATTTTCTCCTTGTTTTTTTGAATTCTTGTTTATTCATTCTGTACTGGTTGACTGTTTATTTCTTCCTTATGTTCTAAATCATTGATTTGAACCCCAGCTTCCTTCCCTCTGCTATAAGTTTCATGTGAATTTGTCTTTATTTCACTTAGTATAGCCTTCATTTCTTCCCTTATGCTTTTGCCATACTCAATGAGTTCTCTGAGCATCCTTATCACCAGTGTTTTGAACTCTGCATATGTTGGTTGGCTCTCTCCATTTCACTTAGTTCTTTTTCTGGAGTTTTGATTTGTTCTTTCATTTGGGCCGTATTTCTTTGTCTCCTCAATTTGGCAGCCTCCCTCTTTTTGTTTCTGTGTATTAGGTAGAGCTGCTTTGACATCCTGTCTTGGCACATCTGTTATGTTGTAAAGGGTGGAGCCTTAGGTATTCGTCAGTGGGAACGACCCATCTCACCATATTGTTTTTCTTTAAATTCTTGAGTATAAGTAGTTCATCATCTTTATTATTTAAGAATATGTTTCTATTAAATTATTTTTCTCTTAATTATGGATCATATTTCCCTACTTCTTTGTATATCTAGTCATTTTTAACTGGATGATGAACATTTTAAATATTATGATGTTAAGCATCTGGATTTTGTGATCTTCCTGTTAGGCTTTCTTCTGGCAAATTAAGTTAAGTTACTTGCAGATAAGTTTGATCCTTTTAAACTCATTTTTAATCTGTATTTGATTGGCTGAGCCTTTTCTGTAGGGATAGTTTAGCCCTGCTACTAAGTAAGGCATAACCCTTCCTGTGTCTCCATGCCTGGGCAAACAGCAAGGACTCTCTAGCAGGTTGGTGCCGAAAGTCTCCCTGCTCTGGGCAAGCTCTGAAAATTTGCCAGTTTATGGCTCCTTTTCTTCCTGGCCTTGTTAAGTTCCACTCTCCCCATAGGAAATATTCAGCAAAGACTCAAAAGGACCCCACGCAGATTTCTGGAGCTCCTTTGTTGCAGAGGTTACTCCTTCCTGGAACTGTGCCCTGCAACTGCAAGCTACATTGGCTTCCCTGAACTCCTGCCACTGTCTCCTTAGCTCCTGAGGGAGGTTACCACGCTCTGCTGGGGATCCCCTTCCCTGAATTGCAGCCTGGAATATTTCTCCAGGTAGAAATCCAGGCGATTGTAGGGCCCACCTCGTTTGTTTCTCTTACTTCAAGGATCACATTCCTTCTTGTGTAATGTCTGAAAACAGTTATTTTATATATTTTGAAGAAGTTGTTTTCTCTGCATATAGTGGGAGGGTAATTTCAGTTACCTCATCATGGCTGTAGTAGAAGCCTTTTGATGGCATTTTAATAAAGTTTTGGGAAGGAGAGGAGGTGTCCCGTGCATGTGGTCAGTTCACTGTACTTAACTAGAAATCCTAGACTCCTGAAATATAAATATTTATGTTTAACAAAATATGCTTTTATCACCCAACAAAGATCTCATGCAATATAATTGTGCTATCCACAAAACAATACCAGGCTTTATAAAAATATTAAGACATAGTGTTCCACAGGTACAGGACATGGGTTTGAAGCTGAACCATGAACATATTCTTTCGTTCCTATAATGTATTACTGCAATTGTTTGCTAAATCTCACTCAGGGACAATGTCAATGATCTAAGTTGGTGGCCCCTCCTGAAGGTGGTCTTGGACCCCTAGGACAGGTCCTTTCCCAGCTGCCCTTCTTGGTCAGCAGCCTCTCCAGACCACCTGTCAGCCCCAGGCTTACTCTTTGTAGGCAGCCACTGGGCCGTGGTGGAGGAGACCTAGGTCAGGGGACCTGGATGAACAGTGAAGGAGGAAGGCCTTCCCTTTCTCAGTTACCTCCTGCCCTGCCCCACAAGCCCCTCTCACTCACCTAACCCCAGCTAATTGGTTGTCTTTTCCATTGCCTAGTGAGATGGGCAAGGCAGGGCAGCCATGTGCTGCTGCCTACTCAGAGGCTATTGGTCTCCGACGGGCTGCTTCAGCAGTGACCAGGGCTATGCCTTCACCTCCTTCTCCAGGTGGACATTGAGCAACTGGATCCCCGTGGGCGGACTCCCCTGCACCTGGCCACTACACTGGGGCACCTCGAGTGTGCCCGTGTGCTCCTGGCACATGGGGCAGACGTGGGCAGGGAGAATCGCAGTGGCTGGACAGGTAGGCACCCCTGCTTACCCAAACCCCACAGCCGGTTTCCCCAGCATCATATCCTCACCTGCCCTGTGACATCGTGCCCCCCCCCCCCCCAAGTGCTTCAGGAGGCTGTGAGCACTCGGGACCTGGAGCTGGTGCAGCTGGTCCTACGGTACCGGGACTACCAGCGGGTGGTGAAGCGGCTGGCAGGCATCCCCGTGCTCCTGGAGAAGCTGCGCAAGGTGAGGGCCAGCCTCTCAGCCTCCCTGCTGTGGCCCTTGAACCCTGTCTATAGCGTAGAGTTAACCACTCTCCTTGTCATCCTCCAGGCCCAGGACTTCTACGTGGAGATGAAATGGGAATTCACTAGCTGGGGTAAGAGGGGCTGATGTGGGGCTCTCTGGACCTGAGGGCTTTGGCACTTGTTGATCCCCTGCCTAGAGCTCTCTTCCCATTGCTCTTACTGTGGTTCCTCATCTTTTAGTTCTCAGCTCAGTGCCACCAGCTAGGCCTTTACACACTGTCTCAGACGCTGTCTCAATTCCATTTTTATTATTTCCTTCACTTTGTGCTGATGTGCTCATTTGTTTGTGATCTGTCACCCCTTGCTTGAAGGTAAGCTCCGAGGGTTCTGTCTTGTTCAGTGTTGCATGCCTGGCACCCAGTAGGTGTTCAATAAATATTTGATGGAAGATTGTGAAAAAGGTTGAAGGAAAGGTTGGGGGAGCGCCTTATCTCCTACCAGTTCCCTTACCTTGGCCACATCCCTGACCCCATGCCCTGAGGGGGCCCGGGTTAGGTGGGTCAGGCAAATCCAAGCCACCTCTGACCTTCCCTTCCACCTAGTGCCCCTGGTGTCCAAGATCTGCCCTAGTGACACCTACAAAGTGTGGAAGAGTGGGCAGAACTTACGGGTAGACACCACACTCCTGGGCTTTGACCATATGACGTGGCAGCGAGGGAACCGCAGCTTCGTCTTCAGGGGCCAAGGTCAGGCAGATGGGAGGTAGGGCGAGGTGGGGAGGCAGGAGACAGCGCCATGCAACCCCTGACCTCTGCGCTGTTCCCTGGCTGTCAGATACCAGTGCTGTGGTCATGGAGATTGACCATGACCGCCGGGTCGTGTACACGGAGACTCTTGCATTGGCTGGGCAGGACCGTGAGCTGCTGCTGGCTGCTGCCCAGCCCACTGAAGAGCAAGTGCTGAGCCGGCTCACTGCACCTGTTGTCACCACGCAGCTTGATACCAAGAACATCTCCTTTGAGAGGTGAGTGGCCATGGCCCTGATCGCCTGGAACAAACCTGGTGGGGTACCCCCTCACCTGGACCACTTTGCTTCCTCAGGAACAAGACGGGCATCCTGGGCTGGCGCAGTGAGAAGACTGAAATGGTGAATGGGTACGAAGCCAAGGTGAGGCCATAGCTTCTTGGTGCCAGACCCTACCACACCCTTGCCCACAGAGAGCTGGGCTGGGGTTTCCTGAGGACCACCATTTCTCAGCCTTGGAGGTGCAGAGGTCATGCGGCATTGAGGAAAGGGCGCTAAGAGACAACCGATGGAAATGGCCAGACTTATTGAGCACTTATTATATTCATGTTCAAGTCACTGTTCTGGCATTATATGTATCTATATATGCACATGCACACACATATGTATTATGTGCATATATCACACAGATGTACACACACATGCTCATTTAATCCTTATAATAACTCTTTCAGGTTGGTGCTATTTTTCCGTTTTACAGATGTTTATTGAACCCTTTCCATGGTATCCCATTTAATCTTCATAACCGCTCTACGAAGTAGGATATTGGCCCATTTTATGAGGAGAAAATGGGGGCTTGGAGGTGGTTGAATGACCTATACGAGGTCACACTACACTAAGTGACACCTGAGGTTCAGACCCTGGCTGCCTAATCCCAAAGCCAGGCCTATACTCTTAAGAAGACTGTGTTGGTCACTCGGGGACCCTCACATCACCCACCAGGGCCACTTGGTGCCTCTGCTGAATGAAGGGACTGACAGATGCTGCAGGGTTTGTATTGCTTCCTCCTGAAAGCCTTCCCTGGTTCTTTAGGTTGGGTCAAAGTCTGCTTTTTATTCCCACAGCCCTGTGCTCCCCACAACAGAGCATGTATCTATCACACTCTGTTATAACTGTTCATTTTTTGGTCCCTTCCCCTAAATTGAGAGCCTCAAGAGGTTAGGAGTCATGTCTGGCTGTGCTTGTTCACCACTGTGCTCCTGATGCCTGCCTCGGTGCCTGGCATAGAACGGCTCCTCACGAAATCTTTGTGGAGTGAATAACAGAATGAATTAATGACTTCATATATTTACTTGCCCGAAGGCCTGGGAATTTGGAGCAAACAGCTTCTCCTCCCCTGCCCCAGACCCTTCCTTGTAGGAAGTATTCAGAAAGCCATTGGGGGCCGGGAGTAGGGGTACCAGAATTGTCTTTGAGCCCTTTCTTCATCTCTCCCCAGGTATATGGGGCGTCCAACGTGGAACTCATCACCCGGACACGGACAGAACATCTTTCAGAACAGCACAAGGGCAAGGTCAAAGGTAATGAGGCAGAGGCACATGGGGGAGGTGTGAGGAACCAGTTTCCACTTGAGCACCTCCATCAGTATTCCTTCTGACATTGTAGCAAAAACCAGGGTAGTTTATTTAGGCAAGTAGTTTCCAAGTGCCAAGTCCTAGTGGCTGGTAGCAGCTGCCTAGGGTGCTGCTAAGGTGATTCTAAAGCCACGTTTGGGCTCAGTGGGAAGGAATTGATTACTAATGTCTACATTGGATTTGGGAAGGGAGAGAAATGTCATGTATGCTCTTTGATGGCCATTCCAGTGAGACATACTCTAGGTAGGAAGTCAAGGGGCCCTGCCACTGATTCTCAGTGCCCGTTGGTACTACACCTGACTTTCTGGGCATCATTTTGTCCTTCTAAAGTGGAGAGACTTAATTCCTGCCTCACAGGAGAACAAATGAATATGGAAGTGCCTGAACGAAAACACACACATTCACATGCATACCTCAAAACTGCTCACCAAAAGCAGGTATTTTTTGTTCAGTGTCATCAACCTAGATAGTGACACTTTTGGAAGTTTCTCCTGAGCCCCAGGCCTACTTTTTATTCCAGCTGCAATTATAGTGGTTGTGGTCCTGGCCCCTGCCCTGCTATGCTCTGTCACTTTCTGATGAAGGTGCCTAGATGTCTGGTGTGGACAGGCAGTCCCCCTACCCCCTAGGAACCAGCCCCCTCCCTAGTCTTGGGTACTGTCAATTCTGAGGACTGCAGTGTCCTCTGAGATGGCACGTTTCTTATAGGCTGCAAGACACCCCTGCAGTCCTTCCTGGGAATTGCTGAGCAGCATGGGGGCCCCCAAAATGGGGTGAGTGTGTGCCAGCGGTTCCCCTCGGTGGAAGGGTATGGATATGGCTCAGAAAAAGGCCTGGGAGGTGTCCTGCTTAGCATGGCCTGTGGACCTCTTTTCCACAGTGCCCAAGACTATGTTGGCTCCACAGTGGCAGGGGGTACAGCTCTGGGGCCTGTAATACCAAATGGCTGGCCTGGCATCAGGGACTGAGGAAAGCTCACGGGCCTCCCCATGTGGTACAGACCCTGATCACTCAGACTCTGAGCCAAGCCAACCCCACTGCCATCACCGCAGAAGAGTACTTCAACCCCAACTTTGAGCTTGGCAACCGTGACATGGGCCGGCCCATGGAACTGACCACCAAGACACAGAAGTGAGGTTCCCTGCTGGTGCTGGGAGGGGTGGGCAGGGCAGGATGGGGCAGGGGTTCCAGAAGGTTCTAGGAGGCCATCGCTTCTAGTGTCCCTCATGCCTTGGGGTCCTGGGGGGGGCAGGTTCAAGGCCAAGCTGTGGCTGTGTGAGGAGCATCCCCTGTCCCTGTGTGAGCAGGTAGCCCCCATCATCGACCTCATGGCTGTCAGCAATGCGCTTTTTGCCAAGCTCCGGGACTTCATTACCCTGCGCCTGCCTCCTGGCTTTCCTGTCAAGATTGGTGAGACCCCACCCCCATTTTCCCATGGCTGCTGTTGTGGAGGTGGTAGGGCTTAGATGAGATAAAGGGGGGGGCTAAGGTGTGAGTGGGTGGGTTGTGGCACCTGATGGTTTCCTCATCCTCAGAAATCCCGATCTTCCACATCCTGAACGCCCGCATCACCTTCGGGAACCTCAATGGCTGTGACGAGCCGGTGCCTTTGGTCCGAGGCAGCCCCAGCAGTGAGACCCCTTCCCCAGGCAGCGACTCCTCCAGTGTCAGCAGCTCCAGTTCCACAAGTGAGCCCTGTCCCCCTCTGAAGTCACCCTCCTTACCACCTCACCAGAGCCCTTGCTGCCCCTTCCTGGGGAGCCACTCTGACCTGAGTCTGCCCTCAGCCTCCTGCCATGGATGCGAAATCTCCCCGACCTTGTTCGAGGCCCCACGAGGCTACAGCATGCTGGGTGGGCAGCGGGAGACTGCGACCCGTGACGATGATGATGACCTTCTGCAGTTTGCCATCCAGCAGAGCCTGCTTGAGGCGGGCAGTGAGTATGACCAGGTGCGTCCCCTGTGGACACAACGGGCCACCTGACTGGTGCCGCTGTAGCCAACAGACCCATGCACTCTCCCTCCAGGTCACCATCTGGGAGGCGCTAACCAATAGCAAGCCCGGCACTCACCCCATGTCCTACGAGGGTCGCCGGCAGGACAGGTCAGTGTCCTCCAGGATTTGGAGACGCCCACCCTCCCCAAGCACAGAGTGCCCCAGTACTCTGTCACAATGGGTGAGGACACTGCCGCTGGAGCAGCCCCTGTTGGCCCAGAGAAACCGTGGTACCCTCACCAGGGACCCTACTGGAGTCAGGATGGTCCCTGCCATACATGTTCCTTACTCTGGGGTGGGTGAGCAGTACTCCCAAAGCGGCTCTGGTGTAGGTGCCAGGCTTCATGGCCTCCAGACCCTCACCAGGCAGGATGTCAGGGCAAGGGTTCCTGAAGATGCCCACATGTGCTGCCGGCTATCTGCTGGGAGGATGGGCTTTGTAGGAGCTGGGATCTGCTACAACTGGGTGGGAGCCAGGGAGGTGACTTGGAACTGGAGGGCAGCAGGCGTGCTCTGTCCTGGGACCTCCACGCCGGATCCTGGCCTGCTCCCTGGCAGTTGCTCCTGGAGCCCTGGATGTGTCTTCCTTGCCCCCAAAAGTGCCCCGCCCACGCCACAGCGCCAGCCTTCGACCCCCATGGTGGTTCCCAGCCCTCGGCAAGGTACCAGTCCTGGTAGCCGCGTGTTCCGGAGCTACGACGAGCAGCTGCGGCTGGCCATGGAGCTGTCTGCGCAGGAGCAGGAGGAGCGGCGGCAGCGTGCGCGCCAGGAGGAGGAGGAACTGGAGCGAATCCTGCGGCTCTCATTGACCGAGCAGTAGTGCCGCTGCAGCCACAGGCCTTCAGCCACACCATGAGAGCCCCGCCCCAGAGTGAAACATGCCCCCGCCCGCGCACACTGTGGCTGGAGACCAGAGCCACCGCCTCAGGGGCGTAGGGGCTCACCATGCACCAGATGAGGAGGGGTTCAGCATGGCCACGGGGTACCTTTCCCGGCCAGGGCCCTGGAGGCAGCTGGCACGGCCTGGTCCCCTGCTTTGCTGTATCCTGACACCCCCCACCCCCGTCCTCTCCCCTGGGCCCAGACCTGTCCAAGGGCAGAGCCAGGTGGTCTTGAGTGGGAGACCGGTCCTTAGAGGAGCAGTGTCCGTATCCTTGCTCCTTCTGGCTGGCCCCACTTTCTGCTCACTGACCCCATTTCAGGACACTGCCCATGAAGCCTTTGCATTTCCGCTCTTCACCCCTGGAGGGCAGCTGAGCTCCCCACGTGCTGTGTTGCTGCTTTGTTCCAGACAGATACCAGCACGTCTAGGGCCCAGCCCCTCCCCCACCCCGGCATTTCAGCGTCAAGTGCACTTAGCCGGGTGCCTGGCTCCCCCAGTCCTTACATCCCTCCCAGGTCTCAGGGTGGTCCCAGCTTCAATTGGGGCGGCCAGACGTTGGAGACCCCTTCCCCAAGACATGTTTTTGTGATCAGGGAGGGTGCCCAGGGTGGCCCCCCAGACCTGGGCAAGACCTCATTCCCACATGCTGTCTTGGCAAGTGGAGGGGGGCACATTGGGCTGGGGCAAGCACTAGACCCTACACTAGACTGCACAGAGAGGGGTTGCCCCGTGCCCTGGCACCACCACCCACCCCTTCCCACCAGCTGCTGCTAGCCCTCTGTGGTTGTGTCCCCCACTTGCCCCAGCCAGGGGCTGACTCTAAAACCCTTCATCCAATGGTGCTAACCCCTGGCTCTCCCCTGCCCCACCTCACCCACCCAGAGAAGCACAGGCCCCGCTAGGGGCAGGGGCCCACAGCACACCTTTCCCGAGTTCTCCCTGACTGGCCTTCCTGGCTCAGCCAGTGATATTCAGAAGGGACACAAAGGGGATAGAAGAAAAGAGCAAAGACTCACTCTTCCTTGATGCCAGGGGCACCAGACTGATTACCAGGCACAAATTAAAGAGGCTTCAAACCTGAGGCTTTTCCTACCTACCTTTACTGGGGAAGAATGCCCACCTGCATTCAGGGGGTTCCTTCTGAACTTCAGTGTGGGTAGGGCTGAGGTAAGAGGATGCCTGGTGGGCCCTGAGCCCAGCCATGGTTGCATTTGTTAGGGTCCCCAGGGTAGCATTTGTAGAGGCCGGGCGGGGTGGGGGGGCATGTTTTGCCCTCCTCACCCCTCATCCATGCAGGAGGCACAGACTGAGCACTTAGTAAAAGATTTCATTCAGTATGTCTTGTTTTCCTTGTAGAGTCAAGGCCACAGCAGAGGACTGGGGGCAGTGTGTGAGGGCAGGGGGTGGGGGAGGCGATACAGTGAACCTGCTTCCTCAGGCGAGTCCTGTTAGCTCTCCTGCAGAGGTGCCAGGAGGAAGCTGCCTTCTCCCCTACAGGTGGGAAGAGGCCCCTCTTCTGGGTGCAGCCAGTGGGACCAGCGCCACAGCGAACGGTCTGTATGTGTCTGTAGACCTGGGGTGACGCCCGCTGGGTTCGCCACTCAAGGTGGAGTCACATGAACTGATTAGAGGGAGCAGCGTAATTTCCCCCAGCCAGTCTGGGGACGTCCAGCGAATCGTCACCCCTTTGAAGTCAAACCCAAGTTCCCCAAATATCCCCAAGCATTACACTAATAACTAAGAACTTCCTCTGCCCTGAGCGAGACAGCGGGGGGACACCGTCTCGCTGCGCAGCACCATTGCTAAGGCCCTGTCACCCCGGCCTCCCAAGGCCAGTTCCTGCTGAGACCTGGACGAGGCGCGCAGCCCCACAGGTGCCAGACGGATGCACGTCTCCGAGAGGCTCCACTTGTCTAGGCCTCCCGCGAGGGGCGGAGTTCCATTCCCAGCCCAGAGAGGCGGGGTCCCAAGTTCCAGACCAAATGCCTAGGCCAGTCGGTGCACCCGGCCTGGCCTGGCCTGGACCCCCAGGCTCGGAGCCATCGCAGAAGCGCGGCGCTAGTCCGTGCCGTCCACCAGCTCGCACAGCATGTTCTCCAGGGCTGTGATGCGCTGATCCTGCGCCTGCACCTGCTCTCGAAGAGCCTTGATCTCCTCCAGCAGCCTCTCCAGAGTGTGCTGCTGCTAGGGCGCGGAGGAAAGAAGAGGCGATGTCGGCCAAGGGGGCGGTAGGGGTACGAGGAGGCTGGGTCTAGGTGCAGCCGAGCTGGATCTTACCGACAAGGGGGCGTCACTGGCTGATTGGCTGCGGCGGGGGCCAGAGGGCGGGCGCACGTCCAAAATGTTGGGCTTGGTGACTCGGAGCTCGCGGTGCTTAGGGGGCACGTAACCATCCCTCAACGAGATGAGCACGGGTTCGGCGTCCTGACCCGACAGCCATTCTTCCGCTTCTAGGGCCGGCTCGGGGCCCGGCGTATCTGGGTATAGGTCGTCCTGGAACAAGTCTGACTGCGGGGGTGGGGAACAGGAGGACGAGTGTTAGCAAGGTGCTGGGACTGCTCCGCTCCCTTCCACCTTGGAGCCCTGTCCAGCCCTTCTCCTGGCCCCTCACCTTGCGGGGCACAGTCATGATGATGGGTTCACACTTTTTTTCGTGCAACTTGTAGAACCTATAAGGGAGTGTGGGGTTCAGCACCCCCCGCAAGCTCCCAATCCGTTAACTCATACATGGGACCAAGGGATTAGAGGCCAACACTCGCTGAGTGCCTACCAGGCATTGCACTTTAAACACATTTGTTGGTCCAGTTGGTAAAACACCTCTGTTGGGGTGTTTATCACCATTTTACAGGTGAGGAAACTGAAGTTCAGAGAATGTCAAGCTAGTTAGCGCTGGGGCTGGCACTGGAAACAAGCTTGTTTGACACCCTCCTCCCCACTCTTTCGCAACGATTACACTATTAGGGACACCCCCGTGCTTCCCCGGATGGGGAGTGAGGACTGAGGCAGGCAAGCGGGAAGGGTGGATGGAGGCTGCTGACCGGGCGATCTCGCATTTGCTGACATCCAGCCCCCGTTTGGGCATGAAACCCATGCCCCTCTGAGGCTCCTTGCTGCTGAACGTGTTCAGGTAATGCACGAAAGGTGGTTCGTCGGTAATCTCAAAGTACCGAATGCTGCTGTCGCCCTGCAAAGCCAGTTGGTTCAGAGACGCACCCGGAAGGAGACCTCACATCTCCGTCCGGCCCCTTGTTCTTCCCTCCCGGCCGCAAGCACCTTGCCGCATAGGTAGACGATGCTGGAGTCAGAATCGTAAAAGGGCAGTAGGACCCCGTTGCTTGTGTCCATCTCCTGCAGGGCCACTGGCTCCTCGAAGTTGTTCTGCCCGAGCACAAGAGGTGTGACCAGTCCAGTCCCACGGTCTGTGCCACTTCTAGATCCCCCGAACCCCCAGTACGATTCCTGCCCGCTCCAAACCCCATGCCATCCCACCGCAGTTCTGGTGAACCGAGCAGCAGGCCCCGCCCCTGGACACATCATTCCCAGTCCCCGGCACACATGCCCCTCGGCGCCGCGGCATGCAATCACCGCAAACCACCCCCAGGGACTCGGCATCACCAGGTGGAGGCGCCAGCGTGGGCTCCTTCAGGCGACGCAGCGAAACTGTGCAGTGGGGTGGGTGTGGGGATGGTAGGCGCTGCAAAGAGGGCAGCCGCCTCCAGCCTTGTCCAGGTGGGCATGCCCTGCGGATGGGGGGCGCCTGGCCCCTCTCCCGTGATGCCAGTCCCGGGGCACACACCCCAAGCTTCCAGCTGTGTTACCGGGTCCCACAGGCCCAGCTCTCGCTGGCTCATGCGGGTGAAGCCCGTGGTGAAGATATGACCCTGGCGCGTGAAGATGGCCCGCATGGGCCTCATCCCCTCGTGGGCCGCAAACCTTTCCTGGGGGCAGGGGGGAGACAGGGAGAAGCGTCACCCAGCTGCCTGCTCTGGGGATCCTGGAAGGCCGAGCAACCAGCTTCCAGACTTAGGTGTGGGAGGCGGGGGCGGAGATAAAAGGGAGTCTAAGCAGGCCCCAGGCCTGGGGAGCGTCTGGGCCCTGAGAGAGCGGGAGGCGTGCATCTCTCAGCAGATGGTGAGCCCCTCAAGCGCCCTCGGAGGCTGACCCCTAGCGCAGGGCATGTCTGCTGGTTTCCCGGGAACGCAACAAGGCTGTTCCCAGACGGGCACTTCCCGCTCCACTTCAGCCCTCCTGGGCAACGGCCACCGCCTGGGAGGGCGCTCCGGGCTGACCCAGCGAAGTAGCGAGCGCACACGCCCGGCGCGGCCTGGCCTACCGGGTCCCAGAGCGCGAGTTGCCGCTCACTCATCCTGCTGAAGCCGGTGCTGAGTAGCTTCCCGTCTGCCGTGAAGACTGCCCGCAGCGGGCGGGCGCCCTCGTGAGGCCGGGCTCGCTCCTGCTCGCGGGGTTAGTGGGTTAGAGGGCCCGCCCGCCGCGCGCACTACGCGCAGACGTACATGCACTTGCCCCTGCACACCCCGCGTTAGACTGAGGCTGAGGCAGGTGCAGCCACCCTCCCAGCGCACCCGGTTGGGACAAGCAATGCACGCGGGTTGCCCCGTCTCCCCAGCCCAGCGAGTCAACTAGGGCGGAAGGGGCCCGGTCGCGAGCCAGTGTCAGGCCCCAGCCCCTGGAAGACAGCGCTGGGTACCGGCTGTGAGGAGAGGGGTCCGGGAGCTCAGGTTTCATGCAGGTTCTAGTGGGAGGATAGTTTGCAGCTTCTCCCCTTTTCAATCACAAACTGAGAAGCCCTCCTCTGAGCTCCTGAGATGGAGGGGTGGGGGGGAGGGAAGAGGAGTGGGGCAGAGAATTGGGGGCTTGGGGCTTACTTAAGGCATGGCGCTGTGGTTGCAGACAATGCAGGGTGGTGGTGGTGGTGGGTGGGAGCATTGGTCTCTGCGGATGGGATGCGGGAGGTGAGGGCTGGGACCTAGGGCTCAGAGGATTTCGGGTACAGGGGCCTGGCAGTTGGTCCCTGGGGTAAGGGGCTGGGGAGTGGGCAGGCCAGGCACTCACCGCTACCACCTGGCCCTTGCGGGGGTCGATAATGCGTAGGGTCTTGTCCTTGCAGGTGGTGACTAGTAGACTGCCGTTGCTGTTCCAGCACACGCTGTGGATGATGTCCGGGTGCATGTCGTCCAGGCTCAGGAGCGCCTCCCCAGTGCCCACGTTCCAGATGATGATCACATTGTCACCACCTGCCCAGAGTGGCCACACACCATCACCTGGACCTTGCCTTTGCCGCCCCCTACCCCCATCCCCAGATATGCAGTAGGGACCCCTCTCTAGGCCCCCAGACCTGCACTGAGCAGGACATTCCGGGCAGTGGGGTGCCAGGAGAGGATGCCCACACGCTTTGAGTGGCCTTCTAGTGTGATGATGGGTTCTGTAATGTTGCGCATAGGGGTATAGTCTGGAATCTGCCACACCTGGGTAGGAGGAAAAGGCAGAGGGTGGGTGGGATGAGGAGCCACTTTGTCCCTCTGCTCCCCTCCCCAACCCTCCAACCCTAATGGGTTTCTTGAGTGGTGTCAAATGCAGGGCAAGATGTGATGGTGCCCACCTGGGTCAGAAGCAACTTGGAGCCAGGAGGGGGCACTGCCAGCTCTCCAGAGACCTCCCTATTCACCCCAGCAGGGAGACTTCAAAGCACTACACCCCACCCCCCACCCCTGCTCTTCAGGCCCCAAATTGGCCATGGCTATAATTAGTCCTAAGCAGTGCATGCTGGGAGGGGGTGGGCGTGTAGCTAAAAATAGCCTGGGAGCTGGGTTAGGCAGGGCCTGGGACCCAGCACCTCCCTCACCACCTTCCCCAGAACAGGTGAGGTAGCTCTCCCTGCTTCTACTGCCCAACTACCCATTAGCTTCCAACTGGCTCCTACCATGATGGTGGTGTCGTCTGAGGCACTGGCGATGACATTGTCATTGTGTGGGCACCAGTCAATGTCCAGCACAGGGGCAGTGTGCCCAGTGACCAGTGGGTAGTTCTTATCCACTCGCCCTGTCTGGAGGGGTCAGAGAGGGAGAGGTGGGGCCACGCTTCTCTGTGGTTTTTGGGAGTGGGCAGTGGACCTCTTTCCACCTCAATACTCTATCATTTATTTTCTCTTTGCAGACCCCTCTCTGCACTTCCAATCCCATCCAGCCTACTTCCTGTACTTCACTGAAGGCAGATGGGAGTTGAAGTCATTTAGTATCAGGGAATCAGACACAGAAGTCAGATGACTTAACCAAGGACACACAGCAAGATACTGGTAGAGCCAAGACTAGAACGCTTAGTCCAGTGCTCTTCCAAAATACCTACTCGGAGGAGGCTGTTTTTGAGCCTGTTCCCCCAGTTGGGATGTCAAAGGGAAGCCCCTGGTGGAAGAGGTCAAGGTGAGATAATGCATAGCGAGTGCCTGACAGTCCTTTCCTAGCCACCCTTGGCAGATCTCCACCTTGTCACTAGTTTACCTTGGAACCACAAGCAGCAGACATTCCTGGTGCCTGTTACCCCTCAACCTGAGCTGGGGCCCATCTATTTTTGGTCTTTATGGGCTGTTTGTGGGGGCTCTGAGGCCTTTGCAGGGGCTGGCATTGGACCAGACAGTAGGGGAAAAGTGTGGCTGTGTGGCATTGGAATGGCAGTTGTAACTGGGGGAGGAGGTGGCTCCAGCTGAAATTTGAGCCCTGCGGATGGTGTCCTTGGATGATGTCTGCATTGTCCTGGAGTGAGTCACTGGCTATTGTCAGGCCTCTTCCTGCCACCTGTGGGGCCTCCCCTAACAAGGTGTAGGGAGCAAAATCCAGGTCAAGGTCATGCTTGGGGTAGCCATTCTAGGGGTCGAGATGGCCAAGGGGCTTGAGGCTACTCAGCATAGGTGGTGCTCATTGCTTGGCCCCCATCCCTGGGGTAGGAAGGGCTCTGGTCTTCTGTCATGTCTCCTTGAACTTTGTTCTCATTCTACCTTAATGTAAGAATCAGAGTGGAGAGGTGGCCAGGGACTCTGGATAGAGCCTGACTGTCCTCAGTGTGATGATGTGTGATGTGCTTTGATCAAAAGGTTATCCTGGGCTAGGAAGAAAGATCCCCACACCCAAAACATGAAAGGGTGTAGCATTAGGAGGGACAGGAAGCGAATCTGACCAGACCCTGATTCCATTACTTTTCAACTATCTCTATCACCCCTTCCTGGTCCCTGCTGGGAACAGGGTGCTGAGCTGTGAGTGGGTGCAGGCCACTGTAATGCTGCTGCTTTGGGAGGGGTAAGGGAGCCTCCCAATGTGTCTGTGCGGGCTTGGAGCACAGGGAGCAGCCAACCCAAACAAATAGCCCTCCTGACTGAGGAATGGAACCAGGTGAGAACAGGGGCTGCTGCCAGGGCTCCCCAGGGGCTGCAGCCAGTGTCTTCCCACCAGCTTCCTTCCCCTCATCCCTCACCTTGGCCAGAGGCAGGACGATGAAGGCACCTCCACCCCCAGCCTCCACAATAATGGCCAGGAATTTGGGGTTGACGGCACAGAAGGAGCTGTCCCATGTGACCTTGGACACACGGATGTCCTCGTAGGCTTGGTCAGCCTTTGCCGCTTGCCCAAACACATGGCGGAACTTGCTCTGCCGAACCACACGCCGGCTCATTGCTGGGGGCAGCGATGCAGGATCCCAGTGCTCAGGAATGCTTCCAGTCCTTAGTCTTGTAAGCTGTGGGAGGGAGAGAGAGAGAGAGAGAGAGAGAGAGAGAGAGAGAGAGAGAGAGAGAGAGAGAGAGAGAGAGAGAGAGAGAGAGAGAGAGAGAGTGTGGTGGCAAGTGAGAAAGGTTAATCTGGCCAAGAGTTGGGCATAAATTAAGAATCTGGTCCTAGAAGCAGGGTCTTTCTTCAAGGTGATTAAAGCATGGGAAAGTTCTTTACCACCTATGAAGTGCTGCTTAATGCAAGGGGCTAGGATTTGGGTGGGATCTGACTTCTTAGAGACCCAGACCAAGAGGGGCACTGGGCCCAAAACCTTCCTGGAAGTTGAAGTGGTTTGGGGAGGAGCCTCAGCGCCAGGCTGCCCTCCCACTGCCAGCTTTGGATAAGCATCTCTTCACAGAAGTGGTTTATCTCCTAGAGGCACCTTGTCCAGAATCTGAGACCTTGGCCCTCGGATCTTGGCTTAAAGCCAGCTAGAACTGCAGCCCCTCAAGATCTCATCTTTGGCATAGTTCAGGCAGATGGGGTTTTGCCTTTTTCTAGAAAATTGCCAAGAAGTTCCTCCTATCAGCTAACCTGAGTCCCTCCTGCTACTGTTTTCATCAGTTTCCTCCCATGTTGTTTTGGGTACATAACGTGAGGTGGATCCTTCCACTCCTCTCTGTACTGTCTTCACCAAAAGGCCCTAACTGCGGTCTTCTGGCTTTTGTCTACCATACTTTGGGTCCTGCCTCTCCTCTGTGTCCTGTATCCTTCTAAACCCTCCTGGGGTGGGGTGTTCCACCCCCTCCCCCGGGGAGGCAGGGCCAGATTTGCAGGAGTGGGAAGGGTGAGGTGTCTTTTCTCCAGCTGAGGCCTGTCCTATGCTCTTCCGCAGAGGCACAAGGGGCTCTTCCAAAACCCCAGCCACTGACTCCTGCCCCCTACCCAGCTCCGGGCATCCCTGTGTCCTTCAAGCCGCTTCTGCAGCTTGGGGCCTAAGGCCTGGCCTACCCACACCCTCCGGCCTCCCGTCCCAGCCTGTGTTCTTGTGAGACGCGGTGTCTGCACCCTGCGGGCGCGTGGGCCACTGTCCGTCCAAATATAGACACCAGGTCTGCCCCCGCCGGGGACCGATTTTGGCGGCCGGGGGAAGGGGCAAAGGTCTGTGTCTCCTCCACAGACCCTACCCGCTCCACTGTCTGCGGTCGTGGCAGGGGAGTAGGGAGGGTACCTGGTCCTGAGCAGGCCGAGGAGCGCTCACGCTGCGACAGCTCTGCAGACGGGACTTGGGGGCGCTGGGGCCGAGGTAGGCGTCAGGGCGCCGGAACTGCCTCTCTAGGGCTCCGCGGCGTCTGGGGCCGGGGTGTTCGACTGCGCTCTCCGGCCTCAGCTTGCGGCTCTCCAAGGCCGGGCGTCCCTGCAGTCCCAGCTGCTGCTGCCATCAACCTGCGAAGGCGGCACCCAGACAGGGGGCGGGGCACCTCGGGTCCCGCCCCCTCCAGCGGCGGGAAAGTCGAGCACGGCTGACTCCGCGGGGCCCCCGGGGCCCACTTCGGAAAAGCGTCAAAAGTAATCGTGCGTGTGCGCTCTCCTTCCCGGCCCTCGGCTCCTCCTCGGTGTGATGAGGAGGTCCGTGCTCCCACAGCCAGAGTCGTGCGCTGAGGGAGGGAGCGGTCGGTCGAGGAGGGGGCGCGCGCTCCTCTCGGAGCTGGCAGCCACGCTAGATCAGGTGCCTTCGCGCCGCATTCCTGCTGCATTCTCACTCCCATTTTAGCCCGGCCGGGGGGCGAGGCTGTGGGACTGCACCTCCGGCCTCTCTTGGGGAGAGGTCCCGGAAGATGCTCAGGGGGAGAAAAGTGAACGTACCTTGGCCCCCTGGGAGCACCAGTTCAAAGGAAGCGCCTGGCGCAGGTCTTTGGCCCATCAAGTTTTAGACTCCCAGCCTGACTCCTAGTCTCTGGGCCTTGTTTGAATTGGTGCCAGCCTCTGTGCCAGGAAAAAACCCTCCTCTTCCCAACCGCCTCAGGACCCAGAGATCTGAGTACTGACCAAGGGTAGGGAGGAGATAAAAAGAAACCAGGTCAAAATACAGCCAGTGAAGAACAATTCGTCCCTGTATCTGCAGTCTACCCAGCGCCTAGCCCCTGCCTGGATCTGTTTCTTTGGATTATAAGGCTCTGGAGGGCAGCAGCATGGAGTCCGTTTATTACTTCCCTCCTTTGTTTCTCAGGGAGAGTCCAAGTGTTACCCGTGGAAGTGGGGCTCTTGCAGTGTCTAAAGGAAAATAATTTCCTGAGAACCACATGGGAGGATGTTGCTTTGTGGTATGGGTTAGCGATGTACAATTCAGGGGGTTCCCCTCCTCAGTCCCCAGTGTCCCATCTCTGCCTGTCTTGCCACGGAAGAAGTCCAATCTTGTCTTCTTCAGTAGGGCTGGGATGAAGTCCCCTGCCCAGAATTTATGCTGCATATTACAGTCCAGTCCAGCATCCAGCTAGCCTAGCATGTGTTTCCAGCTCCAGTCCAAATGCTGGCCTCCCTCCTGGAGGCCATGGAGAGAAGAGGTGTGTGCACCATGTGAGTGCAGGTCACGAATGAGAGAGAGCAGAAGAGCACTTTTTTGTTCCCCAGGGGTTATAACTAGGAGCTTGGGTTTGGGATGGAACAGGTGCTTTCTCAAAAGAACCAATCAACTTTCCAAACTTTCATGGGCTTGGATAGGTTTACGCCCCCTCGTTAGACTGACAGGCCTCTATGGACCAGCACCTCCTCTTGCACCCCCCAACAATCCGGTACTGGAAGGGGGTAGGGAGGAGTCTTAATTCCCTTGGTGGAGCACAATGCTGTGGTCCCCTGGGGTGTGAAGCTGTAGCTTCCTGGTGAAGCAAACAGGCTTCTGCTTCCCATTTTATAAAGCTCAGTGTCTAGTTCTCTGCTCTCATGCCTTTGTCAGTATCTAAACATTGATAGCAACACAAGTACTCAGTAGCTTGTAGGGGAGTAGAAACAGAAACTTTACAGGTGCTCCAGAAATAATTCATGTAATGGGGGTTGATCTTGAGGGTAGATGAGGAGTCTCACATTTATCTGAAGATTCCAGGCACAAAATTAGGAGGAAAAGACCTGAGTGACTCAGTTGTTCCTTAGTAACAACAGTTCACACTTATGTACCAGACACTGTCCTAAGGGCTTTACACATATTAATTCCATTCTAACAGTCTTCTGAGGTGGGTATTATTAATATCCCTACTTTACAGATGAGAAAACAGAGGCACAAAGAGGTTAAGTAGCTTACCCGCTGCTCAACTGGGAGTTGGCGATGCTGAGATTCTTACCCAAGCGGTCTGGTGTCTAGGACCATGTTTTCCAGCACCATGCATTTCTGCCTCGCCTTGAAGGAGTGCCACTTCATCTCACAAGTGCTGATACTGAGAATTACGCTTTGTGGCAGAGGAAAGGATGCCTGGACTAATTAGAAAACTGGAGTTCTAGCCCTGTCTCAGTTGCCCTAATTTTGCACCTCTCTGGGCTGTAAAATGAAGAGGGCAAGGTCAGGTTCTTTCCAACTCTGTACCACCTCTTGGCAGAGGAGTTTGACATGCTGCTCCCTACCCTGAAAGGGCATCTTTTCTTCCCCTTCCTCTTTATATTTTTGTCTTTTTTTCATTGAGGTATTAAAAAACTTGCACATAATTAATGTACATAATTTAATAAGTTTGGACATATTATATACACATGGGATACCATCACCAAAATCAGGGTAATAAATATATCCATCACTTCCAAAAGTTTTCTTGTGTCCTTTTGTTTTTGTTTTGGTGAGAACACTTAACATGAGATCCACCTTAACAAACTTTAAGTACACAATACCTTATTGTTGACTATAGGAACTATGTTGTACAACAGATCTCTGGAACTTACTCATCTGTATAATTGTAACTTTATACCATTGAACAACTACCCTATTCCTCTCCCCCCATCCCCTGGTAACCACCATTCTTCTAATCAATATTTGATTTTATGATATGCTATTATTTAAAAGACAAAAAAAGAGCAGTAACCTTAGGGAACTGCCATCAGAATAAGACTGGCTCTCTTAGTCCCAGGTACAAGTAAGATAAAACAAAAAAGACTGTTAAGGAAAAGATGTGGGGTGGTGGTAGCTGAAAAGTTCTATTAAAATTGAGGAGCCATAACCCATGTTGCAAGTAAAACACGAGGTCAAAGATGGTTCCAGCTTCGAATTTGGGAGGTGAACAAAGGAAATTCAGCAAGCGGAATGAGTGTCAGCAGCAAGATGATATTTTGGGGACAGGTTAAGAAATAATAGCTAGGAAACATTTTAATAATTAAAAGCACAAAAAGATGTTCTAAATCCTAAAACTGTGCATGGGCATGGGTTATACATGTGGGTCCACAGCAGAAGTACATGGAGCACATCGAACCATAATTTGCATGAAGCACACTTCTGATCTATTTAGACCAAGTGACTTTAAACATTTGAATAATGGCATTTGGATATCTTTTAGAGTTCATCTCCCACTCGCCTTAGCTTCTCTTCGCAACCCACTATAACCTGACGTTCACTCCCAGCACGTAACTGAAATTGCACGGCAAAGGTTATAAATGATTTTCTCATTGCAAATCCAAAGAGCACTTAACATTATTATTATTTTTATTTCCTTTCTTCCTCTTTAAAGAGAGCTGGGCACTCCATTCTAGAGGGGAGGTCTGGGACTAGGAAGCAGGAATTCTCCAATGTCCAGAGGTCACCCACCTAAGAACTCCAGTCCCAGCTAGGGCAGGTCATGGCAGCTGTCCCAGAGCAGTCACTCTGCACCACAGATGGTGAAGGAATTTTGGTCCCTTTGCTTATTCATTCTCCCAACATTCAGGTGGTGGCTTTGGCAAGACCCTCTTTGACCAGGCAAGTTCCCAGCTTAGTCAATTTATTGGAGCCACAATATCTGAAATAATCTTGAGTGATCCTATTTCCCATGCAGTCTTTATTTTGTGGGAGATAGAAAGTTATAGTTTTTCCCCAGAGCTCAGCTCGCTCTTAAGGGTAAGCTTGATGAAGACCAAGCAATGAGAATCGCTTCATGTTTATTATCAGTGTTCCAATCCCTAGACCTTCTCCAGCATCCCCCTTTGTTGCTCTTGATTAAGTACACGCATTTCATCTTCAAAATAAAAATTTATTCAGTCTGTAACAAGAACATTGAATCTGCACATTTGCGCACAAGTTCACATTTAAAAACAGCGGAGCACATCAGTAATAAAAAATCTATGATACAAGTGGAACATCCCAACCACCATGAAGATTAAGGAAGGAGATGAGACCACTCTTTATATTCTGCTTCAAATGCCTCTAAAAGGTCCCAGAGATACCAGGGAGCACCTGCTTTATTTAATAAAATGTGAGCATAAAAGTTTGGGGTGGCCTGGGGCAAAGGTAACAGTCTTTTGGACTTGTTTTTGACATTTAGAACAAGTCCTATAAAATAATGTAGAAAGAAAAAAATAAAAAATAAAAGGCACCTTAAGCTATACCAAGCAAACCAAAATCTAATGAAACATAAAAACCAAATAACTCCCTGTGGGCTTACCGACTGGGAAACATTTCAGGGCCAGTTCCCCAGTTTTCAGATTGGGTCATCAGCTTGAGTTAAGCCCTGGGCATCGGCTCTGTGTGTGTATACACGATGCTACCATCAATGTCACGGTGAGGACACCGATGGCAGCCCATCATATATCCCTTGGAGTATCTTCAAGCCCAAGAAGGATGATTCCAGTTTAGAAATCCTGTCCGAGATCTCTGGGGCGCTGAGAAAATGAGGCTGGTTCTTTTCATAGCAGGAGACAGGCTGAGCCACCCTCTGTTTCCAGGCTGGAAAAGGACAGAAGCACCTTGCAACAGCTCTCCATGGCGTCAAGGGACCCCAAGCTTGGGGAGGAGGATTAGGAGCGTGCAGCTTCCTGCTGTGGTGGCAGGCTTTTTCCTAATACCGGGATCAGATGAGATACCAAATACATTTGTCTAATACATGCCTTGTTCTTTTACTTTGAAAGGGAAAACCAAGTCCAAGATCCTTTTAAATTGGATTGGTGCTGAGAACTAAAATTTCATCTCATCTACCATCAAAAATAAAACAAACTTAAACAAAAATGACACTAGCCATTCACCAGTACAACCATCACTATAAGACACATCACCACTGAGGAAATGACAACTATTACCATACAGAGTGTTGAATGGGAGTTCAGGACACAATGAAAGTCAGCTCCAGGTTTCCCTACTTACCAACAATGCCTATAGCCTTGCTCTGTGCAAAGACTCACAGGACAGCCAGGTTTGGGTCCCTGGAGGAGGAGACTGAGCTGCCATCAAGATGATGCACATTTTAATACCCACACAATGTAAACAAAGTATCCACAAATAGTTGTTCAAAAAAGCCGAAGAAATGGCTTTATTTAAAAATGCCCTTAAAAGTGACCCTTTTTGCATAATGCTTTCTTAAAAACAAAAAACAACACACACACACACAAAAAACTCCCACAAAAACATCTTTACCAAACATGCCTAGATCACTTCAGAACTGAAATCCTCAGATGGAACAGGTGAAGGTTTTTGTGAGCTGCCACATCTCAGAAGCTTCAGGTCTATCCACCACCACCTGTCTGGGGCCCTTTATTAATAGGAGGAGACCTCAGAACCTAGGCTGTGATCCTCAGGCTGTTCTCAGAGCTCTTGCTTAATTCCCAAAATGAGAAAGAGGAAATACAGTAGGAATAACGGTACAGGACCAGGATAGTACTAGATAAAGAGCCAGAAGAGGCTGAGATGCTAGGAATGATCCCAAATATTCAGAACCTGAAAGGTAAACGAGGAGATGAATATTACTATACTACAGTACTACGTGGGTACTATAATACACATGACTCCTAAATGTTTCTAAAATTAAGAAAGGGTAAGGGTAGGGGTTTCTCTCCTTCCTACTGACCAGGTAACCATCTAAATTACAGTTCAAAATCTGTGTGCTCCGGGGGTTTTTACCCCATGCACCAAAATGTTACTTTTTGTGCGCATGTGCGCACATGCACACGATCCTCCAGAGCAACTGAGAATCAGGCTATGGCAGTTCTTAGCGAGGCACTGAGCAAGAGGTCAAGGCCTTTCCTGCTCATCTCTGTCAACCTACCGGACCTGTTGTCCCAGGGCTGAGTTTTCCATGAACAGAAAAGGGAAATAGGTCACCCGAGATTAGCAAAAGTCTGAGGAGAAGAAAGTCTGAAAAGTCCTTCACAGCTCCTCATGTTCTTTTCCTGGACATCGCTCAGCTATGTAAATAACACAACACTCAGTTGTGGGAGTTCGAGAGGACTGGCAAAAACCCCATGGCATTGGTTGAATTACAGACCTTGTTAAAGGACGTTTATTTAGGCAGGAAAACTAAATGATAAAAAATATTTCTAAAAATGGAAGGCAGAGCAAGAATGTTTACTTCAGCTATTTTGAACCAGTGTGCCGCAAGAATTTTAAACATGTAATACCTGACTGTTTAGTCAGGGGCACTGACCTCTTTTCCCTTAGATTGTCAAATTAAAAAACGACAACAGCCAACACAATAATAGCCACCTAGTATGAATGCCCTGTCATGAACCACAAACACATAGGTCATATAATAGACTTGTACCCTATTGGTCACGTTGCATAATAAGGTTGCATCTGATTGGTTAATTCTTGGTACCAGAAATCCTTATATACAAGTATAGGCACCTGATTTTTAAAGAAGTCATTTTGGGGCAATAAGGGTAGGTAATTACTGTTTTTTTAAATCAATCAAAATTATGCCTATTTTTGTTAGATTGGCAAAAAATATGCTTTTAGGGTACTGCAAAATTTTAGTATTTAGTTTGTGTGCGCCATGAGATGAAAAAGGTAGCAAATCACTGCTCTACTCTTTAAAAATGTTTTTGTTTCTCTTCACAGCATTAGAAGGTTCACCTCCCATCTTTGTTATTTAATGCAGGGACAGGGAGCATCAGACACAGGAGGGGAGAAGGGAGAAGGAAGAGCAATACAATCTTGTCTATCCTGCTGCTTGGATTTCTTAATGTAAGGGACATCACCATCTCAAGGGATTACCACGAGTGAATACCACTTCCTTAACCTCCAGGCAAACCCTCTTCTTCCCAATCCTGCCAAAGTAGCCTGTCCTTCCCAGATCATAGCGGTGGTGGAATTGCCTCAATAATACAGGGCAGTTTAGATGGATGAGCTCCGGAAAGTCACAACCCTGTCTTGCAAGCCTCTTCATACTGGTATATACCACCTAACAAAACACTTTACAACACTTTCAATATCCAGGAATCACAAAGCTGTGTGCACAACACATTTGCAAATTTCAGGAAACTAGGCACAGACAGCACAGTACATAAATACTACACCATAAACACACGTATAGCAGGTTTCTGTCCAAGCGGCCTCCTGGCAGTGATGTCAGATGCAAAGATGCAACCATGGCTTCCACAGGGCAACTGGATTCACAGCTCCTCGAGCACCTAGGAGTGGCCTCAGTCCACCTTTGGGTCACCCTACTACCTGCTCCACCAAACACTGGGCTCTGACATCACCTTGACAGTCTGTGCATCTGTCTTCCTCTCAGTGCTGTGATGAACCAAAAACCTAAATCTCAAGTCTGTACTTGGTCAATCTCTCAGCAATGTGGACGTCAACCAAAGGACACAGGAAGCAAATTTACAAACCTCTTCAGTTTTGATGAGGGTGCTTTCATTCCAGGCTAAATATGTTTTTTGTAAGAAGCTGAAATAGGCTTGTTTATGGCAGGTGCTCCTGGGTTAAGGATCTCCACAATAGCAGCAAAGCAACAACATCCTAAATGGAGTCATTAAGGGCCTGCAGCCTTTCAGCCTAATCCATCAGGAGCTTCCATCCCGGGAAGCAGTGAACAACTCCTATACACTCCCTGGCTGAGGTTCAGCTACCAGCAAACAACGTTCTGAGATTTCAGTCTTAGAGAACCCAGCCTTCAGTCAAATTGTGATCTAATGGGAATCTTTAGGGGTTTCTCTGAGGAGGAAGTTAATAACACATAATTTGGCAGGAGCTGGCAATTAGAAATCTCCATTTAAACAATTAAAACAACTGTCAATATACTCTGCAGATTCCTACCAACACCCAACAGTTTTATTTCTGTGGTGTCTGTTTTCCAGTTGCAGGTTTACTCCTTCTTAAAAAGAATAAATCAAAAAGACCCTATGACATTAACAACAAAACACTATAAGTGACAATGTTATGTACATAAATACTGTGTAGAAACTAGAGAAATGACAGATCTTCCAGGAAGAGAAAGGGAAAAAACTTATGTCAAGTGTTAACAGTGGTAATATATATATATATATATATGTGTGTATATATATATATATATACATATATATATATATATATAAACAACTTTGTATTCAATGGAGGTTATACAAATGTAACAATTCAAATATCATCGATTAAATTTTTTAACAAAAGGCAGTACTGGGAGAAACAGCATGAGGGAGCAAAATAAATTGGAAAAAAATATGGCCGTTAAACTCAGAGGCCCACAGAACTATTCAAGTAATGGAAGGGTTAAAACCCTACATATGTATTCATTTTACAAGAACACAATGACTTTCAATTGCTGTTTTTCAAATGTGTCCCTATTGGGCCTCAGCTGGGAGGATGCTCCAGAACACATTTCCTGGCAGGGAGGGACCAACACCCCAAAGATACTGGGCAGCAGCTTCTCCACCCCACCATTTAACCTCCTCCTTCTTATGCCTCCCTCAAGAGGACCTCTCTGATTTCATCTGGGGTTGACTCAATTTAATTAAAAAAATTTGCTCGACAAGTTTACACGGCCAGCCATGATCACGCCTTTCTGCAATGCCCCACTCTGGAATACCAGAAGAAACAGATTCTGGAACACCTCCTTTGAAAACCAAGCAGAATCAGCCCACTCCAGGAACTCCAACTGGCTGGGGCTAGAAGCCAAGGCTGAGAGACCACACTGATGTATGGCTGCCCTTGAGCCCATCTGATGCATCAAGTCTGGAGAGCAAACCACTGTCATACAGGCCCGGGGGGAGCGTTTTCAATTCCCAGCTTCACCCCCACCCGCCTCATCTACTTCCTTCCTCAGTCAAGCAAGCCGTGTGTTTTCTCAGAGGGCAAAATGAGGAGCAGGTGGCAGTTGATTGAAAAACAGCAATTTGCCTTTGACAGAGGTGTTCTTTGAAAATGAGGATATTTTGAGGTTTGAATTTTCTAAAAATAAAAAATGATAAAATGGTCTTGTCGTCCAAATCAATCTCTCTCTCACACATACACAAAGGAAAAAAACCCCAAACCCTGCATGCGCCAGGAACAGTAAAATGACCAAAATATTATAAAATTAACCAATAAAGTGCATGTTCCTTACATATTACACCTGCCCCTTTTACAAACATTTCTTTCAGAAAGTCACATGTGTAGGCTCAGAATCACATGGTATTATAGAAGGGGTTGGTTGTCCGTTTTTTATCGTTTGCTTTTTTCAGTCTCCTAAGGGGGTGAGTTCTGCTGTGCTGCTGACGGGGAGCCAAAGCCAGCCGTGGAGCGGGGCCTGCGCACTGCAGCCCCTGGGTCTGCAGCAAAGCAAGGCCTCCTTCGGAACTAGTCAATGCAGGGCCTGCCCCGGGGAGCAAACACTGCTGACTGTAACCAAACTCTTTGGCGTACTGCGCGAGGGGCCTCTCCACTGGCTTGCTCTGTGCGATACACTCTGTGGTTTTAAGTTGCTCTATAAAATACTTGGTGGGCTCTGGGTTCTGGGGGCCATCAGGGTTATTTGGGGCTTCCTGGGCCTCCATGGCGTGCATGCCTGAGTCTGTTCTGATGAAGGGCTGAAGCAGTTTGAGATGAGGGGACTCAGAGGAGACAGGCTCCCTCTCCAGTAAACAGTCTTTACATAGATCCAAGTAACCTAACTTGGCGAGGGAAGCTGAACGCCTCAAGTGGGATGGTTTGGTGATCCCTACCTGGCAAATCGCTCGGGACTCGATTTCTGTACTGTGCCCCTTCAGCACACTGGGGCTGTGCCTGAGACTCTTTATATTGTCACTACTAGAGCCATATGGGAGTCTATAGGCTACAGGTGATGGGTCCAGTTTTTCTTGTAACTTTCCAATGTTGTCATTAAGTTTGCTAATTAAACTTAGGTCTTCACTACTTAACTGGGAGCCCTTATGCGGTACTTCACTGCCACTGGTGGGGGGGGCCCCCTGACTTTCTTCCCAGCTTCCCTGCTCCACATAGGGCTCACTGTCTGTGGTGCTGCTGTGCTCCGTGAAGCCTTCCAGGCGAACCACAGTCTGGGGGTGCAGGTAATCCAAGTTGGCAGATGGGACGTGGATGGTGTGACTCACAAAAGGTGTGTCCGGGGCTGCTGCTAGGCTGCTGCCCCAGTCTTCAGGGCTGCTTGGGGTGGAGGCTGGGCCAGGAGAGGAAGAACGAGACAGAGGTAGCACTTTGGGGTGCAGAGAAACCTGGTCGGGTCCCAGTGTCCTGTTTAAATTTTCATCCAGTGCACAAAGGACAGTGATGGCCTTCTCCACTTTCACCTTCCTCAGTCCTTGCTCTCCACTCTTTTCACTGGTGGCTACTTCATCCCCCAGCCCCGCGTGAGCGGGTGACGTAACGGTGCGGGTACACTCAATGACTTCTACCTGCTTGGGAGGAGGGACCGCCTGTGGTTCGGGTCCCTTGCATGAACCCACAGCCCTCTGCTCCTCCAGGACTCCTTGCTGCTTGGTTCTAGTCTCTGGCTCCTGAGGAGCTGGCAAGGGATGAAAATCCAGTAGCTTGGGTGCTGGAAAAATGACATCTTGCTCACAACGTGGCAGTGAGCCAGCCTCAGCCTCACTGCGTTTCCCGTTGCCCTTGTTCCTCTCTGGTTCTAAGGGGGCTTCATCACTCTTCCCTTTCGGTGCGGGGTCTGCCGCAGAGGAATCATTCTTGGAGTTCTTGCGGGTGGACAACGAGGTACAAGCAGGGATAGCACCATGGTGCTCTTGCTCCTGCCGCAAGCGCTCCTCAAACTCCAAGGTGGCTCGTCTCACGGACCCAGGACACCACTTGACACCTGGTTGCATCCCCGGGCCCCAGAGCTCTTGTTCCCCCTCATCTGGTTCCTCTTCTTCCAAGTCTGTGACGGATGAGTGTACAGTGAGGCAGCCTTCTGCGTCCCACCTCCCTGAGTCTTTGGCTAGTTCCGGCTGGGCTGGGCAGGAACCCTCATTCTGCTCCAGATTTCCGGGTTTGTCCTCTGGGGCCTGGGGCCTATCAAGGGGCATCTCATGGATGGTATTCTTCTTTGGTGTATGGCATGAGTTGGATAAAATGTCTCCTTTTAGTTGAATCTGTCCAACTCCTTGACTGATAGATTCAATCTCAGTGACAATTTCTTTGACTGAAATTGCATTTTCTGAGTGAGACTGCGTGAAGATATCTGGGCTGACAAGTTCCGAGATTGCCTAAGAAGAGAAAATAGTGAGATGGTTATGGCGAATTGTAGTCTAAATAAAAATTCCAGTTTTTTTGTTTACTAATCCTCTGATCCAGGAGAACCTTCTGGCTATGAGGACACGAATCATGAAGTGGCCGGAACCGTCCTGTGCCGAGGACTGTACTCTGACCATCTGTTTTGTTGTACAAGAAAAACAAAACAAAACAAATTCATCAAAGGCAGAGATACAAAATTAGTTACAGGTTGTATCACTGTGTACTGAACTTTCTGTTCTGTTTACTCAAATAGGATGCCAATCTAATATCTTGCTCCAAAAATGAATAGCAAATAGCGTTGGAGGCTCCTAATTTTCCTAAGATCATGAACCTTCGGAACTTAGGTCATACTGGAGTAAATGAAATCTTTCCTTTCTGGCCTATATCAACTGCCAGTTAGATCCTACCTTAGTCTGAGGGGAAGAGTTCCACCCAAGGGGTCAGTGGCTGCCTTAAATTTGCCCAGCGCGAGACAAGCCAAGGACAAGGCTATCTTCTGATGTCTGACTTGCAGACTCACTGCTTTCTCCTCTCCGGTCTTGCCGGCTTCCATCCATACCCTCCTGCTTCTCCCAGCATGTGAGCATCTGATCACACGATTCCTAAGGTTCACACGGCTCCTTCTGGGAAAGGTTGACTTGGTTTATGCAGCCAAGTAAACTTAGAAATCACGACTCTCTGACACTTTACTGTTCTTCCAGTTATGAACTCCCAGATGCACTTGCAACAAGGCCAAAGAAAATTGGCCAATGCAAAAATTAAGTCCTATTGTTAAGAAATAAGAATTTCAAAATCTGGAAATGGCCCCATAGACACTTCTTAAAGTGACACCATCATGACCATTAATCTACATTAACATTTTTTTAAGCCTTCAAAAGTACAACATTTCCCTAGGAATTGTTCTGGTCGTTCTGCTTCAAAAGAGAGTCGAGTCAGAGCTAGTACAAACTAACCAGATCAGTTGTGCCTTTGGGAGAAATCTGCCAGGACATCAGGCAGAGGCAAACTTGACGAGCCTGGAAGAGAAGCCACAGCGGGCCTGGTGTGTGCACCTGGTGTACAGGGAGCGCTCATATGACTAGGGACTTTGCAAAAAAGCTGTTTCTGTCAGAGCTGCTACACCCATCAGTCCAAAGGAGAGCTCAAGCATTCAGATTTCCCAGTGGAAATGAAATAGAGGCATAGCCTTTGGGGAGCAAAGACAGAGCACAAGAATCGACCGCCCTCGGACAGTTAAAAGAGAAGGAACGATGAGTAAGGGACAAGGTGGTAAATGTAAGTAGACAGACCTAATGGAATGTCAAGAATCTACTCAGCTCCACTGAATTCATTAAATGAGGTGAGGTATGTTAGAGTAAATATGTCATCATTTACTTTCCAATTGCTGTACTATCTTGATATACTATATTGATTAAAATGCATCCAATTTCAGCAGTCTCAAAATGAGAATAAATGTGAGTCCTAGAAATAGAGATATATAGTAATTCTTTCCCTGGTCTGATATGGCTCAGAAGAGCTCATATGGCACTTAGAGGAATCTTGGGATTCTGTCTGCTCTCAAATCATTTCCCCAAACCATCCCTCAATTCTTGACTACCAAAGGGCCTGAGTTGAAGAACAATTCAAAAACATTATTAATAGCAAAAACTCAGAATGGGAATCAGGTGCTACTCCAACAGTATTTACATATGTCTGGTCTTTCAGTTTTCTGAGACAGAGAGAATTTTCCAAACAAATCCATCTTCTCAGAGAGATACCCATTTCACTCTGGCAGCACGTGAGTCCCTGGCACCTCATCACTGGTGAGATTTGATCTGAACTGCAGAGGGCCAGGGAGGGGACTGCTCTTTGTTCAGCCAGGACATTTGTTTCAGCTAATCCCATCTTCCCTTATCCCCTCTCAGATGTCCCACCAGCAACTACCGAAAACCTGCAAAGATAAATTCCTCAAATGGCAACTGATTTAAAAAATATTTAAACCCCAAGTTTCCAAGGAAAGTCTCAGCTAGACTCTCTCCCCCATACTGCCTTCCTAAATCTTTAGCCACATTAAAAATGAAGTGAACACAGCAGAATCCCAAATATTTTGTCTTTGAAGAGAACATCATTAGGTGGAGAACTATAAAGTTAGTTTTTACCTTTGACTGTTCCTCATCTATTGAAGATTCTTCCGATGCATGGGGAGTGTTACTCAAAGAGCTGCTTCTCTGGTCGTCAGCTATCACTTCAGAAGGGGCTACTTCTACGACTGACAGTCGACAGCTCTCACTCCTTCCTCCACCCAGTTCCTCCATCCTTGAATGGGAAAAAGATCGTGACCGGGTTTCTTGAGAAAGCTCCACAAACTTCTCTAGGGCACTAAAAAAATCAATGCGATCTGCACTGAAATCTGAGACTTCAGCTTGGCAACTGGGTTGGGGGCTTGGTGACTCAGGATCAGGGGACATGGGGAGGTCTTTCAGGCGAGATGTCAATTCTTCCATAGGCAGTAAGTGGACATTCATGTCTACTTTCAGTGCGTCTGTCTCCAAATCTTCGACTGTTAAGTCTGGGAACTTACTGGGCATTTCTGGGGCCTGTCCAGGTTGAATTAAGGCTTTGGATGCATGGCAGTTGTCAAGGGGGAATTTGGATTCATTGAGACAACATCCTGATGTGCATCCATTGATGTCATTTAGGTTTAATTCATCTTCAATCTGTCCAGCACGAAACTCCCTAGAAGTAAACTCCAAGCAGATCATTCTTTCTTTGGTACACAGGCCTTTCTGATTTTCATCTTGTGGAACGACATGTTCCACAAAGACAGGAGGTATGGGTGGGTGACCTTCCACGGTCTTCACCTCGGCAATCTGGTCTGCTGAGGTGGTGATTTCCTTCTTGTTGAGTTCTAGCCCTGGTTTGCAGATGGGTTCGTGGTGGTCTGAGAGGTCGCTGTCGGAATGAGATCTCCAGAGCTTGTTGTGCCGCTGTTTGCTGTGGAGGACACACACAAGGAACGCCTTACTCTGGTCTGTGAAAACAATCAACACCCCTCACCCCCTCAGGAAACCTCTCCCAGATAACTTAAATCTTAACCTGCAAAATGCTCTGTTAACACCCAATGGAAGCGGGCAATAAACATTTGAAAAGATGCTCAATTTAACTAACAGCAAAAACAAATAAAGAAAACAACAAAAACAAATAAATAGGGGATCTGATTTTTTTAACGTATCAGACTGACAAGATCTAACATGGTTGCTAGCAGCTAATGTTGATGACGGTATTGGCCAAACAAGCCCTCTCATATACCACAGTTGGGAGGAATGTGAACTGTAGTGGTTTTTCTTTTAATTTTAAGATTTTATTTTTATTAATTTTTAAGAGCGAGGGGAAGGGAGGGAGAAAGAGAGGAAAAGAAACATCACTGTGTGGTTGCCTCTCATGCACCCCCAACTGGGGCCCTGGCCTGCAACCCAGGCAAGTGCCTTGACTGGGAATCGAAACGGTCACCTTTCAGTTCTTAGGCTGGCGCTCAATCCACTGAGCCACACCAGCCAGGGAGAATTGTAGCGTTTTTGAGTGAACTCTGGCAATAGTTCTCAAAAAAATCAGCAAACTGGTAACAGTTCTTTCAAGGAAGGCAAAAATACTTCTGGGGAGGGCTTTACTTTCTATACTCTGTATTTTTATAATTTTTGAATTTTAAAAATAATGAGGATGTTTAACAATAACCAGAAAGAAAAAACAAAAAAAAAACAGCATTTGAGCAATAAAAAGAGAAATAGTCTATTGGAGACCAATACCAATCCTCACAATTGGGATTAATCACTGCCATGAACTGTGAGGAGGGCAGTAATCTTTCTTGAATTAGAAAACAAAGAAAAGGCTAGAAAACCTGGTGAAAGAGATTGGTAAAAATTGCGGGGTGGGGGGAGGCTGAACAGGAAGTACAGGCCCCTTTCATAAGAATTTTTGGATAAAAACAATCAAGCTAAGGTGACACCTGGAAAGAAGGAGGGGCAAAGGAAGGCTACACACGCACATCCACCCTTTGGTATTTTATGGAGGGAAGGTCTGATGTGGGGATGAGATTTCATTTCAAATCACACTCTGGAACAAAGAAGCAGTTCCCAAAGCCCTAGCCAGAAAGAGAAAGGTGGCCCTGTGGCTGGTCAGGATCACTTGCCCAGGGAATAGGTCACTAAATGGCTATGGGGTATGGTTTCCATGACTTACAAGCCAATGAAGAGTGACCTAACTGCAGGGCAGAATGGGAAAGAGCCCAAAACAACTCACCCTGGGCTCAGGGCCATGCCTGCCTTGGAGGCCTGTAAATCTCTGCTGAGTCATGTGCCTGCACTAATGTGAACCCCTGTTTGTTCTCAGCTCTGCACCTGCTCTCAGCTCCCCCTTTGCTGCTTGGGTGGGGATCTCTCTCTCTCAGGCCTGCACAGCAAAAGGATGCTTTTCCGGGGAGGAAACAAACAGGTCAATTTGTTTACGAAGACAAGCTATAATCAAATAGCTGGGTGTCGAGAGGGTTGTCATGCTTTCCAAGCTGCATGAACGCCGGCCACCCCTAGGAGGAGACAACATATCGCACGTCCCGGGTGTGTGAGTGGCCGTGGAGGGGCAAGCTGACTGGCTGGGTAGGTGAGGTCTAACACTGTGACCAACCAGTGCCCATGTGCTTCCCTTAAAGTTTCTTCTTTCATATATAGACACCCTTGTTTCCTGGTCTAAGTATGACTGTGTTCTCCATTTTCTACCCCTCACCTATTATGAGCATGTTCAAATCTGCACCAAGCCCTCTCAGCCGCCACAGCAGGACAATTCCTATCAAGCCAATGACTAGGACATCTCTGGGAGTTGTTCTCACCCTCTAATAATGTAAAAGAATGTTTTATCAATCAACAGGTAAATGGGATGTTTTCATAATCCTAAGAACTCTGCAAAGTATGATTTTTAAAACTGCCTGTGAATCACTAACCAATCTTATGCTAATAGGCACCAACAGAGCATGTTTCAGAGGAAGTGGCTGACATCATAGCTGCTTTGCCCAGCAGGGACTTCCTTCTCTTCCCGGAGGAGATAACCATCAGAAAGTATTGGGTCAGAGCCCTGGAATTGAACCGACACCTACTTGTAAAGGAGAAAGAAAAACCCCAATCTGAAGATAGGTCTGATTCTGCTTTTTTCATTTTTGTGATAGCACCTGAACGGAGAGAGGTAAGCAGCGCTCTGACAGAATCAAGGTATTCATTACTGTGACCTTTGAGGCACTGTTACCTATGGGCCCTTCCTGATCCCCTCCCAGCTCCTCTCCCCTCAGGGGTTATTAACCTCCGTCCTGCTTATCATTCCCCTCCTTTTCTTTAGTCATCACGTTTTGTTGTTAAGAATATACCACTCAGCTTTTCATGTTTGAACTTCATACAAATGAAATACTGTATATATTCTATAACTGTTTTGTTGCCTAACATGTTTTTAAGATTCATCGATGTGTGTGGCTGTAATTTCATAGAGTGAATTTTATTCATCTATTCTGTTGAGGAACAGTTCTGGCTATTACGAACAACACTGCCATGGCCATTCTTGCGCCTGATGCACTCTTTGGTTTCTCAAAGGTGTTTCATATACAGGAGCAGAAAAGGTGGGTCATAGGGCATATATAAATCATGTTTTACCCTGTATCACCAAAATGTTTTCCAAAATTAATTTTTTCAAAAGCCAGTTTAATTTAATGCTCCCTCACTGGCTGGAATAGATAGAACTGTTAATATGTAAATTCACCTGACTCCTTTCACCTGGTTCCAGGTGGGTAGCAAGTAAACAAGCTGCCAAAAAGAACTTCAGAGGTGGTTTATGACCTGGATGACGCAACTAACGCCAGTTCTTTTCTGCCTTGAGTGGCCTCTGATCTGAATTTGGATTCACATAAACACCATGACATATGAGATGACTGGGCCATTCTGGGTAAGAATTTGGCCTTTTACTTAGTAAATGAACAAGGAAGTCTAAATGACAAGATGCACATGATATCACATCCTCTTGTCTCAACCTGCTTTCTTTCTTATTGCTGTATGTTTGGTAAAGAACTAATTCTGTTTGAGAAAGTTATATAGAGGAAAATATTGCTACAGATGGAGTATCAGTTACAGTAAAATCAGATTGTTTATAGTTACTTCTTAGGGCATTAACAGCCTGTAGGAAGAAGAAGAAAGAGAAAAACCTTCAACTGAGCATTTTCTGTGTGCTGTGCTTTAAGATTGTTTTTTTGTAAAGCTATTAAGGAAACCCTTTAAATGCTGATTGCGACTGGCTATCACTTGACAGGAATCCAGGTCCTCTCATTCTCGGGTTCCCTCCTGCTGGCTGACCACTGTGTACCAGCTAGCCAGACTTCAATGTCTCCACCAGCAAACCCAGGGTAAGACAACCGTGCCTCCTCTGGTCCTGGTGACAGGAGTGTTCAAAGAATCAAAACTGACATCTATGAGGACATGTGGCACAAACTCTCCCTGGCCACCACCCAGTTTTCTTCCTTGCCTTATGCACTGGAACCTAATATCACAGACACATGGTCAGCTTGCAAAAGCCTGAAATCTGAACTTGTCTAATGGAACATAAATCTGCCCAGATACCTGCATGATCAGAGTGCAGAATAACAAACAGGGCTGCTGGCAGTCTAATGGAGGGTTTCAACACACACACACACACACACACACACACACACAGACACACACACACACACAGACACACACACACACACACAACCCCCCCCCTCCTCCAACCTCACTCCCATCCCCCAGCTATAAAAAATTTAGGTATGAACAGTATCAGTGGCTTTATGATATCCCTATTTTAGATCGAAGGAAAAATATTAAATATTAGCCTTCCCCAGACTCTTAAAGACACAATGGAACACACAGAAATATGTAAAAAGTCCTTTGCATTTCAGAGGGGCTAGCACTGTTTGGCCCTCAGCCCCACATTCTGATGAAGAGACTATAACCAATTCATAAGTCATGACAGGGACCCGGTGTCACTTTGCTCAACTTCTTTTCTACCAAGAGGTAAAAGTGCTAAGCTAAGAGACTCAAACAAGAGTCTGCCATCTTAAATTAAGTACCCAATGCCATCCTGGACAACCTTGGGGACAGAGAATGCCAAGATCAAGGCTCTGTCTCTTTGGGAAAACCACCACATGCTCTGGGCGAAAATATGAAACACAGACCTAAGTACCCAGTTAGGAAATGGAATTTCTTTGCAAATAGAATGAGTGAGATTTTTCTAAGGACTCTCCTCTCCTGGTTACCTAAGCTGCAAAGCTAGACAGAGCTTCAGACAATCACAGGAGTCTGGGGCTTCTCCCTCTTTGCTCTTCTAAACAGGCAGTTTCTGGAGCAGCACTCTAGGGCCCGGCAAGAGTCTGCTGGGCCCAATTCACTTGGTAGTTAGATTGGGAGGCAGCTGGCAAGTGCCATTTCTTGACAACACATCGCAGATCGCAGATCCTAATGGTTGTTCACCCAGCAGGCATTCCCCTCTTTTTCCTCACTGGTACAGGCCTGATTCGGTTGGGATATTCAACGTCCCAAGGGTTCAGGGAATGCAGCACTTCTGTACCACCAGAGGGTGAATGTGCATTTGTTTTAGCCAGCCCAGGAAATTCTATTTTCCTGGCCAGTGATTAGATTTAAGTACATGACTCAGTCCTGGCCAATGAGTCCTGGGGAGGGGTGGGGGAAATCTATTGGGGAGCTTCTGTGAAAGGTCTTCCCCCCATAACTGAAATGCCCATTCTCAGCCAGGTGCTGTGGAATTTACACGTAGATGCCTAGAAATGTGTCTGACATCTGACAATCATGAGGAGACAAGTTCAAGGACCAAGCCATTAACCAAGGAAGGCAGAGCAGAAAGATGAAGAGTGCCAATGTCCTTGATTACATCACCGAGCCATTACAGAGTCTACTCCTGTGCTGCTTGCTACAAGTGATGTTAAATTACAGCTGGGTGTTGGGCCAGCTATCGTCTGTTTACTCCTGCAGATCCACTCTTCAGCTATTCCCCCAGCTCTCTGCCCCCGAGGCTGATCCATGGAACACATCGACAGGCCCCCGGCCTTCTGTCTTCCACGGGGTTGGGCTAATAGGCAGCCTCAGTGGGAGCCTGGAGGGAGGAGAGTGAAGGCAGACCCTTTACTTCCCTAGCTCCCTTCTGCAGGGTCACTCCTGGTGGCCTATGTCTCTTAGGTTATTGCTCCTCTCTGGGGTGCCTTTCTCACCAGAAGTCTCCTCCTAAATTCTACTAACTGTTCCCTCCCTCTTTGGAACCTTGGAGCTCTGCTAATACAAGTCCCTTGATTTTACTTCAATCCCACATCTTTGTAAACAGTCCCTTTGTAAAACCCTCCTCAAATAATCCTAATCTGAGTATGCAGCTTCTTGTTGAGATCTTGGCTGATGGAGGTCTTCAGCTACGTGCAGCTGAAAGCAGCCTCAGTGGTATCTCCAGCACTGGATTCTCGTTCTTAAAATCCAGGAGACATCACAACACAGGAAGTGCCAGAACCACTTCCCATTCCAGTTCCTAAGGGAGCTGACGTGTCTGCTGGGTGGTGGGAGGCCATGGCTGGAAGGAGGTGGTAATAAATGGCGTATACTTATGTCAAGGAGGGAGAAAAAAATGGCACGTGCATCTGTGTGTTTTCTGGAAGAAGGAGATGATGAGAATCACAACTGAATAACCCTTAACAGTACATAATGTACATCTGCACAGATTTTAATTTACAATAACCTTGTGAAAAAGGTCTCTTGATTTTCCCTTTACAGATGGGGTCAGGTGAGGAACAGAATTGTGGAGTAACTTCTCAGAGGTGCAGCAAGTGGGCAAACCAAGAGTGGAAACCAGATATACTGACTCAAATTCTGTGGTTTTCTCACTCCTGAGGGCTTACCCCTCCTGCCATGAATCAAGCCCAGGAAGGCAGGGAACCAAAAGGAAATAGGCAGGGTGATTTGTGGATCTGTGCTGCCCTTCCTATGTTCATCTTAAGATTTTTCTGAAATTCCTTTAACATCTAAGAAAAACCACATATGCTAAAAAGAGCCCAACCCAACAGCTTGCAGAAGCCTGCAATTCCAGAATAAATACTGAAATTGGCAGGACACATTGTATCCTTCCTCTCAATGGGTCACGTGAGGACACTGCCTAACATCTGTCCTGTGTCTGGGAATATATAATATTTATATGTCTCATCCAACCCACAGATGCCTCCTTCTTGTGCCAAAAAAGAACTGCCATGTCCTACCTTCTGATCTAATCTAAAAATGTCATCAATATCTGGCCCCAAGACCTATAAATTCTTTTTAAGTGGAGGAGATTTTTGTATCCTCCCAGCCTCTTAAGAGAACGACTCAGACGAAATCATGCCAAGTACTGAGTAAATGGGAGGGGTTTTTTTGGTGGAAAGCATAATGCTATACTGTGACCACATTTTCACAATACTTTGGGGGTGGGACAGGGGCCCCTCTGCCTGGATAGGCTGGAAGGTTATTTAACATTTTGTTCAGGGTAAACACAGCCCAGATTCAAGAGTCAAGACCAAGTCATGAGACTCACTGCAGTCAAACTCTGGCACCAGCCCCAAGTGCTTCTCAGCAGCTGTGCCCTCATGCTAACAAAACTACCTAGAATATGCCTCCATTAAAAAAAAAAAAGGCAAAATCTAGCACTCCACAGAATTGCAGCATGTGGCATCTCAGGAAACTGAATATTAAATCCAGTTTAACAAGTGACTCTTTTCTCCCAGAGCAGCTGAAGGTAGCTTTGACCATTAAAGGGGTAATAAATAATGTAGTGAAATTAATAACTCATTTTAAAACCATTACCAAATTATTGCTGAAATAGCTAGTTCTGACTGATACAGGAAGATGTTCAAGACCTAGTACTGGGTATACAAAGACAAATAACTGTGTGGTGTCACTCATGTATGCAATCTAAAAAAGATGTACTCAGAAATAGAGTGCTGGTTACCAGGGGCGGGAGTGGGGAGAAATGGGGAGATACTGGTCAAGGGTTACAAACGTTCAGTTATAAGATCAACAAGTTCTGGGGAATCTAATGTACAGTATAATGATTATGGCTAATATTGTATTACGTATCTGAATGCTGCTAAGAGAAATCTTAAATATTTTCACCACAGGAAAGAAATGTGTAAAGGGATGGAGATGTTAGCTAATGCTATGGTGGTAAGCTGTTTGCCATGTATAAATGTATCAAATCAACACATTGTACACCTCAAACTTACACAATACTGTATGTCAAGCAGTATTATACATCACTTATATCTCAAAGCTGGGGGAAAAAGGAACAGAGATGGTTAAGTACAGAGTAAGTGCTCAGTAAATGTTACAGTTGAAATAGATAGGATAATGTCAATTGCTCTCTATAGGTATTTAGTTTATAAATAATTTTTCCCTTTGTAATTTTCTTTTGCATTTTTATAAAGCATATACAGGGTGGGAAAGACATAGGTTTATAGTTATTTGTATGAAAAATAATACAATGATAAATAAATAATAAAATAAACTTTTGTGTACTCACAGTTGTAAATCTACTTTTGCCACACCCTATATATAAAATTGGATTAAAAGATTTAAAAAGAAAACAAGCCCTGGCCAGGAAGCTCAGCTGGCAAGAGCACTGTCCCAATATGCCGAGTTTGCGAGTTCCATCCTCATCAGGGCACACACGAAAACCAACTAATGAATGCATAAATCAGTGAAGCAACTAGTTGATGCCTCTCTCCCAGCCAGCCCCTTCCTCTCTCTTTCAAACCAATTTAAAAAAAAAAGAAAAAAGAACAAACAAACAAAAGAAAACAAGAGCACTGTTTCTGTAATGTACCTTCACACCTCAAATGGGTTATATGTATCCTAATTCTGCTGATTTGTCACATGATCAAAATTACTGGAGCAGGCTCAGTGAAACCAAGCACAGGAAAAAAAAAATGTCAAAGCAGCAGCAGGTACTTTTCTTTCTTTAAACAAATGGGCCAAAAATTTTCTAAGAATTCCGGCTATGCCTAGGAGTACCTCTGGAGCAATAAGTATCCATTTTGATAAGGCAGCTGCATTTGGCATTAAAAGACACTGAGAAGTATTTATTACAATCTACACCTCGCTAAACGAAATGGTGGAAAATACTATTAGTTTTGATTAAATGCCCGATATTCCATGCTAACCTCAAATGCTTTTATACTTGTTTTTAAAACAATTGGATAGAGATTTCAGTTTTCAAAACATATGACACATCCAAGTTGGGCTGAGAACTAGCTGCAGAGGAGGACATTTCACCTTGCCCTGGGGAGCATAAAGGACGGAAAATCTGAGAAAGTCACACTTGAGGCCTCACCTTGCCAACAGGATCCCCTGGTACTCTTCCAGTTGTCTCATGAAGCTGGGGTTGGGCTTAGTCACCGTTCGTCTTTCCTTCACATAGTCATAGGCTCGGTCCAGATTCCAGCCGTATTCCTTCATTGCATAGGCAATCACAGTGGAGGCTGAGCGACTCACCCCCATTTTGCAGTGCACAAGGCATTTAGATCCGTGTTTCCTAGTTTGGGGCATTGAGGTAGGGAGGAAAACACAAGAGTGAGTACACTTTAAAAGCTGGGTTCTAAATGTTGCCAAGTTTCCTGTCCTGCCCTTCCATTTTCTTCCTATGCAATTCATTCTACCTTGGTGCACTTGCATATAATACCTATAATCAAATGTGCAAGGTGGGCAGGCAATGCTCGGGTACTCAAAGCATAGTTAATGCTAACATTATGCCTCTTTAATCCATTCAGCAAACGTTTACCAAGCACTTACCATGTGTAAGACAATGCGTAAGGTTCCGTAAGGCAAAGATCAGTAACAGATTTTCCCTAAAAGGTAGGATTTGGTGGGAGACGCAGACAAAGTTCAAAATGGTAATTGCAATGACAATTGGTCACAGAGAGTCAGGGGAGAATTTTCAGTTTAGAAACTGGACCCCACTTGGAGCGTGGGTGGAGGCCAGCCCCCTCAAAGCCCCAGGGGCATGTTTCAAGGCTCGCACACTCTTGAGTTACAGGTGTGGCACTAATTCATCTAATTTACCCAAATGTTCTGAATTGCTTCTAGTTCAGGTTCCAGTAAGGGTTCTGTTGCTGGAGGAGAGCAAAAACCAAATGAAACTAATCCTCCTCTTTATTCAGATGTAGCCCTGGATATTACTTCTCACAACACCATGACCCATATTGTGTCTAAGGACTGGCTGTACAACCCGTGGAGCCAGATGGGACCATCAGATGTACCATGTGGCTTTTTCAGTGAGGGGGGTAGAAGTACAAGAAAACAAAGTTACCATGACGTGATAAAAAAAACCAAACCAAACCCAACAAAATCCCTCGGTCTTAATGTGCCAGAGTTCATTACCTTGTATAAGCATTACTTGATTATGCTAATTCTGCTAATAACACAGTGTCTGAAACAGAAAAAGCCTTCACATATTTGCTAATATGTGAACAAACTTACGAATCTGCTGATCAGATCTGTCAGCTATAAGTAGGAACAACATTTTTAAATCTGGAAAAAAGAATGGTTCCTCTTATCACCAGTGTACATGGGTTGGAGTTCTTCCCAATAAATTTAAAAAATGCACATGTCAGCCTAACAGGGGAAATTTATTCATTCACTCACACACTGTATTATAGTAGATAAGCTTCCTTCTGGAAGCTTATAATCCTCCTGCTGAAGATGGAGACACATGAAAGAGTTAAGGACCATGCAAGGAGGCATTAGTTTAAAGGCCAAAATAAGTGAGCCAAAAGAACCATAGGAATGCAGAGAACAGTCTGGAATAATTAAAACAGTCTCAAAGCGAAGGTAAGATTAACCACCTCCCTGTCAATTAGATGCAAAACTTCGGTGTCCCAAGGTTGGTGTGGTGTGTCTGTGTGCTCATATTATTCAAAACAACTAGGAAATACAATACTTGTTTTATTTATGGCACCACAGGATTTTCATTTACGCTATCGTTGGGAGGTCAACGCACAGTGACTCAGATGGAAGTTCAGACATGTGCCCAATATTTCCCCATCAAGCTCTGACAACTTCAATGCATACAATTTCAGGTCTATACCTGCAGGCATGAAAGGTACTCAAAGTTGAATCGTAAGAAAAATATAATTATAACATCCACTCCCATGAAAACACTTCTTCATATTGAACTAGGTCTTTTCAATGGATGGCTTCTAACTCGTGTAATGAAGGATCTGAAGTCTGGTCTCACCAAACCCAATTTCACCTGTCCGGTTTAACCCCACTTCTTACCCCCTGCCAGTGCTGGATTATCCAAATTAAGCCTCCATTTGTTTACAGAGTCTGGATATTCAGGGCTCTGATTAGGGTAAAACGCAGGAGGCGCTCACTTTCGGATGCTGATCTGGACTTGCAGGGACCTGAGTGAGTGCCTGCTTAAATGTAAGCCAGGTACCCCACGTATCTCACCCTAATCGCAGCCCTGCTGAAATCAGCCTTTCTTTTCATTAAGACTGGGGCCTCACCTTGAACTCTTGCCTCTTTAGCTATGATTCTGACAACTTGCCCAATTTTTCTAGTCCCCTTTCCTTAAGGGATTAGACTATTCCTATATACGTGATAGTGTCTGAAATGTGATATGATCTTAGATTCAAGTCCTACCTTTACCACTTGTTACTTAACTTCTCTAGACCTTATCTCTACAGTCTGTCCACATCTGTAGAGAAGGATGACAGTATATGCCTCTCTGGGTTTTGAAAAATATTACATGAGAGAATATATGTAAAGCACCTGGCACACAGTAAGCATGCCATGAGTGGTATTACTATTGGGAATAATTTAATAATAGAATATAAAATGCACTTCAAAAATATAAAACACTTTTAGGTGCTGGCTAGAGACAGAGAATGAGTTCAAAGCTAGAGTATGGGAATTCAAATAACTAAAAGGAAGAATTTTCTGATCATGAAGGTCCTTAAGCATGAAATCATTCATAGAGGAGGACTTTAAAACAGAAGTGCTTGTCATCTGCCAGGGATGACTTGAATGTGGTCCCATCTGAAGGGCGAGCATGGCCAACATGATCTTTTATGGTTCCTTCTATTGAAAGCAAGGAAATCCCCAGGGACTTAAAAAAGTGTTGACATATTAATACTAATTAATGCTAAACACTAAATCAATACAGCTAATAGCCTCACTAAAAGGACCAACTACATTTTTTTAAAAAGGACCAATTAATTTAAGGAAGACATCAACAGAAAGGCCAGAGAAAAGTTTCACTAATTAGAGTATCATAAAAATAAAATTAAAAAAAAAAAAAGGAAGAAACAAAAGGAAAAGATTCTCAAAGTTCATTGTGTTTATCTCCTTGTTTACAGAGAGGAGAACCCAACAGTCTACCAATCTGGAATAATCTCAATTATATAACTTTAAAATATATCCAGTGGCAATTTAAGCATTTCATTCAGAATTTCTCCCTTCTCTCATTTCTATTTCATTTGTGGCAGCTTAAGTTTATTTACTCTTAATTTGTGCTCAATGGAAAGAGCCAACATGAGGTCATCTTTTCCCATGGGCTTTATCCACTTAAAGGAGAAGTATTAAGTCGCTAGTCATTTCCCCCCAGGAGTAAAAAACTCTAGTCTTCTTTTTCCTTTACTTCCCTTACCCTGAGCACCCTCAGTAAGTTATTGACAGCTTTCAGGCCCTAGCCACGTGTGATGCACAGGGCGCAAGGTTAAGAATGTGTTCAGGACCCATTACTCACTTGGCTTTAGAGATGAATTTGTAAGTGTCATTCCAGTAAGCCAGGAGATCCGTTGCCTCTTCATCATACACCCGAATATTATGATACTCAAAGACTCCTGGGAAGAAGTTATCTATCTCTCGAGTGACATTCAAAATATACCGCACCCTGCAAGGAAACCAAGGGAGAATATTGGCTCTGCTACTCAGGCTAAATCCAGTTTCCAGCACTGTTTTTCTTACTTAAAGTTTGGTTACTCTCTAAACTGAAATTAAATACTAAAATACTGAAGAAAGCTAAAAAACAAAGGGGCTATACTTATTTAGTACAAAACTGTTTAACAGCGTCCTGGGCATACCTGGCATCAGGGAGTTACTGGGAGAAAAGTTGTCTACCAAGTTCAACATCTAAATTCCATTTTCAGTTTATATAGTTACACAATCTCATCTTTGATAGTTTTTTTGAAAACACATCTTGTAGTTTACCCCAAAGATTCAATCTAAGGCCCATGATGTGACAATTCCTGTTTAGTCACTAAACTTAACAGCAACATAGTTTATTCTTTGGAAGTGACTTTTATTTAATCATGTATCACAAGAAAATAAAAGAGAAGGGAAAAATTTCCTCCTGTCTTCCCAAATGCCAGATTGTTAAGACTTTGCTCTACTACTCTCTCTAAACTACAGAAAATGCAAATGAGGCCAGGGCTGGGAGGGTCAGGAAAGTCAAGACTTAAAACTCTGAACTCTTGAAGCTGCATTCCTGGCTGCTCTGGCAGCAGATGTGTCTGAGAGCACTCCCATACTGAGGGGCCTGCAGAAAAGGGTTTCTGTATCATCCCCCCCGCCCCCCACCGCCCCACCCCGCTATCTCTCTCACTGCACAATCTCAACAAATGCTTGGGTTTAATTTGCCAAATGCTTATCTTCTCTCAGTGCTGTGCGGACTTAAGATATCACCGGAGTTTACTCCAACAAAACAACTCATGCTCCCTCATTTCTCTGCAGAAACTGCTTCCTTCTCAAAACCACAGGTATGGTTCTACAGACCCAATCTCCGAAGTCAGAGAAATGACTATGGAAAGGGAGAGCCATGATGTGGCTCAGTGGGTTGGGCCTCATCCTGCAAACCTACACCAAAAGGTCACTGGTTCGATTCCTGGTCAGGGCACATGCCTGGGCTGCAGGCCAGGCCTCTATCTGGGGGCCTGAGAGACAACCAATTGATGTTTTCTCTCTCGCATCAATGCTTCTCTCCCTCTCTTTCTCCCTCCCTTCCCCTCTAAAAATAAATAAATAAAATCTTTAAAAAAAAGAAAGGGAAAGCCATAGCTAACCAATTCTGTGGTTAAGGTGAAGAGACCAAAATTGTTCTGGGACCTGATTTGAATTTGTTTTAACCAAGCATCAAAGTCCATTACTAGAAAGAATTAAAAATAAATAAATAAAATAAAATAAAAAGCAAGCACATGCAACTATAGGAAACAGTCTAGCAGTTCCCCCGAAGGTTAGACATAGTTACCATATGACCCAGCAATTCCTCCTCTAGGTAGAAAACCATGAGAAATAAAAACATAAAATTTTACCTGCCTGAAATTTGTACATGAATGGTCATAACAATATTCAAAATAGCCAAAAAGTAGAAACAACTTAAATGTCCATCAACTGATGAATGGATGAACAAAATGTGGTATATTATAGAATATTATTTTGCAATGAAAAAAGAAATAAAGTACTAATAATACATGCTGCAACATTAGTAAACCTTGAAATATAATGTTAAGTTAAAAAAAATTCTTAAAAGAGCACATATTGAATGATTCCATTTACAGTATATGAAATGTCCAGAATATGCAAATCTACAGAGACAGAAAGGATATAGTAGTTTCTAGGGACTAAGGGAAAGAAGGGAATGAAGGTGAATGCTAAAAGGTATAGCCTTTCTTTTTCGGTTGAAAAATGTTTTAAATTGCTTGTTGCACAACTGTGAATGCACTGAAAACAACTGAAGTACACATTTTATTTTTTAAAAAGGTTTTATTTATTTTTAGAGGCAGGGGAAGGGAGGGAGAAAGAGGGAGAGAAACACTGATGTGAGAGAGTAACATTGGTTGGTTGCCTCTCCTATGTACCCCAACCAGGGACAGAACCCACAACCCAGGAATGTGCCCTGACCTGTTACCTTTCGCTTTGTGGGATGATGCCCAACCAATGAAGCCACACGGGTCAGGGCTGCAGTATACATTTTAAATGGGTAAACTGTATATGTATTACATCTCAATAAAACTCGAAAGAAAAAGGCAACATGCTTTTTAAATTTAAAACAAAAATGAACAACCTCCCACCTCCAATTCCATATTCAGTAATGGATTATAGAACAGAACTTCCCAATCCTTTTGATTACTCTAGACAGCCACTACAAATTGGAATTGACACTCCTTGAAATTTCTTTGCCATCTCTACATAGAGTAACACTAGACTTGAGGATCTAAAGTCAGTAGATTGGTGAAAATAGCCTTTATGTAAAAATTATACTTGAAAATTCCATAAATGTTCTGGGGTATAGAGCCCTGAACTATAATTCTTCATCCACTAAAGTCTAAGCACTAGTGAATTTAAGAAACAAGATTTAAGTTGATATCTGTATATCCAACCATACTGTCTTTAAAAACAACTATAGATATATCTGCATTTTACAATTTAGCCTTATAAGTAGTAAATGAGATGAAAAGGTCTCATTGCTGGCTGGGATTATAAGTCAAAAGTCAAAGTGTATGCATGCATGATGTGATTCCAATGCATTTGGCAAGCACTGCTGTATCAAATCTCAGACTTCATATTAAATGCTGTACCTAGATGCTACTTTCTCACAAGCCACAGTCTGTCAATTTTTCTATCATTCTTTCATATTCACTGAGTACCCTTTAAAGCTCTGAGATAGGTAGACGTATGTCTTACACGAAACTAAAATACAGTCTCTGCTTTCAAGAACTCTAGACTTAATCCTTGTCAATGTAAACTTTCCAAGTTCTATTTATTTTCATCTCTTAAATTAAGTAACTAGATTTCCTCCCCTGGAACCCTTTTTGTAATTATTTGGCTTAAGTCCTGCTCCAAGTTCATTTTCACAATTATGACATGCCTTTCTTCTGGGGGAAAGGTAAGGAGTATGCATCTAATCATGTTAAAGGTAACTAGAAGGCTGACTTATAGCTGAGAAAATAGGCGGCCCATAACCAGCCAGGCAGCCATTACTATCTCTGAGTCTCAGTAGGTCTTATCTCTGTCTACAATGAAGAGTTAGCATGGCCAATTTCCAGACTTAATTTTCTCTTCTCTTGTTGGGATGATCTGACCTCCTAAGGCCATGTTCAATTAAAAAAAAAAAAAAAAAATCAGGCATTAGCTAAGTAAAAAGGAAAGAATGGCAGCTTTTTGTTTGCTGAATGTTCACTATGGTGTCAATTGCTACAAAAAAACTCAATGACCATGCTGTTTAGGAGCACATTTCTTAATACAGGGTAGGTCTTGTTCAATTTCAGAAGCTCTTCATTTTACACTTATAAATTACTTAGTCTGCAGGCACCTTACCAAGTCTCACTTATCTTTGGGTCCCTAGCACCTAGCACTGTGCTTGGCCACAGAAGATGCTCAATTGAATGAACAGCCATGAACCCCACATATGCAGTTTTGCATACTCTTATATAAAAACAGGAGCCAAAGGCAAAACTATAGGGACAGTAGAAAGATCACTGGTTGCTGGGGTTGAAAGTGGGGGGATAAGTGGATGGAACACAGAGGATTTTTAGGGCAGTGGAGATACCCTGTGATACCGTAATGATGGATACATTCATTATACATTTGTCCGAGGCCACAGAATGTACACCACCAAGAGTGAACTGTAGGCTATGGACTGTGGGTGATTATGAGGTGTCAATGCAGGGTTATCAGTTGTAACAAATGCACCACTCTGGAGGGGGAGACCGATAACAGGGGAGGCTATGCATGTGCTGGGCAGGCGTATATGGCAAATCTCTGTACCTTCCCTTCAATTTTGCTGTGAACACTTAAACTGCTCTAAAAAAAGAGTGTTTTTTTTTTTTTTTTTAAAGGAATCAGTAAGTGCATTTGGTTTTAAATAGCATGAAAGGCATACATATTTGTTTCTGAAAGGCTTGCCACTGAAACAGTTGATTTTTCTCGGTAGGTGGGAGGATGAAACAGAAAGAACAGCAGTTTTAGTTCCTATGAGACTGCACCTGACTAGAACCAACAGGAAGCAACTCTTAAGCTTAAAGTGACTCACTGACACCTCTTCGACTGGAAACTGGTAAAGATAAAACAGTGATGCTTACCCTCGGTTCTGCAAATCTTCTAAGTTGGAGGCATTCCATTCAGAACCCTGTGGAACCAAAAAGACAAAGTTAGGGAGTATTAGCAAATGAATCAAATACAACACTTGAACAGATCCTGTGAGGGCAGAAGCAGAGTTTCTAAAAAGAACACTGATATCATCACTGAGTTTCCACTCTATGTGCCAGGTACTTTATATGTATGTTACCATGTTTAGTTTTCACAAATGATAGAGTAAGAAAGTTATCTTCATCGTTACAGATAAGAAAACCAACCCTCATAGAATTCAAATAATTTCTGTTCAAGATCACATTCCTGGAAAGGTATCTTTGACCATCTTCCAATCTAAGTTAAATGTCTATCATTCTTGTTTATTATAGTACTCTGATTTTCTTCAAAAGGATGTATCATAATTTTATTTGTGTATTTATTCATGTGCTCATGTGCTACCTCTCTCCTCTACTGTAACGTGAGCTTCTCCTGTTCCCTATGGAAACTCCTGTACACTGCTTGATGCCTGTCAGGTAGTCAATAAACATTTGTTGAATGAACAAAGTGGCATTATTGCAAATGAAACCTAGATTTCATTCTAAAGCCCACATTCTTTCTGTTGCATTATGTTGCATGTAAGGAGTGGGCAGGGGTGGGTAGTGTATGTGTGTGAAGAGTGAAATAGAATAGGAGCTTCTGACAAATGAGGGAAACATGATGCAAAATTTAAGGAGATTCTAGATTATCTGGAAGATAAAACACCAATTTTTAGTATTTTGACACATATACTTTCTCCTCTCCCCTTTCTTTCAATATATATCCTACTTTTTCCCCTGAACCATTTAAAAGTAATTTGAGCATCACGATACTTCTTCAATATTTGATTATATATTATCATATTTAAGAACAAAAACATTATCCTACATAATTCCACTTTTACAACCAAGAAAGATAACATTAATACGTAACAATCTATCACCCATATGTGATTTTCAAAAATGGTCCTTAAAATGTACTTTATATTCATTGGATCAAAAATCATACTTTGGCCCTGCTGGGTAGCTCAGTTGGTTAGAGCATCATCCTGATACACTGAGGTTGTGGGTTCAATCGTTGATCAAGCCTCATTCAAGAATCAACCAATGAATGCATAAGTAAGTGGAATGACAAATCGATGTTTTTCTCCCTCTCCCTCAAATCAATAAATTAAAAAAAAATCATACTTTACATTTAGTTGCCATGTCTGTATCTCCTTTAATCTACAACAGTTCACTCTTACCTTTGTCTTTTTTGTGTTAGTAACATTTTTGTGGACTACAGAGTCTATAACCTTGGGAGAACTCGCCACAATCTGTATTTGTCTGATTATTTCCTGATGACTAGATTCAGGTCAAGTAGTATTGGCAAGAACAGTACAAGGGTGATATTGTGTATTTCCTAATGCATCAAATCATGAGGCACATAACATCAGGTTGTCACATTATTTGTCATGCTGAATTTGAATTCTTGGTAGTACCTTTTTGTCTGGTACATCCTTATATTGTAAAGGTTTCTTTACAAATAATCAATCATCTTTAGGTGTAAGTAATCTTTGAAGCCATGTGAGTATTCTGTTTTACAGTAATCTTTTACACTATTTCAGCATCAATTGCTGATCTTGCCCAAATCAACTATTTTATTAGAGGTTACAAAACGGTGATTTTCTAATTCCATCATTCCTTCTGCATGTTATCTGGCATTTTTTTGTAAAAGAGAGCTTCATCTAATCAGTATTTCCACCTTTTGAGTGTCACTATGGGACTCTTGAATTCTTTTTGTATTTACTGTTATAATCTATTATCATTTTTTAAAGTATATGTTATTGATTATGCTATTACAGTTGTCCCAACTTTTCTTCCTTTGTCCCCCTACACCTGGTACCCCACTTCCCTCCAGCAACCCCCTCCCCCCACTTAGTTCATGTCCATAGGTTGGGCATCTAAGTTCTTTGGCTTCACTCTTTCCTATACTATTCTTAACATCCGCCTGTCTATTCTGTACCTACCAGTTATGCTTCTTGATCCCTGCACCTTTTCCCTTTTCCTCCCCCTTCCCCCTTCTGGCTGTTAACCTTCCAAACGATCCCCATACCTATGATTCTGTTCCTGTTCTGGTTGTTTGCCAGCTTGTTTTTGGTTTTATTTATTAGATTCAGTTGTTGATAGTTGTGAGTGTGTTGTCATTTTAATGTTCATAGTTTTGATCTTCTTTTTCTTAAGTCCCTTTAACATTTCATATAATAATGGCTTGGTGATGATGAACTCCTTTAGCTTTACCTGTCTGGGAAGCACTTCATCTGCCCTTCCATTCTAAATGATAGCTTTACTGGATAGAGTAATCTTGGTTGTAGGTCCTTGCTTTTCATCACTTTGAATACTGCTTGCCAGTCCCTTCTTGCCTGTAGTTTCTTTTGAGAAATCAGCTGACAGTCTTATGGGAACTCCTTTATAGTTAACTCTGTTCTTTTAGATTCTCTCTTTATTTTGAACTTTTGGCATTTTAATTATGATGTGTCTTGATGTGGTCCTCTTTGGGTCTAGTTTGTTTGGGACTCTTTGTGCTTCCTGGACTTGTATGTCTATTTCCTTCGCCAAATTAGGGAAGTTTTCCTTCATTACTTTTTCCACATTAAGTTTTT